>NC_045559.1:35233062-35842749 GCF_009819795.1 Aythya fuligula
TTCTCATGAAGTACTGCAGAGGCTGTGTAAGCTTCCCAGCCATACTACCTAGGCTGTGAATGCTGTCACAACAGCTTGTGAAATGCAGTACTCCAGTGGAGACTAGTTAAATCTTAATTTACAAATCAGAATGTAGTGAAAGGCTCTGATGTTACCTAAGTTACCTCAAAGTCATGTGTTCTAATTCCCTTTTACTAAGGAACCATCGCTTTTTGCTGTTGCTAAATTACTGGAAACAGGACTGGTTAACATGCACAGGATCGAGATCCTTTGGAGACCTCTGACAGGTCATCTCCTGGAGGTAACTAATTGTTTTTATTAGTTGTACTAGAACTTAGTTTTTGTAATAAGGAAGACCTTTTGGCAATGCATTTTTAAAGAGTAAATATTTCTTTTAATCTGAAGTGTATTTATTTGGGTGTTCTGTTTTATGCATGTTGTTTTTGCACTTTGATTGCATCACAGCTTGAATTTAAAAGTTAATTTAAATGTTTAAATTCCTGTATTTTATACTTCTTACTGACTGTCTTTATGGTGCTGTTGATCTTTATATGTACGTGTTTTACTTACAGTAACACAAACAGGCTTTATTTGGGATTCATCTAGGGAGATTTTAAGATGTGTTTTTATGTCCATACCAGATGGATTGAAGCCATTAGGTATACTAATGAAGTTTTTTTGTTTTTAATAAATGTAAATTAACATTTAAAATGGTTTCTTAAAGAGACTACTGGCAACATAGGTGTCATAATCCCATTTCAATTTGTAGAGTAAGTATTTTGACTCTTACATGAAAAATGTGTTTCAACAAGGAAGAAATCTTAAATTCTGAATTTGAATTTGAAACTAAAAACAGAGGACAGACAATATACAATGTAATTGTAACGTTTATTAATTCTCTACAGGGCTAGTTAGAAGAGTGAGATACAAGAACAGGGTTAGATTTAAAGAGAGTAAAGGACTGTAGGGGGTTAACCTTGGAAGGCTACAAAGTGCCCACACACTGCCCTCTCATTCCCCCTTCTAAGTAAGACAAGGGGAGAAAATATGATGAAAAAAGCTCATGGGTCAGGATAAGGACAGGGAGGTCGCTCACCATTTACTGTCATGGGTAAAACAGACTTGACTTGAAGAAGATTAATTTATTGCCAATTAATAACAGAGTGGAATAATGAGAACCAAAACTAAAAGCACCTTCTGGCCAGCCCCTCCCTTTTCCCAAGCTCTCCCGATTTTTCTACCTCCTCCTCAGCCACGAGCTGTGTAGAGAATGGGGGCTGTGGGCAGTCCATAGCACTTTCTCACCACTCCTTCCTTCCCACTCCCTTCCCTTGCCTCAGTGTGGTGTCCCTCCCTTGGGATACAGTCCTTCACAAACTGCTCCACTGAGTCCCACGGGCTGCAATTCTTCAGGACTGGTCTAGCATGGGCCCCCCTATGGGCCGCAGTTCCTTCCAGAAAACCTCCTCAAGTGTGGGCTCCTCTCCACAGGCTGCATTCTGCTCAGGAGCCTGCTCCACCATGGGCTCCTCTCCATGGGCTGCAGCTTCCTTAGGTTGTGTTCACCTGCTCTGGCATGAGGTTCTCCACGGGCTGCAGCGTGGAGATCTGCTCCGTGTGGGACCCATGGGCTGCAGGGGGACAGCCTGCTCCACCAGGGGCCTCTCTCTGCACAGGCTGCAGGGGAACTGCTGCTGCCTGCCTGGAGCACCTCTGCTCCTTCCTTCACTGATCTTGTTATCTGCAGAGGTTTTTTTTCCTGTCACATTTTCTCACTTCTCTCTTAGAGCTGCTGCACAATGTGTTTTGCCCTTTCTTAAATACATGTACACTGTCCCAGAGGTGTGCCAGCAGCATTGCCAACTGGCTTAGCTTTGGTCAGGAGTGGGTCCCTGCTGAAGCTGGCAGGAACTGGCAGTGCCCACCACAGGGCAACTCCTGGTCTCTTCTCACAGAGGGCATCCCTGCAGCCTCCCACCCCAAACAAAACCTTGTGATGTAAGCCCAATGCAAGCAGAGAGATTTTCTTCTTCATTTTTCAGAGTGTCAGGTGCTTCCTTCGAACCACTCTATTATTTCAAACAGTGTGAAGGATTGGCCACCTCTATATGGAGATCATCTCCACATAATCTTTTATCTAGGCAAAAAAAAAAAAAAAAAAAAAAAAGGATACTTAAAGGTTTAAAGACTTAAAGCACAGGCATCTCTTTCTCTTGTCCTTTCTTCATCTCCAAGACAATAAGGTTCACCATCCACATCTTGGGACACCATGTTTTCATCTAGTAAGCAATCTGGTTCAGTCTGCTATCCATTTTGGGTATTTGTCAGTGTTTTGAATTTCTTCCCTGTCTCTTAAAGTGATCATCTGATAAGATTCGGAGCACAATGAAGTATTTCAAATTTTATCATCTTACATAAAGTAACAAAAAAAAGATCAGTAGAATAGCTATTTCTTTTCTTCATTTTTTTTTTTAACATGAAGCTATCTCTTCTGCATATCTCTCCTTTTCAGTTTGGCTAGTGTCCAATACGGAGACAGTCCACCAACCCAGTCCAAACCACCTGCCTTCCTTATGATCCTGCCTTGGATTTTGAAAAGTGCTGGGTTCTCACACCATCAGAGCTAGAGCTGGAAGGGTGGATATCAAAAATTATATAGAGGCCAATGAGACTGTAGATACTTTATTTATTTGAGGGCAACAGATACAGGATTACAGTTCATACTGTGTATCTATGCAATGGGTTTGCACAGTGTTTTTATTTTGTTCTGTTCTAAAAAAACTGTTGGAAAAAATATTAGGTTTAGATTACAAGGAGAAAAAGAGAAAGGAATGAAGATATTTGAACTTAAGTGTGAAATAGCATTCACTGTTGTTTTGTCAAGTTTTTGAAATACTGATGTATAAACACTTATTTTATATTCAGTAAGTAGTCACTTTTTGTATTTGGGACCATTGAAAAGTAGACGCTTATTGTGTTGATTAATATCATGATTCCTTATGTGATTATGTATGTTAAGCTGTGTGTGTGAAAGATGAAACTTTAGAATTCTATTGTAGCTTAAGGGTGAGTTAAATCTAAGAAGAGTTGTTTGGTACCTTTTAGTCTATCAGTATCTGAAACAGCAGTTAGTATGTTGATTTTGGAGAGTGTATTGACTTGAGCTGCTGTTTTCAATTTGTTTCCTTCTGTGTCTTTCACTGCTTCCTTTTGCTTCCTTATTCAGAAGGTATGTCCATTCAAAAAAAAATTTATTATCTTTTTTACTATTAAACCTAAATTTAACATTTAGAGAATTATTGTATAGTTGTAAAATATTTTACTAAACTATTGTATGTTAAGGTCCACTACAATTTACATAACAATTTTAAATATTATATATATTCAAGTTTTGGTTAAATAAAAGTGCCTTTAAACAGAACACTGTTTTGTTTTCAGGTCTGTCAGCATCCCAACTCCAGAATGAGAGAATGGGGAGCAGAGGCTTTAACTTCTCTCATTAAAGCAGGTCTGACATTCAGCCATGATCCTCCATTATCACAGAATCAGGTAAAATAAGTTTACAGAAAAACTGCTTTCCTCCTTTTCTGGAACTTATAATGAACATAAAATCAAAGTCTTCCCTAGAGGAAGTTTTCTCCAGTTCAGTGAATAGGAGGCATTCATAAAGCAATTTTACCATTGAGTTTATAAAGCCTACAGCTGTAACATTCGGTTATAACTATCGAAAATCACCTCGTGCATTCTAATGAGCTACCCTCTCCTTCCTTTTTCATAACATACATAACATTTCATTTCATACATAACAAAAAGTGGTGATGCTTGCATATCCTATCTGTTTGTTAGAACAAATAGTGGATCACCCTCATGAGTGCAAAACAATTCCAGAATGTTTTGAAGTATGTTTGTGATGTAGTGGCATGTAAAAAAATAAATTGCCTAGACGTCTAAATCACAACTATTCAACGCATTATTAATAAAGCATTCTAATATTTTTACTGAGGTTCAGTGGATAGTATGTTCAAGGTCTGTTTAGTAGGAAGCTGAGTCTGGTCCTCCTGAATGAGCATAAAGTTGCATGACTTTTATGCAACTCTGACAGCATGCTATACCTGCTCCCTGAGGAACCTGAAGACCTGGTAGGAAAACAAAGAAAAAATGCAGATTTCCTGCTGAGATCCTTTATAAAGAGCTTTTTTAGAAGGGCCAGTCTGACACTTGACTTTCAGCATTAAACATCTTCTTAAGAATCTTAGATTGGTATTACATGGTTTCACATATTACACATTAAAATAATTAAGAATCAGTTAAAGCTTATTAAGGTTGATAAAAACTTACTGTTTACTTTTAGAGACTGCAGCTGCTTTTATTGAATCCACTCAAGGAACTGTCAAATATTAGTCATCCTGATATCAGGATCAAGCAGTTGGAGTGTGTGCTACAGATTTTGCAGAGTCAGGGTGACAGCTTAGGACCTGGTTGGCCATTGGTCCTTGGAGTCATGGGGGCAATCCGAAGTGATCAGGGGTAAGTGGTCAAAATAAAATTTTAAAATCATGTAAAATGACAACAGTAGAAAGAGTCCTTTTTATTTTCATACTTTAATAACTACTTTGATAATAGCATAGTTTTTGTTTTCATTTTTAGCTTATGAATAATTTTACTCAACAGACAGTTTTGGTAATTTTTGATGTAGTGCATGCTTTTATTTTACTGACTTACTCTTTCAGAAGACCAAAATAATTGTTATAGCTAGGGAGCATGACTGGTCTTCTTGCCCACAAGGGAAAGTAAGAGGTGAAGTTGCAAGAAGCTCTTTTGAAATGAGCAGTGGAATGAACATCTGACCCTGGAACTGTAAGCATCAAGAACTATTTCCACACGCTTGGACTGTATTGCTCCTTCTTTGGTATTAGTCATGACCCTGTATACTATGATAGGTCATCAAATAACTTGGGTATTGAAAGAATTCACTTTGGCATATATCTCTTTTCTATCCATTTTAGTTTCTGTCTTCTGGCCATACGAGCACCTCTTAAGTCCCGTCCTTTCTTCAAATGCTTGGAGGATTTTGCTCTTGTAGCAGTATTGCTTGCTCTGATGGTAACACTTGCCAAAATCCCCAAGGATATTGGCATACTTGGTTGCGAGCGTTCTCTTTTTGATAGCCATGCTTCCCTTCCTATAAAGAATATAGAATGCTTTTCTTCAAACACATAGCATTGTTTGACCACCTCATATCAACTACTGTAGGAAAAAAACATTAAGCAAGCCTTCTTTTCCTTGGGAAACAAATGAATATTTTGCTTTACTTATAGCTGTGATCTCAAAATGCGGGCACTATCCATACTCTAAGTATAAGCTGTTGACTATTAGACTTTATTCACAAGTGTCTTCCCTCTGCTCAGAGAACTTCCTGGAGACCAGGGTAGAAATCCATTTGCATTCCAAAATGTCTTCGCAGGCTGCTATAAATACAGAAGATGCCATTTTGAAAGCCACTGATCCTGAAATCACTTCTGATTGCACAATGCTAGCCTGCAAAACAAAAGGAAATCTTCCTGTGAAGAATTTCCTTTTCAGTGGGTTGTCAGTTTATTTTAAGGATAGATAAGGCACTGCAGAATATTTCAAGAGCTACTTCTTACATTTGTATTTACCTTTTGGGTGGCTATCCATAACATTAAGGACAATTTTACATTTTGATCAGCTGTGTTGCTGTTCCAGCTTGCATGAAGAACTTCGAAACTTTTCTCCAAATGCATAGTAATGTGAGGACATTAATTGGGAAATTAACTTCTTTGAATTTGTTCTAATGGCCTTACATTTGAATATAGAAAAAGAGGTTACTTGCCCATTATTGCAGTTCTTCAAAATGAGCTGTGTAACTATACTTTCATTTCCTGCCTCCTTTCCTTTTCCTGTAGAGTCCTTGAAGATCACATACCTGTGGAGTTTTGTAGTGGAGAGGGAACTGCAGCAGTTTTGGGTGTGTTTCACTTCATAGACTCATATAATGAATGCAAAGGAAAGTAGTGTGTGAAAATTTCCTCCATAAGTTTAGCAAGGATATATCCTTTGGTCTTAATGTGGTGGGATGGGTGCCTATTTGCAGTATGCATATTATTACGCAGAATTATTAGTTATACTTTTATTGTCCGTGTGAACTTCTGTGTGCATTTCTCTGGCTTCCATCTCAGTCTGGCTGTTACAATACAGTGGTCCACCTATGATGTTCATTTTGAATTAATAGAAAAAAAAAAAATGAAAGTTTCTTTTATATAGGATTCTGAAATAAGTAATTGACATCTCTACTCTGATTTTGTTTGTTTTTTTTCCCCCCCCCTGGAATATATATTCTGAAGAACACTCATTTTATGTGTTACAAACCTTTGGATTTTTCTTTTGTACGTTAAATATTAAGCATTATAAAAACTGTACTTCAATCTAAATACAGCAGTAGCAGTTTGTCTTCCCTATTTTGTATTTACCTATACTCCACTGCTCTTTTATGATTCCTTCATTTTGTTTCTCACTAAACAAGATTTTGGTTGTGGATAGTCTTCCTTCATGGAGAACTCCTTCTCACAACCCTTTTCCAGACTACATTTTAATTTTATCTGTTTGTGCTCAGAATTTAATTCTGAGTATTTATTAAGTGCGTATTTAATGGCAGATATTTTCAAAGTACTTTGACTATCATGATATAATATTGAAGCATGTAAGACTACCTTTATATTAGCATACATCTTTCCTAATAAATAAAAATACATTTTCCCACCTGTTTGGCATGCTTTAGGTACATACTTTAAGTTGAAGCTTAAACAGAATGTCACATCTCAAAAAAGTTTAGTTGAAACATTTTAAATCTTGTAAATCCATTTCAAAATTTATATATATATATATATTTATTTTCTAATATTGCTATCTCCTGATGTACTGTATTCAAAAAGTTTCCGTGCTCTTGAAGAAACTTGAAATTAGAGTGTGTGTATGTATTTTGTTGTTTTTTTTTTTTTTTTTTTTTTTTTAAGAGAGTCCTTAATACGGACTGCATTCCAGTGTCTTCAGTTGGTTGTGACAGACTTTCTTCCAACAATGCCATGCACTTGTCTACAGATCGTTGTTGAAGTTGCAGGAAGCTTTGGACTTCACAACCAAGAGCTAAATATTAGCTTAACTTCAATTGGTTTGTTGGTGAGTTTTACATTAGCCTACAATGATGCTGCTTCCAGTTTTTTTTATTCCAAATGAAAATCAGTCTGTAGTCTGTTCTACAAATGAAAGCCTAAGCCCATTTTTCAAATTGTTACTGGCATCCCATTCAGTCATTTGGAATCATATGTAAATTGAATGAGCACAGTTTATCTTTAATCTTCCTGACTCCAAGGTTGTATAAAACAAATAGTATTGTGTTGTAAATATGTTCACCAGTATCACATTTTTGATACAAACTTTTCCTTTTTCTAATATCTCATGTATTTGTGGCTTAAAAGCTAAGGCTAAGAAAATTACTTTCTGTACCTTAGAACGTTTATGTGCAATTTTATTCCATCAGCGTAGGGAACCTTATAAAATACTTTTAAATGTGAAAATGCGAAACAATTTATTTCATGATCATTAAGTGTGTTGTAATATTTTTATTGTGCAACAACATGTCTTATTTATTTTCTAGTGGAATATTTCCGATTATTTTTTCCAAAGAGGTGAAATAATTGAAAAGGAACTAAACAAAGAAGAAGCAGTGTTGCAGAAACAGGCAGAAGAAAAGGGGGTAGTGCTGAACAGACCTTTTCATCCTGCACCACCATTTGACTGTCTTTGGTTGTGTCTGTATGCCAAACTTGGAGAACTCTGTGTGGATCCCCGACCTGCAGTTAGGAAGAGTGCTGGGCAGACATTGTTTTCCACTATTGGTGCTCACGGAACTTTATTGCAACATTCAACGTGGCACACAGTGATATGGAAGGTATGTCGTGTGAGCTTCTTCTGAAGGTTTTTAAAACTTAATTCTCATTCTAGTAACTGTTGGCACACTGTTTCAATATCCGTTAGCTAGTTTATTAACATTCTTTTAAAGATAACATATGGTTGCAGAAGTCTGACTTCTCATTTTATTTTTTTATACTTTTCTCTTGTCCTTAAAACCTCTTTCAAAATGTAATTTTCTTATCTTGATCATTTCTTTCTTACACAGGACTTGTATAAAAGGGCTATTCCTTTCTTGCACAGATGAAAGACTCCTCCTGTTGTGTGAAAACACGTTGACATTTGAAAGTCATCTGATTGGATTGATCTTATATTAGATTGAGCTTTGCTTTGCCCTCTGTTTTGTCTCTCTTCTTTGAGAGGGTCTAGAAACTTATTCTGGATCACAGTCATGTTGGTTGTGCCTTGTGGAAAAATTGGGCTGTGGTTGAGTCTGTTGCCTACTGCATCTGTTGTTGAGGTATCTGAGATCCATACATTAGTACAGATCTCTAACAGTAGCCTTCTGTTACTAGTACTGACACTGTTCTCAGTGGTTCTGATCATGCTGTTTCTAATTCTTCTTAAGTAAACATCAGTTAGCTGATAAGTACTCTTAGCTGTTGCAGGGACTGTGTAGAATAAGGGAATTCCCAAGATGACACAGTGACATAAAGGATAACAATAAATTTACTATTTTTGTTGTTTTTACTGAGAATACAACAATGTTATTTTAAAAGTTGCTCCTTTTTTATTTTTTTTCTGACTGTTGCAGGTTTTATTTCACCTCTTGGATAGGGTTCGAGAATCTTCTACTACAGCTGACAAAGAGAAAATTGAATCAGGAGGAGGGAACATCCTCATCCATCATTCAAGGGATACAGCTGAGAAACAATGGGCAGAGACATGGGTGTTAACATTGGCTGGAGTTGCAAGAATATTTAACACCCGGAGATATTTACTGCAGCCTTTAGGTAAAATTTATGGTTTAAAATTACTGAAAGATACAGTAATGAACTTCCAGCTTTGGATATTTTTGCCATTACAGTACCAGGCAAGAATCTTAATCTTAGCTTGGAGGTGTGTTTCTGTTGTCTCACCTCAAATGTGATGAGAAATAGAATTTTAATTCATGCTCCTTAGAGCCAAAAATCCTAAATACCGATTTCATCTTTCATGTCATGGTACTTGAGATGAAATCTCAGTAGTCACAATGCTGCGTGCCAAATAACTTTAACTTACAGTAGCATGATAGCAATAGTAATAGCAATAATAATTTTTGTGTTTGGTTGGTTGCCAGAATATAGGGGTTTTTTTTTTTGTCTTGTTAAGGTTACACAGGTTAATGAAAGGTTAACAAAAACCTCAAACTGCAAAAATGAAATCTTTCTCTACAGGATAATGATCATAGAATTTTGAAATTCCTTATAAAATGCATTACATGACCGTAGATTTGACCCTTTATTCCTTGTGAATGCTGAACACTTTTTGAAATCAACAGGCATCTGCTGTGCATAAGAACATCTTTTTTCACTATCCTGAATAAAGAAAACTAGCGCTTTTTTCCAGTCTGTGATATGATATATTGAATAATTTTGGCATAAACACTCTTATTATTGCAATCTTCATATTTGTGTATTTGTCTATTGCATTCATTCTCTTTAGTTACAACCAAATTGATATACTTTGAAAGGCATTGAAGCTGTCCTGTAACCTCATGAAATTTCTCTGCGTTAGAGGAACAAGTACATGAACAGCCTTTCAGAGATGGAATGGGGTGGCGAGTGAAATAGCAAGCCAGTACCAAGTTGATTTTTTTTTTTTTATTTTTCTGTTTTTAATAGGAGACTTTTCACAAGCCTGGGATGTCCTTCTTGATCACATCCAATCAGCAGCGCTCAGCAAAAATAATGAAGTTTCCTTGGCTGCTCTGAAAAGCTTCCAGGAAATCTTACAAATCGTTTCTCCTGTCCGAGACTCAGAGAAGCCTGACACACCACCTGCTATCAATGTTTCTGTACCTGTGGTGGTAGGGACAACAACTGCCACTAGTCTTGGCAGATCGTTCATGAGAACTGACTCCATAGGGGAAAGAATGGGAAGATACAATGGATCTGAACTACCTGTAGTAACAGACGAGATTGAAGATTTGAATCTTTGGTGGGCAGCTTGGAACAGCTGGTATAGGATTGGTTCAGAAAGTACAAAGCCTCCAATTAATTTTGATAAATTGACTTTCATTCCCAGCCAGCCTTTTCTTACAGCTTTAATTCAAATATTCCCAGCCCTTTACCAACACATCAAAACTGGTTTCAGCATGGATGATCTCCAAAAGCTGGGTGTCATTTTGCATGGTGCTGTTTCAGTTCCGATCAGTTCTGACGCTTCCCCTTTCATCCTTCCATCCTATACTGAAGCAGTTCTGACAAGTTTACAGGAAGCAGTGCTTACAGCTTTAGATGTTTTACAAAAGGTAATAATGGGACTTCAAATGTGTGGTGAAAGGTAAACTACACTGTCTCAGTTCTTCTTCTTGGAAGTATAGTGTGGTGACTTAGTGTTTCTTTATTTAAATTTGCACAATGTGCTGTTTTATAACAATCAGAATTCCATTCCTGGTGTGACCCAGGTGTTCTGCATTCAAAGGAGTGGTGTAATCTTTATGGAATGCATTTTTGCTAGATTGCAGAAATACCTTAAGTGTGGTGCTACCTTTATATCCATTTACTGGTCTAGCTAATGTTTAAGTATTGTACTGTTATGAGTGTCTGTACATGGAACTGGGGAAATAATCTCCCAAATGGTACTCCTTATGTTGCCCTGGCACTACCATAAACAGAGTCTAGAAGAGTGATGATCATGAGAATTTTGAGTACATGCAAAGCATAAAACCTAAAAAGGTTTGTAGCAGACTACGTGCTTAACTCTTATTAATTAGTCATTTACAGAAAATGCCACATCTCTGCATAAAAAATTCTTAACGTAGAACTCATCGTCAAAGAGCACTCTTCATGCAAATTAATTTGTAGACAGCAAATTAGGGTGCCCTTTTACTAGATAGTAAAAAAACATAAAAGTATTCTTTCTCGTGCTGGAGTTGTAAAAGACCTTGCAAATATGATCATTCAGAAAACATTTATTCAAAAGAAACAAAGTTGATAATGAATGAGATCATGTGTTTAGATTAGGCATTGCTTTAAGAAAAAAACTTGAGAAATGCCAGAATTAAAACTGTCCATGTCGCCTGACTTCATTCACTTTGGGCTTTCATGTTAAGACTGTTTTGCTTAACTACATGGACATACCTTTTTAAAAATTCTCTTGTCAGACAGGATCCTGTCTCATTCAGCTCAAAGCATGTATAGTGCCTACTTAATGAGTAGCAGTTCAGTGTCTTGTTTTCTTTTTGCTTAGTGAGGGTTGGCTTGTGTTGTACTTATTTCAACCCCACAAGAAAGGCAAAATCATTATCTTGCAGTCATACCTTTAGTTTGTTGGTTTAAGAAATATGAATGTATTTTGAGAACAGAACTATAAGATTCAAAGTTGGTATTAAATTTCAGTGTTGTATGTGGGAATATATGTAACATGAAGCTTTAAGATGAATTGTATCCACTAAACCATCACCCTATTCCAATCAGGCTTACCCTTTTTGTATCCTTTCCATTCCAGCAGCTCAGCCAGGCTTCTGGCACTTTTCACAGAAAAGGTTTCCACAAATTTTAATGAGGAAAAACTGCACGTTTTTTTCTAGTCTTGTTCTTGTCAAGGTGCTAAACTGTTCTGGCTGAAGTTTTCTAAAACAGCAAAAACAACTGCAACAAAGCCCTATGAGAAACAGAAACATTTTAACATTACAGGTCCAAGCCTTTGAAAACACAAATGGGAAGTTGTTGGTACACTAATATCAAACAGTACATCCCATAGTTGGGGTGTATATACAAATACTACTAGTAGAACATCACTAAGATCATTAAAAACTAACTTAAAAGATATTTGGAGGTTAGCAAGTTCTGTGAAGTCTCATGAGCTTCCCTCTGGGCTGCGTAACCCAGTAGAATTCACGTGGCAAGGCAGTCAGCCAGTGCTATGTGTGAAGCAAAGGCTGTGAAGTGGTTTTGCTGGATGCCACAGTGTCTTTTTCCTGTGTTGAAATGAATTAATGCTCAGGGGTACTCGCAGGTTCCAGTGGGATAGTTAAAGAAGAGCATGTAAATATTTGCCTGCTTCTTCAATGTTTGAGTGTGGGATCAGGTTAAAGTTGTGTTATTTGTCAACATTGAAAGATTTGGGTCAGTTTTCACTTTGTAAGTAGTTCTGGAACAACGCTGCAGCTGGAATAGCTGGAAAATGATATGTTAAGACTGAACCCCTGGCTGTCCTGATAGAGATTTTATTGTGTGATTGCACTAGCAAAGGACATGATAACGCAACAACACAGGAATAGAAGGCAAGCTTAGTTCTTGTTTCAGATCTCCACGCATTGAGTCCATTTTAGACCCTTTGTTCATCTTCTTTTTTATTCCTCATTAGAATTTGTTTACTAGTCTTCCACTGTTGTAGTCTAAATGCCTGCTTCATTGTATTAGCTCAGCTAAAATTTGTGCCCAAGCCTGAATTCTGTGATTGTGCTCACTGCCCACCTACATTCACTCCAGGTCAACGCTGCAGTGAGCCAGCTGGCTCCTCAGACAGAGGAACAGAGATACATATTTGGTTATCAGATACATTTGAATTCTACTTCTGTAGGTAATATGAACATAAACCTCGTGAGCTGTGGGTACATTGCTCAAGGATATATTTACATGTACAACAGAGTTAGCACAGGCTTAGCCACTGAGACCTGTAAAAATAACAGTAGTCTATGACAGTAGTTGCACTGGGAGCAGTTAGATAAATCTCAAACTATACAAAAATTTGAAGGTTTGTACTTGAATGCTTTAGAGCATAAACTTCTAAAACTAAAGTACCATATCCATTGTTTAACAGCAAGCAATGATCAGGCAAGTGTTATGTGTTAGGTTTTCTGTGCATTTTATTGTTGCCTGAACATTACTTTTTGTGTCTCCTTACTTAAGGATGTAAACAGAAGCACTCAATGCAGTAAATACTACTCTGTTTTATAAGCAGCTCTTAAAAATACTTTCAGCATCCTTGATCACACACTTTTGCATTTTTCATAATCTTAGATAAAAGTTACGTGGTGTCAGTCAGAAACATAAACGCCTTTGAAAATCAGCTCTAGATAGGTGACTTTTCAAAGTAAGGATGGAGTACCAGGTCAGTTACTTTTAGTATTGTACAGGTGATGTTAAGAGCTGAAAATACCTCAGTAGAGTGGATAGAAAATGCTTCTATTTGTAAAACAAAATTTTTATGAGAGTTTCATAAAATGTTAAGAATAAGAACCTACTGGTGCATAATCTTTAAGTAGTAGTTATTGCTTTTGTTCACCAGTACAGAAAAAGTAGCATCTGCAGAAGCTCTGATCCTAAAATGAGTAATAATAACAATAATAAAAATCTAACAAGCATGAATGAACAGCAAGCCTATTTTGAAGTTTTGCCGTTACAGATGCTAAGTGAGTCTTCTGGGGGTAATGGTGATGTTGAAGATATATGTACATAAGTTAGATCTGTATGAAACTCATACAGGAATTTCTGGATGCTCTTTTTCCCTTTCTAATCCATGTGGTGTTATATAAAATAATTTCTTACGTATATTATCTTGCATTAACCTGTTAAGATTTAGTGCAGTGACTTTGGTGCAGCAGCATATCCGCTGAAATGGTCTTGCAGTGTGTCGAGTACTTCAGAGCAGCAATTAACCTTCAGCATTCAGCCACACAGGGGAGCATCTAGCATTCAAGTGCCTTTTTTATGAGGTCAGTACAGTCTTGGACTTGCAAGAAGGACAGCTTTCTTAGGAGGAGCAGCGTTCCACTATCTTCGTAATGTAGGTTAAGTTTTTGGGCATTAGACATGTTTTGAATTGCGGGAAGCTGCGGAAAAGGGAAAGGCCATTAATGATGCATGGAGTGCTCCGGTGCAGGTTGCAGATTGCGTGAAGGTGCAGCTTGCTTTGAGGATGATCTAGAGATGGCAGTGTCTGTGACCCCTGTCGGCTTGCTCCCTCTCACAGCTGAGGACTTAGGATATTTGCCAGCCACTCAACCACAATGGCTCGACACAGCCCCAGCATGGAAGATGTGCTTAAACAGCTTCAGAGCTGGTGGCACTGGAGTGAGTTTGGACACAACTTGTCATGAATGAACTTTGGTTAATGGAAAAAGGAGTTGACTCCTCCCCAGAGGAAAATGACAGTACAAGCTCACGACCTTTCTGTGGAGCAATAAATAGTCTGTTTCTTGATGCTTTGAGAGGAAGGACCTGGTGAGGAAAAGCAGGACTTTTAAAATGACGGGAAATAGTTGGAATAGCTGCACAGAATCTTTGTATCTGGCTTTGAAAATAGATGCCCTACCTTTTCCTTGGGATTTGTTTTGCAACAGGAAATCATTATGCTACGGCAACATGGTATTTCTTTGACATCCTCTAAGTACACCCTTCCTAAAATGTTTTCCATTTTAACACAAGATTATGTTTCAGCTATGCCAAAATGATATCATTCTGATTTTATTTGTTTCTTTCTGTAAGACACAAGTTTAACTACTTATGGAAACTTTGTAGGAATTACTTCTGAGATTTAAATGCTGCTCGAAGTAGAACTTGAAGATGTGGCTGAGTGAAATCAGTAGTCAAGACTTGTATATGACCTATAAATATGTCATGTCAAAGCAGAGTTTGTAAAGAAAATGTGTCATTTATTAGACAAAATGAGATACTTGGCCATGTATACATTAGTAAATACTACTATCTTTCCACATAGTTTTCTATAATAAAATAACAAAACTTATTTTAAGTTAAATAAGAACTATAAGAACTTGAACTATTAGAACTGTACATTTTCTTCTATACAGCATAAAACTTGTGTGGTCCAATTCCTGCATGATACTGTAGTAATCATTTTGTATTTATGCAATGAGATTATTTCATATTGCTTGTGTTGTTACAGTTTTAGCATGATGTTGGTATAGGAAAATAATTTGTGAGCTAAATTAATAGTCATCCTTATAATTCACAGAGGTAGATAAGAGGCAGATACAAGGATTTTTTTTGTAGGAGCTCCTTGGATTGAGGCAGGTTTTTAAATGCTGATGCTCAAGCTTTTGTATTTTCTTTTGCTATAGGCTATATGTGTAGGCTCAGAAAACATGCAGATAATGTATCCTGCAATCTTCGACCAGCTATTGGCCTTTGTCGAATTTTCCTGCAAGCCTCCCCAGTATGGACAGCTGGAAACAAAGCACATTGCAAATGCAAAATATAATCAGGTAATTTATTAGAAGTCTCAGTTGTTTCACTTGGCTGGTGAACACAACTCACCTTCAGATGTAGGTTGTTTAGCTAATGCACTTATTCTATCTGTAAATATTTTGCTATGCATGTTGTGTAGTAAGTGGATTTATTAGTATTTTTATCATCTTTTGCTCCCTTTCAATTCTACTTTTTTTATTTGGTTGTTTTTTAATATTCTGTATTCCTCCATGTAGGAAAATTCTTGCCTGGACACCAGACGTAGTGAATGTGTCTGAATTTGTCCAGTGAATTAAGCTAAAATATCTGCTCCTGTATTTGGCACTATATTAAATAGAAAGGCACCATAGTTTTGAATGGAGAAAATTCCTTCAAACTGCACATTTTTGAATTGCACATGCAGGAGAGAAACGGGACATGGTAATTCTTTATATCTGTGTACTCTGCTGTTCACTAAGCATGAGCATCTGATTCGGTGTAATCTAAGAGGTAACTGTTATGTATGTATTAATTCTTCTTATTCTATTCATCCTGCAACACAATGGAATCACACTAGATACAACTATTTGCACCGGTGAGTTAAATTTCCTTAAAGATTGTCCTAATGTAGTTGTCTTGCCTAGATTGCAACATTTTTCCTACTTAAATGTACTTTACTTCAATGTGGAGTACATTTTCATAGTCAGACCACACTGTATTTGCAGTTTTGTTGCTTGGACTATATTCTTAGCAAACCCTGCATGCATTAAACTGAGAGTTCAATGCAAAGCATACAGCCTTTGTTCCTTAATTAATATTTTCTCACAAATAGTTCAGTAATTTACTATTTTTTCCCTAGGCTGAATGGGTAGCGTTGAATTATGTACCATTTGCTGAGAGATCATTGGAAGTGGTTGTGGACTTATACCAGAAGACAGCTTGCCATAAAGCTGTTGTAAACGAGAAAGTTCTTCAGAACATTATTAAGGTAAAGCTTTGTCCTGCATGTGCTCTGAATTAATGGGTTTATTTTGAAAACAAAGAATTTTATTTTGAGATAGTGTTGATAAACACTTTCTGGAATGCTTAAAGCTTTAGTTTAAAAAAATATTCTGTGAAGATAGGCAGCAGATAATTTCTTGTGATGCTACGAACACTATTAATTGGGCTGCATGCACTGGTCTTCAGCTAGATGATACAGCATCAGTATTTCAGTATTAATACAAAAATAAACAAATGTGGTTTTGGCCAAACAGTAGTAATCTTCGAGAGTATTATGCACCTGAATCTGAAATGTAGGCCTCTTAGTAAATACGACTGAAGGCTGAAGACAAAATTGGCAAAAATATTTTTCTGGAGGTGTGCTCTAGCTGGTACTTTTGATCTACTTTTAATGGCTTTGTGTGCCATTAATGTAGCTATAAAATGTTATGGGTGCACAGATGTGCCTTTAAGGTGAAAGTGCCAAACTCGTATTTTTTTACCCTGTTTCTAACCAACAAATTTGGCAAATAATGGAAGTAATGCTAAATGTCTGGGAAAACTATATGGGTCCTAGGTTTGTTTCTAATGACTTGGCTGACTTCAGGTTGTTCCTGTATAGAAATTTAACAACGTGAATATGTTTAAAATAGTTACATGGTATTATTTGGAATCTGTTACATGCTTGTATTTCAAAATTAATACATTTGGTTTCCACTTCTGTTTTAATGGGCTAGGTGAAACTAATATAAATGCTATTTTTCTCTGAATTTCACAGTTGATAATGTTGTGGCCTACTGCAGTAGATGAAAAGACTTCTGAAATGACTCTTCAAGTGTCTAAAGCCCATGTTGATATTAGAATTAGATTTGACTCATACGAGCAAAAGCATCAGAAGAATACTTTCAGTTTATCTCTAGGGTTACATCCTAGCTCTGATAACTATTGCAAAAAATAATTCTAATTAACTTAATCCTGAGAGTGAGTTCTCCCTTTGCTTTCCTCAAATCAGAAGCTTCCCTGAAGGTATTAGGGACATCCATGTAGTGCCCAAATTTAGTTAATATATATTTGAAACGTAAATTAAAGAATTAGATTTCCAAGATAACTTCGTGTCAGTTCTTTGTTAGTTCATTGTTGACTAACAATGCTAGAAGGAGTAGATATAATGCAAATAGTACATAAGCTTGAAGTTTTAAACATGTTATTGGGTTTCTTTTATAGATACTGAAACTGTCTTTCTATCCAGAATTTGTTGTGTTTTAATCTGCTGTACATTTGTGCTGTCTAGCAGCCTTTATCTACAGAATTTCATCAACTCTTTGCTTTTAAACTTCCTGTGGTTTAACAGTCAGCAATCACCAGATGTTTTGCAGTGATTATACGTATAGTTCAACTTTCGCATTTTAGGAAAAGTTTAAATTTAGTGTGGCTTTTTTTTAAATTATTTTTTTCTTTTAAACCTTTGAGAGCACTTGAGAGAACTTTCTAGGGCCAGAGCTAAACTCTCCAGAATATACTTATGACAAAGAACTGCCAGAAATCTTGTAGATGTTAGGTGAGCCCATTTGTCAGAATTGGCAGAAATGGTGGATGGTAATACAGAAAATCAGTAGGTAGTTTCGTAGTGTAATTGGTAATGGATCAGATCTGGCTTCTAACCGTGTATTTGTTAACAGACCCATGCTTTAGCCAGCTGGCATGCGGTAAATTGTCTTTATAATTATATTTTTAAAAGACCATCTCATATACCAGCAGAAAAAATAGAGATGTGTGCTATCATCTATGTAAATGTCTGGTGAGATCTACAGAAATCTGTCTTATTCTTTGATTTCTCTGAGCAACTGTGAATTTTATTTGAACTTGTATTTTGCAGACACTGAGAATACCTCTTAGTCTGAAATATTCCTGTCCTTCGGAAAGCACATGGAAGCTAGCTGTTTCCTCCCTTCTCAAAGTTCTCTCCATTGGACTACCAGTTGCAAGGCAGCATGCATCTTCTGGAAAATTTGACAGTATGTGGCCAGAGCTAGCCAATACATTTGAAGATTTTTTGTTTACTAAAAGGTAAACACTTTTTTTTTCTTAGCTGGAAAATATTAGAAAGTAATTTGTTCACTGAAGTAGTAAAACAGTGTGCCAGTAGAGTTCAGCATAAACAGCCATATCATTAGTTATTTGAAGATGATTCTAAGGAATGAAGGAAAAAACTTAACCAGTTTTTCTACTTTAAAAAAGCACTTTCAGACAGTAGGAGAAAAGAATTCATTCAAGAGGTGAAATGTCAAAGCAAGAAAGAGCTAAGATGAGCTCTGAATACAAGGTATAGCTATGCTGGTCAGGCCAAGAAATTCTGTATGTACTCCCAAGGATGCTTGCTGTAGATTTGATAAAGTTATTGATGTGTAATCAAATTAATCAGAACTGTAGCAATATATATATATTTTCAGTTAAGGTGAACACTATTAGGTATATGTCTCTTGAGTTCTGCCTTAAACTACTCCACTTACGAATTTTGGAAAATTATTTCTTACCTTGCTGTACACTTAGAAGCCTGTAATTACCTTACAAGTTTCTGCACAAGATAAATTGAGTGAAACTTAATAAATATATTTTATTTATAATACTTTGTGAAAAGGATGGCAGGCAGACAGGTGTATGTGCATAATCTGTCAAGAATGGAACATTGTAGATGTGGACATGTTGAGAAAGTTCAGAAAGGATAAATGATGATGATCAGAGATTAGACAATTTGACCCATTAATTTGTTCAAACAAAAGAATATATTATTAGGAAGACACATTAAATCTTTAGAATATGATAAAAGATTGCTCCAGAGAACAATTCTTTTGCTGTAAGGAAGGTTAGGTATTGTAGAAGATCGTTTAGGAAGGATAAGGAACTTCCATCTCCTGTGAACATCTATGGATGCTTTCAGCAGTAGTTAAAGTATATCTAATTGTGTCTCAGATTAGAGGGCAATATGGAAGATGAAAAATTTAATTCCCTGATTTTTTTGTATGTTGGTTTCAGTAGCAAATTAATCTGTCTTTTTAATAGGAAACAGCAGGGTTTTTCAGTACCTAATGCTAATATTCTGTGTGTATTTGTGTTTGCAGACTTTTGTGTGCAAACACAAAAATCAGCAAACAAATACAGCTGTATTTATTAGTGATGAATAAATAGCAGCTTATCCAAAACAGACTAAAATTAGATACCAATGAAACTTAATTTTAGAGGCATATCTGTTAGTAAAAATATTTGTAATAATGAGTGTTTTTGGAATTTCACCAGTACTGTTATAAGAAAGTTGAATGAAAAACCTTTATTATAAACATTTACTTGAAAGAAATAATACTAGAGAGGAGGACCTGAAAATCAAAAAAAGGTCACTGAGACTACAGCAAAGACTCTCTATTCACCACAAATGTGTTTTGATGCTTAGCTGTTTCTTGAATTTAACATAATCTTCGCAGTATATTTTTTGGTTTTGTTTTCAGCTGTAGTTAGCAGTCCTGCTTCCATCCTGAGACAACCCCTCCAAATCAGCTAACACTCTATAGACAATATCACTGTTGGGTTTAGAAAACTAAAATGAAGATTTTTCAGGATATTTAGGAAAATGTATGTTCACTTAGAAGTTACTTTGGGAATATGTTTTATTCCTAGGTATCTCTGAAAAAGATGAAATATTCATTTTCATGTTTTGTATTGACCCATATTGGTCCTGCTACAGTTTGGGCTATTAACCATTCTTACATCCAGGGACGTAAGATTATCACAGATCTTCAGTATGATTCAGGATAGTCCTTTATCATCTGCATGACTTTTTTTGGCCAAATATGTCATCTGTTTTTCTTAAAAATGAGTGATTTATACATTTCTTGAAAGCTATTCCAACCATAAAAATTCCATCTTAACATGCTGCTTGCTAAAAACAATCATTATTGGTATTAATAACTTTTGCCAGCTGCCATGCATGGGAGAATATTCTCTGGAGGTAAAGGAAGCATAGCACTTCTGTGAATATAACGCCCAATAATTTGTCTGTCTTTGCTTAAGAGTCTGATTTTCTCTCTCTAGAGGACCATAGAGAGCATATTCTTTAATTTTATATATAAGATGTGCACATAAAGGAATAGAAGGGATCAGCATTTCCATCAGAATTAAAGTTTTCTTGGAGAAGCAACATGAAACATTTTAGCTCTCTCACTTCAAAGCTTTGAGGTTCAAAAGAATTTGAAGGACTAATAGTAGGCCGGTGGTTCATGGCACCTTATGGCTTCAGCAGGGTAACTTCCCCGTTACCCAGCCTTCCAGTTAAAGGTCTGGCTCGTTACTCCTTCCAGGGTTATCTGTAGATGTTTTATTGCTTATATAGTTACATGTTGTGTGGTTATTGGGATGTCTGGTTTTGATTGTGTTCCTCCCTTCCACATCACATCCATCTAGATTGTTTTCCCAAGAGCACGCTCCTCCTACAGTCACAGCCCTATCCTTCGGTAGCCTTCTACCTTCTGCTGTAGGATAGATAGCCTGTCTGTTCCCCCCATCAGCCTGAGCCATGTGGTCCTAATACATGTTAAAGCTAGGAAGGGAGCATGTCTGCCTTATGCCGATAGTCAGGACAATTAGCAATAGCAGTCATTTTGCCTTTTCTTCATCCTGTTCCTCCTCTTCCTCCCCACAATGCTCCTGAAGTTTGCCTCCCTCACTGTGATGCAAGGAGGGTTCTAGAGATAGCTGTGGAAGTTCCCCACATGGAGGTAATTCTCTTCTGATTTCCTTTGGTTGAGTCCTTCTGCACGTCTGTGCAAGTTGCTGTGAAACAAGCCTGGGCAAATAGAATAACCTGTCCCTTTTGGTTTAGAATTTTCTAAATTGTGTCTATTAGCGGATTGTAATTGGAGTGTAGTCAGTGTCTTACATTTGTAGTTGTTTCATAAGGAAATTCAATTCAGAATTTTCAAATTAACCTTGTGTTCTCTCAGGTTTTTTTTCTTTGTTATAGTGCTAGTAAAAATATATGTTAATCATAGTGGTGACTTATTCCGGAGTAATCTGAGAGGATCTGGTTATGGTTTTTAAAGTAACAGCCAAAATTTAATTATTGAGTTGAGGTACACGCCAACCTTCAGATTACACAAAAGGAAGTGGAAAAGTACTTGCTAAAAGCTGTCCATGTTGGTCCTTCATTTTAGGTCAGCCAGGTGGTATAAAGGCTGTTTTTTAGTGTACTCGCTGATTTATTTATAGTAATAATGAGTTGTAGTTTTTGACACTTTTGGTAGTACCTAGATTTTTGTCTGTATCCCCAAAAATGAATTAACCAAGACACAAACACACCCTGTGCTCTCAGTGAGACTAGTGACTTGGTCATTTGACTTAGTTTTGGTGATCTGGTGACCATAACTATAGTTTACAGACTCACAGTCGCTTTCCGATGTGCAAAGCCATGCAGGATGAGGTCTTTATTTAGTCAAGTGCAGAACTGTACAAATCTGACTGCTGTGTTGAAGACCAGCATGGACTGAAAAGGTTCTGGAGCTCCACATTTGGAAGTTGCAATTCAGAGATACCCAGGAGGCTATCAGTGAGACGTTATTGCATTATCTGGATTTTTACAATGATCTAACGTGTCTAGTTTCTCCTGTCACCCCTTTTAATAATGACCTGAATACAGTTAGAACTGAAAATTGACTTTCTTATGTCACCATTCTTTAACTTTTGCTAAGCTACAAGTAAACTGAAACGTTTTGTCAAAAATAAACTTACTTTTCTTCCTTGCCTCCCGTACACCTTCCCATACTCTGCACTTTCCACTATTTAGTGTTGTACACGTTACATGCTGTCTTCTGTCCAGGCTTCATTCAAAACTAGGTAAACATCTTCCTTTTGTACTTGCCTTTCAAATTTGTTCTTCAGAGCTGACTTCATGCTGCTGGGATGGTTCTAAATATGAAATACCTGCATCGCTGTAAACCTTGGAAATATCTTTCTGTAGTGAGTCCCAACAGATAATGGATAACAGAGTTGGCTGATTTTTCCCTCTAGCTTTGTTCATTAAAATATCCCAATCTATATTGTCTCATTTTTCTATGCACATCCTCCAAGTCTACCTGGCTGAGGAACCAAAAACTTTCCTAGTGTAGAAAAGTATTTTTGTTTCACTAATGTTTTTAACAAAGATTTTAAACTTTATTCTAATCTGATTCTTCTAATCACTGTGGCCCTAGACAGCACATCTGTAGATCTATTAGTATTGCCTCTACCTGTGGAATTGAGTTGGTACTGGTTAGGCAAGAGTCACTGTGGTAAGAACCCTTAAAAATCTCTGAACCTCTCTGTTTAAAATAGTGAGCCTCCTCTGCATGGCCTTTTGGACAGGAGCTGGTTTTCAAGCCAGCTGTGGGGCTGAGTGAGAGGAGACACACATTGATGTTTGGCATGTACAAAGGCAGCAGAAGTGGTCTTTGCAGCTTTGTACATCAAGCAATTATAAGCAATATAGCCAAAAGAGCCCAGGTGAATGAAAAAGGAAAATCTTACTGTCATAGAGAATTAACAGCTTCCAAGCAACAAGCTCCAGCTTTTTATTTTGTTTTGTTCGTTGTTGTTGGTTTTGCTGGTGTTGTTTTTTTCCTTTAAGCAAGCTGCAGCTCAGGAGGCTCAATAATCTTGATTTTTATTATAAATCAAAGTGACATTTAAAAATTAATACATTTCATGTAACTTAATTTACACAAAATTGTCTTCTAGTAAGAGGCTGGTCTGTTTATTATTTCATATCATACTTCTTTCCCAGAGGCTTTCACGGAAGCATGTCAAGCCATTATATAAAATAAAATTCAACAAACGTGCATATATATAATTTACTAGAGCAGAAGTATGTGCTCACATGAGGGAATTAAATCAATACTTTCCAAAAAGATGCTTGAGAGCAGAGTGCTGCTGTGCACAGCAGGACTCTCAGTGCCTGTTAGCTCTTTGTTGTTAGGTTTTAAAGCCCTCCCTAGACAGTGGGCAGCAGCTGGGAGCTCTTTACCTGGGAAATCCTGCACAGAGCCATAGTGTGCGTTGCACTGCCTCTGATCTGCACTATCTTGACCCTTCCCGTATGGTTTGACTATATTGCATCAGGGAAGCAATGCTTTTTCCCCTAGAAAGATGTTTTATATGGACACCTTACCTAAAGGGGGCCCACAGGGAAGCTGGGAAGGGATACTTTGTCAGGGAGTATAGTGATAGGGCAAGGAATAATGGTTTTAAACTAAAAGAAGGTAGGCTTTGATTAGATATAAGGAAGAAGTTCTTTACTGTGAGGGTGGTGAGGCCCTGGCACAGGCTGCCCAGAGCAGCTGTGGGTGCCCCATCCCTGGAGGTGCTCAAGGCCAGGCTGGATGGGGCTTTGGGCAACCTGGTCTGGTGGGAGGTGTCCCTGCCATGGCAGGGGGTTGGAGCTGGGTGGGCTTTAAGGCCCCTTCCAACCCAAACCATTCTGTGAGTCTGTGATTCTAAATGTATTTACTTGGGAGTAATTTCCTATGTGAACAAAAGTCTAGCATAATTTGTGGCATATATGGTAGGTAAGATATGGATGACTGGCTAGAAAGATCATAAAACGTCCTTAAATAAACCTCAGCTCAGAAAGTCAGTAATTCATAAATTAGGAAGTGTCAGAATGAAAGCTTTCCATGTAATTCAACATGACCTGCATAAGTGTATGAACACCATAATAGTTTGTATTACTATTTAAAGGGTTCACATAGTTAACTTTTTATGTTGCAAAAGGTATAGACGAACAGCTACTCAGTATTTTATTCTTTGCTTTCAACATGTAACTCCAAACTTGATGACAGCCTAATATGCAAACCAATAACAAATACAATATTACTTTTTTTTTTCTTTCTTTCTTTGTGTCTCTGGTCATACACGTAACACTTGAGTATTTCACAGATAGTGGTGAAGTTATCTACATAAAATCCCTTTGAGGCAAGGAGGTATCTTTATTTTCAAGCAGGAAAATTAATAGATATTGTCATAATCGTCAGAACTGAACATTAGCTGTAGGTGTGCAGATTGGACTCTAGGTGACTCATGGTAAGCACCCAGGAGACAGACAAAAAAAAACCTACTTTGCAAAAATCTCTTACTTGACTTGGTCAGCATCATATAGGAGCAATGGGAGGGAAAAAAAAAAAAAAAAAAAAAGCTGTTATCCAAACTCACCAGATTTGAATGTGACTTAGAAGACTCCAGCCTTTCATGAAAATGAAAGTGGGATAGAGAAGACAGGCCCAGACGAGTACCCCTATAAAAAAAAAAAAAAAAAAAGCTGGCACAGGTCCATGGTCATATATTTAGCAGCTGCTTTGCCAGTGAACAACAAAAAAAAGACCTACCTCCGAACTACCCGCTGCACACGTCTGCTCTTTCCTGGGGGTGGAGGAAAAACTCAAAAATATGGGGGTGGAGGAAAAAAAGGGGTTGTGCAGAGGGAGTTTGGAAAGGAGCCAAAGGATGCCGGTCTGCTTGCCGCTGCCATACTTCGCTGCTCCCTCACGCACAGGCCAGCTCGGTTCTTTGTTCAGCCCAGGGCTCTGTTCTCCTTGCACCTGCCTGTGTGCTGCAGTAAATCAGGCAGGGAAAGTGGCAGATTGGCCATCTCATTTCCCTTCCTTTTCAGTAGTGACCATCTTGTGTACTTAATCAGATGGTTTCTCTAGAGAAAATAAGGCATCATCTAATTTAAGATGCATTGCAACGTGCAAATGTACGCTACAGTAGCAAGTTGAAGTACCACAGGCAATCTTAATTCCAGTATTTCTAACCCTTCCTTTCAAGTGGTCAAATTTCCAAGCTGTTGCTCAGCTTGAAGATTTTAAAATGTTATTTTTACAGTTATTTTAAAAAAGGCAAAAAGTCAAATTATGGGAAAAGGAGATCATTTAATCTGTGGAACTATATTGAATTTTTATAGCTCCTTGTCTCTGATTTTTGTTGCTAATGCTCATTCCATTAGCTCGAAGAAAGTTACCTTCCAGGCAGGTCAGATGCTACAGGGACACTGAATCCACACTCCAGTGAGTTTTGCAATTGTCTTTAAATTTCAAAGGGACATATGTGGAGATTTTGACTTCTGCTCTATGCCAGAAAAATGAGGAGAGCATAACTAGGTCAGAACAGACAGGTATCTAGACCTCTATGCTGTTTTGGAGGGATTACCAGGCTATCTACTGAAGAGCGCAAGGTGACCACAGAGCGACATTTTCATGAGTTCCTTCAACCTCCCAGTTTCTATAGCTCAGGAAGTTTCTGTACCACAGGTTGTCATCATCTCTAAATTGGTTTTTCTTTTAATAATTTGGCTATTTTGAATCTGTGTAGATTTTAGCAGACAAATCCCATGATACAGGATTATAAACAACGTCTTTCAGAGTTTCTGTCATGTGAAGTACCTCCTTTGATTTTTATTTTTGTTAATCTTTTTTCTCTGAACCTGCTGCTTAGTTCTCTGCCTTCAATGCCTTACTTGTCAGCAGAAATTATATTTAAAGTACTTAATTTGTATTAGTAAAAACAGTACAGTGCAGTAGGAGCAGGTCGGTAAAGCAATGATAGACTCATAAAAACATAGAAGCTCATGATAGAATCATAAAATCATTAGGGTTGATGAGGACCTGTTAGCCACAGAGTGCTCACTTCAGGTGCTTTATTTTGGAGTGGTTCTAGTCTGGCTTCCTGTCAGGCAAATGTCTTCTGGAGCTTAGAGCTGTAGCCTTTTGGTTTGTTTTCATCAAAAATGAATTCTGTTCAGTGCACTCTGAGAACCTAAGTTTGTAAACAGGGAAGTCTGAAAGATTAACTTGAAAATCCCATATGGGATCCAAACTAAAAGACTGATGAAGGCACATCAGCAGAAATACTCAATTGACTAGTAGAAAGCCCTTACTCTTTCTGTCCTGCTGAGGAGCTTGGCCCAGTAACTCAACAGTAGCATCGTCCAGCAAAGGAAAGAGAATTTGAATCCACATAATAACATAGGATCTTTTAGGTTAACATAGGATCTTGTAAAGGATGGGGCAATATTCCTGGTTGAATTACTTCTGGACATTTTATCTGTAAATAGATTTTTATATATCATGGAAGAATTGCAGAAAGTTCTGAAATTCTTCAAAATTATTCTCTGTAAAATAGGTTTCTCTCTTCCTAAAATTGATTATGAATGAGAATAAGTATCAGTTATCAAGAAAAGAGACAAAATAATGTCCTGTTAATGAAAAGTGTGTTTCTTTAACACAAAAGAAAATGTAAAATTAGTTCTTTTTCAAATAACTGCTGAAAATCAAAAATCTCTTCTGCATAGTGAGAGGAAAAACTAAAAACTAATGAACTGCGATGCCTACGTGATACTTTTGCAGATGCATCTAAACTATTGTTATAACTTTTGCACATATAAGACAAAAGAGATTATTTTGACATTCATGTGAAAAATGGTGTTGGTGTTGCAAATCCTTAAACAGGTCCATCAGCTGAAACTCTTCAATTTAGTGCTTATTGCTGTTTCCCTTAGAAATTTTTTTAGCATTTTTACATTTTATTAGATTATTATATTATTTATTATTAGATTATTTAGATTTTATTCTAAAATGTTAATCGTTATCATATAACAGTACCAACTTGATGTATGTAATAACTTTAAATGTACTGTATTTTCCCTTGTTTAGCTGTACACATTATGTGAATTTAAAAGTATAATGTAGTATGTTTGTTTTTTTTTTTAGTACACCTCCTGATAATCTCTCAATCCAAGAATTTCAGAAGAATGAGAGTATTGATGTTGAGGTAAGGAGACCATAGCAAATGTCTTACACTGTGAATGTACGGAATAGTGACATTCACAGGTAGCGTTTAGTTCCTAAATAATTTTTGGAAAAGTTTCCCATTCATTATTTTTTTGAGATTTTTTTTTTTCCTTTTGAAAATGAGACAAGAAATTCAGAGGCTCAGAATTTGGCTGCTTCAGGGCTGTGTAAAGGATAGAAAGCTTCATGCCAAAAACTTGTCCACTTGAGTTCAAAACAGCATTGAGTGGAAAAACCAGAAAAACAGAATGTCTTTCTTTCTCTAACCCATTATCTGATTCTTACTTATTATATTATGCCAAGCAATTATACAGGTAATTGTAAACCAAAGGAAGCTGATGACTGAGCCTAAAGTGAATGCTTTGTGTGTTGAGGGGTGGCATTCATTGTTGCTGTCCAGATGTGTTCTCAGTGCTAAAAACCTTGTGCATAAATGGAGAAATGATGTCTTGTTTGTGCAGTACAGAGACCACTGCACTTGTAAAGGAAATCATGCTTGATTGGATAACACCGAAGAAAATTAAGGAAGATAATACTTGGAGTGAAGAGGGACTGGATCCTCCTTTACTCCAGGACAAAGAGATGTGTTAGATCAGGGATGATTTACAGAGGAAAGGGAATTGCAGAGAAGGCATGGCAATGTCTATGGGTTTGATCTCCTGTTATCTCTCCAGAACAGATAGGATGTGAAGATTTCTGGATAAAAAGTCTGAACAATTCTGTCTGCAGTGTGCAGAACTATGAAATCTAATGCATTAACTTAGGGAGATCTAAACCCACTTTGTTCCTGTGTGTGAGCATCAAGACCAACAATAACAGCATTTCAGTTAACGTGCCTTGCTTTTAAGCTTGTTTAGATGATAATAGCTCACATGTTCTGTTTCACTGATATCACATTGTAAGCATGTGATATATGTGCTAATGTCATAGTGAGGATATTGAATTGGGTGGAGGGAGATTTCTAATGTTAGATCTTCTCTTTTCAAAACTGTAAAGAATGTACTTGAAGAATATACTTGAAATGTCAGTAGAAATCTGAATGATAACTGCTTCAGAAACTCAGAAATAGGGAAAAAATGAAGTTTATTAGTCTGAGTTTAATCTGTTACACACAAATCCACATTTTTAGGGGTATTTATAAATTATAAAACCTATCATTGGAATATTTCGTGAAATTACACTAGGCGTGTCTCTTTTGTTTGCTGTTTCTTTTGCTTTCTACTAGAATTGCAACTTTAATATTCAGAAAACCAATATAAATCTATTTAATTCATTTATTTTAGGTGGTGCAGCTTATTAGCACAGAGATACTACCGTATGCTAATTTTATTCCTAAGGAATTTGTTGGTCAAATAATGACTATGCTCAATAAAGGCTCGATACACTCTCAGTCATCCTCATTTACAGGTATGGTAGCTGAATGACAAAAATACAGAAAATTATGTTTAAATCTACTAGAAAGTAACAAAAATGTTGGCAGTACATATTCTAATAAAGACTTGAAATTCCATGACATGTATATGCTATAGTCAATTTAATATGCAGCCTGTTTTTATAAACTATATTTTGTCTCATGGAAGCTGCAGAACATTCCTTGCAATTTTTAAAAATTATTTCCTTACTTTTTGGTCAGTATCATGTAAAATATTGTATTTGTGGTTTTTTGTTTTTTTTTTTTTTAATAGTCTTTTCTGAACTTTCTGCATAATTTGTTTTCTGTTATGCCAGCTGCAATTGTTGACAGTAATTTCAGGCAATTGTAAGACAGACATGATATCCAGTTCTTAAAAATTAAATGACTGTAGCATAACAATATATTGTACCCAACCAGATACGCTCTCTGCCTTTAAAAAAAAATTGCATATATATATATATATCTTGAAAGATTAAAAAAAAAAAAAAAGACATAAAGCATTACAGAGAAAAATGTTTGGATTGTACAGTACCAGATATTAGTAATGGTGATGTGGAACTGGGGTTGCCATTACCTTTTTCTTAAAATAAATAAATAAATAAATTTGCTTGAATGTGTTTTGTTATTAAAGCAGTGTTAAGTAGGTGACATGCTGCTGAATGTATTGAATATTCTTTTATTTCTTGAACTGTTGTGAATATTGCAGTTGCTTTTTCTCACAATGTGTTCTTAATATCTGTCAATATCACTGTTAATCTTACTATCTTTTTTAGTACTACAGGAGTGATAATCTTTTTGCAAAATATTATTAACTGATTGAAATGCAACATTTTGGGTTTTGGCATGCGCACTGCACAATTAAATATGATGTTTTACTTTGACAGAAGCAGAAATAGATATTCGAATGAGAGAGGAGTTCTCTAAGGTGTGTTTTGAAACACTGCTCCAGTTTTCATTCAGTAATAAAGTCACAACTCCTCAGGAAGGCTACATCTCTAGAATGGCACTTTCTGTGCTCTTGAAAAGGTCACAGGATGTATTGCATCGCTACATAGAAGATGAGAGATTGAGTGGCAAATGTCCTCTTCCACGGTATGTTCAATGTCTTTAGGAAATGAAGGGTATTCCCACTACTTTATGGGAAGAAGGATGCATTCAAAATATGTCTCAGTCATGTGTTTGTTAGGGGTGTGGGGTGTGGGTGTTTTAGGTCTTTGTGAAATTTAAAGCCTAAGAAATGCATGGGAAATATTATAAAGAAATGCTGATATCAAAATTCTGTTGACTGGAAAAACCTTTAAAAACAATGGTCATGCTTAGTGCTGTTACAGAGAAGATAGGGGTATGACTCAGTAATAAATATTTTCAATTACTGAAACAATGTTTCTGATATCTCTGATATTTCTGAAATCTAATTTTCCTTTATTCCTAGCAGAACTATTTATAGTTTCTAAATTGAGAGGTGGAGAGTCTCCTTGAAAATAAGACAAAATATCCAAATAGTAATATTTTGAATCATTATTCGAGTAATTGTTCTTGAAACAGAAAATTGCCCTAAGTACCAGGAAATTCTTTCAAATGGGAACTTATTTAAATTTCAGTTAACTTCAGCTGAAATGCTTTTGAAGCTTTGATCGTGAATGATGGAATTGATTCTTTCCATGTTACAGTTAATCATGTACGTCAGTATTTTCAGTTTGAGATATGTATGCTGTTACTCTTTCTAAACATCAAATTGAAAGCCATCCTAGCTGGCAACAGCTATGATAGTTGGAAAGTTACAGACAAATGATAACCTTATTCTCTTAATATCCTTTTTTCTTGTTAGGCAGCTGTCTTCATTACATTTTTTTTTTAATGTTGTATAACTTTGATGGAAAATTTATAGTCTTGAAATAAAAATTAGTAGTTGACTGTTTGCATTTTTCCCTTTGTAGGCAACAAGTAACAGAAATCATATTTGTTTTAAAAGCTGTCAGTACTCTCATAGATTCACTTAAAAAAACTCAGCCTGAAAATGGTAAGTGATTGTTAAACAACCTGGTTCTAAACAATATAAAACCATATCTGCCACAAAGATTTACTTATTCCTTCCTGTAGTGCTTTTAATACAAATTGGAAAGGAAAGTGTATTCTGTAAGATTCAGTATTGTGTAATTCTATGTATATGTAGGTGGCAGGTAGACAAAAGTTTTTTTCCCAGTATAGCTAACATTATAAGGTTCTAAGATATGTTTAATAAATACAAAATTTGAATTTCTGATGTCTTTTATTAGATAGAGCTTTCTGTTTTTTGAAAACAAATTAAACTTCCATAAAATGTTAATAGAATTCTTAAATATATGTAATTATATTTGTTAGTTTTGCTACATTCTTTTTTTTTTTTTTTTTTTTCTCATGATAACTCTTTAGGCTGCCATGGATCTCATTCCCATAGGTGCACTCTGCAGTAAAAGGGGTGTACCAGTGAAATGAGTGGGCAGGCTGTTAAATACCTAAGCATGAAGTCTTGCTTTCCTTCCCTTTCTGCTGTAGTACCTCCTGCCCCCATAATGCCTACACTCATTGATGCTAAGTGATGCTGTAAATGTTTGACAGATGTATATAAAGGCCTGATTAAAAGAGGGGATCTGAACTTCATTTATGGGAACGTGTCCTGGTCCTCCTGTCAGCTGCACCTACTGTATGTGTGGGGGGTGCCCACCGGAAAACTCAGTTGGAGATACTAAATCAACTTCTGATAAATAGATACTTTTCTGTTGTACTCATGGCTTGTTTCCCCTTTCCTGAAGTTCCAGATCTTCAAGTTAACAGATGCCTATGAGGAATATTATTAGTATCATCGTACTGCTTAGTGCTGCCTCTTTGCTAAACTAGCTGTGTTGTACTCCACAGCTCTGACAGAATAGCATATCTATTGCTTCCCTCTACCTCCCTCTTTTTTGATATTGTGAGGAAGGGAAAAAAAACTTGTCAGTCCTGAAACAAAGCAGTCTTTCCAGAAAAACCTAGGTGAGTGGGTTTTCTGAAAGATGTGATGCCTCGTTTGCAGCATCAGTCAGCATGCATGTTGATAGCGCTGTTTCCCAGGCTGACAGCAAAAGGCTGAGGGCAGACGATGCTCAGAGGGCTGGAGCAGCTGTCCTATGAAGACAGACTGAGGCAGTTGGGGTGTTCGTACTGGAGAAGAGAAGGCTTCACCTTATAGTGGCCTTCCGAAAGGGGGCCTGCAGGAAAGCTGGGAAGGGGCTCTTCAGGGGGTGTAGTGATAGGGTCTTTAAGGTCCCTTCCAACCCAAACCATTCTGTGAGTCTGCGATAGAACTACTCCAGAGAAGATAAAGTTTTGGGGCTGAAGTGCTAATTTGGCAGGGTTTTGCTTTAGAGGGGTAAAATAGCCAGCTCAGATGGATATGGCCTACTCCCCATATCCATCCTCCTGCAATGAGAGACATTCTTCATTGATCAGCATGTGGTAGTGAGTCCCGAAACTGCTGCATACTTTCTTATAAGAGGGCCACTGGAGAATCACTTCACACCCACTTGTCCTAGCTTTTAATCATTTTATTTCTGTAATAAAAATGCTATCTGAAATAAGGGTTTTGTTCTCTCTTGAAGTGAAGTTAAAACAGAGACAAATGAGGAAACTATGTGATAAATAAGATTCATTAACAATGTTTAATTTCACTTGTTGGACTATAATATATATAGTCCGACATATCCATAATATACCATGGATATTCCTGTGTCCTGGTGCAGTGTTTCTCCCTCTGCTTTCTATATTTCTTATAGCCTGGATTGCTTTGAAATTAGTAGGCCTCATTAATGACATTTCCAAAAGTGAAACGTGTCCAATTCAGCTTCCTACCAACAGCTGAGAAAAGTAGGCAGAAAATGTATGTGTGTTACGGACTAAACAAAAGTAGCATCTTCAATTTGTCAGTTATTCTTCATCCAGAAAACACAGTTAATGAACTGTGTAGAAACACAAGTGTGTGGTACCATTTTATGGATATCCCATCTGGCTTACAGATGCTGCTGCAAAAGAGTATGGCGTTTTCCTGCAAATCCTACATCATGGCTGAGGACCCTGTAGAGATATTTTAGTTTAGGCATCTGTGTGAGTTCTTAACTTACATGTGTATTTAAAAATGTATTGTAAGAATTTGGATGGTACAAAGTGATCTAATCTGTTCTTTTCTTCATTGCAGTTGATGCTAACACATGGGCGCAAGTTATTGCCTTGTACCCGACTTTAGTAGAATGTATCACCTGCTCCTCCTCAGAAGTGTGCTCTGCTCTGAAGGAGGCACTTGTTCCCTTTAAGGACTTCATGCATCCACCAGCATCCAAGGTACAGAACGGAGAGTCTTGACCCCATAAAACTTTTCTTCTTTTTTTTCTTTTTTTTTTTTTTTTAATTTTTGAAGGAAAAAAGTATCCAAAAATGTTTGTTCCCAGGTGAAGTTTCTCTGAGGAAATCTCTTGTGACTAGTACTTGGCAACTGATGTTGACTGCCTTTTAACTGTACTAACAAGAGCTCAGTAATTCATGAATACAGGCTATATCTCAAAGGTTCCAGAGTGAGTAGCAGTGCAAACCTTTAATAAATTTAACTGAGTAGTTGGAATCATTTATAATCTAATGTACTTGCTACAGTATCTTGAAGTGGTGATTGAAAAGTGGGCTTATGTACAGCTTGTTGTGTATGTGTTAATGATGTAATTAAAAATATTTCAATTCAGTCAGATTTATTAGGCTGGTGTTTTGCACCCTTTTTTGAAGTACGAATTGTACTAAAATTTTATGCAAGATGGTACTGTAACATTCCATATATCTGTAACCAGCCTTTGTAAACAAAGGGAACTGATATACTTGTGTGTATAATAAATGGTACAGTTCTGTATAAAATAGTTGCATTTATTATTTAAATTCTTTTTAAAATATTGATAATGTTAAATGCTTGAAAATGTATTTATTATAAGTTGTATGCTTGCATTTTTACTTACAGTTTGCCTTCTAAATTGCCAGATATGATCAGTCATATCTGATCATGTTCTTAGTTTCTGCTTAATTGAATGTAACTTCTCTGTGGCCATTGAACATCTAAATGAAGAGGTCATACGACAAAACATTGCAGCAAGCAGTCAGTAGCCTGCTGATCTCAAACTTCAAAGTAGTTGACCTGAAATAAGTTTGAATATGCAGAAATCCACTGTAGCACTTCGACACTACCATACCTCACTTCATAATATATTTAAGATGTTTGTTATACTCAAATCTATCCATTTTTGTAGTTGCAGCCGTGCTTTAAGAAAAAAAATACTTGGGGGTCATTAGCCTTTTTTGACCTTACTTGCAGATATCATAGTCTTTGAATCATGACCCAAGGAAGGTGATTTCAAATATCTGAAATAACTTGGCTGTAATATTTTGTTCAATAATTTTAAGTGCTTTGTTTTGTAATGTCTTTTAACTCAAATTGTTCTAACCTTTTAATTATATACTGTCTGATATAAAACCATGAGAAGTGTATTTTTGAAGTTAGCTACTCATTTAGAAGTGCAGTAAAATTTGTCATTAAATAAATGTGAATTTTCTTTCACTTTCACATAATACACAATTAAAACACTTTTAATAGTATTGTTTTTAAAGTTTGTAACATAGCATTTAAATTTTTATTTAAAGAATTATTATCTCAATAATGTTTCACCTGTATTCACATATTTTTTAAGCTGTGATGTGAAAGCACAAATGCCAAATGTTTTGAGAGAAAAAAAGACAGGTGCCTTTCTATTGATTTCAGAGCTTACCTTTAGGTTTTTGTTCCTTGACGTCTTTTGTAGATATTAAAAGTGATTATCATGCATAAGAAGTGGTATTTATATGTTTGCTTTACTATTTGCTGACTAAAGAGATATTAATTTGTATATGTGAGTATATGTAGAATTTGTAGGAGCTTCAAGTGAGTGTGTGAGGAACTGGTCAGGGTTAGAAATACCCCATGTGAACGATGTTACCAAGCACAGCTTTGAAGAGCTCGCTCCCCTAAGACTCCAGTTTACGATCCTTTTAAAAAGGACATTAAAGAGGCTTCAAGAACTTGCACATATGTCTTTGACAGCATGGCATGGAACTTAATCTTAAAGTGTGGATAGTTTTTAAAGAACACACATTTTACATTAAAGAAACAAACACTTTCCATTAGTAGAATTTAAATCAAAATAGCCTGTTTGGAGAAGCTGTTCCAGTATACTGCAGACCTTGGTTCCTGGTACAAATAATAATGTTATGCTCTGAAATTGAAAACCATGCAACTATTCTACTACTTAGTGAAAGATAAGACAATGCCTATTAGGTCCTTAAAGAAAAAAGAACAGGGTGTCACGCGGTGCAAGGGTATTCATTTGTTTTAAAATCTGCCTATCTACTAAAAATTCTGGCAAGAGGCATGCAGACCAAACTGTGGATGAGTTTGTTTCCGATTAATTTCTAATTGTTTTTGTCAGTGATAACACAGATACATTCTGTCTTAATGAAGCATATCTTCATCCTTTATCTATATTTTAAACAGAGGGTATGTGGGTGTGGAAGTCATACTCGGCTCTAAAGCTTAGATTACTTTACGACCCATGGATATTAATCTTCTAAAGACTGAAGCAAACTACCAATCAGCTAAACTTCCTTCCTTTCCTCTTAATTACCACATGAAAAATATTTATTCTATTTGAGGCATGTTTTGGACATACAAGTAAAGGCTGAACATACTCAAACTGCTTTCTTGTATTTTGTATAAGTAGTTAGAAAACTGAAAGCAAAGGTAACTGGTTTAGAAAATATGTTTTTCATTGACTAATTTTGTTTGTGAATAAGAATTATTCTATTTTCTGTGCTTTCTTCTCCAGCACTCAGAATTTCCTCCAACTTTGAAGTGTCAGATTATTGTTTCCATTTGTACTTTTGGCTAAATATTCTTAGGGCCTCTTTGATGCGAACAGAATATTTTGAATATTCAAATCACATATTTTGATGTCCATTCCTAGCAAGACAAATCTTGTTAATTAATTTAATTAATGCTGCCCATCGTGTAAACCCATGTGCTCAATTCTGTAGGTTTGCCTAGGCATGTGAAATAAAGCAAATAGACATTTTCAGGATTGGGGTCTGCATTGTGTTGCTGAGATCATCTAGAAAGGGGGCTCAGCTGATTGTACAGAAATACGTCAGCTGGAAGTTAGGGGATACACATTAATTGCTGAATGTAATGTCATTCTTCAGCTTTTTTCTTCTTCTCCTCCCCAATCTTAAAGATTCATATTGGGAATCAAAAGAAAAAATGTGAGGGTCTTCTGCATTATTACAAGGTCCATATCAAAATTTTGGATTATTTGGGAAAACTTGTATGTCTCCGTGCCAAGGGATTCGAGGGGATGCCTCAGTGTACACAGGGATTTAAGATGATGTAAGTAGCTCTAAGAAAAAGGAATAGATGGCTCAAGCTGGGAATTTTTAATGAAAAAAATATTTGTAGTAGTGACATATAGTAGTTAATTTGTATATCATCAGACATGCTTATCTACTAGGGCATCCATTTTGTTCCCTTGTACATCTGCTTGCTTCCCTACTTGCTCTTATCAATGTCTTGTAGAAGGTTCACAGCATCACAGGGTGGATGAGGTGGGAAGGGACCTCTGGAGGCCACCTGGTCCAACCCACCTCCTCAAGCAGGGACACCTCGAGCGGGTTGCCCAGGACCATGTCCAGACTGCTCCGAGAAGGAAGATTCCACATCATCTCTGGACAGCCTGTGCCAGTGCTCAGTTACTTGCACAGTAAATAAGTGCTTCCTGATGTTTAGATGGAACCTCTTCTGTTTCAGTTTGTGCCCACTGCCTCTTGTCCTAGCACAGGGCACCACTGAAAAGAGCCTAGCTCTGTCTGTGCACCCTCCCTTCGGGTATTATTGTACATTGATAAAAGTCCCCTGAGCTTTCTCTTCTCCAGGCTGAGCAGCCCCAGCTCTCTCAGCCCTTCCTCATAGGAGAGGTGCTCCAGGCCTTTGATCATCTTGGTGGCCCTTTGTTGGTCTCATTCTGGGGAGTCTAGACCTGGACGCATAACTCCAGGTGTGGCCTCACTAGTGATGAATATAGGAGAAGGATCACCTCTCTCAACCTGCTGGCAATGCAATGCCTGATGCAGCCCAGGACACCATTAACCTTAACGGCAAGGACACATTGCTGGCACATGTTCAACTTGGTGTCCACCAGGACTCCCAGGTCCTTTTCTACAGAGCTGCTGTCCAGCCGAGTGGCCCTGTCGTGGTTTAACCCGGCTGGCAGCTAAACACCACGCAGCTGTTCGCTCACCCTCCCCCCTCCCTCTCTGGGACGGGGGAGAGAAATGGAAAGTGAAGCCCGTGAGTTGAGATAAAGACAGTTTAATAAGACAGGAAAATAATAATAATAATAATAATAATAATAATAATAATAATAATAATAATAATAATAATAATAATACAATGATGATAATAGTACTAATAATAATAATATGTACAAACAAGTGATGCACAATGCAATTGCTCACCACCTGCTGACCGATGCCCAGCTTAACCCTGAGCAGTCCGGCCCCCTCCCCCCGGCTAGCCACCCCTATATATTGTTTAGCATGACGTCAGATGGTATGGAATACCCCTTTGGCTAGTTCGGGTCACCTGTCCTGGGTCTGTCTCCTCCCAGCTCTTACTGCACCCCCAGCCTGCCTGTTGGCAGGACAGAGCAAAAGTCTGAGGTGTCCTTGGCTTGGTATAAGCACTGCTCTGCAACAATTAAAACATCGGGGTATTATCAGCACTCCTAAGCCAAAACACAGCATTCCACCAGCTACTAGGAAGAAAATTAATTCTGTTCTAACTGAAACCAGGACAGGCCCGCAGCATGTACTAGTGCCTGGAGTTGTTCCTCCCCGGGTGCAGGACTCTGCACTTCTCCTTGTTGAGGTTCCTATCAGCCTATTTCTCCAGCCTGGCCAGGTCCCTCTGAATGGCAGCACAGCCCTCTGGTGTATCTGCTGCTGTTCCTGGTACGTTACAAGACATTAAGCCACGTGAAATACATTGTCACTATTAATTACACCTGCAAGTCGGTGTGATTGAGATACTTCAACAATTTATCATTATATTCTTTTTTTTTTTTTTCTCCACCAACACCTAGGTTGTTTCTTCTTGCCAAATGGCAAACCTTCAGGTAGCTGGCCTTGAATTTTTCAGGCAAGGTACCTTTAGTGAGATCAATGCATTTTTTTCCCCCTCAGTATATCTCTACACATGGCAAACACAAGTCCTAGTCAGGAACATATTTTATGGAAAATTGTTTAGATGTTCAGGATACTGCTGTTGTTGGAAAGGAAAAAAAACAAAGCAAAACAACAAGAACAAAAAAAAAAAAAAAAAAAAAAAAGCACATTTTCTCCTTATCTGTTTCTGTACAGCTCATTTCTGTGTCTTTCGCTGTTTGTTCACATCGAATTTGCAGCTTGCTATTTGTTTCCTGTTGTGGGCAGTCATCTTCTGCAACCTTCAGTTTGAATCCTCATAAGATGAGGCTCTCCAAGTGAAAGAAGGAAGTGCTGCACACAGTTGCACTGTGAGGGGTGCACATTATGACCCTAGATAGTGCTAAGGATGTTTAGATGGGAGTATTTCAGTTTTCAAAGTGTCAGAAAGTTCCAAATGAGGCAGCTGTGGTGTAGGTTTTGTGGATCCAAATTGGTATCCAGACTAGTGGCAGACGCAGGTTACATCCATACAAATACAGTTCCATCAGTAAACTGTTAATTGGCAGAGTGTTTGTATTCCCTGAGAAAAACAAAATGACAGAAAGTAATTAGTTGAATTTCTGCACTGGTTAAAAATTTTCCTCTTAAAACATAGGTCGGTGATAACTTCCACTAGTATTTTATGCTTTAAAAATTAGATAAATGAATGTATTTTATGGTGTCTTCAGAACCAGTAGGTTGTTTCAATTCATGTTTCATTGTATGCAGTGGAGATTCTACTTCACAAGGGGAAGAAAGATGATCAGCACTGACTGTGTCAAAAGGTCATAGTCTGCCACATCTAATTCTTTGGAATGTCCTCAATTGTGTAGCCTCAGACTCCAGTAACTTGGAGTATATCCATAATTCTTGGAAATTGATTTCAGATTACATGATGACAACACTAGGACACTCTGGCAGTGTCCTTACATATAGCAGTGCGTTTTGCTGCCATTCTCTTTTATTTTCCTGTTTGGATGTGGTTTTGTTTCTTTTTTTTTTTTTTACTTCACGATAATGCGAGAAAAAAAATTGGAATCATTTATAATTGGAGTTGAGATAAAAGCATTCTTCTGTTGTACCTTTACATGTAACTCTACTCATAATTTTTTTCTCTCTGTGTTTTTGACGTTCTCTCCACTTGCTCTGACAAAGGAAAGTAGATCTATGTTTATAGTTCGCTACGTATGCCCCAGTATTCAGGTAAATTGAATGGAGACCTTGCTTGGTGTAACAAAGTGTGAACTAGCAACTCTACTCAGGGTTCATCTATCTGTTCTTTTCTTCAGCCTAAAGCAATTGTAACAGGCACTGTAGAGTAGTGTTTAGCCTTATTTTTAACATAGCTGTAAAGGAAGATTACAGAAATTCTAATTCTAATTTGTTTTTCTTGCAAATAGTACTTTGCAATTGTACTGTCTGTGATTATTGCACTATATAGGAGTAAATTAAGTAAACATATTAACAACGTTTAACGTTTTTGAAGTAATCTTTACAGTTGTGTGGAATAAAAAGTAAATTCTTTGTAATTCCTATTTCATTTAGGATTTGGGTCACAGAAGTGATGAGGTTCACGAAGCAGCTAAGGCTCTTGTAGCAGTTATTTAGCCTATGTGACTGGATGTCTAGCGGAAGACAAAATATGTATTGGGGAAGCAGAGTGATTTGTTACTTTGCGTTGCTTGACACCTTTGTCAGCAATGCAGAAAAAATAAAAATAAATAAATAAATAAAAACAAACAACAACAACAACAAAAAACACTAAAGTATGAATTTCACCTGTTTGTATCTGTTGAAAAGGATATGTATTATTCCACTGGATTTTGATACTACTTTCAGTTGTTCCAAATCTGGCAGTATAAAAGTTTGTTTCTTTCAGATTTGTTCATTTTACTATTCAGGCCAGAAGGACTGCATGAGCTGTGCATATAAGCAGGAATTCATTCCAGCCAAATAGTTGCCCTTTTCTCCCTAAGTTTTTTAGAGCTAGACTTAGAGCTACACATTGCATTATTTTTTTTTTTCCGTTTGGAGAAAAAGTAACCAGTTCCTGCTGGATCATGAATGCAAGCTATTGCAAGTTTTTACTACTAGGAAGTATTCTGGTAGACATTTTATTTCCTGTCTTCCCAAACTAGTTACCAACTGGCTTAAGAATGGGATCTGTTCACGGACATTTGTTTAATCTCTTTAAATGACTTACCAGTAAGTTAATAACTTTTGCTGCATTATCACTTACTATTCTGTGATCTGATCGTTTACTTTAAGACCCCATTTATTGAAGAACAATCAGGTATACCAGTATTCTTTCCTTACCCCTGGGTTTTCTGCCCTTATTTTTCTGACAATACTTTTCTGGTGTGCACTTTTCTTCAGTTGTAAGTTCTGGAAACAGGGACACCTATTTGTCTACACAGTATTTTGCATATCAGGGCACATGCAGTAAAAATGACTGTAATAGTTCATGTAAAACATAGGTTTCATTTAGGGAGTAAATACTCTAGGTTTCACAAGTATGTTTCAGTTATAAACACAGTTTAGTGTGTTTTGCCGTACTAATGCGAGTATATTAGCGGTGTGGTGTTGCCTTCTTGAATGCTGGAATATGTATCAGAAAAGGCTACTCATTTCTTGTGATGAAATACATTAGAACTCAGCATTTCTTTGTTTCTTACAGCCTTTAAGAATTTTATTCAATTGAAAATACAGAGATGATGTAGGCAGGATGTGCAAAAAAAACTCTCTTTAGATTTTGAATTACACAGAAGTCTTTCACCAAAAAAAGGTAAAATTGCATGAAAAGTAGTATTATAAGTAGGCTAGAAAATAGGATTATATCTCAACTGGGAAAATTGTCACCCAAACAGGATGCAGTTCATCCAGATGACTGTAAGATGCTGCACTCAAGTAGCAGTGAGTTTTTTCCATTTAATTTTGCCACCTTTATTGAATAGGAGGCTGAATTTCAAAATAGTTTTGATGGTTTTCCTTAGGAAATTGCTCCAGTATAAAAATGCTTATCTGTGCATACAGCTGTCATTAACACTATCAAAACTAGCTCTGAAAACATGTTTTGCAGCAATGTCTGTTAATAGAAGCATAAGTCAAGTCTAAACATCTTTTTAAACAATTAAAGTTAACATTTTATATAGGCTTTCTCGGCTGATAAATTTCTCTGCATAATCCATAATTTAATATTATAATTTTTAATCTACACAATTATAGTGTAATTGTATTTAAACTATCTAGTCAAAACTTCATTTAGAAAAATGTGCAGTTTTCTATTTTCTGTCAAATAAATACTACTTACCTTCTACTCACTGTTTTAAACTATTTTAACTTAATGGTGTATGTTAAGTCTCAAAGAATTATGGTGTATCAAAGACAGGAAAGAATTCTTGAAATAAAAATAGCAGTGAGTGCTACTACCAACAGGGTTTTACTTTGTTGCATAGTAGAGTGCATCATATAAAAGAACTACAGTGCATTAGTTACCATTCACATTATTTTTTGTGTGTGTGTGTTGATTATGAAACAGATTTGATTAAAAAAAAAAAAAAAAAAAAGTACAATACCTGCATGTTTTGGCCTTATCTGAGTATATTTGTTATGCTTTCTGCAGCCAAGAAATGAGTGACCATTGCTCAAATTTCCTTTATTATCTACAGTTACAGAAATTCTCAGATAAACTCATTTTTAAACTCAGTATCATAGGCTTTTCATATTAACACGTTTATTCCCACCAGTGGTCCAGCTGCCCACCTTATGAACTTCTTAAGGAATCTCGTTTGTCAACACGGTAATACTCTTTTCACCTGCAGCATGTTCCCAACAGAAAAGATGTACTAAGCACAGCTACCATCTTACTCTTTGATCAAAAATACTGCAGAGTAGAAACATACTCAAAGGCCTCAGCCTGTTCCTGGAAGTTTAAGGTAGTTGAGGAGGGGCATTGTGTGGTTTATTGTTTGTTTGTTTGTTTTTCCCCCTTAGTTTTGCAGGAGGGATTGCCCATAGGTAAGTAAGAAAGGAAATCACTTTTAAGTCAGATGCCTGTTTGACATTTTCACTGTTTTGTTTTCGCACACCCTGGTCTTCAAGGTGGAGTGATAACTACTGCTCTCTGTGTACAGAATGTCTGCTCTAGACTCGCCATGAGCCAAGCGACTTGGCCATGACCAAATATTTCCATATTTCCAAAGCTGACAGCTTCAAGACTGCAGAGGCTGGCAAGGATGACAGGCTGTTGGGAAGTTGAAAACTTGACATTGCCTTGTCTGCTGTTTTTAATGTTAACTATTTCTTACTTGGAACTGTTAAAGTTGTCTGAAAATTGCTTATTTTTCTGGCTTTCTTGCCAGAGGACTCCCACTTCTTTCCCCATCACATCACAGACTGATGCCTGGTCATATCAGGGAAGGGACTCAGAGGCCCCACCAAAAAAAAATGGCAGCCAAAACTGGATTGCTACCAACAAAGGGCCTTTAAAAAGCACAGAGAGGAGTCTGGTTTTGATCAACGTCTTTCATAAGGAAGCATGGAAGGGGACTAGGAGTATTATGTATGTAGTACTACTCACGTGTGCATGTACAAAGAACTGGTTTCTGGAGTACATCAGAACTATTACTTAGCATTATACTTACTGAATATCTGTTCATGCCTCTGGGCTTGGCATTGTAGCATAAGATGGCACTGCCTTACCACTAAAATGAGCCCTAGAGTCTGCAGACAGTACTTCCCTAGAACAAATGAGGAAAGATAAATGTTTATTTTAGAAAAGACTGATTTAAATTAAATATTTTCCCTTAATATATGACGTCCCGTGTTAAAGCTGTGTGCACTATAATCTCTTAAAATTTTAAGCAGTTACATGTTGCCAAAGCCTTAAAGAGAACGCAGTGAATTGATGAACCTAGTGTGCAGCCCTGCCACTTCAGAGAATAAGAAGCAAGTTTTTGGACAGCTAAACCATGGTCTGTTTGCAGTAGCTGCTTCTTTCAGTTCAATTTCACTTTATCCAGCTCAATTCAAACAACCAGTTTGGAGACAGATTAGGAGTTAAAAAAAAAAAAAAAAAAAAAAAAGTAGAAAGCTTACTTCTCCTCTTCCATGCATAGGATAGATTTGTGAGGGTAAAATGTACTGTGTCTAAAAGCTGGATGCAGTGCTAGCTAGAAACAATTAGTTCTGTCTTCTTTGTAACAATGTGTGTCCTGAATGTATCCAAAACATTCAAAATAGACCACTCTAAGAAATAATTATTTTGAATGCTATTCGCCATATAATTCTACTTTGCATCCAGATAGAGCTCAATGCAAACTAATGAAATGTTAAATAATCAGGAAAGATGTATTCAGAACCATTTTCTGATAAAATAAAATGTAACTAGTTAGAATCTAATAAATAAGCTATTCAATTGTGAAATGTGTAAATGCATTTCCTAATTAGAAAAAGATTGCCAATTCAGTGCAAATACTGTATTTAATTGCAAAACAACATGAAAATAATTGCTAATGAAGTAGTAAACTTTTAGGACGGATAAATACAGATGCAAAATAAGGTAAAAAAAAACATAGTTCCCTGCTTATTTATCATTATTAAAAACAGGTAATTCACTGTTTATGGAAAAGATCCACACTCAGGAGACGCTCTTAGCAGAGAGGCAATCTAGAGTATTTGCTTTGAGAAATACAAATTGGAGTAATCTTCTGAGAAACAGGTAACTAAAAGTCTGAGGTCCACCCCAAAATTAACTAGCCTAGCTGTCATTTACAACCAGGGAAGACAAATAGCCAGTCCTACCAGGACATCCATAACGGGCCCCCTGGCTCCTAAAAGAGGCCAGAGAAGTTATTATGTAGAAGTACCAGTACGTGCTATGGGCATATAGGACAACTACTTTAGACATCTGCTGTTTTATAGCTGATTGTTGGTTTGTTCTTTTTTTTTTTTTTTTTTTTTTTCAGTTTACTTTAGGCAGCTCAAAAGAGGGAAGATGAATCTCACTAAAAAATAGTAGCCAAAGTAAACGCAGCTGACCTCCCTACTGCAACATGTTGATGGTGCTAAAGTTCTTGTTTTTTTGTTTTTTGTTTTTTTTTTTTTTTGTTTTGTTTTTTTATCTACCCTAAAAAGCACTTTGTTTGTTTCTTTTAACACATCCTTTGCAAGGGTCTATTCTGAGGTTTGGCTGTTTTTTTTTCCCCCCTCATATTTGTTGTAACCTGTATGTGTGCCAGAGTAGGATTCTCTGTAGTCATGGCATTAGTCTAAATACTCAGATAAGAATTTTACTATTAGTGTAGAAAATGTGGCCCTTTCTGAACTTTAAACTCTCCTTGCTACTGATCTGCTGTGGTTTTCCATAAATTCCACAATTTGGATGAGTAAATGACAGTATCAAGTTGTCAGGAGCTCAGTTAACTGAACTGAACATTTCAAGTCCTGCTACATTTTTGCACACTCCTTACCAGGGATTTTATTTTTTAATACATTTAACTGCTGCTTTCAACCCAGTTTCAGGTCAACAAGGTTACAGTTACTTCTGATACATATAACTTGGTGCCTGAATGCTTATTTTTGGCATCTGAATTTCTCACCTCTAAGGGAGATGAGAAAATATTTGCTACTAAGCATGACTTCTTTGAAAGTCTTTACACATTCACAATCTCAGTAAAGAAGACTTGGCTTACTAAAAGCAACTGAGGGCATCAAACCTCAAAATCTTTCAGAGCTGTGCATTATAGGGTGTGGGACAGTGTGAGGGTAGCACAGAGGCGCATGGCTCCCACAAATGCCAGGGACTGGCAGCTTGCTGCTTGGTGCCCGCATCCATCTGCAGCTTTGTGTGTGTTCTGGACTTTTAGTTGCTTTCCCATTCCTCTGCAGCATCCACTTTAATAACTTCTTGTTTTCAGATAAATGTAAATCCCCAAAGAAAGTATCAGTGTAGTTGTTCTGATTTGACGTATTCTAAATTTGTGAATTATGCTGAGTATTTGCTATTAGCTTTTAGTTTCATTTTAATACATTTCAATTTTTGTAGTTAATGAATGTAAAAGGTACCTCAATTCAGGAAAAGGAGTCACCAAGACATGAAATACTTCTAGAAAAGTCACTTAACATTATATAGTTGAAATATTTTTATAACAGGAAGGAGAGGAAAGTTGTGTTTTTTGTTGTTGTTGTTTGTTGTGTTTTTTGTTTTGTTTGTTTGTTTGTGTTTTAAGGCCAAAAAATAACCTGGTCTTAACTAAAAACTAAATATTCTTAGTATGTATATAGGTTTTTTCCACTATTAATAGCTTTTGAAATACAATCTTGGTATAAACAAATCTATCTGAATTTTTGGATAGGGAAAAAAAAAAGCCATGGAACTAGTGAACTTTTGCTTTTCTCCATTTTTTTCTTAAATAAACATATTTTGCCAATCTTAGATTCTTTTCCAGAATTGTTTTTTCATCTGTACACAAACTTAACCGAGTAGGACTAGAGCCTGCGTTTGCTCGGTGCAGCCATTTCTTTGTGGTACTTTGCTGCGCCTGAGCCGACCCCAAAGGGCAGGATCACTGCGTCTTGCTGTCCCCAAGGGAATGTCACTGGTTTAAATGACTTTTAAACAAGCAATCGATGTAACAAACCCTGTTGCCTAATAAAAGTAGCAACTTTAAAACGGCCAACTACGGGATCATAATGAAGTATTTCAATCTTTGGCTCTCTGCTTTCTTTAAGGGGGCAGCGTTCTGGCTGCTTTCTGGTCTGACTTTCTCAACTACAGATTTGCTGTGAGTTGTCAGTGCAGGCACGGATTTTATTCTGGGACCCATTTGTAGGTAGTTTTGCGGTGGGGACTCGGCGGCTATTGTGTTTCGCTCGGTTGTGGCTGCCGGCTGGGTTATTTCCACATTGTGCATCCCTGGTGCTGGCACCATCTTCCCAAACCGAACTGTGCGTGTGGTTTTTGACTCCGTCAGCCTCCTTCCTCTGGTGTATCTGCATTTATTCTGCTGCCTCCCCCGCGGCCGGCACAGGGCCGGCTCAGGGCCCGGGGCTCGCCGCTTCCCCTCACGGACGTCCCCGGTGGGGGGGGGGGGGTGCCGGGAGCCGCCTCCCGCCCCGCCCGCGGCTTTTCCCGCCTCTCGCGGGGAGCCCCGGATCGAGAGCGGGAGCCTCTCCCTCTCCCCCCGCCCTCCCGCCAGCGTAACGCCCTCCTGCGCAGCGCGGCGGGAAGCGAGGGGCAGAGCTGCGGCGGCGCGGCGCAGCGCCCTTCTGTGAATAGCCCTACCCCCCTCCCCCGCTAAGCCGGCCCGCGCCATCTTGACTACCCGCCGGGGGCAGCGCGTCCCCCCCTTCCCCCCCCCCCCCGCCTCCCCTCCCTCTTCAAGATGGCGCCGGCCGGGTGAGTGACACGTCCAGTCACGTGGGGGCGGGTGAGCCCCGGTCCCCCCGCCCCGAGCCATCTCCATGGCTCGGCCGGACACAGGCGGCGGCGGCGGCGGGGGACGGGGACGGAGCCGCGGCCGGCAGCGGGGCCCCCTCGGCTCCCCCCCGCTTCGTCTGCGGCCTCGGCAAGGCGAGCGGCTCCCCCCCGGCCCCGGGCTGCGGCTCGGCGCCCTCCTCCACAGCGAGGGGGGAGCGGGCGGGGGGCTCGGGGCAGCGGGAAGGGCAGGGCGGGGGGGGGCTGCTGAGGGGGGCCGAGGGGGCTGGGGTGGTGCCTGCCTGCCGTGTGCCTCCTCGCCCCCTTACCCCTTTTCTGTCTCTCCCCTTCCCTCCCTCCCCTCCCGTCCCCATCTGTTACAGGCTGGCGGAGCCGTGGCTGCTTGGAGCCCACCGCGACCCGGGCTCGGGCTCTGTCACGGCCCCGGGCTGCGGGTCACGCCGGGGAAAGGGCAGCGCTGGGGAGGGAGCTGGGCTGGGCGGGGTTTCCCTCCGCTTTCCACCGTCGGGCGAGAGGAGTCTGGCTGATGTCTGCGGCAGATAAAGGAGACGAGAGGATCATCAAAAGACCCCAGAGCCCTTTTATCTCTCCGCCGCTGCCTCCCGCTACCGCCGTCTGCCTGCTCCGTGCCCCCCTCCCCGGCGGGGCCGGGCGCACCAGGGCCCTGGCTGAGGTAGTAGTTTGTGCTGTTGGTCGGGTTGTGACATTGCCCGCTGTGGAGATAACTGCGCAAGCTACTGCCTTGCTAGTGCTGGTGATGATCAGCTGCAGATGAAGACAATGACAATGGGAATCCCCTTTGTTTTCCCGGGATTGCATGCTGCTGAGGTGGCAGCGATTCCTCCTCCTCCTGCAGGAGCCTAGCCTTGGCCGTGAGACGCGTGGGGTTTGACCCTGTCAGGAGGATGCTGTTTCCTTCGCAGGCTGGATGGAAAACCATTAGTTTCACGCTGCTCGGAGGGCACTCGAATTTGAGCTGAAGAGCGGGTGTCTGCGTGTTTTGTTTTTTTTTTCTGATGCTTAGACCTTATTATTCACATGGCACCGCGGAAAGGTGGATTTTCTGTTTCGTGAAGACAAGAGATCAATGACTGACTTGTATTTTCTGTGTTCTGAATGTGCAAAACTTGTATGTGTGATCCTAAATGCTCTTATTTGAACAGTAAAAATTCTGAGTGTCTAGCAAAAGTGAAAATATGTAAATTATTGCTTTCTTTACATTGAAAAGATAGTTGTTTTACAGTATAGTTGACTAATTGTACAGCTTGGAGCTAACAATTTTTATAGGTGAACTTTTGAGATGTTTTTTCATGTATTTTGATTTACTTATTGTGAAAAGCAAACCCATGAATCTGCTACTGTGAATTGATTAAAATTGCTGGTATGTTTGTAGTGATGGCTAAGGGTATCCTTTTGATTGAACTTTAGTGTGTTGACCACCTATTACAATGGCTTAAACTTGAAATGCATTAAAACATTTACAATAAATGTGCATGACTGTCTCTTATGTTTTTAAAAATGAGAGTTAACATTCCAGTAATTAAAAGATCTGAGTGCAATTAGGTGATGGTTAATCCACTGAGTGCATAGTGAAAGTTAAAGCTATAGCTAAATGCTTCAAGATAAGTTGGTGCCGTAGTACTGGATCTAATTCACAGATCTAATGTATTTATAATACTGGGAAGAGTTGGGTGAACTTACAGATATTTCAGTTTCTTTGCCTCATTTTTGAAGTGTTCAAACTATATGGGTTTAGACCATATGTAAAGGTTGCTCTTTCTCCTCTGCTGAATGTGAAGGGCCCTGCAGAATGTAGGGAACGTTGTTCTTGCTGACAAATTTTATTTGATAATACTTTATTTGTGTGCTGTGCAATGTGTTGTCTGGTAATTCAAGCTCTGCTATAACTTAAACTTCTGAAAAGCTGCATGTCCTCATGCTCACTAATAACATGTTGAGTGCTCTTGTTTGTAGATTCTCTTTGGGGGGGGGGGGGAAGCTATCATAGTTGTTGACCATCCACAAACTTAAACATACCCTGGCTTTTTTCCCACCGTAACTGAAAAGGGTGTTAGGATACAATAGATGCCTGCTTTTCCTACCCAAAGAAACATTTCCCAAACAGAGCCCCTTGAGGTTTGCTCTGGAAGTTACGGTGGTATTTTCACCCTCTACCTTTAGGCATCTATTTTAACTGGCTAATCCACCAGTCCCTCTCTCCTCAGTGGAGGAGGCAGAGCTAGATCCTTGATGCAAATGATGCTTTCAAGTGCCCTAACATAATTTTATCTGAATTGTCCTTTCAAAGGAGCTTGTCTCTGAAGGTTGATTGCAAGGGAGGTGAAGGAGCTTTTCAGCTAAGCGAAGTGCCTGTAGGTGGGTGGTGTGAAATTGTCCTCTATCCTGTTTTCCCTTCCTATGCTCAGGGAACTTGGGTAAAACTAGGACTTGGCTTCCTTTGTCACTTTTTTTTTTTTTTTCTAGGAGGGTAGAGAGAATCAATGGGAGATGTTCCATATACTACCATTAAAGACTTTTTCACCTCCTGTGTAGAATATTTCCCTTAAACTTTGCCGCCTGAGCAATCAATTCTTCATGCTCTGGATGGTAACTTGAAAGTTCAGGAGAATGTCAAGAGCCTATACTAAAATAGGGTAGAACTACTAAAATAATGCAGGTCGCAGGGACTGCTGCTGAGGTATTGTGTAATGCATGCGGTGGTGTGTCCTTACGGCCATATAGGTCTTGGTTAGATATGGCTTGGTGGGCTTTAGCTACGTACAACTTCCTCAGGGAGCTGCATTCGAGAGGTTTAGCTTTGCTTTAGGGATACCCTTACATCTCTTAATTCAGAAGGCTTCTCCGTCTTGCATTCAAAGTACAGAAATGAGAGTCCAGGCAAGTCCATTCTTAGCTTTGTCACAGTCTCAGTATTTATTGCTTAACTGTCCAACTTACACAGCTTATTTATATGAATAATGCTGCGACATCATGCTTCAAGGCAAAAAAGATTAATTCTTCAGTGGAACGGCCTCATCTCAGTGATGTTGCAAAATCGAAGCTGTTCTGAAAATGCTGTGAAAAACCTAAAATGGAAAGAGTAGCTCATGTCTCGCAAATTCGGTGATCCTTTATTGTGACTTGATGAATTAGTTTGGAAAGAAAAATTGCATCATGCCAATTAAAAAGCTGTACTGCTGGCACATTATTGTCTATGGCATTGTCTCTTGCTGATTTTTTTTTTCTCCCCCTTTTATTCTTCAGAGGTTTCACTCAGTCAAACTTCTTGTGTGAATTTGTTATAGAAACATTAAAATAAGCACATGGCTGAGTCGATGGAATTTCTGTGCAAAGTTATTTAGTTTATAGTATCCCTATTGTGTATTGTTTGCTGTGCTGGATGAGAAAGTACTGCAAGAAATGTTCCTCTGTAGCTTTTCTGAGCACTTCTTTTGACTCATGGAATAATAAAAATGCATTGAGATTCACGGCATAGTCGATTAAGCTTTAGATGCTCTTATTCCCTGGTTTGATGTCTTTTTGCACTATTGTCTTACCTATTTTGTGAAGAACAGTCACCAGCTGCTCGCCCCTCCAGCTACTGTCTGTCAATGCTGCTTCTAAAGATACTGGCACACATCAACCTAAAATCTTAGATTCCAGATAGTCGCTTCCCTGCAGGGTGCGGTTGCCCTCTCTGTCACCAAGGAGAGTGCTGTGTTCCCATGCTAGCAAAACTGGGATATGAGAACTCGCCTTCAGCGGGGGCTGCTGCGGTCCTTCTGCTTTACAGACCCTGGGCACAATGGGCGAGACCTCCCCTCGCCTGGGGAGCTGCTCAAGGCAGCAAGAGGAAACGCAAGTTTCGGGAGAGTTGCCTCTATGGGCACACGAGCACTTACAGTGTAAGTTAGAGGTCCTACTTGTCCCTGGATGCTTTCACTTCTCTGTCAGAGCGAGTACCAAATTAGCATAAGGAAACGCTTGCACTAGTGATTATAAATACAAAGAATGCAATCTACTTTCATTTACATTGGAAATGGCATATTTAATGACTGGTTATCACATCCCTTCCTGGTCCTTCATCACCTTATTCTGTCTTTCCACCATCTCCACAGTAACTTCTGTGGCCAAGAACTGTCTTTTTTCACTTAAAAAAAAAAAAAAAAGGTTGATTTTATATATTTTGTTAAATGATCACATTATTTTCACTTCCATGAAACTGTTTTAGCATCTCAGCACTAAAGTGGTGTGGTATTTCCCCTTGCACCTGAAGGCCACTCAGTGCACCTCATCCCATCTGGAGGTTTGCTTTCCCTGCGCTTTGCTTTATCCTTTGCAAGGAGTGTGGATTTTGCCTTGCACGTGTCTTAAACCTTTTCCCACAAATGAATTAGTAAGAAAATGCCAGCACTGAATGATCCAAGGTAACGTTTGCTCTGCCTCTTGTGCGAGGGTTTGTGTTGCAGGGAGAGGGGGTGGTTTTGCTTTTGGTTCCCTTTTGAAATACCACCTCAGGAGGAACTGTGAAGTGACCTGGCGTTACCTGTGGCACGTGTCCCTGGAAGGATGCTTGATGCGAAGACTCCCGACCTGACAGGCAAGTGAAATCCTGGTATGCCACCTGCAAAGAGGAAACAGTTAAGTGTGGAAGCAAAAAAAAAAAAAAAAATGGGCACAGACTTCCAGCTGTTCTGAAATCAGCTTCTTAATCTAGTTTCTGGTTTATCTGGTAAAAATCAGTGTGCTGTGGGGTTTTTGTTTAGATTTTGTTTTGTTTAAAGCAGCCACTGATGCCTTGTGTTTAAGTCTGAAGCTTAGTTTTCAGTCTAAAAGAGACTTTGTTCATTCCCAAAGTTTCTAGACTGTGCTTTGAAAGGGGAGGCTTGTCCAAAAACTGGAGTTGGCAACTTTGAGCACTGAGATCATGACTTGATATAAAATATATTTTGTTCATCTTGCGTCTGTGCTTCTGTGTATTGCAATGTGTGTAAGTGTGCAGTTGAAGAAGGAATTTTCTTGAAAACTAAGATAAATCCACTATTAATAGTACATTTTAGTTGTAAAAAGCTTTGATTAAGATAGCTAAATGCTTTTCGGTAGTTGAAGTAAGAAATGGTGCCCGCAGGTAGGTTTAAGTGAAAGCTGCATTGCTTTTGTCCAATAAGGTAATATTGTAGGTGAATTGTGTTTCTGTAGAGGACGACGGGATTCACCAGTCACTGATGCGTGCAGTTATTGCAGCCAGGCAAACACGTTCATCTCTCGTGCAGTGGTAAAGTGTGGCCGTATGCCTAACAAGGAACACCAAGGGGCCAAACATGAACTGAAAAATCGATGTGTCTTTTTTGAGAGCCTCTGTGTTGTTTCCTGAACTGATACGGATGTGTGGGTCTTCCAGAACCATCTGAAAACTTTATTGCTAAGTGAAAGACCTATGGGTCATTATAGGTACGAATTCATGTTAAAAATAAATAAATAAATAAATAAAGCCAAAAAGCCATCATCTGGCTCCATTTTTTCTATTCCCTCTATTGACTAGATAAATCTCACTGTTATATGTTTCCTTGAGTGATGTTTAAATGCGTTGTAGCTGAACTGTGAGGTTTGCCTGAAGAAAGATGAGGCCAAGGAGGTAGATGTTGAACAATGTGCTCTCTTTTTGTTCTCTCTCCCTAAATTGAACACACCTTTTAGAAGGAAGGGGGATGTGGGGCTGAAGTACAGGCCTCTCTGAAATGCTGCACCCGCACGGTAGATGCATGGGCTAAGTGACCTGACTCCTGTTCATGGAGCTGAGGCCCTGGGCTTCTTCCAGATGGACGGGTCACCTCTGTACCACATCAGCAGCTGTGCTTTACAGGGGGAAAGCTGATCCCAAAGTTCTTGCCAGTGCAGGCTGTTACCGTGAGGGGACTTGCTATTGCATGCCTACAGACTACACCAGCATGCACAATTTATGTAAGGGTCTTGTATAAACCACAGCCCTTCAGCAAGCCTTGCAGAGTTGATTCACTGCTGTACGGCATTAGCTCTTGCTGCTTGTGTCTAGCAGTGACAGCTTCAAGGCCGTCTGCATCATGTGGGATGGCACGAGGTCATCTACAGTGATGTAGTTGGGGTTGGGATCATAGGTGTTCTGTCATTTTAGCTTTCAAACGCTAATGCCTGCAAAGCTGCTTGCACCTCCTTACAGGTCTGTGCTGTGCTACAACTTGTGCTTTATTGAAAGGAGAGAGCCTTGCTTCCTCTAGTTCTGACCGCATGGACAGCTATGTCAGAACACATCCATGTGAATCTGCATTGCTGGGTGGCTTGTAGCACGGTGATGCAGAAACTGACCAGTAGGGAACTACAAACTGCATCTATTTTTCTATATGTTGTCTTCTCTAAAGGCCTCAGGCTAGGCAGAAAATAAATCACTTCCTTACCTGTGCTTACCTACTTGCATTACCTCGTTAGGGACGCTGCTGACACGTACAAGGGGCTGTACTGAATATGTGACATCTGTGCTTCCCAAGGTCTTCTTCCCCAGGTGGTAATCACAAGTATTATCAGGATGTACACGTGCATTGTCACTGTCCCTATCTATCCTGCGCTGCTCTGTGTCATGTAACGCTATCTGATCTATGCAGTGCTTTCTCAGATGCTGAGATTCTGCAGCCTAGTGATCTGCTTTGGCAGTGAAGCAGTAATCTTTTGAGCTGGGCTTGTTGGTGCCAGCAGTATCAGTGTGCCCTTTCATACTGCAAAGCTTGAACATGGAGCCAAGAAATGCTTCTGTCAGAAATGCATGCGGTAGGTTACATTTGTGTAACCTCACTCAGGTTTAACCAGAAGGCCTAGAACTAAGATAAGGCTGAAAAGGTACGTATGGTACAGTTGGACTTGATGATCCTGGAGGTCTTTTCCAACCAAAATGATGCTATGATTCTGTATGCTTGCATGGTATGAGCTAGCACTGCTGCACTGTGTTAAACGTTACAGGTTGATCAGCCTGCCAGGTACAATGCTTTCATTTCCCAGGTCCCCTAAATTTGTTCCCTCTTGTGAGCCAGCTTTTCCACCACTCCCCAGCCGCCTGAACATCTTTCTGCTTTCTACCACCTAAAAGATTGCCTTGTAGTCATGATGGTCCTTGATGTTGTGTGTGGTCTGTCGTGCATCCTGTACCCAGCTGCTGTCTTTGCTACTTTAGTACATGATTATAGGCTGGAGTAGAATAGAAAATGGGGAAGGATGCCAGAGGAAGCAAGTACTTAAGTTGTACCATTCTTGTTTTTTTAACAGTTGAAAGGTAAAAATAGTTTAGTAAGGAAGCAAGGTGCAAAGGTTAAAGTAGATAAATAGTGTTAACAATCAAATCCCAAACACAATGATCAGTGCAAGGTCTAGAAGGAACAAAGGCTCTTAAATGTTTCTGCAGCATGTTCTCCCCTCCCTTCCACAGGCTTGTTCTTCCAGCAGCCCCGCTGCTGTAACAGTGCAATGGTGTTCAGGATGTCATGTCTCCTGATAACCAGTGGTCTACAAGGCAAAATGCAGCCTGTGGTGACAGCTGCAGGTGAGACGGTGATTGATAGGACAGTACACGTGGAGCATTTACTGTTACAAAGCCATCCAAAATGTTTTATTAGTCACAGTCCAACGTATTCAGTGTTGTCAATGTGAAGTACTATATCTACTAGCAAAAAAGTAGGCTACATCCACAGGATGTGTTGTGTAAAGACCTAAAAGTAGTTTGAGGTAACAGATGGCAACTCTCAGTCTGTTATATAAAATTATTTGTAAACGTCAGGAAAAAACAATAAAAATAGATTTAATTCAGTCAAAAATTCCTTCTGGTTTAAAGAACATACTGAGATTATATCTGATGGATAACAGGAGCGTGTGACAGGAAAACAGTGAAGTGGACCTGCTTGTATTTGAAAGGTAAGCCTAAATGGTGGAACAGGGGGGCTTCCCTTCTTACCTCCTTCAGAATTCATTGTTCGAGTAAAGTGACGTGCAGCTTTACCTGCAAGTCAGCACCAAGGTGGTCACCAGACTTCACTCATGATGCACTGAAATCACAAAGCCTTCAGATTAAGTCAAGGCAGCAAGGACTGAGGTATCTTACACCTTTACTCAATTAAATGTAGTCTCAACCATCACCTGAAATACATGTACTTGGCTACTTCTCATTGCCCCTTTGTGCCTCAGTTTCTTCATCTTTCTTTTCTAGTCCTGATTTTTGCTTTCATACTAATGAAGTCCTGTTAAATTAGTCGAAATCTTGTCTTCTACAACCTTGAGGCCAGGTAGAAAATGTCTCTGATGTGATACTAGTTTGGCCAGAGCTTGACATCACAGAAAGATGACACTTGGCTGTAGTGGCTGGCTTGGAAGAATTTGCAATACCAAATGGCATTATCTTATTTGTTTAACACTTATCTATTTTTTTTTTCTCCCTTTCTCTCATGTTTTGTTTGTGCCTCGCTTTCAGCTTCATGGCACATATCTCTAGGCTATTTCAATTTGTTTTCCTATCTCTAGAGACACTGTCAACGGCGTCTTGGTTTGTCAGGACTGTCAAAACAGAAGTGTTTTTTCCATTCAGCATTTTGTATACCTAAAGTAACGGAAAAGGGAAACAAATGAAGCTTTAGGTTATCCTTCAAGTGATTTAACTGGGTAGGATTTGTTACTGCCTCCTCCACAGTCTTCATAAAGGGCTCATACTTTTCTAGTATGGTTGATTGTGATAAAGTAAGAGAGTATAAGACTGTTGATCTCATAACGCTGACATTTAATATTGTTCAAGATGGTATCATATTGACTGCTTTGTACTGATTTTGGCAGGATGCATGGACCAAGATAGTCAATGCAGGGGCTGTGTATCATAAAGCAAAGACTTAAAAATAAATAAATAAATAAGTAAAGCAAACACAACAACAACAACAAAAAAAAACAACAATCTGGTGTCATTGTAATCTGCTCGCTGTGAACTTCTGCTGCTGTGGTTCAGTACGCGGAAAGATTGTTTTATTTCAGCATAACAGTCTTCCCATCATACAGTATTTGATTATTGCATATTGACAGACTGATCTTCTTAATTCAGAAAGGAAATGGAGCTATTGGAGTGAATTCAAAGACTGAAGTGTTTCAGGAGGAGGGGAGTGTCTCAAGATGCAAGCCATACACACATTCAGCAGGTCAAAGGAAAGGACGGAAGGTAGCACTACACTTAAATATGGCAAAGCAAACTGATTATGGGGGGCTTTTAATCATACATGGAGGCATGAAGATCCAATTGCCATTAATTTCTGTTGTTTGAGTGTTAGGAATAATAAAATATTTGAACAATTGACTGGGGGAAGTGGTCGGATGGAAATATTCTATGGGTCTTACATATCTCTTCTAACCACATGCTATGATCCAGAATATGAAAAAAATGATACGTCTGTTGTACAGAGTAGGTGATGACAGGTACTGGTTGGCCGAAGGGAATGACAGGCTACTGGTAGGCTGTACCAGGGAATAGCTGTCTTCAGCATCGGTCTCTGAGCCTTCTCAATGGCTTCTTCCTTCATGCGGTGGGGGCTGGACATCTCTTTCTTAGGACTTCGTAGTCCTGCCATCCTTACTGTACTTCCGTTCCTCAGCTCCGTTGAGTCCAAAAGGTCAGTGACCATGGTAATAATGGTCTTTCTCTTTCCATAGTGCAAAAATTTCCAGAATGCCTATGGCTATTAGTTGAAAATTCGAAGTCAGCATTTTCCTTTAACTCCTTTTCTTCCGTCATCAAAAAAAGTTAACAGCAGACTGTGGTGGTATTGTAAGCCACGGTTTTCTCTATGAAAAAGAGTTACTGCGTGCCTCTCACTAGTGTTTCCTTGGCTTTGTATTCTATTGATATCACTGTTCCTAGAAACCATGCTAAGCTCACGTTCCTGACTCCGGTTCTCATATGTCCACCTCTAGCATAGGGACACTTTTTTCTTCCTGTTGGAATGAGTCACTTCTTTCTGGAACCGTAATGAATCTTCTTCAGTGTCATTCTTCTGGTTGTGTAGCTCTTCTGATGGTCACCTCAACATATCTGACAGGGCTGTTGGTTATGCAATGTGCTCCAAGCTGGCCAACCTCCAAACCCACTTTTGGAGACTTCCTTCCCTGAATCTGGGTGGCCTTCTGCCCTCCCACCAGCAACAGCACCCAGGCATAGTTTCATCTACAGGAGCACAGGATCCTTTGGTCTCCTCTTCTAGATATGTGTCCGCCTGTTGTAACCTGCACAGGGATGGACAATCTCTTCCTTCCCTGAGTGGTTACTGAACTCATTTTCCTCTGCCTGTCACCAAAAGCCGGGTTTTGCACAAGTAGGGTGGTAGTGAGTGAAACACACTTGGCCTGCTACCCACTGTAAGCGTACTGAAACACTTGGACAGCCACTGCTGTAGTGGCCTGGGAAGGACAGTGGAGCAGTGGCAGCTCTCATGAGCACTTTTTTGTGCCTCTGCCTTCATATCTTGGACTGTGGACAGGCTCCGGAGAAGGTAGGCTGTGATTTTAGAAGAAAATGACCGCTCAAAACAACTCTGCAAGGCACAGTATTTGCACCACTACTTGGATGTCGGTGTTCTTTGCTTGTTTGTAGTCAGTGGCAAATAGCTAGTGTAAATACCTGTTGGTGTTATAATTTAAAGACAATTATTTCTCATAAATGGAGAGTTTGTATGCTGGAACAAAGTCTCACCTTACACTAGGACGGATTTGGCAAATAGATTACGGTCTTTTGTTTTGTTATGGCATGGCTGTACAGAATGCTAGGGCAGCTTCCTTTGCTATCATCGCTGGCTTGGGTTGTGGATAATGCATTGCTTCTGTTTGGGTCCTTATTCAAGCGCTGCTACTGCAAAGGTTTTTGTTTTAAAATTTTTAACTTAGGTTTTAAAAAAAAAAAAAGTTCTCTGCATCAGGAAAGTCCGTCCTGTCAAACACTTGGTTTTGTTCTCTTCTTAACTCTAGCAGGTTTTGTTTTCCAAATTACTGAAAGCATTAGAATCACTCTTTGTTTAGCACTGTATATTCCGTGTAAGCCTTTTTCTGCTATAGAAGGCAACCGTGCAATTGCTGAACCCACTGCTGGGTATGGTCAGTATCCCTTTGAAGGAATGCAGATCATATGCTCCATTTACAGAAGCATCTGAGCTGCTGCTACAGCAAGAAACTATCGCTTAATGTGGGCCATCAGATCAGTCTACACTATGGTCTGCTCACAAAAAAAAAAAAAAATAAAAACAGCAGAAAAAGGATGTGATAAAGGCTTATTTCCCTAGATTCCTCATTCTTTTCTGCCAGGTGATATATTTATTTTTAAGTATCTCTGTTTGTGCCAACAGATTTTTTTTTTCTTAAGCAAGTGCTGAGAAATTGCTCTTCCTCTCCAAGGACGCTCCTCTGTGACCTACTGTAGCATAACCAGCTAAACTTAATCTCTGCTTTGTTCAACACTTGAAAGGATCCATTCACAGAATTGTTCAGGGAGCCTGGACTGAGATTTTTCAGCTGCCCCAAGTGAAATTGGGGAATCAGTAAGAGAACAAGGACTTGAACAAGGTGGTACACAGATGAGTCTGGTGGTTTGGAAGAAGCAGCCTGAAGCTATAGCAAAAATGACTAACCTTTGCTATTGAAACTAAGTATTCTTCTGAGGAGTCTGCAGCCAGCTGCCACATCATTGTCACCTAAACCACAAATTGGTGCAGTGGCTGTATTGTTAGGCTGTATGTTACAACGTATTGAATCTGATCAAGAACATGGTTTCCTGTTTGTAGTTCAGGGGCATTGCTGTGTAATGCAAGTCAGCTGTGTTTCTGTTTCTGCAGTAAGTGCCTGTAGAGCTCTACATGTCTTAAAATCTATAGAAAAAATATAGAGGAATGAAGAAACTCTGTCTCACTGTCATACCTGAGATTATTAGAGATGCCTGTGGATAGTAACTATAAAAACAGAAGGAGGAATTGATTGAAAAGCAACACATGTAATTATATTTTTTGCCTGTCTCACCTCCCTTTTCTTATCTGTACCCAAATCTAGCAGGCTGCAGGATGAGTTGCAAATCATTGCATTTAAGATGATACTTGCAAATGATGGAAGGAAATGTGAGTTCTTATGATGTTTGACTTGATAGCAAATGAATGCTGCTCCATGTAAGAACCTGCTACTTCATATCAAGAAGTATATAAATAAGCAAGTCTTTAATAGTTGCACAAATGAAGGAAGAAAAAATATTTTTCAGCAATAATTCCACTTTTTTTTTTTTGAGGAAAAAACTAAAAATTTATTCAAATATTCTTTTTATTTACAAAGTAAGTTACATTCTCTAAGTGATTATGCAGTTTGGAAAACAGATCTGTACATACATGTGGAAAATACTTTTCTTATAATGAATGCATCTATTCAAGCACTTTTTCACAACATCGCTGATGGATCTTATTTTACTTTTTTATTGATTTTGACCATTCCCATGAGATGATTTTCATTAGTCTTTAAAAAAAAAAAAACTGTATTTGAGAGAATCCTAGGTTCTGAAATCAGAGTAGTTTCAAACATAAACTAATGAGGTCATTTTCTTGCATAAAAGACATGTTTTTTTATTTTTGTTGGAACGGTATTACCTTACTATGTAATGGATGTAAAATGTATCTCCTGAGTCAGTGTTCCTATAACATAACCCATTCTCCCTTTTCTGAATTTGGTTACTTCTTCCTAGCAGGACTACATTGCATCTCTGGTGATGTTTCTGCTTATTTCAGGTGACTTCTTAATTTATCAGCATGATTCTGTATTTATAGTGACTAGACTTTTGCTCTTTTCCATTTCAAACTATTTCAGTAAGAATCTATTTTTTCTATGCCACCTCACAGTTAATAAATACATTGAGAAGTCTGTTTTGGGAATGGATTCTAGTATAACACATTTCTAGAACTCCTTTAAGTTAATACTAACACTAGTGCATTTATTCTTTCCACAAAGTTTGTTTCCCTATTAGACAAAGCAAGTTTAGTTAGTTGCACTTGATTTCTGATGATGAAGTTGACTACTACTTAATTATTATCTTACTGGTGCTTGAAATTCTCACTGTAAGTTTAGTGTTTCGTAAGAAATACAGAACTGTAAGCCCATATACACACATGCTGTTATGTTTTAAACTAATTTATGTACTTGACATTTCCCAGATTTCACCTCACTTCACCTAACTGTGATTATGTAGAAAGAATGGTGGATGATTCCAGTTAAATATTGCTACTTGCTTCACTTCCCTACCAGCACACATCTCTTTAAGAGAAATTCTAGCTACTGCTTGTGATAACGATGTAAGTTTTGATGTATCCTCAAAGACAACAACAAGATGGGAGTGAAGGAGGAAACTATTAGATGGCTGAGTTTTTGTATGTTTTGAAGTTATTATGTTTTTGTATTTACCAAAAGAGAACAACTGCAAAAAGGCAAGCAACTAGTGCAAGTGATCTTTTGAATCACTGGTGCGCAATTCAAATTGATGAGACTGGTGAGTAAAGGAAAAATAAAGTTGGGGAACAACTTCACTTTGCCTTAGTGAAGGATGAGAAAAAGAGAAAAAAAATGAAATAGAGTAGTAGACAAGAAGAGGAGTGAAAGCAGCTTCAGCACAGAAGAGGATGAAATTGTGATAGTAGCTGGCACCCAATGAGTAGTGAACATGATGAATGGACTGTGAAAGACAACAGATGATAGAATGGTCTGAAGACAGAAGAAAGAAAAGATGGGGAATCTAAGGAAGGTGCAGTTAGTATTAGAAAAAGGACATGTGTAACTGGAACTTCCTTCTAAAGAAAAATGGGTAGGCTGTAATGAGAACATATCCAGAAGCTAAGATAAAAATTACAGATTTGGATCTGAAAACAATAATGTTCCAGTGAACAGAAATATGCAGATTTCCTAGAAACTTCGGTGGAAATTCTCTGTTGCCTGAAGAAGGAAGGGCAAAGTTGCGTTGATCAACAGATGACTCAAGAGTTGGTGCTTAGAAAAATGTCGATGGGTCACTGAGAACACTACAGAGAGAGTGTATTTCTCAAAGCATATGCTCAAACATATTATGTGATTCAAGTAAGGCCCATGAAGAAGACAATTAAGTTGTGATAGAGCTATATTTACATATCATCCATGCCTATATAAACAGAAAGGGGAAGACATAGGTTGTGAAGGTTCATCAGAAAATATGGCATAAAGACAGGCATGTTAGAGCAGCAGTGATTCTAGACAGACTTCTGGATCGGGGAAAAGTGAGAGACTAGTTTTAAGAAAACATTTTGTAAACTCCTGAGAAGGCTTATTCAAGACAGTTGCAAAAGAACAGCAAGGGATAAAAGAGTCCCTTCCTATTTTATGTTCCTAAATGTTTATCTAGATGTTCTCCAACTGTTTCTCTTGATCCTGACTTACAACAACTTGTTTTGGTTAACCATTGTTTTGTCATGTCATGCTACTGTTATGTGCTTTTTATTGCAGCCAAGTAGTTCTTAAGCATTTCAGCCTTTCCCATGTCTCTTGAAACAGGAAGGTAAAACAAATACATAGTCACATGCTTGCCTGTTCTTTTTCTTTCTCAGAAGCTTGTTCTCCTTTATAATTTTACTTGCTTTTTTTTTTTTTTTTTCTTCCAACCTATTACTTGGCTATGACTGGGCACTTTAAACCTGACTTTCTGAAAAAACAAGATCTATGTGATTGTGCATCTGCCACCCATTTGTTAGGAACTTTGAATTCACTGGCTTATTTCATCCACATTTGACCAACAGGAAGAGAAGTGAAAAATACTAAGTTTCTGAAAAAGTACAACTTCATCTAGGCATCTGCTACTGGAAAGACAAGATCACTCTTATCAGATACCGTAAAACCCACATGAGAACTCATTCTATAGGCACAAATCCAGAAGAAAGCAGGCTTTACTGATTCAGATGCTCAAACCCTTCAAAATTCCTAGGCCCTATGATGTGGTTGCACCAGGTGGTGGCACATAAGAATTTTAGCCTTGGAGAACTAGTGTTCTCAAGGCATGGCTGAGAGACCTCACCTAACAGCTGGGTGACTGACTTTAAGTATTACTGTAATGCTAGCCTAGATGTGGTGCAATGGTGGGACATTCAATGAAAACTGCTAGCACAAATGAAGCTATTTCAGTCTCTGTTGTGCTCCAGATTCTGAGGTCGTTTTCATTTTTTGGTTTGAGAGATGTTGCTGTTATATCAATACACTTTTTCATAGTCTATTTCCTGGCAAATCTTGGTCTCATTGTTCTGTAGTTTCCAAGTTTAATTAGTCTGATGGGGCAGAAGACATGATGAACGCAGAAAAAAATAGTCTAAGAAAAACACGTGAAACTTGAGAGCTTTGCTAAACTAATAGGATACATACATGGATCATTCTCGTATTTAAGTACTGCTGCTCATCCCCATCTAAGGGAGTATCTACAGAAAGCATGCTAAAAATTAGCATAGGCTTTCTCAGCAGTAGTCAATGATGAATATATATCCAAACAGTCTCTGTTCAAAGAGAAAAATTCAGCTGTTAGTAGGAAAGAGAGCATGGTGAGAACACAAATATTTTATAGTGTTTCTTTCATAAAATGCAGTTTTTAAGAGCATAGGGTAATTATATTGAAGTTATATCTTTGGGAATTTTATTGTTACGAATAATTTCTTGAAAATTTGTACCCTCATTTGCCTAGTAATACCGATGGCCTAATGATAGCCACAAAAACTGATTTCGAATGCATTGATGGTAGGAATAATGACATTAGAGATGAAGCATGTTTCCATTAAACACTGAAATTTCAGTTAAATAGCTTTGACTATATATACAACTGATGATAACTAGCAATTAGTTCCTTTCCTATAGGGAAGAGGCTGAAAGCAGGAAATGCAGTATTCAGCATTTTTCTGTCACATGAATTCATTCCATATAAACAATCTATTTCCTTCTTCTGATCTAAAAAGCTGCTTTTGTGCATAATCACATAGTGTGCAGCACGTTTATACTTATAGGTAATAGCTGTTATCCAGAAGATGGCTCTTTGCATGTGAAGTGCCCTCAGTGCCTTCATCCTAAAGATAAACAAGATTGATCATACATCTTTGATTTTGCAACCCTACTTTGTTTGCTACTCCTCCACCAGTTGTGTACTGTTTTCCATTTGTTGCAACATCATGCATCTGCACTCGAGCGCCTGATCACTTACAAACACTCTCTAACAGAACCCCAGTGACCCCCTCCTCTCATATCTATTAATGGCATCACTTGAAGTTGAACAAAATTGTCATCGACTTTGTGATGTGTCCTTGTGAAAGCGAAATGGAGGTTCACAAATTTCCTACCTTATTGCAGTTCTGCAGCTTCCAGACTCCACTTAGAGGATTTCTCTTACTTCTTTATTTATAAACAGTATGCTCTACACCTGGCTAATAATTAATACCTTGTTTTGTTTGCTTGCTCGTTTCTGAGGACTAAGTCAGGCTGGATATGTTATTGGAAGTAAGACTTTCTCCAGGAAATATCAAGTAACGTTAAATCTGCAAACAGTTCCACATCTTAATACAGTTTTATAAGCTTCATGCTAGTGATTTTCCTGATGTTGAAAGGTTGCCCAGCTGAATGAGCACAGCATTCCCATCAGCTGCCTGAGTTTGCTCTAGAGCTGAGCCTGCAGAGCAGTGCTGTGTTCTTCCATTTAGCTCCAAGCCCACCATCTCCTTAGCTGCAGAGCTGGTACAGCACTGTGCAGGACAGCCTCTGGTCAATGTTTGTAGGCCCCATGAGGTCCCAGAGATCAGACGGGTGCTTTTGTGTATCCCTGCTGAGCAACACGAGTGTTTAGCACATCTCTATGGGATGGAGCAGAAGGGCACCCTGGCAGGCTTTCTGTCTCATTGTCACCCCTACTCACCCTGCTGTCCTGCATCTCCAGCTCAAGGAGCTGCTGCTATTTCCCTCACTCGGCTTCCTTGCCTGCCAAGGCAGCAGGCTGGTAGCAACCCCACAGCCACAGCCCCTGGGCAATCAGGATGTGTGTAGGGCCACAGAGTTGTGGCTGGGCCCTCTGAAGCCTGTGGGGTGCAGCCTGTGGTGGTGCCACGGTGGCCAGGCCTGACCATCAGCCTCCCCGCTCCTGCCCTGTGGATGTGGCCAGTCACCATCTGGGGTGAAACTGTGTTCCTGTGGCCCTGAGGTGTCTTAAAGCATCACCAGGGCTGTTCAGTCACATGCAGCATCTCATCCATTCTCCTCAACATAAAGGCTGAGTCAGAAGCTGCACAGCCATGGATGAAACACAGCTGTGTGCTGGGTCCCCTCTCTTAGCTTGTCCCAGAAATGGGCTGGCCCCACCCATAAAAGTGCTGACTTGCCTTTACAAAATGATTTCTGGTGATTTGGGAACACTGTAGTAGGAAATACATAGACGCTAGGATCCCCCTTTTTTTTTTTTTTTTTTTGTCTTCAATGGTAATGCACAGACTGAATCATCACACAACTTTATGTTTATTAAACAAATATGCTCTTGTATCATACATCTGGCCTGCAATATCAGGCAAATTTGTTTCTAGTTTGCATAGTTCTGCACAGTTCCTTTCCTGCTTGTGCCATCCTTGCCCCTAGTGCTTGCTCTTTTGCTGCACTGGTGTTTGCTGAAGCCCTGGAGCTCACCAAGAGGCTGCACCACCTCTACATGGGCTTCAGCTGTGTGAGCTGGCTTCTGGACATGTCCTCCACTCGTGTACTAGTAAATAAGCCACAACACAAACTCAGCTTCTCATGGGCACCAAATTTGCTGCTATTACCCTACCCACATCAGTAGATGTGATATTTAGCTGACAGTTCTAACTCTCTCACACACATTTTATGAATTTCTGTGGACATTGCACTTCGCTAATAAGATGCATAGCATTTTGTCTAGATTGTGGAGAAGCATTCATTAAGCTGTTCTATTTACTCTGTTTACTCCTCAGGTAGAACTATGCTGTTCTTGTTCACACAAGATAATCTATATATCCGAGGAGTCCAGCAATCCCCCGGTGTCCTTTCTTAAGCTATTGACATATTTAGGAAATTACTAACGTCATTTTTTGTTGTGTTTTGTATACAAATATCTCAGTGTGACTTTAATCACAGTCTTGGCCAAGCAGAGATTTCCTTCTAGCATTTTTCAAGGGAATCCCGTTTCTGCATTTTTGGTCTTTGTTGGGGCTGGGTGTGGAAACAGCAAGGCAGGCACACTGTAAGGGAGAGCCAGAGGGTGTGCTACAGATCTAGGAAGCTGCACAGCATCAAAGGAAGGGGACGTCTTTCACTGGTTTAATGGTAAACACACTGGCAGGTCAGAATATTTGCCTGCGGAGAGGTCTTGTAGCAAAGACACTTTTTTTCTTTTTTTTTTTTTTTTTTCCCCTCATTCAAGTGGCTCTTAGAAGTTCAAAGAAAAAGAGGAAGAGGATGTACAAAAGATCACCTCATTGGACTTGTCAATTATTATATATTTTTCAAAGTTTCGATCATCTCAAATGCTCACTCGGGTTCTTGGTAATGCAGGAGTACTTTTGCAGACATAGGAACTGAACAATTTCATTTTGTTTCTTTGTTGTTTATTTTCTTCCTTGAATAAATACATTAGAAGCCAGCTGTGATCGTGTATGTCCTGAACTGCTAGTGCTTCAGCAGCCAGTTACATAGGTTAGACTCTGAGATGCCAGTTAAACCATCTTTGTGACTTTTAAACAAGACAACTCCAAGATGAACAGCATTCCAGTATGTCACATAGAATATATCCCTTAAAAGAGAATTTATTTTTTTCTGTGCTGATAAGTGAAGATTAGGTGTACTTTTAAATGAACCTGTAAGACTCGTTTACATCTCCATACACAATAGTGTTGTTAGAATGAAAGCAGTGCTAAATTAAGGGATTAAAAATAAATAAACAAATCCATATGCATTTGCTGAAAAGCAGTCAATAAGAAGTGTTCTTGATGTCTGTGCTGCTGTATATGCTTACCTGTAATTTTCCAGAATTTGATCAGAAGCTTTCCAGACTGTGCTTTAATTGGGAAGAAGTACCCATCATTGTTCTGGGAGGTACAGAGATTTGCTGGTAAGCAGGTCAGTGCTCTGAAGATGCAAGCTTGTTTTACTTATTTAGGAGAACCATTTCATGGGTAAAAACATTGTGTAAAAGCATTTTGTGTGATACATTAAGTGCATTTTCCCCATTAATTTGAATTCAAATAAAATAATATTGCACATAATTTATCAGACTCTCCTAATGTCTCTGTAGTTTGCCATAGGGAACAACACAACTGTGTGATGATGGCAGGAAGTGCAGGCTGGTGTAGGTCTTTTTGTATTCTGCAGGTCCATAATGGAGGCTTCAGCTTTGTTTTTATTTTCATGGGTTTTGGGCGTTGTTTTAACAGTTACCATTGGCCTCCCAAGCCTTTTAGTGAAATAGGTAATTGTGTATGCATTTTTTTGTCATTTTCTTGACAATGTGTATAAGATTTGTGTGGGGGAATAGCTTTTCTACATAGCTAATAATTTATTATATTGTCTTATGCTGTCTTTTCAGTTTTTTAAATAACTGTTATTATTTCACACTGGAGGGCATAAATATCATTTTCTGCCTTTTTTCCCCCATTGTTTGGAGAGTAACTGGACTACCTCAGTTTCAGGTCAGATAGCATTTCATCAGAACAGTGAAATGACTGTAAGCATTCATCCCCAGTGGATGAAATTCTAACCTGCAGCATTTCAGTCTCCCACCTTGAAGAGTGGCAAGACAATTACTGAGATCCTTGCAGATGGGCTTTAAAGCTGGGCATAATCCAGCAGTGAACGAAATGCATAACCCTCCAAATCAGTGACATTTAACCCAACTGCTCGTCAGGCCAGGTGGAAAGACAAAATTGGCACTCAACTCTTTCCAGCTCACTTTCCTGGTTAGTGCTTCAAACACAGGAAATAATTCCGGTGAGCTGATTTTTGTACACATGCACATGCATGTGCCAACACACTTTATTCTGTATTCAAATTTTCTGTTGTAGATAAACTTGTAAAGCATCTGTATTTCATTTCATTTCATGCTCACCTTAAAAGCAGTTGTTCTGCCTGTGGAGAGAGCATTCACCTTTCCCTTTGCCTTTCATCCTTTCTGGTCTTATTTGTGCAGTGAAATTGTATCACTCAGTTGTGACATTTCGGTGGTGGAAGCTACACTCATTTTAACCAAAAGAATATCCTTCTGAAACAAAACCTGGGTATATGTACATGTCAACAGATATGCTCTATAACTTCTGTAAAGAGAACTGAATGATAAAAATAGCAAAATATGTGAAGCATTTAGGTAGTTCTGAAATCTACCCTTAAAAAAAGCAAGAGCCAGCAATCCCTTGTACCAACTTCTTTTATCTCTTCCAAAGCTATTTCTCATTTACTGTAATGCCTAACAATCCTATTTCACAGTGTGCTTTAGATTCCCAACAACAGAAAAAAAATTACTTAAGAAAAAACAACTTGCAAATCCAAGACCAGGCATCTATTTGTGTGCAGTTCTAAATGAAGCTTCACTGTTTCTTAACTAATGAGGATCTTCTCCATGTGGAATAAATTCTTAGTACTTAGCAGCATTAGTAATGCTTCAAGAAAAAAAAAAAAAAAAAAAAAAGTATTTAAAATGGTTCAGTTGCCAACTGTCTTCTTTGACTGTCTCAGTAAGATGTTGAAACAGACCTTCTGCTCTAAATTAATAAGGCCAATCTCAACCACACAAAGCCCAGAATGACCGATCATTCTTCTGGTGTCCTCGCTATCTTTACTGAGGTCAGATAAATCACTTTCAAGCTGTTAAATCAATGATCATAAATTAGGGCTCTGTTTTTACAGCGCCTTGTGGGAAATTCTCATGGTTAAATTAATCTAACAGCTGCAGTGAAGAGCACCTCCCACAAGATCATGTCAAAAGTTCTCTCTCCCCCCCCTCCTTTTTTTTTTTTAAAGGGGAAAAATGCCTGAATTATTTGTTTTTACCTAGCGCACAAAATGGAATCCCTCGGTCTGTCCCTGCTAATTCATGTTTCAATTGTACCCAGCTGTTTAAATTGCACTGCGCAGAGATTGCCTTGATCCCCAGGTGCTGGTACTCCATCTGTGCTGCTCCGAGAGACTATTTACAGCAGAGGTTAGGCCAGCGATTGCTGGGATGGAAAACTCATTTCTCAGCCTGGCTTTTATTTACACTCTTATTAAAGATCCTTTCACTCATGTTGGAATGGCAGCTAGTGGCTGCACTGAGCATTTGGCGTTGAGCCAAGCAGCGAAATTACCATGTCGATGAAAGATAGCCCGCTTCCATTTTAACCTTTCGCTGTTCTCCCCTTTCCATCTATATTTGCATGAAGAAGGATGATTATTGAAAGAGATAGGGGGACAAAGGGATGTCAGCTGAGCTTTTCAAGGGATAAGCCAATGGTTTGTGACCAATTTGGAAAAATCTTTACTGCCTTATTAATTTCCTACTCCTTTCCCTTAATTGCTATTAGAGTTTATTTTCACATGAAGCAACAGAGCTGCTCATGCTCTGCTTCCTTCCTTCCCCCACTGCTTCCCTGTGCCTTACGAGCACAACCCTGGGATATGTCTGCAATGTTGAGGTTTCTCCTTCATCCCCAATGCAGGTCACACAGAGCCACAGCAACACCCTCAAAACGCTTTTCCTATGAATATGCCTCTTGGAAATGAATCGCCTTCCTGGGAGCAAGGGGCTCGCTGCTCACAGCATGTCACATCGCCGGGGAGGGCAGGGGAGGGTGCCTGCACAGTTGGTGGGGGAGGCTGGCGCGTTACAGACCTGGCTGCACTTAAACAAATGAAAATAACCGTTTGTCCAGAAAACTCAGCACATCTGTTCTGGGGAGCAACATGGGATTGGCAAAAAGCACCAGAATGCACCTCAGCTGTTGGGAGACAAAAACCCACCTTCCTGAGCGCCAGCTACAGCGTGGCACAATGAGGACAAGAGCCCCAAACCCCTAAGCCACGCTACCAGACTCCATTCATGAGACAGACACACCGTGCACTTCAGTGTAGCCATGATGCAGGTTCTTGACTGCTACCAAAGCAGTGCTTTTCTTTCTCTTTACCTTCCTGGACAGCAGGAGAGGAGTCTATTTTCCATTTTCCTGGGTAGAAGAGCTGAGCAGTAGCTGTACCATGAGGTTTACAAGGCTTGGTGTTCTTGCTCTTGATCCTATTTTGGATCGTGAGCAAATATTAGCTTTCACATATTAAAGGAAAAAAAAAAAAAAAAAGGCAATATTTTCTGAAGGATTTAACCTTCTACCTAGATGCTTGTTAGATGCTACTATATCCTCGATGCTACTGCTGTTTAGGCACTCAGCCACTCTTTAAACTCACAGGCCGCCAAGATTCTTCATCATTCTTCATCTCTACCCATGCCCAGGAGGCTCAAATGCCTGCTGCTGGCCGGGTGCCAGCAGCTCTGGTGGGACCAAGCACCTAAAAGATGGAGGGTTTGTTAACAAAAGCACAGATGTGGACATGGTTGTATTCTGGGTAACAGACAGCTAAAAAGGGGGTGTTTGCAGACCACCGCTTTCTTTCAGCCCCCTGGAACATGCACAAACAGAGCACAGTTTCCAATATCTTCAAAGTTCCTTGCCATGTTTGTTTCACACATACATGCAGAAAATTGTATTCATAATTCTATATAAAATATGTTATATATAATACATACAAATATAAATTATTATATAATTCATATATAACTATAACATTATATATAAGTGCTTATTTACCAGTGCTCAGTCTGTGCCATTCAGCTAACTTCAGCACTTCGGGTTAGTTGGGTTTTGTCCTTTGCAATTCCCAACTGACTGAGTGCCTGAGCACCACTCTGCTTTCCCAGGGAAGCCATCAGCAGAGAAATTTTGCAAAGAGGTAGCAGAGGAGCATTACTTGGACATTTTACATAACTGTAATCTTTTTCTTGTTTTTTATTTTTTATTTTGGAGCTAAACAGCCTTTCCTTAAAACACCATTCTCAGAAAAATGTAACCACAGGAAGATTTACTGTCTGAGCATTGTGTTTAATATTTTTCCCATTCATAAAATACTTGTCTGTCTGGACATGAGACTCAGTTTGAAGGGTGTGTTTTGCTTCTTGTCTGGCTCATTTAAACTGCTTATATGCTAGTGCTCATGCAGAGAAGGGGGAAGAATGATGTCCCATCTCATAACATGTTATAAAGTCTCAGATGGAAAATACAATTGCATGACTGCTGGTAGACAACAAGTACTAAAAGGAGTGTGTGTGTGTGCATGTGTTTAAAGACCACCAAACTATTTATTTATTTGTTCATTTACTTATTTATTTAACTGGGAGCAACATGAACTTATTCCTCAGCAAATGCAGCCTAAGAAGTTTGTTGGTTGTTGTTGGAGTACCTTGTTCTCAGCGAGCTGAGGTGCAGTTGACATTTGGTGACCAGCTTGGGAGAGATGGAGGATGATGAGAAATGAGACGTTTGGTGCAATTAGCTGTGGTACCAACCCAGGAACAAAAGTGAACAGGCACAACTTGGGGACAAGAGCAGCTTTCAGAGTCAAGGTCTAACTTGCTTGAGGATTTAGCAGTTCTCCCATTTTTGTACATTCTTTGGCAATTTCCTACTTAAATAATTGGATCGTCTGCTTCTAGATCTTGGAGAAATGCAACTGGATTTGGCATCCTCTTGCCTACCCCCATCCCATCCCAGTACGTGCTGGGATATTGCCCTGTACTGTGGAACAGCTGCCACAGCCCACAGCCGCTGAGGCTCTCCAGCTGCAAACGGGGTTTGAGAATAAAAATTGAACTAACCCACATTTCGGAGCTCTGGATGGGCAGACACAGACCGAATTTTGGAAAAGAGCAAAATGACTGCAGGTGTGCCAGTTGCTTTTACATCCCTGTCTTTTATTGAATATTATACTGTACAGCGAAACTGAGGAACAGTTTGTGCTACCTGATGAAGGGGCTGCCTTGTTATTTGTCTCTAACAGCTACTTTCATGGGAAAACAGTGTGTTTTCTTGTAATTTTACTTCAATATCTTGCAATATCTCTGTGCTTGTCTTACCTTCTTAAAGAAAAAAAAAAAAAAACAGCAAAATTTCGTTGTTTTCTGCTTAGTCCCTGAAAAATTGTAGCACTAACTACAGAAATAGGTGGCAATTGTCAAATCAGAAGCCAAAAGCTTCATCTGAGCTTGTGTGGCTCTTCCAGCCAACTCTTCAGTTACTGAGAAGTAGTTTCCCTAGAGAATAGTTGGGCTGGAGAACTGGGGCAGCAAAGTTCAAAAGGTAGACCCCTCCAAAATCTACTTAAAACCGTAAAAGTTTTCCTTTTAAAATAGGAGAATTCACATATTACATGCATGTATGGTTTCATTTTGAGGTTAATGAGCCACATTAAATAATATATAAAAAAGAAATTGTTTCACTTTCTGCTGGCTTCCCTTCGGCTATCAGTGGTTTCTGCATTGCTGGTGAGCATCAGCTGCCACGGGAGACGAGAGGTGGAGAGAGGTGAAGAGCCAAAGGCTCAGTGGTTCTTCCAAAACAACAGCTACCTGCTCCACAATGCTTTAAGTTAAAGAGGAGCATGGTAAGGAGAAGGAAGGAAAAATACCACCAATAGGATAAATGAACCAGATGGATGCTATGCTGTTGTAGAGACTGTAGGGAAATGCCTTGACTTACCACAGACAAGAAAAAAATAAAAAATCACACACACACAAAAAACACACACACACACTGAGTGATAAATCCAGGGCTGAGTGTTGGGTTTAGGGGTGATACCACATTGTTATGGACAGTTGTAGAGCTGCCTTTACAGAACACCATGAAGGATTGCCTTCTATTGCTTAAGGGAATGACTGCTCAGGAGTAAAGGTCAGGGACATTTTGACTCTTTAGAGACTGAGATATTATGCAGTAATACGCCCAAGAAAAACAATGCCATTCTAATCTTAGGTGGCCTAAAATTCATGAGGGTTTAGAGATCTCATCAGTCTATGCATCTAAATAATCAGTCTTAAATTAGCCGCAGGAAAGATCTAATTATTTTTTCTACTGCAGCTTCCTCCCTCTCCCCTTAGTATTTTATGGCAGAGTGCTGAAGAATATTCCTGCAGCTTCAAATTCATGATTAATTATTCTTAAATTATTAAACAGGAGTCTCTGACTCATCCTTTCTTTATCTACCTGTAGACACATTTTGTCTACCTTGATCGTATGCCTTTTATTAACCTTGTCCTCAAAGCACAATATTTCCTCGAGTCATTGTATCTACCTAAAAAGTTGTGCCATCCTCTGTACTGCAAAGTGAAAGAACCTTTTTTTTTTTTTTTTAAAAAAAAAAGAAATCCTTCATCTTTCCTTCTAACAAGAACAGGATGTGCAGTAACTTTGGTTTACATAAGCATTCCTGGAAAGCACGAGTGTGACTCTGGAATCAATAAAAGCTGCAGTGTAAGAGTATAAAGAAGTAAACTTTTTGTGAAGGTACGTGGCTGTACAGGGGTACATTAAGAAGACAAAACTTCAGGCCTCTGTTTTACAGCAACTGCACAAAATACATGTACAATAAATTACTGGGACTGTTCCCTTCGATAGCTTTAGGTAATGAAGTGCATTCAGTATAAGAATATGAAAGTATTATTGCACTTACTGCATACAGGGAGTACAGAAACTGATGTCCATATCTGAAGAGTTGTATCTATTACCTAGAAATGAAAATAACGAGCCTTACTTGAGCTACAGTCTTACACAATTTAGGGCGTAAGAGACGCAAAAGCAATGGCGCAATGCAGAGCGTGCTCCTTTAGGCTCACTTGGCATGGGACAGCACCCTGTCACTGCACACTACCGACACTGATTTATTCAGTTTGCACTAGTGAGGCTGGCAAAGCTACTCCAAAGTATATTTGCACCGTAATTTTAAACCTGACTCGGTGGTCTGAGTACAGTAGCAAACTGTAGAACTTGGAGGAGAGTAAGAAGAACCAGACTGAAAAGAACAAATCCTTCATCCCTGCACTGTTATGCTCAGTTAACACACTGTGCACAGGCAGCATTTTAAAAAGGGGGGTGACACTGGCAGCAGAGAACAAATGTTTTCACTGCTCTTCTACTGAGTTTGAAGTAAAATAAGAATGGGGAGTAGTAGTAGTGCTACAAGGCAACACCTGAAGAGGCAAACAGCAAATAGCATACTCAGCTCTCATCCCTGTGCTACAGAAGGACATTGCCCATGGCTGTGCTGGTACAGTGCAAAGAGGCAGGTGGTACCTGTCAGCTACATCTTCGGTTGCTGAATTACCATAAAGACTTGCTTCAATGGAATCAATGAATCAGCTTTGGTTTCACTCTAATAAAAACTTTGGAGTGGAATTTGAGACAGTGATTCCTGAGAAACTGGGGAGGAAAACCATATCCCAACTGCGCTGTCATTTCAGAACTTGCACCCAATTTTTCATACCACAGACAGCGGAGAGCTGAGCACTTTGCATAGCTCTTCATTGAGTCAAACACAGCAGCTGGCAACCTGAGCCATGAATCATAACCTAAAAGCAGTGTGCAGCTCACAGGGCTCTCCTACAGCTGGACTCCTCCGGATCACCCCATACACTGAGGCACCTCCCAGGGATCTACTTCATTAGATCTGGTGTGAGACCTCTCGTCAGGGACTTGGCCTTTCCCTGGTAAAACAGTGTGTGCTGCTTGTCTGTACTGCACAATTAATACACAAGGAGACTCAGGTACTCTTCAGGACATTCAGAATAATAATGGTTATAGATATAGATGTATATATATAATTTAAAATTTTATTTAAAATTTTACGCATACACTTCTTCAGCATCCTCCTCTTTTTTTTTTTTTCATTGCACTGAAAAGTTTCAAAAAACACAAAATATATCCCTTTACTAAACATTTTTTTTTTGTTCTTCGCTTACAAAAAGATTAACATTTCACAGTCACAAAGCATAAGTACATTGGTCCAAAACATCTTCCTCCAGCAGGTCCTCCATTCCTCAGGACATATAAAACCTAGAGAGTTTTACAGGTCTCAAAATAAGATGACTTGTCCAATGAAGGGAAGAAAACAGTGATGGCTATTAAAAAAAATCCCAAACCGAAATAAGATACCTATGAAAGAACATCACCAGCAACAGTTAAAAAATATAAAGAAAAAATAATAATAATAAAAAAATGAGACCGGAGGCGGGCAAGGGCATCCTCCTTCAAGTACGTCACAGGTAGAAATACAGCAGCACGGTTACAGCATGGTTTGGTCACGCTCTATGGCAGCCACATCACTACGTCTGCATCTAAGACACGTGGAGGAAAACTATTTACACACCGAGAATGTCGGGGAGGAACAACAATTCTGTAGAATTTGCAGCTCCTGTTTGATACAAGTGTTGAAATTATTTGCACATAAGATTAAAAAAAAAAAAAAAAAAAAGCAGCAAAATGCTGATGCAGGAAGAAACACAGCAGATTGGCTTGGAGTGTGTAGTGTTCTTTAAAATCTAGTAAAAGCTTAAAGCCAAAACACCAAGTGCAGTTCTTAGTTCTTCAAAAATGTCTTGGAGACACGGAGTCTACTGCATCTCATAGACCTCGCCTGTTGTGTTTTAATATGGAATCAACTTTAACATGAAAAAGCACGGCTAATGGCAGGCTATGACCACTTTCCTTTAGCTTGTTAGACCTATTGCTCTTCAGTAGTCCTTTTATTAAAAGCATTTTCTCTCTCCACCATGAGGCTGTTGAAAATTAGCTCTCATGGACAACTTCTGTGTTCATACGGGAAGCATCGCTGCATTAATTTAACAGAAGACAGTTGCATCCCTCACTTAAGGTGTAAATGACTTTTTGAACTATTGTCTTCATCTAATTAAGTAAAGGTGAGTTCGGGCTGTAGTGTGAGAGAAAACCTCTGGAATGTCTGTCCTACTTCTGCAACAGCATTCGCAATGGTAGAAGCTTCTTGGGTCTGGGTTTCTAGAAATTGGACTGGACCAGGCACCAGAAGGCAATATTAGATGGTGTTGTCTGCTGATCTGAGCTATGTGGCATGCTATTTCCTTTCCTTGCTGGTGTCCAAGGAATGAAAGCTTGCCTTGTTTTCTGAGCAGTGCCAACGCACTGGCAAGGATACAGCACTGTGCAATGGCAGTGCTAATCCAGATGTAACTCAGGGCTGAGGCTCCTTGCTGCTCACACTCAAACAATTTTGGATACTAAGAGAACTTCACTAGCCAAAAAAAAAAAACAACCAACACATACTGCTGACGGCATCAGGCAGTGACTAAGATGATGTGCCAAGGACCTAAGATTTGGACTTGGTGCCTAACTTGCTCCAGTTCGAGATGAGCTCCTGATTTCAGAGCTTCACTGAGCAGCAGAGCAGCTACAAGTCTGAACATGGCCGTATCCATCCTGTGCCTACCTGAAAAATGGCTTTGTGCATTGTGGACCACAGCAACCCTTCCTCCCTGCCGTCAGTGATTTCTAATGCTGTGACTCCCAAATAATGCACTCTGTGATGAAATAGGGAATGTGTTTAGTTATACCAGCTTCACACAAACCTCCCCAATAAATGGCTCCTGCTTCCTATTTGTGCCATGCTTTGGCGTGTAGATGTATTTATACCATGCTGTGAAGCAGAGCACAGAGCACAGTGCAGGCATGTAGGAAGCTCCTCATGAAGGCGAGTAGAAGTGAGAGCCCAGGTGCTAAAGCGGCGTATCAGAGGTGAACCAGCAACACTCAGGGTAGGCAAGCCTGTAAATGTGTAACAGGGACTTTGTAAAGAAGCAAAACAAAAAAAACATCACAGCATAGTTTCAGCCACATACATCTGAGTAGAAAGCTTTTTATTACTCTTGAAAATTTTCAGAATTGATGCTAATTTACGTCAATTGTTGATCCTGTGCTTCTGCCCTTTCCAGGAGAAGAGCTCATAGCTAACACAACTTGACCTAGGTAGGCGCAGCAGCTGCAGAGAAGCAGGCTGACTGATGGCAATGCCTCAGGTGAACAGCAGAACTGGAGGCTGATGCACAAAGCCATACTAGTGCCTGCCAGATTTTGCTCTGAAAACTGATCCCTGAATTTGCTCCCACCGAGTCATGCACTCTGCCGCCCCATCTCTCTAGGGGTACGTTTAAAAACACCACTGAAAGAGAAGATGCATTTTCCATTGCCTTGAAATTTCACTTTTAAATTTTGGCTGATGCTATCCCGTAAATTAATTTCTACCACATTGTACTCAGTGGTTTTATAATGACTGGTGTGAATGCTGACACCGTGTTACTGAATAATGAAGACTAACACATGGGTACCAAAATGTTTGACTCCAGCTTGTAGCTGGTAACAGCAAGCATCAGCTTCTTTGCTGTTCATGTGACTTTGGAGGGATTGCCATTAGTTTCTTCATTAAAGGGGATCTTTATTGCTAAAGGACTACACAACTGCATTTGCAAAGAGACAACAGGAGTTACACAGAGCATGAAAAGCATGTTTACAAGTTTATTAGGCCAAAAAAAAGAAAAAAAGAGAGTGCAAGAGAAGATCTCCTGCTTGAACTTCAAAACATATGTGGGGCCACGTGAAAAATACTCTAGACTCCAAACCTGTAGATCTCTTTTCACCCATTTGCTCACACAAAAAGATGTAAAGGGGAAAAAATAAAAATGAATAGATAAAGTGTGATAACATATAATCAGATACACGGTTGATTTATACTGAAGCTCTAGAACATAAAACCTCAGTATTCTGCACAGCTTTATCATATGCAGGCACTGGGGCATGCACAGAACAGTTTCCAGGCTAAAATCATGCAGTTTGCTGCATGTGCGAGCCATTGCTCACTCTGCATCGGCTCAGCTCATCTCTGAAACTCCTCCTGGGTCTAGAGACTTAGAGAAGGGCATCTGAAATTCTCCGAGAATGTTGCACACGTACTTTTGGATGCAATCAAATAAAGCATCTGGGCAGCTATACCGAACAGCACTGTTCTTTGTTTACATAGCACATTATAAATTATAAAACTGGCAAGCTCGAGGCTACTCCTGTTCAGGAGAAAGTCTGCACACCTCAGGGAGCACAAAGGACACAGCATCCTTCTCTTCGAGCTGGCAGTTTCTCCTTTAGAAAGGATATAACATTTGTGAGATGCCTAGTCAGTGCTCTGCAATTATGTCAGCTCCCTGTCTTTTGGCTATTCAAGAAGTAGCTTTTATGTACAAGCCAGATTAGCAGCTCCAAAAGAACGTGGTCTGGGAGCAATTTAGGTTGAATCTGGCTCCCCAGCTGACACATCTGCCTATATATGAGAACCTTCCTTTTTTTTTTTTTTTTAATTGCAGCCAATGAAGTGAAGAGCTGTCTGTCTGAAGAGCAGGCAGCTAGGTTAAGCTGCAGATTTGCTCAGTTGTTACTCCCATGGACTTGCTTTTACTCCAATAAGGTACTCAGGTTTTCTTTATTTAAATCGATTCAGTACGGCTAAGAAAAAAGCTGATGAAGCTAGTGAGGGGTGAAGGGCTGGTAACTATCACAGTGATCTTTTGATCCTCAACTACAGTCCTCAACAAGTGAGAGGACAGAAAGTTATAAGCTGTCACTTTCTGATCGCCAAGTCAAGCAGGAAGCAGGAATATGCTGAATAGTAAGTGAGGCAGGAATAAGTGAAATCATTCTTAAACAGATCACTATCTGTGTACCCAAACTGATAACCAGAACAATATCATCACTTCAAGTAGAAATCCAACTGAAAATATACTCAGGAGCCCAAATAAATTTACTGAATCCCAGCTGATGCAAAAACTGTGTGTTCAGGGATCCTTTCAACAGGATAAGGCAGACGGACCCATTCAATGAATGAAAATCTGATCCCAAAGAAACCACGACCTCCAGGTAAACATCACATAGAGCTGAGTTTGCTTGCTCTGTATAAGCATGGTATGCACACAACAGGGAATCTCAACAAATAATTCCTTGTATCAGAACAAATCTTGCAGTACAAGACTGTGACCTATTTCTCCTGGACAATTTTGCAGCTGGCTGTTTTAGCTGCAGTAAATAGGTATAGTCACACTAAAAACAATTTCAGTTTTCCTACTAAAATACAGGAGCATAGTCTACTGAAGAAGAGACGAGGAAAAATGGGGATTCAAAGGATTACACAAGTTTGCAGTTGTCCATAGGTAAGTCATGAAAGCAACTTTTTGGAAGAAGAAAACTTTTGAGTCTCATATATATATCTATAAAAGTATTTTTAAATGAGATGTAACCCAAGTCACTACTCTGAATACCCGGGGTTAGACTTCAGGAGCCTCCACGGCTTCTGATGCCCACCTCTACTTGCACAACTGAAATGGCTCTTCCAAGCTACATGGTAAACTGAAAAAAATTAACTTGTATTTCAGGTCTTCACCCGGAGGGATGACAGAATCCATAATATGCTAGCAGCATTTAAATCCCATTCCCGTTAAGCACCAAAACCTTTTCTATAGGGGAGTTGTAATCTTAAGGGTTATCTTTAATCATATACAGTACATGTGCAGAGCCCTGCCTTTTAGGCAGAAAAGTACCCCTCCAGCATTAGCTTTGAATAGATTACATCAGTTGGAGATGTCCCGGTCAGATCACGAAACACACATTGTCTCTTAGAGGCCCTTCCTGAAAAGATCCCCTTTCTGCAAACGCTCTCGATACTGCTCTCACGACTGCTTGTTCCCGTGTATTAAAGGAATGACGTAGACAGAAATGTCGTCTCCAGAGCCAAGCCTGTCGTTGGAGATTCGCCAGCCCCGGTCCTTCAGCACTCCCCGAGCTCGCATCACCAGGTCCTGCGCCGCCAGCGTGTACCTGTGAAGGCAGAACACAGCCAGGGAGGGTGAGTATTACGGCCTAGCTTGGTGAAGAAAGCCTGGAGATTTACATTTGTCAGGAACAAGGACAAGCTACCCAGAAGCAGAGAAATGTTAACCACAACATCCGCGCAAAGCAATCGTTCATAATTCAGTAGCAGCTTTTGTCTCAGAAGGTATTTCACAGGCAGTGATCAATCAAAAAGCGAGCAGTCATTTTAAGTGCCCAACTTCACAAGTTTTCAGAAAATATTAAAAAAAAAAACAAACAAAAAACAAAACTCAACAAATCAGGTTTCTAGTAGTCTGAAAATTCGAGGACACAAAATAGCACCACTTGTTTACTGAGACCTACAATTGGGGACTGAAACACCTGGAGGTAAATATGGGTTTACTCATTCCACAGACAAACTGTAATAAAGAATGCAATTTGAAAACAAGCAATATTTAAAAATAAAATCCAAATTGCCCTTTAAACCAAGTAGATAAGCTATTTTCCTTGACTGTAAGAATGATTTTTGAATCTTTTGTATAGTGAAACTGGAAAAAGAAACTTAATACAGCAGATTCACAGAGTCCACAGTCCATTCACATTTATGAGTTCAATGAAAACTGTGTGAATGTGAGTTGTCAAGTGCTTAATTTAGTGAAATACTGACAGTTTCATGTTGCTTCAAAACTCCCAGACTGTGCGGGGCTGAATGGCATTGTATTTATGGGAGTTATTTTCTGTCCTTAGAAAATACCAGATGCTGCTTGGAGGCTGAAGGGTAGCGGAGCACAAGAAGTGGTGCAGACAGTGCTCTGCCCTGCGCCAGCCAGAATGGAGAAGCGGTTGTTTACAACGGGATTATTTCTAAAATGAGTCCTTATTCAACAAACCTGAGCCCAATGCAATATTGATCAGACGTGTTATCCCATATCGTTTTACCTGCTGTTACTAGATCAACACATCTGTGTGCTAATTTAGAAGTTTCCTCCGAAAGAAATCTCATTATGGATGAACAAGTACTCCAATCAATCCTCAATCCAACACCTGCCTAAGATGTTTTGAATTTAGCTGGGTGGAGCCAAGCTTCTCTATGATTTGCTGATTAAAAATTAATTGAACAGTTAAGAGACTCACAGAAGAAAAAAAAAAAAAAGACACACGTTCAATATTGTGTCTGCCTGTATTTCATTTTAATCTGAAGTATCAGCCTCTGATGTGATGAGGGGCTCTCTGTAAAGCCAAACTCACAGACCATCAGAAGCAAAACATCCATGTAATTTGAAGAAAGCAGGAAGGACAAGAAGGGTTGACATTTCAAGACTCCCTTTTCTAGGGAAGAGCCTTGCCCAGAAGCGATCTGCCCAGATCTCATCTGAGGCACAGGAAAGAACAGCGCCTCCACTGATCATAAGCAGTGGACAAAAAAGGGGGTTGTTAATTGAGGATCCAAGGATTGTTCTAACCCCAGCTAATTTCACCAAAGAATGAATTATTAAATGCAATTGCTATCAAAAGAGCCTTTATTCACCTTCTTGGGATAACAGAAGAGAAATACCCAATTTATTATGTCCTGTTTCTACAATCTTGGTTCCTTAGGCTCAAACGACTCCTTTGAATCGGGAATAGATTTACTTGCTCTACTAGAAAGTTACTTTTACTGCAAATAAAACAACGTTTCATGACACAAAAGGTTCGATGTTAAATCCAAATAATGCTCTGCAGAAGCAACGCACTACCCGCTCCTAGTGGTACTGAGGGAGTGGTAACATTTCCAGGTCTCTCTAGTTTTGACACAAAATTTACTTCTAGCCATAAGAGCAGGGCCCAAGGGTCATTTTGCACCAGGCAAGTCACGAACTCCAACACACGCTTGCACAGACGCTGTCTGCAGGCTCCAAGACCTGTCTGCACCAAAGACCTCAAGGTGTAACAGCAGGAGGTGACAAGAAGCGCTGATTGTATTGTCCTAATAACGACATGAAATTTTGTTTTCCAAGGGGAAAGAAACAAACATACATTACTTGCATTCCTCAGTTCCCAAATCCCCAAATCAGATGCAGGGCTAAGAACAAAAGGACTCCACGTGGCAGGCAAGAAACTGAAATATTTATTCACAGCATGTCTGATGCTAAGAGAGTTTTGGCTAAGAACATCTTTTTCAAGGGTTTCTCAGCTATTGTCAGGATTTAAGAGAAGCAAACCCATCATTCTGGGAGAAAACTTTGCCTTCCTTCTTTTTCTAATTAACAAGGGCTCCCCACATCTAAAGAGCACAAAGGAATAAGTACTGCTCTTTATTGTGTAAAGATGTGCTGCTTAACGTTTGGAGAGGGTAAGATTAAAAAAAAAAAAAGTCTTTAAGAAATCAGAAATCCTCCTGTAGACAGACTGTGAAATACACAAGAAAACCAGCTCGTTGAAGTGGAGGAGAAGGAACAGGTGAAGGCAGCAGCGAGGCAACGTATTCCTCTCCCAGCACAGAGCTGAATTGAGTGACGCTGTTCAGCTTGGCACTAGAGGAGATGGGGCGAGTTTCTGGTACCTGGAGATGAATAGCAGCAGCAGTCCATTATTGAATGCTTTATTCTCCAGCGCTGTGAACTTGGGATTCAGCTGTCAAGACAGCATTAGAGAACTGCTGAAGTAGTTTTAAAGTATCTACTTCCTCCTAATGAACAGCCCCGCTGGAATACAACTTCTGTGTTTTAAGAATAAATATATATATATTTTCTCCAGCTCAAGCTTTCAGTATTGATCAGTGAAAGTACTGCAGGGGAAATGGTGGCAGCAGGGGCAGCATGCTGTTGTCTGAGCAGCTTCTTATCCGCTCACACACAGCAGAGGTGGAACAACTCCCCAGCACCCTCATAAATCTCCACATGGGGTGAGGGAGAGGAAGGACAGGAGGGAGGATGAGAAATTAAAGATTCCCAAGGTCAGTGTGTGAGTGCAGCCGAAGGAAATGGTCAAGATCCTCGCTTCTCTTCATCTTCATACTTTTTCAGACAGATGATGTATGAAAAAGCAGCAGTGTGTCGCTACCACCTGTTCTTCGCTCAGGGTCGCCTTCATGCTCTTGTAGGCCACAGTACCCGTAAGAAACGAGCTGGCTAAGAAATCCAGCTCAAGCCTGGCTTCTTTGCCCCATCACAGCACTGCCCAGCCCTGGCGGAGAAGCTGCTCTCTGATCAAGTCTGTTCTCGTCACCCGCTGCCCAGATCCCCTGAGGCTGTGTCTGCATGGCTGGGTGAAGACATCGCTCCCTGTGCATTGGAGATGCCCAGACACATGTTACGTTTGACAGGATTCAGAGATGTTTTTCTGTGGGTAACAAACACTCAGAGCTCTGACAGTAAATACCAACAGGAGAGAGTCCCAAGAGCTTTCCTGAGGGCTATGAGCTCTTATCCATCAGGCTGTAAAATGACTTCTAATTCAAATGGGAGGGATATTGTTCCCTAAAAGAGCTAATTACATAATAGGTAAGTGCTGTGCAGCTCTAAAATTTTCCTATTTTTATTTTTGCCTTTCTTTTTGTTAAATATGCTGCTGTCAGGGAATAAGTAGGCTACTGGGTCAGATGGATCCGGGGTCCAGGTTCTGCTCCAAATAGTAGGTTCTTCAGAAGATCATGGCATTACCAGGCCCAGGGGGCAAGCCCCTTACATTCTGACAAGTTTTCTGCATCCCTAGAGATTTTACATTTCCAGCTGATCACCTCACCACAGACTGTTACTGCACCCATCACAGAACTTGACATTTTGTAGGATAACATCTCCTTTAAACATAACACTGATAATGCTACAAACACGATTCTCCTGTCTCTGAGTAGTGAGAGGAATGAATGCAACGCCAGTGTCTGAGCTGCTATGCTATTGTAAATTCATTAGTTATACCTCATTTGGACCACTGAAGTAATTACATAAAACCTCTCACACAGTACTTTAAACCCTTTAAATATTCTTTATAACCAAGCAGCAAGAGCAATTCCACAAAGGTAATTTTCATAAATATCATTGTAAACTATATGAGGGACTGTTCTAATTACCTTTTGCAAGCTGGCCTGAGAAATGTCTTGCTACCACTATTTGTAAGCCTCTAAATGACCTGGCATAAAGTTACTTAACAGAACAAATTAATTTTCGATTCAGATGTCCATTCACAGACCAATAGGTCAAGCACTAATAAATGTGTTTGTTCTAACTCGTAATACAGGAGGCCCAATTCTGGAGCGTGTCGTACTCACACTGGTGCAAACGAGACTAATCATCCCCCACAATTACTGGGGCTAAAGCAGCATAAATAAATCTAAATCAAATAAAGAAAATGTTATTTTGCCCTTACTATGATTTCTATGAGTATTTTATAGTGGATGAGAAGTTACACACCTTGCATGTCAGAAAGATTGAACAAGGAATTCCCATTCCTTCTGCAAGAGAAGTGTTGGCTACCTCCAGTGCTGGAAACACCAGAAGGAACAAGACCGATGCAGTGCACCCAGACTGTGTTCACATCTAACAGGCCCAGCCAGGACAGCACGAAGAGCCAACCTTTCCCAGTTACCAGAAGACAATGGAGGCAGAGTAGGGCACAGGTATTACAACTATACCAGCTGTGTTTGCAACAGGAGACTCAGGGGTGCAGAATGCGGAGCAAAAGCTCCCTACCACCTCTGAACAGTGCTAGGGAAAAATGGGGATGCAATTGGGTGGGTCTCCTCCTACCTTCAATGAGCAGCTGATCTGCAGAGCACAGTGCCAGGTGCCCTGCAAGTGCTCCTCACTAGCCATGTACCAAATTCTGACTGTGTTTGGAGTGGCTGCCAATTCAAAACCCAAGTGGCCGTCAGGGTGTCTGTACCCTCTGCTGTCCTCCATGTTTGATGATGGAGAACAGGGCTCACCCCATGAAGATGACCACTCAGTAATTATGAATACATAAAGCATTTTGAGATTGGATTTCCCCATACCCTCAAGAGCTGCCACATCCAAACAAGTGAAACTTGAGCTCTCACACAGTCCTGCATGTTCTCACTTGGCTGCTGAGATATCCCACTGCTTATATCCCAAACTCCACTTTCCATGGGTACAACTGAGGATGCTTTAAGGGCTCTTTTCCCCTATACTCATCCCAGGGAGAGGGCAGAAAGCAGCGATGGCTAACCAGGCCTAAAATCAGGAGCAACAGGCACCTTTCAGAACAATCTCTGGAGAAGGATGAAACTACTTCCATTTTCATCATCCTCCCTTTTAGAAGCGAGAGACTTCTGATCTCCAGCTAGATGTTCTAATTCAGTGTGACACTGAACTCGGTAGCAGACAGACACTCCAGGCACACACTGCTCCAGTTAGTTTGAGAAGTTTTTTGTTTGCTTGGTGGTATATTCGAAAGAGAGAAACTGACCAAGAGGAGGTGAAGACAGGAAAATGAAGAGGATTACACAGGCTACAATTATGAAATTAAACAGAATCCAGCTACGTGAAGTAGAATAAAACTCTGCACTTATTTTGTCACCACAGCTGCCCAGCAGCAGGAAGGCAGTGGGCATCCACTAGCAGAGGTGGGTTTACAGGTCACAGCATGACTAGGAATAAGTGGCACCCACACCACACAGTATTTATCCATATGTATAGTGTGTGAGAGAGATACCAATAAGGTCCTAGCAAGAAACAATTCTTTAGTGTTAAAAGACTGTCCAGAGGAGAGTTATATGTGACTGCTGGAGACAGAGACCTGTCGTGATGTTCTTTTAAGACCTCAGCCTCCTTTAGTTTCCATATGACCTATTACAGCCCACAAGATGATCCTTTGCCAAGATACCATGATCCCACAACTTTCCTTTGAAGGTAGGCAATTCTGAGTTATAACTGGGAAAAAACAAACCCAAACATATTTGCTATAGGGATTCCATCCAGTGTATAAAAACATGCATACCTACTGCATGTTATCTACTGCATATGCTCTACACAAATACATTACAAAAAAGCACTCTTAATTCTGGAGAGGATAGAAAGTCAGGGATGAGCACAAACCTGTGGGGATCATCAGGGTCACAGTTTGGTAGGAAGTTAGTGACAGCTTCTGCCACTTCTTCGTTTAACAGAACGTCCCAGAGTCCATCAGTAGCTAGGATCAGAACATCATCCGGCCCATGCTCATACTGCAGGAGGTCGTAGACTCTCACCTAAAACACACAAAAAACATCATGAGAGGCATCCCACAGGCGTTGACCCAGCCGGGATGGACCCAAGTGTTCCTGAACGAGGCTGCAAAAAGCAAGCCTCTGATCAAAGCAAAGCCTCCCCCAGCCCAGCTGCCTGGTCTGCATGCGAAGCTCTCCCCTATCGCTGGCAGGGCTAGTCAAATGGAAGCTGAATAATTCATTTGATGAATTTTTGATATTTTCTAATAAAATATTCACAAATAATTGTTTTCACTATTTGTCCAGACCCATTTAACTCTGCCAAATAAATTGCGTATGTTGTGCACAGCAGAAGGCATCTTGTTCGCCTTTCCAGGCCCGAGGCAGGCGCTGCGCTTCTGAACGACGCCCGGGCAAGGGAGCAGTCCCACCAAAGGGAGAGGAGCTATTTATTTACCTGCTCAGTTGTGTGCATCTCTACGGCATTCAGCGGGTAGAGGCTCACTTGAGATTCTCACAGAAGCGAACCCCGAAGCTTATCTGTGTGAGGCTGTTTTGTTAAAACGCCCGCTGGCTTCAGCACCACAGCCAGGGGGACGGGGCTGGGAGGGGCTGGGAGGCCACCAGCCGAGCCCAAATACGAGCAAAGGTCATCATGAGCATTTTAAAACGAGCCTTTTGGTGGCCGTAGCTCTCCTTCCAGCACATGCTGTATTCCAGCTGACAAAGCGCCTGCTCTTTCGATTCCCAGGCTCCAGCAGGGAGCCCTTACAAAGCCCTCCCAGAGCACTTCAATTACCACAGCAACAAGCCCCATCTGAAAGACGTGTGGCAACCCCGGCACGGCAGTCAGGAGGGAATGATGATCCGCACTGAAGTTTGGCAGCAGCACACCTTGTCACACATCCTGCTCCAGCCTTGGGCTTCACCGACAGCAGCAAGTTGGTCAGACAAGCCTTGGCATTGCCAGAAGACACGGAGCTGTTTTATTCTCCCCCCTGGTGCACTCTCCCCTTAGGAGCCATGGAGCAGGAAATGCACATAAAATGCCTGGACCTTTTAATGTAATTATGATTTTATGGGACTGCAAGCAGCTCTGGAGAAACAATCATCTAGACCTCACTGCTAATCCTTACTTGTTCGCCTTTCACTCAAAAGCACAAAAAGGTCATTTGTAAAATGTAACCTTCATTTCATTATCTAAGGTAACAGCTGAAAAAGGACTTTGGAGAGGATTAAAGTCAAGGCAAGATACTCTCTTCATTAGAGCATATCTCCTTATTCAGATTGAGTGGGAATACTATTATAGAAAAGATCCTTCTATGCAGCACAGCTCTCCTTTCAAGCCCCCTGCACAAAAGGCAGCAGTTGTCACGGTCCCCATCTCCCAGAGTTTAGTTAACCTTTAACAGCCCAGAGTTTACTGGGCTTCAGGGGATAAATTGGGCAACGCAGCAACCAGCAAGTACACCACACATCCTGGTCAAGTCTCCCAGGTATAAGCAAGTATTTCAGATAGCATCCTGGGTAAAGCTCAGGGATTCACTGAGCAGCAAGCGCCTCATACAAACAACCAAGCTTCTACCATCACAATCTTGTACACTGCTGACAAAAAAGAGCTATTTTAGAGCTGTCCAGTCCATCATAGCTGCAGGTTATGCTTACAGACCGCTTTGCCCAGGTGCAGAAACGAGCCAGCTTCTACCTTTCACAGAGCCCTGCCACCAGCTCCCCTGAGCCTTCCAGCCCCTTCCATTGCCCTCACAAACTTTTGCCCTCTGTAACATCTCTGGAGCAACAGGACAGCCCTTGAAGGCTTCCATAAGTCACCATACTTCTGCCATCCACTGATGTCCTCTTTGATGTGGAGAGCTGGAGACTTGTGAAGTGGTTCAGTTTGACTTCAGCAATCAGTGAATGCAAAAAGCCAGCTACAAGGAAGCAGCAACCACCTCAGCAGCACCAACACCCGTGACAGTAAGAGTTGGGTTACACCACATTTTATCTCGACTGGTACTGAGAGATCTCTGCTGAAATTCAGCAGTGGACGCTCGCCACCAAACCCACAGTCGCCCACGACACCTTTCTGAACACGCATTACGTGGCTCGTCACACAGTGCCTTTTTTCATTACAGGTATTTCTTTCTAATATTGCTCGCCTACACGCAATGAGAAGTGCTGAGTAAAATGCTTTGGGCAAGCAGCAAATAAGCAGGTGGGCCGGTTTTATATTTACACTTCAAACAACCTACCCACCGGACAAAACCTGCGTTTGGCTCATGCAAAGGACCACACCAGCGCTGCGAAGGCGCTAAGGCTTGCCAGGCAGTTCTGTTTGTAAGAGGCAGCCAACATGAGTCCCTGTGGCGTGAAAACTGTTCAGACAAAGTGGCACAAGAGCCTGCAGCCATCTGAGGTGCTCCCAAGCAGCCTGCCTGGGGGAATTCAAGCCACACAACAGTCCGCATTCAGTTGCCTGCACTATTGATCAACCCAGTCTCTTCAATAAATTAAACCCTTTCTTAATTGTATTGTCCCTTTTTATGTGCAGTGTTATCCAGTGCGGCTCCACTGGCAAACGATGAGATCTTTCAATACCACCCTCCAAGTAATTTATATGTAAATAATAAAAAGCGGGTCCCAACACTGCTCCCTGCAGCACTCACCAATTAATCTCCTTTTAGCTTTTTACTGCCACCCTTTGTTTCCTGCCCTTTAGCCAATTTCCAGTAGACTGTGCCAACTTTCCACTTAGTCTATAGCTTCATATCTTTTATATTAATAACCTGTGATGCAGAACAGTTTCTCAAATGTGTTTTTTTTTTCAGAAATCAAAGTGCTCGGGCGAGATCATCTACCACATTTTTATTTTTTTTTAATTCTCTGGTAGACATAACCCTGAAGGACTTCAAGCTACTAAAGCGTGATGTTTGCTTCCTTAAACCACCTTGACTCCCTTTGATCAAAGAGTACTTCTGTAAGTACTTGCCTCACTTGTTCCTTTAAACGCTGTAATTCCCCAAGATTTCTCCAGAAGGCAGATGTGAATCTAAAACGGCTTCCTTCGACATATTTGCGAAGTCGTCACAAAGATTTTTTTAATGCCTTTGGGTGGGGAAAATTTCTCCTTGGTTACCTTCTTACCATTTGCTCCCAGTGGTGGTGTTGGGTTCGTAGTGGCAAGGGCCAGGTGCTGTTGCCGGAGCCACACTGTGTCCACCGAATGGCTGAGCTGCTGCTTGAAAAATTTCAGGATGAAATTCTGCTTTTCCGCTGCAACAAGAAGGCTCTTGCTGAGCTTTAAAAAGCAGAATTTCCTGCTGAAAGCTTTCAAATGAGCTGTTCCATTATGAAAAATAAATATTTAATTCCATGCCAGAGAGCCTCAGCCATAGCTTGCCTGCTTTGTGCTACTCCAGTTCATTATAAAAGGCTCAATTCTCTAGAGCTCACCAACCTGCAGAAGTCCTCCAAATCTGGTCTCGTAACAGCTGAGCCACTGAATCCTGATTACATTTGTCAGTCTTGGCTACATGACTTCTCCTCCCATAGCCTGGCGCTCTATCAAAGCGTAAATTCATACCACCCCCAAATTACTTCTATGCCTGTTTCTAGATATAGCCACATGGACGCTTACCTTGCCTTCAGATAAATTTTGGTGGACATGCCATACCAGAGTTTTGTCACCCTGGCAGTAAATACATTGAAAACTCACCACCTTGCCCCCAGATTTGGAAAGGACTCTGTAATTACAGCACGGAAACAGAAGCCAGACTTGGATTCTCCCCATGTCACGGCTCACTGTGAGGCTTCACTTCCTGTGCCTCCCCTTTTCCAGGTCTGGAAACCAGACAACGTGCCTCCCTACCTCTACAAAGACAATTTCCAAATCAAATGCTGCACGAGGGCCAAATGTGACTGCTGCCCGAGGCCACTGCACTTCCAAGCGCTTGGGTGCCCAGATGGCAGCATAAAGAGGTTGATTCTTAATGCTGGTTTCTGTGCAAGGTGTCCACATATGGGCAGAACAAGTCAGAGAAGAATGTGAGGAAACAAAGCACTGGAGCCCTCTCTGGGAAGAGAAGGATGAGCTGGTTAAGAGAAGAGGTGTAATGGAAAGCAAGTTGGATCATACTTTTTACTTCCTAATAAAATTCAGGTTATGTTGTTTTTTCCCCCTCCTTTCCCACATCTCTAAATCGAGGTGGCAGGTGCTCTGTCTTTCCTCCTGCTGCCCTAGTACATTTCTACTGAATTTAGCTGAGAAGGGAATATGGAAACAAAGCTAATTTTGCTTCCCTTTAACAAAGCAGTTAAGAGATCCTGAAACGTGGATAGCATACGAACTGAATGACATATTCCAGAATTTGAACACGCGCTCGCACACACGCACTACACACAAATCAGAAAAGCCCATGAGAAGCTGTGGTTTATACACACAGACAAATAGAGCAGCAGCAGCAATCAGCAGAGATGGTACTGCTGAGATACTGCGCTGCAGCTATTACATTCCCCAGAAATGCTGGGTCTCAGCAAGCCAGAAAGAAAAATAAATAGGTAGAACTGCATCATTGTGCTGGCACTAAGCAAAACCATCGGAGTGATGAGTGCAGAGCTGCTGCCTGCCTGGCTGAGGAGAACAGCAGCAGGTCCCAGCAATGGGCACCACACACTCAAATGGGGGAGAGGGAAGGGACTGGACTGACAGCAAGGAAAAGCGAAGAAGGGGCTGTCTCTGGATCGCCTCCTTTTCCTCAGGGCCAGAATCTCTCAGTGCTTCATTTTTAAATTGATGTTCTAAGATGTTCTAAGCAAGGTCAATTTAATACTTTTGTTCCCTTCTAGCAGTGTTATGCCATTTGTGTATTTTCACTCTCTCACGCTGCTGTATCAACCAGTAAGTTCAAGGTCAGATACAGGGTATGGTTAAAACAATGGAAAGACAGCTGACAGTGGATGGCTCTCAGCATTTGGGCCATGGCAGCAAAGCCTCCTCTTTTTGTGCTCTCACAGGATGGTTTGCCCTTGCTTAATATTTTATTGAAAATGTGTCATCTGTTCCCTGATGTAGGAACATGAAAAAAGTTCCAGAGAACAAAGTGAGGTTTGAATGTTTCTTGTTAATAACCAAATACATTCAAACCCATTTAGAAGCCTTTGTATCCCTCACTGCAAGGTCTATGGTGGTCAAACAATAGAACTGTTTTCGTTGAGGCAAGTCAAAACAATGGAGGCACTTAAAACTGGTTTCCAGAGAGGTGAGTAGCAGGTTCACTACCCCTAGTATGGTAAATATTGCCTAATCTCCTCTTTATGTCATCATTTGGGAACGCACATTGCCATTTCTGACACTATTTTGGGTTTGCACAGAACCACCATAAAAAAATTAAGCACTGGATGTGAAGGGGCAGCCAGATGGAAGCATAAAGCACTCTTCCAACGCACTCTTGGCGTTTTCCTACTTAGCAGTTGGATCTGGTACCCTCTGCCTAAAGCAAGATGCCATGCTACCGTGGAAGACATCCAATGCTCCCTTCTGCAGAACGCTGGTTTGTGTCAGTTTCTGTGAAGGCTGCATGATCCAGGCCTCAGAGGGTGTTGGGGCACGTGAAGATGAGGAGAGATGGGTGTCTGCCACACAGAATGGTGAGGCTACGGGATAACTACAGACAAAAGGATGAGAAGGCATCAGTGCTCTGCCTGGGATGTGGAGCAACCAGAGACAGGCACACAACTGGAGAAGGAATTTTTAACATTCAGGAGTCAGATTTTGGAAGAACAAATAAGCACGGTAAGTATACTTGTTTCTCTCCCACAAACCAGATAGTCAAAGCTTGGCTGTTTTACCTCAGGAGATGAGGACAGGAAAGGTTTGATGTAGATATTGGAGTCATGCACCTTCAGGTCGTGGTCTCCCAGTCCTCGGGTCACCCCAATTGTTGCCATAACCCGAGCCTGGAAATAAAGAAATGGGATCAAAACTTGCTTCGTGCATTGTATCACCATGGAAAGAGATAACATTCCTACTTCACAACTGTCACAGCTAGCGATGAACTCTTTTTCTCCCAGAGACTTGAGATCTAACATAGCTAATCAATGTATGAACTTCATTTCCATTTCGCATTTTGTATTTGTGCCCATGCCAGTTTAAGTATGCCCATCCTAGACTGTGAACATCTGTATGGGACTGGGACTATGGAAATCTAACTCCGTTGCCTCACTGTCCCATGGTAATCAATGAGAGCACCCCTTCAGCAAATTACACTAATATGAAGTAAACAGGTTTTATAAAAGGGATGAGGAGCCTAATTAATCACTTAAGAAACCTGTGGCCTCTTCCTTTTGACATATTGCCACATATTTTCTTCATCAAGGCCAAGGCAAAGTGCCAAAGGCCACCTCAAACTGCTGAGTACGCAGAGTGCCAGTGCCCACTGAGCTCTCTGTGGAGAGCTGGTCCAAATCAGGTCTGCTCTTACCTCAGATCTAATGCTTTCTTCGCTAAGCATCCTCCTTTGAGACAGGAGCTGTTTCCCAAGAGGTGCTGGGCTCTTCTTCATTAAAGCTTCTCCAGAGCCTGCCCAGGCAGCCTGCCCCATGGGCACCCCAACTCCCTGCACATCACCTCCCCAGAACACTACCTTTGCCGCAGCAGCTTCTGAACAAGATTGCTCACAGCATCACTAACAGTGCAAGACTGACTCAAAATTATTCTGCCTCCCTAACCCCTGGCTCCATAAGGCAAAAAGAGAGAAAATTTAAAAGATATGCGTGAAACATTTTGCAAATAATTATAAACCTAACCAAATTCAGAGATAAGCTGCAGGTCCGAACCTTTAAAACTTGGGCTAATTCTGAAGAGCGTGTGTTTTTGTACTGAGATAAGAGCCTAATGCAGCAGGGGAGCACTATTTAGGAACACAGTGAGCATACAAATATCGGCAAACTGACACCACTGCGTCCTTGTATTGATCCTATTGCTGCATCCAGCTAAGCTTGCTGGGATCAGCACTAATGATCTCACTGTTCTTAATCAGGGAATTGGAAACAAAGTTCACCCAAATGGAAGGGTTCACTTCTTACTTTCAAGAAAAACTATCAGCAATCACATCAGAAAAATTCAACAGTGAGTTCACGTACACTAGCTGAAGAAAACATGTTTAAGGGCTGTTATAATTCCTAAATCCTGCCTTGATCCCTCCCCTTCCTAAATTAGGGTTTTTGCATCTCAGAGCACTGTAAAATGTTTTTAAACATCCTTCTGCTTCATTTTCAGCAAACATGACTTATTTTGCTATCTTCAATCATCCTAGTTATATTTTACAATGAAAATAGAAACATTTAAAGTCATCTATTGAAGACGGTCTCTTTGCAGCCTAGTTACTTGCAATGAAACAAAACCAAAATGAAACTGAACAGCAAATGACTTCCCTCTTCCCTCCACCCCAGACATGAGACTGATTTATAACTGAACCAAGATATTCTTTCAAGCTGTCAAAACGATAAAATAAAGAGATACTGAGTGGAAAACAGTGGACTGCCACAGGCTAAATCGAGTGGTAAACAGCAGAGAATTTGTTCTTCCTCTGGTCTGAGGAAAGCACATGTGCCCACCTTCTTGCCTTCTCCATATATCAGGGGAAACTTCAAGTCATCTTCCTCAATGGTTTTGTATGCCCTGTGAGGGGGGGACAAACAACATTTACAGAGCTTGAACTCAATTAGTGACCCACTGCCCTGAAATAAGCAGATATGATTATTTAATTATTATTATTATTTTTAAAATCATTATTTTTCCTAGGGACTCTGCCTTTGATCCGAGATGTACATTTCTTTCTCCATGGAAAGATTCTTCCCGAAGATTTAGTCCATTTCACCACAAAAAAAGTGACCATGAAGTATGTAATGTGCCAACCTGCTCCTATTGCCTGCAAGGAGAAAGAGGTGGACTGGAATAGTATCCTCACCAGGTAACATACTGTGGGTTATGGCAGTAGCTATACCATAACACAGCACCATTAAAGAAATAGGAACGAAACAAAAAGCCAAGAAACCAACCAATGCCTCGATTCACACCGTTAATGTGAAATGGTGAGCAGCAACTGAGTGTGTATGTGGTCGAAGTGTGAAACAGCTCTCTGATCCTGTTCTCACCTTTCAGGACTGCTTAAACTAAAGGCAAGCTTCACATGCTGAAGACTTTTAGAAGGCTATTTAGTGCTCATTTGACCTTGACTGCAACATCCAAGGTTGTCAGAAATTTTACATTTCGCAGCAGTTTTCCAATGGCCGAGAGACAAGAGAAGTAAATGTTCATGCTCTGATTCTGTTCGCTTCATGCCTGCGTACTCTACCTTTTACAGCTGTTGACACTGATGAGGTGAGAAGGTGAGCAATTTTGCAAGTGAGAAATAAAATCAGAAAAATAGATGGCTGTCACTCTCACAGCCACAGAGCCCCATGGCTTGTGTAACATAACCTGGGGTCCCTCTTTGGTCAGAGTACCTCACCCCACAGCTTTGCCAGAGGGACACGCTTCCCTTCACACCACAAAATTGTTCCTCCCATGCTTTCCCCGGGTGTTGTCTTCCCCTCCATTCTACCCCTGCCCCCAGTCCTCAGGGTGATACCAAAATAATTTACTGAGAGCATGGGTCAGCACTCCTTGCTGACATGGAAGGAACAAGCAGGAGAAAGGAAAGGACAGCAGCAGGTCCCTGCCAGCCCCTGCTGCGTGGCTCTCGAGCTGGGCTGCTTGCTTGAGCTCAGGGGAGTTGCATTCAGTTTAAGCAATGGGACACAAACCAGCAGGAAATTAAAAAGTAAAGCTGAAATCCTAGATTGTAGTTTAACTGCCCCCTGCTTCACCAAAATATGGCACAGACCTGGGATCAGTAAATGGTGCTGGATTACACAGCTATGTGTGTTGCAGCATCTAGGCAAACCTCTTAAGTAGTGTAGACCCACTTGAGACCCCCCCCTTTCATTTCTTAGTAACCATAGGTAGGGTCCATATTAGGGCTTTGGGGTAGGGGGAGAAAGGAGAAAAAGAAACCAAAATCCAAAGAAACAGTAGTGAACGACTCCACTCCCATGCTATAAAACATCACTACATGGGAAATCCCTAAGTGGAACCAGGTAAGGTTTGCAAAACACGGTGGGTGTTTCATGGGAGAGCAGACAGTCAAGAGTATCTGGGGTACGTGGGTATCTCTACAAGGGATGCTATGGAGAAAGCACTTAAATGGCTTCTGTACTGCGGGAAGGGAAACTACAGCTCTTAAACCAAAGGCCACAAATCACTACACACAGCGAGCATGTTAAAACTTCACTGACATGTAAAACTCGGGTTGGCATTTTCTTGGGAAGGATGAGTCAGTCAGTCACGGACTTTGCTCCCGTTCCTATTCTTACATCCAACAGGCAATAGCTAAGGTCTCCGCCTCACTCACCAGCTGGGATACCCTGGTTTGAACAAGGAGGATAATTTTACCATCACTTTACTTACTCCCTGACTGGTTGTGAACACATCCCAAAGCTTCCCGTTAGAAACACAGCTCTGGAAGCCCTGGCAAAACCTCCCCGAGGAGGAGTCTGAATTCTTCTCATTCCTTTCCTTAGAGGCAGTTGTGCTCTGACACCAAGTAAAACGGTGTCAGCTGAGTCTGTGTTGGTCATCGGAGTTAAATGACTAATCCAAACCATAAACCCAAGGATATAATTCCTATTGGATTTTTAAACTGCTAGAGGTATTTGTTACAAAAAGCAAATACGACTACATTGATGTGACTTAACTATTTACAACCCCCCTTTCTAAAGGAACAAACAAACCCATTCTTTACCTACAGATTATATAATCTGAATGAGAACTAAAAATACTTAAGACCAAAGCCCCCACTTCACATTGTAAGTAGCCAAAACAGGGACCAACTTTTCATCCCACTCTCCCCCCCCTTCATTTTCCTTTGTAGCACCTCACACCAGCTGTGCTTTAGGAAGAAGGGGAAAAAAGCAGGGGAGGTGGAAAAGAAAAAAGCATCAGTTGGTCTTGTGTCCTTCAAAAGAATGGTCCCCACGGTTAAGTCCAGCATCTTTTATGGACCCACCAAATAGACAATCTTCTTCCACTGTGACACAATGGTGCAGGGATGTTGGTAGAGGCAGTGTTGCAAGGGCTGAAGCTAACTTCTTTCATCAACAGATTAGGAAGGGCATCTGGCTGGCCTACAACCTCCTGAAGCTATGTGACTCAGTCGGAGATGACCAGAAGCCTGCAGCGATTTGTTTCATGGTTTCTCACAAGCAAATCATCTTCTGGGCTCAGAATGTGGGTGCCAAGACTCATCTCAAATGCACTTTTTTTCCTATTGATATTGCTATTGCCTGAAAAATTACCAGCCCTCGAAAAACAATGCTTAGAACTGCAACCGCAGCAGTGGAACTGGCTTGGATACACTGAAAAGCAACCTCAGACACTTGAGAGAAGTACCTAAGCCCTGCACTACTAGCGAAACAGAATTAATAATATATGAGCCTGTGGTTTCCTGCAAAAGAATGATGAAGGACAGCTTTTCAGCTAGCAGCTCTGCAACTGTGCTGGGGCGAAGGAAGGAAGGAAGCTATGAAGTTCCCGGTGATTTATGCCGTGTGAAACCTCCTGTACTTTGTACATGTGTTTATTTCACACAGGCTACAACCTTCTGGACTATTTCACTTGACTTTATGTAGTAAAGTTGCATTTATACCTTCCTGTGCTCTTTAGAGAGAGAGTATGCTGTATATAAAGATGTAATATGGCAATAGGTATATCAAACACAGACATATGGAGAACCTGAGGGGGTTGTTTGGTTCTTTTAATGCCAACACAGCCTTATTCAGACATCCCTGTAACCCAGCCTATCTCGCTGTTTTAACAAACATAAAGGCAGGGTTGCAATCCACTGAACTCCTCATCCTCCTCATCGCCATCCCAGAAGGATTCCACAGACAGCAGGGCACGAGAAGATGGGTTTTAAGGTTATAAGGACACGGCCATACTACTGCTTGCTGCTCTGAATGAGCCTAAATCCTGTCAGTGCTTCTGCCACGTAAACCTCTACTTCTCCAAATGGAAAAACACAGGGGGTGGAGAAGGGGGAGTAGAAAAGGCAAGCTTGTGCCCAGCTAAATCTAGTTGCATTTTTTTCAGTTAACTTTGTTTCTTCTTTTCGTTTCAAAAGAATTATGAAATGCTACTGCTGTCCAAAAATACTGAACTAGGGCTTGACATATGTACCACCCACAAAGTTACATTTGGACTCAGGATCAACATTTTGGAAAACCAGGCCAAATCGCACCAGGAGCCAAAAGAGATGTCAGAACGAAAGAACTAGGACTGACATGATGTTACTCGTATGCAAACTGGAATCTGCTCTAAATACATGGCGAAAAATCACCAGAAGCTGATAAATGCCCAAGACAATCTATGAAATAAATTTCCTACAGTACCTGCAGTTGTTAGCAGTGCTTTAGTACTTGTTAAATAAGAGATAGTCGAAACTACCTGAATATTGCTGGGTCAGAACTTGAAAAACTAGTCAGCTCCCAAACACAAATTTCAGAGCCAAAATCCTAGATAATTTCTTACATATGTTAAGCATTCTCCTGCCATATAATTTGTTCTTAAAATTGATCTTCTGAAAGCAGACAAATTCATGTAAGAGTAGAAGTTGCCGATGACAAAAAAAAAAATAAAATCTACTTTGTGTTCTCTTTTACAGCAAACTATGCAAGTCTACTGTTCATTGAAGGTATTGCATTGGCATCCCCAGGCACAACAGATGGTAGCAAAAACACAATCTATGCTGACCTGGAAGGCTCAGTTCTGCAAACAACAGGGGAATCCAGACTCCATGCCCACTGTGTGCTCTGCTGTTCCACAGCACTTGGCTTCTGAATGTTTGCTCGTTTTTACATCTCTGCTAGTGACACTTGATAGTAAACTGAGGAACAGCAAAAAGAATTGCCATCAAAGGGCTTTAGCTTGAAGCATAAGGCAAAACCCACTTGTGGCAAGCACAAAGAAAAAGCACTACACCATCAAAAATGTCTTAGTTTATATTGAACACAAGAATGAAGATTCTCCTTTGAGACAGATTTGTGAATGCAGTGTATTTCTAGCTCTACTTCGCTATTATTCTATAAAAAAAATAATAATAATAAAAAAGACAAAACCAAACCAAACACAAAACAACAAGCACAACAAAACCCCTCCAGCAAACCAACCAACCTCCCATCATCCTGACCTGTGTTACTCAAGCTCGACCTTTCTTGGTCATACCAATAGAAAACTAGATTTTTATCCTTGAGCAACATAAAATTTGAAAGAAACAGTTCCCAGTTCCCCCCCAGTCCTCCCAAGTAATCAGCGGACCGGAGCTACTTTTGAATAACAGAGCTCAAATCACCAACCCAGAGGAACTGATTTTCCTTACTGTCTATCAAACTACAGGTATCAAACCAATGTAAGTGCTTACTACCAAATTTTCCAAAAGGAGAAATGATATGTAGCACAGGTTAGGCAAAGAGCCACTGAAAATCTTGCAATTTATGTCTCAATCCAACCATAATTTTGTTTAAATGTCCTTATATGTGTGCTTTGCAGAGTCAGGCTCTCTAAATCCAGAGAGTGCTGTCTGATACTAAGTACCCTCTAGATATGTTAGTTTTAATGTTTCAGTGCCTCAGTGTCTTTCTCCTATTACTCATCTGACATAGTTTAATGAGGCAAAACTACAATATACAAATACAATAAAAGCACACAAACTACAGCAATGTTTATAAGAGAAAGGTTGATGGCAAACCCAGATGGATTAAAGAAGGCATGCATGCACACATGTGCACAAAAGAGTTTTTAGGGACACATCTATTCTAAACAAAGACACTCTAATAATGTTTCTTTCAGGTAAAGAGGAAAACATACAAGTTTTAAAATATCTCTTTTTCGTAGAGAAGGCAGCAACTCCTTTTTCTAAACCTGAAACTGTACAGTGTTTAATTTTTGCAAATTCCAGCTCTGTCTACACATGTATACATTTTAATAAGTTTAAAATCTCTCAGCATGGCTTGCATACAGATATTTTCTCTAGTTTGGTCAAATCAGACTGGTACTTGAGCTGCAGGCTTTTTCTGGAGAGGATGTGTCCCCCACGTACCAGGTACTGCTGTGAAAGTAACTCCTAAGCAAAGTGAACTCCACCCATCTTGCTCAGCCCATTTTACAGACTCGAGCATTGGCATCTTCTCTCAGGCACTTCCCTAAGTGTGGCTGATTTTTTAGTACATTTGCCTCTAATGAATCATTAAAAGAAAGTGGTGGAGAAAAAGCTGGGGAGTGAGTGGCCAAGGACTTAGGGAGCCTTGTTCAAAAAAGCTGATAGAACTGATTCCACAGACTAGGAGTCTTTTGGTGTCATTGCACATGAGGAACCTGATCTTGTGCCGAGGCAAAGCCCAAGCGGAGTTTTGCAGCCACATAGGGACAGGTCTTGGATGCACTGCTTCTGGAAGATGCTCCTGCAGGACACAGCTTGGACCAGATACTTTCTTTCCAGGCTCTCTTGGCCTCAGAAAGGCCATTTACAAAGAACTTTACCTCAGACTTAGTTTCCCCCTTTGTTGCAGCATTATTATTTTTTATATGTTTGCTTCTTCCTGCCCCAAAGACACCGGCTCGGCTCCTGTGGCATGTGTTCCCTTGGGGACCCCAGAGCCATCCATCACCACCAGGAGACTTGCTGTACGCAGCAGGCCAGCTCCCACCTCCTGCTGCTCCTCCAGCAAGGGCTGAAAATCCCCCAAATGCTGGGACTGTGCACGGCGAGTGCCTTGCTACGGGAGTGAAGACAAAAAAGCCAGGCAAGTGGCCACGCACTACGGCTCCTGCTGCAAAAATGACACCCTCTGTCTCCTTTCTCTGGAAAGGCCTAATGCTGCTAAGGTGGCCCGTAATCATTAAATTATGAAAATATAAGTTGCTGGGAGGAAATTAATACCAGGAGTGACTCGGGAAAAGGCTGCTTTTTTTGTGAAGTAATTATGAAATTAAAATTTGATCTCTCCCTGGTGATTGTGCAAAGGATACGGCTGAGGTCTCAAACACAACAATACGGCCGGGGTTTCAACAGAAGAAGCGCAGAAGGTTTCACTCGACAAAAAAGCTCAATTAAAAAATGGGGGGGGGAGGGGAGAATGACTTTTTGTAAATTACATGAATTTGGCTAAAAGGCGTAATCAAGCAGGTTACGGCACAGGGTCTGCAGACTTCCAATTACTTTTTACAAGTTGGAATCAAGCTGTTAGGAAATGCAGCTTATCTGAATAAGACTAATAATGCTAAGCTAATTAGACCCAGCGGCATTAGCCGGCAGATAAATTCAGGCAGAAAGAGGGACAGTGTCACTTTAAATGCTGCCTTGGGATCGGTGGGAAAGCTAATGAGGAGTGTCAGTCGGGGCTGTTTTATTAGGTGGCTCTCCGGAGGATATAGCCCGAGGTTTCTGTAGCAGGGCTTCTGTGCTTGATTCAATAAATCAATTTATATTAAACGGGGGTGCAGCGCAGGCGCCTGCTTCATAAAGCTCCCGGTGGCATTTCTCAATCTGCTTAGGCGCTCCTCGGCTGGGCTACCTGAACGCCGTCAGAGGACAGGGAGCAGGGCAGCAAGGAACAAGCAGCCACACCGGCAATATTTGTTCAGTCGGGCTCACGCATTACCAAGCAAAACATGTACATTGGCTCCCGCCGTGGCACTCCGGATCCCCAATAAGTGATTAATGAGACCCTGGGTTTTGTGAGCTGGAGCCTGAACCGCAGGCCGCGAGGCAGGCTGCACAATGAAAGCAAGAGGCATCCATCCCAAACCAAATAAAATGGCTTGAAAAGTGAAGTTGCTTTTTTAATCAGATGCTCAGAGGCTGAAAGACATTCCCTGTTGGAAAAGAAAAGGGCGAGCGCAGAATAGGCTGGCGGCTTGCCAGCAAGTGGCCAATATTGACTCTAGAATAAAATGGTTTTTGCTTAGCGCCGGCCCCAGGGCACCAGCCTTGCTGCTTGGGAATAAATCAGACGCGCAGCGCTTCCCCAGAAGGGGCTGGCCGTCGGGCGGCTGGTCACGTACCACAGCAAGGCCTCTGGAGGCACAGGGCTGCTGCTCAGGGCTCTGCAGCCCCTACAGCAGTAGGGCACGCTCGGGTGGAGCACGCAGTCCTGTCACTCGCTGGGCTTCAGCCCAAAACGCGTGGCTGGGGCTGTGCCGGGTTGAACCGCTTTTCATGGGTCCAGTTCAACTCTGTGCGGTCCTGGAGGGCAAAAGAAGTCACAAACAAATCAGCTGTAAAACCGGACTTTTGTCTGGGGCTCTTTTGCCACTAAAATCTACTGGAGTCAAAACACTGAAGCTTTGATCTGAAAACAAGCATTTAAAGAATCCTACTTTAATGAGAACAGCAGAAAGGCCACTGTTTACGTTCCAAGGAGGAGCAAAAAACTAATTTTGAAACCACAAAAGGCCAATGCCAACTGGTAGTGTCCTCTGTCTGCCTCTGGTTAAACACACTGCTGTAAGGATGCTCTGGTGCTGCAGGAGGCTGACAGAGGAACACTGGGAGAGGCAGCTTTGTGTGTACGCATGCCAGTAAGGGGCACAGTAAACCAGAAAATCTCCGAGCAGGTTTGGGGAAGATGTCTCAGATACGTTCAGTGCAAAGCAGAATTGATCTCACTGGACTTACCCAAGTGTAAAGGAAAACTTGCCAACCGTGTCTTAAATGCTAAATAAAAGGAAGAGACGGAAAACACTAATTCTGTGCAGTCCTTAAAAGGAGCACAGTAATCATCAGGCCTGCTTCTTTCCCATAATTTCTACCTCTTTTAGCACTGGCAGCACTTCGCTCTTGTGGTCAGAGTCCTCCCTGATGCTTCTGTTGCCAGGACATGTCAGTGTCACCAGAAGTACCTCCTTTCTGATACGAGCTTAACCTCTGCAAGCCACGGACTGAAAACCCTAGGCCAGAGATCCAGCTGTGAAAGACTGTTAGTAACACAGATGTCTGCCAGCAAATTACAGCTCGAGACAGCTCGGAGGCTTGTTCAGCAGGAGACACAACTCTTAAGATGCCTTGCCAGCTGCAGTACGCGATCTGTAAGAGTTGCTCAAGCACGATGTGCAGGGGGCGAGGGTGCCAAAGGGGCAGCTCATGGTCAGCTCCCACCTAGATGGGATTTATTTTATATGTATTTAATACAGCGGATTTCCTGTCCCAAATCCCACGGGAGTAAAGGGAGAAAGGGTGAAGGGTGGGAGAGCTGGGGGGGGGAAGGGAAAGGCTGGTCTCAAAGCAGTTATGGGCAGCCTGGACTAGTGATGCAGCACACATTGCTGGATCAGTGGTTGTCCTAATGCTGTGGGGAAACTTGGCAGCTCTGCTACCACTGTGGGCTGTTGAGACAAAGCCAGTGTGGAAACTTCACAGGGAAAAAATAAAAAGAAATAAAGAAAAAGAAAAACAAGAAAAGAGAAAAGAAAAAAAAAAAAAAGGCCAAATGCATTATGACAGACCCAAAGACAATAACCTTTTGTAATCCAAACGAGCTGGGCAAGCCAATTCATTGTTGAGAATCTGAAAAGCTCCAGAGCACAGGAGAAGGGTAAAAAAGAAAAGAAAAAAAAAAACAAAACTTATACAGCTTCTAATAGAAAACACAGAAAGTGTCCTGAATTTTAAAATAAAGCAGTTCATTTTCGTGAGGAAACATCACAGTGCTGAGTTTTACACCCTCCCACTAAAGGATGCAAGGAAGTGTAAGAGTGGCTGCTTCTTCCCGACATCACCTGCACCTCTCTACGGGTACATGCAAACGTCAACACACCATGAAGTCACTGACCAAAAAAAGATTCAGACAATTGATCTTCTGCATTGTAAGTGATAAAGGTTTGGCAACATTTTAGCATACCAGGCTCTGGCTGGCCAAAGTAGCATCTGACGTTTTCTAGAAAAGGAATATACATGCTAATTTATTTTCTGTGATAGATTTTGTCCATAGAAACAAATGGAGAACAGATATGTCCTTGGCTGCTGGACCCTGATAAACCAATTAATTCTAAGAATTAGAAAGGGGAAAAAATAAGAGCAAGACTCTTGAGGTGGAAAGCAATCATTGAAACGCCAGCCACCTCAAACCATTACCTCGGAGGGCCCATCACGCTGGAAATCTAATGTCTTCTCCACAATCTCAACCAGTAAGATTGACCCAGACTTTTGGATAAATAGAGGCAGATTGCATTTCCTCTGCTTAGGTGATTGCTGCATGGAATTCAACAGAAAACAACATTTCCTTGGGCACACACCCTGAGAGAAGAAATGGATCCTTGTCTAAAAGGACTCTGATTTAAATAAATCTTACAATGACAGAACAGTTCAGGACAATGAAATGGTGAGTGAAGCAAACAAAGAGGTAACAGATACACTAGCTGTGGGGTACAGAACAGCTAAAAGATTCTGATTCTTTTATTCGGGACAAGAGTGCAGCCCTTATTTTCCACTTCCTGCCAGAAGTCAAAAGGCACAGCAGGGAGAGGTAGCATCATCACAGTCTCCACATGCTTTTGCCTGGCACAGGCCACCTGGGAAAACACTGAGGTGAATTTAGTCTTGAATTTTCAAGTCACAGTTTAAGTATATGTTCTGGAACAATACTTACAGCTATGACTATTTGTGTTAAACCAGTGATAATCTTTGCACTGACCATATTAGAATCTGTAACTGGATCAATGTGTGTCCCACCCTTCAGGAAATTCAGAAAAATCAGCAGGAAAATCAACTCATTTCTCCCCCTTGCCATATGGTAGGGTTAAAAGAGTTCACACACCAGTACTGAAAAACAATACATTGAATCAAACTGCAATCCATTTAGACTTACCCAATCTCTTCTATTCATTATTCCACATTTAAAACATGTTTCTTCTTATTTATCTTTCTTCTAACACCAAACAACACTAGCTGTGCAATAACCATTCTGAATAAGTGCTATGCATAGATTCACAAATAAGGCACAAACTGATATGCAGAATTACCCCTTTGTTTAATTTTTAACCATTCCAACCTTGTATGCACCCCAATATCCTGCTTGCAAGCCGAACTTGTGCTGCAGTTTCTGACATGGCTCTCAAGTTCATTTGGAATGTCTGCTGTGCAAAAATAGTTATTTTTCCCAACTCATCCTTTACTCGCTATTTATCAACACCAAATTTGATCACTGTGATGACTATTTGTGTAAGTTGTTTAAATCTCCTCAGTTCCTCGCAGCCCTTCTTGTTTATTAGTAGAAGGGCAGTATCACCTGCAAATACTGCAACTTGAACCATTCTAACCACATCTTCTCCACAGACATCTAACCAACTGGGGAAAAGCCAGAACAACTCCCATGAACCTCAAGAAAAACTCTTTACCTTCCAACCAGTGAAAGAATTTTGCTCTTACCCTCCTCTTGGCCCATGATACAGCAGTTACACTGTAGCTCTCCCCAAAATTAGTTGGGTGGTTTGGCTTTTTTTTTTTTTTTTCCCCAGTAGCTTCTCACATCTTGAAAAAAAAGCTTTTGGAAGTCTACATGAAGCCATTCTTTTCTGATGTCTTCAGAAATCCATGAGTTTAACTCTCCTTTTGCAGAAACTGGAAGACTGTCTCACGATCTTCCAAATACTTTACTGTTCAAGTCCTCAGCTGAGCCAAAGGTCTCATTTTGTTCCTATTCTTTCACTTCTATTTAGCCTATTTAAAATGTGCAGCCATTATTTTCAGGGAGAGATTACGTATTTCTACTAGCAGCTGTTCAAGATGATGGACAACGATGGTTATTCCCAGATTAGCATGTTCTGTACAGTGCAAACATTCCAGATTATATTATAAACTTTGGTCATTATTCTGCCATTAAAACATCATTATATTTATGGTCTGTAAAGTATCAGACAATCAGAAGCATGTGGAGTTGTAGTTGTGTGAGTACATCCAAGTCTCCAAACATACAAGAGCTCAGGTGTTTTTACCCCCTCCATCTTTTCCTTTCCTGCATGAACATTTTCTAAGGATGCTAAAACACAAACAGCAAGGAAGTCAATTTGCATACACAGGGCCTGTTCCTTTATAGGTCATATGCACAGTGCTCAACAAAAAAGAAGAGTTGGGCTTCTCTAAATGAGAGTCACTTGAGAAGGAGCCTCTTGAGCTGACGCAGAACAATGAAGACATTTAGCCTGAGACAAAAACCTCATCACTCTTCCTGTCAATATTGTTCATTCAAGCTTTTCATTTTTGGATGGCTATGACTTCTATTCAGATAGGTCCACCTCTAAAACAGTTCCTGAAGGGTTACCCAAATCAGGTGTCAGCTGCCCTGGAGCATGGAAGGCAGCTCGTCCTTCTGCAAGCACTCCTTTGCATGCAAAGACATGGTGGCTTCTTCTGTAAGAAGCTATTTGCAAGACAGGAGAGTTGTTCAGCTTTCACGAATACCCCCTGGCATATCTTCCCCTTTAAGTGTTTGCTCTGCTTTGAATGCTCACACGCTAAAATGAACTGAGATCCTGGCTGTGGAGGGAGGTCAAGTCATATCAAATGTTAACTTCTAAAGAAAAATACATCTGAAAGAAGAAAATACCTTTCCTCATAATACACAGGTGTATACCTCCACCTTTGATGCAGTTTAATCGAAGATGCATACAAAACAGGCATGGGTAGGGGAGAAGATTGACCTCATGCTGAGAAGGGCACATCCTTACCAGCCAGTCATGTTGAAGTCGCGGTAGAGCATCCTTTTTCCAACTTCCTTGCGCTGCACCCTCCGAGGAAACTCTAAATGTGTGAACTCATTTCCCAGCAAGTGGGGCTGCATGTAAGCCTGTGGGCAAAAACCAAGCCACAGATACCACATGAACATCATAAAACAAGACATCATCTATTTTTAATGAGATAGCATTACCATCCCTTCTCACTCCCTTCCCACACGTTTTTTTTTTTTCCTTTTTAAACACGGAAGATGACAAGCTCTGCTTTGTGAGGTGCACATACACCAGTTCTCACAGTATCTGGTGTCCGGCAGTGGCTCTACTGGAAGTAGTCCTCTGTCCCTCAAAACCCCTCATTTCTTCTCACTGCTTCTCAACATTTGGGATCTCTAAAGTATGCTCCATCCACTGGCCCTGAAGGAGTCTGCAGGGCTTTGTAAAGCAGAACATCTCCTTTTGCAGGTTGGTGACCTGAGAGAATGAATGGCCAAAGAACAAAGCCATCAGGCAAGAAGAGACTTGGAGGGGTGCATGTGGAGAGAAGCTCAAGCTATTTGACACACAGTGCACCTATGTTGACAACACACACAACCTAATGTTACTCCAACACTTGAATTTTCACTGTCTCCAGAAAAAAATGAGCAATGGTTCTGCTCCCTTTACCTGCTCAGCGTGCTGCACCCCACTGCACAGACACCGCAAGTAAACGTGAACTGCAGAGCACTTTATTTTGGGGTTTTCTAAAAACTACTTCCTTCATACAGGATATGATTAAAGAAAAGCAGCGACTGATGTTTTTGACAGTGTGAACGTTCGACCAGTGCTGCCGCTGTCCCTTCTGGTGTGCTGCTCTCCAGATGCTGGGAGGCCTCCTCAGTGGAGCCGAGCCCAAGGCCTGTGTGCTTCAGAGCTGAGTGTGCTTGAGAACAACGTGAGGCAGCTTCGGCTCTTTGTCCACCACACACTTTTATACACAGATCCCCTGACACAATAGGTTAATCCTTAATCATACTTCATTTCTTCCTTCTGAAATAAACCTCACTCGTTTCTCTTTAACAAATGCATAAACAATCCTTCCTCCCCCCTTCTCTCCCCAAAAGCCACACCGTGAGTGAGCTTTTCTGAAGGTACAGTCAAATTGGCTATGGAACCAAAAAAAAAGTTGCATTTCTTAACCTTTCTGCAGATAACTCTTTTTCCTTATCCAGCCAGTTAAGGCAATAACGTCTGTCTTATCTTCAGCAGCAGCTGCCATCGGGACAGACCAAATGAGCATGCTTTAGTTGCTGGGTTTGTCATAAATCTAGCGCTCATCAAAGGTGAGCAGCAGGAAGCAGTGGAAGCCCTTATTGATCTACCTGGCAGCTATCATGCAGATAGTTCACAATAAAATATTTCCTGCATTTAAGGGCTGAACCTGCTCCCACTCAATTTAATAGGAGTTGGATCAGGCTCAGCGCATGGCAGCGCTAACCGTCCATCAGCCTGTCCCCGCTCCTTTCGCCAGGCATCCTTTCACAAAACACCTCCCAGCTCTGCTGAGACGGGGCCGAGGGAGATGCTGTGTAGCTGACAAGATTGGATTCTGCTTTCAAGAGGCGGCTTTCAAGCACCCAAGTGTGATCTTGACATTGTGATCCCTTCCCGAAACAGGAGCTCCATCAGATTATTTCTGTGCGCAGTTAAGGGCATTACATTTTTTCCCCTGCAATCTACAGTCACCCAGGGTTCCCTCCCCCACCCAAATATTTGTTTCAAGGGCCCTCTAATTGGATCGCTGCTTCTCAATACAGAAATGGATGAGAAGCACTACTGACTTTTGAGTGTCCTCACAGTATTAGTCCAGAAGAGGCTTTTCATACTTCCAGAACTCTGGATTCCTTATTGACAAGTATATGCAAACTTCGTGTTCATTTTTGCTCAAGTTGCAAATGAGTTCCAACATCCCTAATGATGTATGTATTGTGATGCACAACAGAGCTGCATTTTAGTATTTGTTCTTTCTAATCTATGTCTTTGTAAAAAAATGAAGCCAACAGTCTGCTTAGAAAGTGCAGTTCAGTTCACTTTTGAAAATGCATAGCCTACCTTGATTAAGTCATTACAAACCACTTCTAGCTAAAGACTGGTGTCATCTACCCAAAAAAAAAAAAAAGCCTTACTTAAAGCAAAAAACCTCATACCTGAAATCAAAAGCTATTTAACCCTTAGATTATGAGATTACTTATTAGTCCAGATCATAGGTTCAGAAGAAATAAAGTTACAGGCTTTTAGCATTTTTCCCCTTGAAAACAAGAATTTCATTATTGAAAAGGGAAAGCGATTGGGAGAGACTGCGTTTCATAAAGATTTACTCAGATGGAAAGTCTGAGGTCACAAGTGAAATAAGATTAATAAAGCTGGCAGAGTTACCAGAGGACTGCTAATGTTCAAATAAGATTTCTCTTCCGCAGCCAAGCCTCAATGCTTGATTTACAATCTAGGGATCTTAACTTGATTCTAATATTTTTGGCGTCAGTGGAACAGAGGGAAAAGAGCAATTTGGAAGCTTCTGGTGCTGCGAGCTGAATTCTTATGTGAAGAAATTCATTTTTTGGGGAGGTATTTTTTAATTTTTATTCTCTTTTTAACAGTTATTCTTGATGTTTCACTGGTAATTCTACAGAGAAAAGAATGATGTATCATAAAACTCAGCTCTGACTTTCAGTCAAGTTTGTTGAGAACTGTTCTCCATTTACTACAAGGCAGGGCTCTTCTCCTTTTCCACACCAACCAAACTATGCTGAACCAAAAAATAAATAAAAGCAACTCTTTAAAAGTCTAATGGTCCTTCAAGTAGACACACAAGCAGACACTAAGAAATCCCTTGACTGATCGTAAGAGAAACAAAACCAGTAAGTTAACTAACTACCAGAATTTCAGCTGTGATGAGGCACCACATTTTCTACTTTTCATTTGTTTAGTCACAATTTGTAAGAGCTTCAGATTAGAAACATCATCCAGAGAACTTAAAATGTAATAAAAACAGTGACCGTCAAACACTTCCTATATTCTTACGAGGCATGTTCAGACAACTTTGTTATTCTGTGTTATGAAATGGGAATATTTTCCATCATTTTTCTTTTAGAAGCTGTTAGAGTTTTTCTGGCATATATCTGGCACCGCCTGCATCATATGTTTGGTACTCAGCCATTTTATGGTGTATTTTGTGGCTGGATGTATTACACTCAACATTAGCCGTATGAAATGGAGTCCGCTCAGGGAAATATTAGTCACATTTCTTTCAAAAGGCCATTTACTTCCCGCTGTGTTTGCTAGTGCTCAGCAAAGCAAACATGAAATTAAGATAAACCTAGACTTACGCACTAGTATGCTTGTTAATTAGGTTGCAGGGAACATTGTACGTACCTTGCAAGTCTCTTTCCCTCACCCCTCTTCCAGCTTCTCTGGTATGTGCTGCTCCAGTATATCACTGGCAGTAGTAGTTTCACTGCATTACTTGGTATTTTTAGGCTTACTGTTGTCCCATGTATCAGCCATACCTTACAATGCTACCCTCTTATGGATATCTTCATGCCATTTTCTCCTGTAGGATATTCTACTACCTGGGAATACCTCTGACAACCACATGTACATCACAACGCATCCAGAGGTTCTCCAAATTACTCAGCCAGTACCATATGGCCAGATTCATGTTGAGCCAAACGGAGATAACTAAAGGTGGTGGTGGTAGAAGAAAGGAAAAAAAGTGGGGGCTGAATCCATCCCTGGATTGGTCCTCTCTTTGTTACAAAACCATGTGTGGCAAAGACATCTCTGAAGCGTGACTTCGGTAACTAACAGAAATACACCCATCTGCAATATGCTCATTCATCACTCGTTTTAAACACGTTTTCCAAGGGGATAAGTAACAAAATCTAAGCCATTTACTGTTGCAATTTAGACTATCATGACTGAAATTAATAGCGTCCTCAGAACATAAAACGAAAATTGCCTCTGGCACTCTTTGCCTGCACAACTCCTGCACATACCAGAGCAGTTCCCAGTCAATACTGCATTTGGTTCTTTCTCAAGATGTACCGATACGGAAAGTCAGAGCTTTCCTTGAATAGGCACTGTGCAAATTCTTCTGCCAGAATGCCAAACAGAACACAAAGACCTCAAAGTTCAAAACAAAAGGAGAATCGTGAACGCCTGACAGTGGAAGAGAAGCAGTGTGTGCCCTGACCCTCTCTGGGAAGCCAAAGAGCCAAGGGGATACTCATGGCAGGTCTTCCATCATCCCATGGGAGGCACCGAGTAGCTGCGTGCTGGCCTCCCACTGCAAGGACAGGGTGCAGGTGGAGATGAAGAGATGAATGTGCCCAGAGTTGCTCAACGGTTAGAGAGACTGGGTAGTGACCTTGTTCTTTTGAAGCTGCCATGCCAGAAGCCTATGTCTGGGGTCATTAGCATTAAAACACAAGCTGGTACAGAAAGCATTCATTTTCTCCTTGTTTATTCAACCACCACTATTTGGAACTCAGTTACGTGTAGGACAGGGCTGGAGGGCTTTATACAGTGATTCTCTCATGACTGAGCAGCTCGTTTTCCTGAAGATTTCCTTGCATGTGGAAGTTGAGGCCCAGAGGACAGAGGAAGAATGCAGAAGTCACCAGTTAACCTAAACCAACACCTTTCGTGGCCAAAGTAATCAACAGGCACTAAAGGCAGAGGAAGGCTTCTTCAGCCTGCCTATGCTAACAGTATCTCCACAGGCTGCTGCTGTTCAGGAGCTGTAAATTCATACCCTCTGTTTGCCTTCACAGCAACCTCCCTGCATAGACAAGCCCTGAGCAGAACGGTATCTCTGCACTTACCAAGTAAAATATTTATGCTAAAATGATGAAGCAACTTTCTTCCAATTGTTCAGCAAGAACAGTGCAATTTGTTTCAAACAGAGAAACTCAGCCTTAACTGCAAATGAGAAAATAAGTCCAAAGCAAGCCACTTCCAGGTAGGAACAACAGAGATACAGTGAGCAGAATGACAGGAGAGTAAGGGGACAGCCCAAGGTGAGTAAGGGGAGCCCTTTGGGGTGTAATCAATGGGACAGATGCAAGAGCATAATGTAACGTTACTATGCAGTGTAATGTTCATGCCAACCTTACAAAGAATTGGGGGTCTTTTCTTTTCTTTCTTTTTTTTTTTTTTAAAAAAAACAAAACAAAAAAAACACTAGAGTAAAAATGTTTCTAACAGAATGCTGTGTTTGAAATTATCTCTGATTTTGTTTCACGCTCTTGCTGCCTTGCATGTATTTTCTTTGAACATGATACCCATAGTCCTGGCATATTTGTTACATATAGAAACAAAATAAACAAACAAAGGTAAAAAAAAATCCAAAGGAAACAGCAGAAATGCTTTTCAGATCAGCTGCTGTTTTCAATATACGCCAGAAAGGACATCAAAAGAGAAAAAGATTCCTTGTAGGCAATGCTTTATCTCGTATTTCTTACAGAAGCACCAGACTTCCTAGATACTACAGATACCTTTTATTTTAAAGTCAAACAAATTATTTTAAATGTAACTGCAGTGTAAATATTTATTAGGCCTCTTTTCCATTTGGTTTACTGAATTTGAATACTCCCAAAGCAGCACTTCTTCTGAAATTTTCAGCTTCAAGCCAGTGAATCTGACTAAAAACTAAATGTGACTGTTGTAGAAACACTTACAATTTTCTTTAAGATCTTGCACCACCATCTTCAATCACTGGCATATTGTCTAGCCTCAAACTACAGTGCTTGGGCCAGGCTGAAGATAAAAGACACCTGAAAAACAGGGAATGCCACCAGCCTTGGCCTGTCCACCTTGCTTCGGACAAAGCTAACAGTGAGCCTGCCTTGGCTTAGGCTTGAATTTCTAGGAGGTAAAAGCAGGAGACCAGAGGAAGCAGAAAAGAAATCTCTTGGACACGTTAGGAATGGCATTTTGATAAACTGCCACCGAACTTCAACCAAATGATCTGACTGTCAGTGAAACACTTGAAAAGCAACAGGGTTGTCTGTATGGAAAACAGCATGCAGTTTGACTTATGTTGACTTGGTGTATAAAGCATCCTGCACCTCCTCGGACAGTCCACCTGTCACAGCATTATGGGTGCTCCTACATTACACAAAACTTGTCTTTCTTCACCCATCCTATGCTGTACTTACTAAGACTTGCTCAGATCACCTCTACGTTGGGCGTCTTGAGCTGGTTCTATCGGCATACTATTAGAGCAAATGAATAAACCCCTGCAATACTGTCCACATGTGTGCGTAGAGCACTTTGTGAAATCTTATCCAGTCACAAAGTAAACACGGGGATGTACTGAAATACCTCTGTGGCTTGTTAGCTGTGTGCCTGAGCTCTCATTATCCAGCACCAACGAGCTGCTTAAGGTCGGCAGCTGCACAAGGCACATAAGCACAGCCGTACCAACCGATGGCCTCTACAAAAGAGGTAAGGCTTCTTTCACCAGGATTTGCATTGTCAGGCTTTTCTGCATATTTGCTGATGGCTAAAACACATACACACACATAGTCAACCAGTAGTGTTCAGTGGGTGTGTGGTCTTCCACTGAGCCCCAGTAACTCAGCTCCATGTGTTTTTTAACCTCAGATGTTCCTGGGGCAATGCTCAGCAGCAGCAGCACCTGATTTGGTTCTCCAGTCTCTTACCAGATACTGAAGTCGCTGGCGTTCAGTCTCTGGAGTGAATTCTGAAGACATTGGAATGACTTCACCATTTCGGATTATTATAGCCCTGTAGGAGTAATAAAGCATCATTAGTAGAAGGAGGGGAAAAATGTAAAAACACACAGAAAACCACGGCGTAGGGTCAGACTCTTATTCTCTTCAGAGTCACAGAAAAATAAAGCAATTACTTTTCTACCGAAGTTCTCAACAGATACAATAACAATTCCTGCCATGCATCCTTTAGGCTGGATAACAAAGTGTATTTGTATATGCCAAGTTCATTTCAGAGCACACAAAAACATCCAAGCAACAAAGGCAAGAGTTATTTTAGTTGATGTCTACTGGGTATCCTTATTAGTGAAATGCAGACACCCAGAGGAGATGCTGCAGAATCACTGATTGCAGAACAACTCTTTGCAGGTTTTAATCCCAGCTGGGGCTGACACTGTCTGAAGCACTGGCTTCAAATGACTCATGCGAGCACTTTCCAATTATTGATTGGTCATATGTCATGTCAGAACATTTCTTCTCCAACAGCAAATGGAAATGGAAAAGCAAATTCAGTTTAACACAAATTTAACTAGCTACCTGCCAAAAGCAGACAGGTAATGGAATGACTATAGATCAGTGGGGAGATTTCACATGTACTTCTGCAAATGGCACAGAGCAAATGCTCTCAAACACCTGTCTCTTGCCTTTTACTCTGCTTTGTTGCAAGGAAAACATGGCCTGGTCCTTCCCTGGTGTAATTCCACTAGCTGAAAGACAGTTAAGAGGAGGTAAAATTTATGCAGTGTTCCTCCTGCATTTATTGGTCAGGTATTGACTCACAAAATTGTATTGCTTTATCTATTATTTGCACAGTTCTGTAAGTATAGTAATGCTTGGTGCTTTGAACAGCTGGATGAACCCTCTATCATCCCAAAGATTTTAATACCTGATTTGGAGCTGTTTCCCTACCATCAGTTGATTAATTCAGTGTTTGGGTAACAGCAGCGCGCCTCTTGAATTCACACAGAATTTGCTGTGGATTAAGCAAGTAACTGGCACTCGGATTCCAGTTTCTGCATGTTTTCTATTATCTCCTTTTGTGTGCTCTTTTAGTTCCGTTGATGTGGTATTTACATGCTAGCTTACTTCTCCTGATAATTTGATCAATTTGCTGGTATTGCTTCATGCCAGATATTCTGATGGCATTGCAATGCAACCAAGGAATATGGTAGGCACACAAACACTAAAAACTTTAAATCTCTAAAGTCAAAACATAAGCATCTTGAGAAAACAAGCCCTGATACAAACCAGCTTTGCAAAATCAGAGGCACTGCATAATTTTCCAAGTGCCATGGATATAATATTGGACTAACACAGACTCTGAATGATCACCTAATACGGCTAGTATGAAAATGGTTGGAGCATTACCACAGAGGAAAGGCACTGCTCACGCTTCTTGAGATTCATATGGCGAAGAACAGACAGGTACAGGACTGAGCTGCACTGGCAGAGGTGGGAAAAGGCTCCAGTGCTGAGAGGAAAACAGCTCTGCTTTGACAGGTAACAAATTTACCGCTCCTGGACTTGCAGCCCTCCCTTGCAGATGATCGTTTTGCAAATTAGAGGTGGCAAGAGCATAAACCTACACACATTGCTGGCTCCCACTGGCCCTCCAATGCTACAATTAAGAACAACATTGCATGCTTGAAACAAGGCAGACATGGTGGTTGTAATTCTTTAATTTATTTAGAGAAATTTGTGCAGAATTTTTGATGGAAATCCCTCTTTATGGAATCTGAATGGATTACAGGCTTACAAAAACGTCAGTTTGAAGGTTTGCTGAAATTTTTTTCTACTTCAGCAGCACACTTGGATTTCTGAGACAGTCCTTTAAAACTTAGTAAAGACCACCACCACCTTTTCTGCAATATCATTGCTTTTATTTTTGCTGTCCTTAAGGTATTCAGATGTGAACCAGGCTCATTTACCCAATGACAGTGGCATGTTTCATAGGTAATTTGACTCACTTGAGTAAGCTCAACTTGGAGGGACTGTGGGTTTAGTACAGAGTAAGCACTCTCGCAATAGCCTGGGTTGAGCTGATCAAAGGAGCTGATCAGACACGAACCCAATTTTACATACTAGTTTAAGAGAGTCATAAGGAATCTCTTGACCCTGTGCTTGTCTGAAAGAGCTAGAACAGAAACACACACTGACCTAACTGCTAGTGTGTCAAGCTAATTTTTTAATTATCCTTTGCTTCCCCTTTAATCACCATTTCACAGGAAATCCATATTTTAAAGACCACTGAAGTCTGGGGTTCAGCTTTTCCTTTGTGCACACTGACATACTTCCTATATATGCTGATGGCTATCATTCTCACTTCTATGGGTAGAATTGGGCCCTGAGGGACCAACATCATATAAAAAGCAATTCAGAGGCGAGTGGGTCAACCTTTCATGGCTCAACTTATTTTCACTAGAAATTGCAGCCACCTGGGACAAAAAAGTACAACCCGGCACCGAAAACCTTTGCAGGGGGAAATAAAGCAATGCCGTTGATACGTGATTAAATAGAGACTCAGTTTTATGTTTTTCATTAATGCTTTCAGCAGTTAGATTTTATTCAACTCAAAAGTTACAGCTGCTCATAAGAGTCAAGTGATTTGGTCTGAGGAGTTAAACAGCCCCAGCTATTAGCAAGGGGAGGGAGGCAGACACACACATCCAGGTCGCTGCTCTGAATTCAGCTCTGCTGGGCTCGTTATCCTGTTAGCAGTCTCGTTAACTTTCCACACCAGCTGCTTAGTAGTTTCCTGACAGCGAGGGATATTTCTGACCGTCTACATGACAAAAACGGACATATTTGTTGGCAGCCTCACCGCAGAGGCCGGGTGTGAAAGCCTGGCCCGGGAGCTGCCGCACTCGGTGGGATTTTTCCCTGTGATTTAAGAGGTGCCGAATCAGCCCCTAATTGGGCTCGGAGACCGAAGTGCCCTTCCAGTGACCTGGCAATGACGGAGCTGGAGCAGTGAGGCTGCCAAGTGCAGTCTGAAGGCTTTTCCCGTGGAGCAGCCTCCAGAGCCCCACATCAGCACCACGGAGGAAGCCTGGTGTCGAGAGCAGCCCAAGAGCTGCTTTTGAACACCCACTCTGCGTAGCTCTGCAGGACAATTATTTTTGACTTTATGCTTCCTAATGGACCAACAAGCAACATCGTGTTATGTGGACATTTCTGCTACTGCCATGCATGAGAGATGCATGTGTGTCATGAAATAGTGCTCTGCAAGCATTTAGCTCCCTGTACATCGTGGAAGTACGAGCATATTATTTTATACCAGAATAAAGCTGCCCTATTAAACTGTCAAAAATAGCTACATAGGAAGGCAGAAAACTTGAAGAGATGCAGTGCTCAGGGAGCATCTGATTCTGCCATGTTTAATGGTGACATTTTAATTTCAACCACACTGGTGAAGCACATTATAGCACGGCCACAGGGCAGGCCTGCCAAAGGAAGCCGGGTGATTCATGTTTGTAGGGAACAAGTATGTCAACACTAACAAAATATTCTTTGATGACAAGGTTACTTCAGCGCCATACCAATCATTAATTTATATCAGCAATGAAGAAGTCATAAAAAAAAAAGCATAAAAGTGTTTTTTTTTGGCAGCAGAGGAGGCTAGGAGTCACAGATCTGCAGCCCTGGGTGCACTGCCCTCCAAGCCCTGGGGCTCTTGCGCATTCTCCATACAGCATCATCTGAGGGCGAGCAAAGGGAAACTGTTCCTAATGGCCTCCATGTCCTCACGGCTCACGTCAAGCAGTTTTTGATCATTTCTGAAAACTAGGGATTTCACCAAGTTCCCTCCACTCTTGAATTTAGCTACTTAACACCCAGCAAAAGGCACCCCACACAGACTGCAGGACTGCACTTGCCCTGGCATTTCATGGACACGTGCACCACACAAAAAAAGAAAGTACATTCACCAGTTTGGAACTGGTAAATATTCACAGGAAACAGGAAAACATTGAGGAAAAAATCAGCCAAAGTAGTCTAAAATGGAAGAAACAATCTGATTTTGTATCTCTTTCCTGGCCAATTTACTTTGAGGATTTTCTGCTTTGGAAAATGCCTGCCTTTAACAACTAGACATGGAACAATGTGCCTGGGCTTCAGTGTGTGAGATGGGGCTGACAGTCACGGCAAAGTCTGCAGCAGGTTACATCCAACAACTCTCACACATGTGAAAAGAAACATTATGAGCTTAAAAGGCTGCATGCAAAAAATCTGCATAAAATGATACATTTATCTTTTAAATCAATATAACTACATAGTCCATGGTGCACAAGTAAGTAATATTCTGAGCATCTTAGCATCTTAAGTATTTACTTATTTTCTATATTCAGATTTGATACTTTAAAACAAGAAGTGGTGCCTTAGTGTATAATCCCCTTTGAAAATAGGTGGCGAGTGAAAACAAGCAAAGAGTAAAAATCTGCCAGTGTGCTGTAGTGCAGCTTTCACACTCAAGATAGAGCAACAACACGCTAGCCTAGGGAAAATATCAATACATCAATTACTTCTGCATTTTTAATATGGATAAAACAGCCACCCCTCCTTCTAGCAAGCAGGGCTGGTTGTTTTTTTTCCTTTTTTTTTTCTCCCTTTCTTTTGTGAAGAACACAATCAGCTGAGAATTGCACAGCATCCTTTCTGCGTTTCTTATGAGAAACAAACAGAGGGAAACTCATACATTTTAGAGGAAGCTATTGTTGGTTACTCTCACTTAATCATACAGAGAAAGAAACACTTTAGTGAACAAGGTCAAAAGTGTAATTTCACTGCTGTCATGGGCCCATTGGGATTCTGGTGCTCAAAACAAAGAGGCATCTCCTACTGTTAGGAGTATTCAGGGGATGCCCTGATTCCATTACACACTTTTCCAGCCAAAAATGATTTGAAACGCAACATTAAACTGCACATTCCTACAACCGAGGATAAAAATCTGGTAAAGGTGACAAAGAGAGACCATTTGGAAAACCCTTTCTGACAGTGTATATCAATTCCAAGCCACAGGGAGGATGTATCTGTTTTGTCAAAAGGTGTTAAGCATTGTGGATGCGGTGCAGACGAAGCAGAAGTGTCTGGCCTGTCTGGAGAGGTATTAGAAATGTGTCAATGGAAAAGAAAGAGGGATTAAACTGACAGAAAGAATAAGGCAGGGTTTTATTACATTCAAAGACGAAACCAAGCAGTAGATTTTAATTAGGTGTGTCACAAAATAGCTGAGGGAAAAAAATATAAATCCTAGAGCTGTGGAATTGGTCTAGGTGGGTGCTTGTTTACTACAGTAACTAAATGCATGCATTTAAAGAAGCCGAGGAAGCACAATGCTACTGCCGGCTGAGCTTCAGACTGGTTCTGTTTATTTATGTTTTCTTAATTGCTACAAAATGAAAGAGGAGTGATGATGAAAAGATTCAGCATAATGCTTACCTCCTCTATAAATTAAGTACTGGAACTTCACCGTTACGAACAGCCTTTATGATTACTGCTGAGTTTTAAGACCTTCAGCCCTGGCACCCTGGTTTCACTTACTACTCACCGTATCACTCTCCTTACTCCCATGCAGGATCATTTCCCCGTGTTTACTTCGAAACCAGGTGAACAAATACTTCATTGCATTGGCCGTAATCATGGAACTACAGTGCAAAGCCTTTAAATGATTTCCTTATTTTTGTGCATTAAGTCAGGCTGGGGATAGTGACACAAGCCATTACACAATGTTTAGCTGGCATTAAAACAGGTCCCAGCGATGACATACCCATCACCATAAAACTCAGAGGTGAAAGCAGCAACCCTCAGCAACACAAATGGCAAAACATGCAGCTGCCTCCCACCTGTGATCCCCAAGGTACGTTTTATATATGCCTCGCTCCTACTTTGCATCTCTACCAAGAAAAAAAAAAAAAAGAAGCAACAAAACATGGAGGGGGCACAACTACTAAAATTGCCTGTCCTTATTTTCCATCTACTGCCACACAGTCCTGCCACCCTGCTTTCTTCACAAGCCAACACAAGGAGCAAGAACCTAGGGCTGCACAAGGGCAGGGTTAAAATAATTTCCTACACCAGTGTACTTTGCCATTCCCTGAAGGAACCATGAAGAACAGTCCCAGGCTTTTGGGAAGGCCTTGCAGGGCCATGAGCCCTCTGAGCAGCTGGGGTGGCCACCTCAGGAGCATTGGTGTCCAGTACAGCTGTGGTGCTCTGTGAGGATGACAGTGCTGGGCTTCCACGGGTGTTGCATCCAAGGGCCCCTCCTCATTTCCTTGCACCAGAACTGAGTCAGCCATGCTGCACCACCCTGGGGTGCTACAGGCATCTATCTCCTCTTGCTTTTCCAAGAAACATGGGAATAAATTATAGAATTCAGTTTCTGTAAGAAACCTCAGGAGTCATCTTTCAGAGGCACCGTACCAGCAAGTGAGCTGCTCCTGTAGCACGTTTGTAGGGTTTTATGTTGTTTCCAGTTACCTGATTCATTGCATTTACATTTCTAATGCTTATTTGGTGATTCCTGTGGCCTCTGGGAAAAATGAGGGTGCTGATACACTCTACAGCCACTATTTTGGTGGTCTGGTTGTACTAAACAATTGTATTATTTTTAATAAAGGATCATGACTGGGCAGGTAGAAGCTATTTCTCAAAGCAGGATAATATTCATAGTTTTCCATGGAAGTGTTTACTCCTCATTTATACCAGCAGCCGAGCCAGTCAGCATCTTCCTTACTGCCACTGAGAGCAATAAAAATCTGAATTTTTAGAGCTCTCCCATTCCATCTTGTGTATTCAGCTAACTTAGTAAGCAGTTAAAGGGATTTCCTACACCCAGCAGCCTCCCTCTGCCCCATATATTGCATCCAATAGCGAGAGGCATTTGGCTTCCACCAGCACTGTTACTAAACTTCTTCAGTTGTTTCTGCATCACTGCTCACTCTCTGGTTTAAAATTAAATGTAATACTGAGCTTGCAGGTTGTCCACACAGCAGACAGTCTGGAGAAGACATACTGCCCAGTAATTATCGGCCCCTGGAGCTCAGAGATTCTTTAGTGGGGTGTAGCTTGGTTCCCAGGAGATTGTCCCTTAAATTCCCTGCTCTACTTTAGGTCCTCACGTGGACTGCTTCTCTGAGCCAGTCTAAGTGTGGAGTTGTTATTATTAGCAGTTGGCTAATTATTAGCAGTAAGCTTTATTATCAGGGTTTCATTTTAAGGGCTAATTACACTTTTTTTTTAGTACTCCTCCCATCAGTAATGTGATGGTGTTTGCTATCTATATGTGATTTCTTTTCCTTTTTTGTTGTTTCATTGGGAAAGTAACTTTTACTATTGAAATATGCATCAGTGGTGCCTTTGTATGTCTACCTATACATATTTACCTTGTGCTATTTGCTACTCGGATACCAGTAGCATGACCCCAAAAGACAACTAACTGCACTACAACATTCTGTAATGAATTGCCTGTACTTTCCTGCTGCTTTACACCTGAACACACTGATCCTTCCAGCAGCCAGGAGGCCATTACAAGCCAGTTTGCAGCGAGAGGACACTGCTAGCCCACAAGAACTGCCTGCCGATGGTTCCAGCACGCTAACATTGGAGATTTGCTGCCCTCATGGGATTCATTTTGCTTGTGATGATTTCAGTGTATTCTTAATCTGAACACCGCGAAGCCCAGGGTCGCAGTGACGATAACATCACCACATTTCTGCACTGGCTGAACGTGCCACCCGTTACTCGGGTCGTGCCAGGGAGATGAGCAAAGCAGTGCAGTCACATCTCTGTGACCAGCTCTGAGCCTCGGGACCGGTATCTGTGGAATCAAAGCCTGTTTCTCTGCTGTCCAGGATATCACATTCATCTCCAGGACGAGTTACTATAGCAACTAAACCTGGGCTTAGGGATGAAGGCATCGCTGTGCAAGCCAGTGCTTGCTTTGCCAGTAATATGGCTGGGATACAGCTGACCACAGAAGATGGAAAAAGTGCAGGCTTTTTTTGCCTGCTGTTCAGCAATTTATCATTGAGGATGCCGGAATGATTTTAGCCCCTAAAGCATTACATCTACTTTGATTTCAGCTTTTCTACTTTCTTAACTTAGCAGCAGAACCTTCCAACACATCTCTGACCCCAGGAGACCGAGCAAGCCTCCAGTGCTCCCCCTGGCTCTCCTCCTGATGTTTGGATGGGAACTAGAGATGCAAGGTGGCCAGCCTGCTTGGCATGCCTTGGTGCAGGCCCTGTAACACTGCAATGAATAACCCACTGGTCTCTCTCTGGTCAACTAAAAAGGCACAGATTATAAAGACATTTCTGAGCTCAGCTCCGTGTGCTGGGACGTATGGATTCCACTGTACTTCTTACATCACAGGCTGCCTGGACTCAAAATCACAGGCTCTTTATGCATCAGCATGGTACCAGTAAAAGAGTGGTTAAAATTATGCCTCAGCACCCTTTGCTCAGTTTACCTCAGAGATTATAAGCTCTACAGGCTACACGCACAAAATACATGTGAGGATGTTATTACAGTGTGAATTTTGTCCTTGATTAGTGCTAATATGCACCAATAAAAGTCAGCAAACAGGGAATTTTTACTTGCAGTGGTAGCAAGCAACTGTTTTGTTTGTTTGTTTGTTTGTTTTTGTCTGGCTTGGTTAGTTAGTGTTTGTTGTTTTGCTTTTCAAAAGGCTGAAAAAAAACAAGGAGGATGGCAATTTATAGAATCCATTGCTCCTGAAAAGTAATACCAACGAACTGTGGCTTTGCAGCTTACTGAGAGAATTTGAATAGCAAAAATTTCTGTTCTTCCTCATAATCTGAAATATAAAGACTTCATGCACAGAAGGTATCTGTGTGGTTTGGGTCGAAGACCTGACTGAATGTACCACACATAGTAACTGTTTACAATGGCTTCAACACCTGCTAGGTTGCCATAGACATTGCTAAGGCATACTCTCTCCCAGAAAAAACAAGAGTTTGGAGAAGAAGAAGGATTTTTTTTTTTTTTTGGTCTTCAAAAGCCTATGAACACTGACTGCCAAATTAATCATTTCTGCCAAGTCAGTGCTGGAGAGGATGTGCCAGTGCTTTGGAACTCATCATCCACCGCGTCGTTAGAAAATGCTCTCTCCCGTCACTGCACTTTGAGTGCAACAACTTATTTCTGATCCAACACTTTTTCTCCACACCTTTGATAAAGTGTTTCCTGAAGTGCCTCCAAAAGCTTCACCCGACACAAAATTCTGCAAGATGATCCGAGGTCACCACTATTCCTGTGAATCCTGTGCTCTTACTTCTCCTTGGAAGGAGGCCAAGTGGCAGAAGGGAAGCAGAAGTGTTTGGAAGCCTGACTTGCAGGCCCTGCAGAAAGGAAGAGAAGCTGGGGAAACAGTGAGATGCTACTTGGCCCTATCTTCTGGGTCTGACTAAGATGTCACGCTCTTTTCCAGCATTTTCTGCTCAGCAGCAGAATCAGACTTCTCCACCTACCAAACTGCAGTCAGTGAAGGAGAATGCGTGGGAGAGACTCGCTTTGTTTTGAATCCAGTCCCTCTCCACTTCACAGCCTCCTGAGCAGACCAAGCAGAGGTTGTCTGTTGCCCTGGGAAGACTAAGCACTTATTATTTTTGAGTGATTTCGCCAAAGAATTAATTATCATCTAAAAAGAGGAAGTGCATGCAGCTTGGCCAAAACATGGTCTGTAGGTGTTGCTCTCGCCTCAGAGGAGGCACCATTTGAGGATTTGGAGCAATAAGAATTTTCAAAGGTGGAGGAAGTGTCATCATGGCAAAAGGACGGACCCTGTGCATGGCTCAGATTTGCAGTTCCTCTTGTCTCACTTTTAGGGGGAGACAGGAATAAGAATGCTGCTCCAAATACTGCAGATTGAAGAAGTGCAGTAACTGAGTTGTCTTTCCTTTCCTCCAGAGACCTCTAAAGACGAAACACAATCATTGTTTATGCAGACACAGATGTAAGGAGATAAAAGAGTTTAAAGAAAAAGATACACAATTTAGATTAGAAAATGGCTAGTTAAGAAAAATCTGAAAAAATCTTAAAATTAAAGTTTTTTAAAAGATACTGTAAACCAAAGACAAAAGCAAATCAACTCTACAATAATAATAGACTTGAACATTGCTTGGCTTCCACCCTTAAATAATGTTAGAGCTTCTGGCAAAAATCACCCTGCTGAACTGCCCTGAGGAAGAGGTCAAATAACATGAGCCACAGAAATGGGTCAGAATCTTCAGTTCTGATTTCTCAAAAGTTCTAGTTAAGCTACCGTGTCAGCCAACAAATATATTGCTGCTTCCATGCTTCACTCGTTAACTTCATAAAACCACGATTCCCCAAATTTTACTCCCTTCAACGAGAACTACTTATGAAAGAAGCAGCTAACAAACATCATGACACAGAAGAGCTATAAATGTAGTGAGATTCAACACAAGCAGTAAATCTGGAAAGAATGGAAACAGTAAACACGGTAGAATTCCACTTTTGATTTACTATTATAGTGCATTGCGAGAAGTCAGTGTTAAATACACATCTGGGCAACTGAAGCTACAATGAAGTTGTTTAACCTGCAGCCACATGGAAAACCATCTATTCAGTGAGCTCATATCATTTAGCTATCCCAAATGCCTTAGCATTAGTTCTACAATTGCAAAAAGGAGGAGGAAATATGTTCTGGACATGAGAATATATGTTGAATATACCCTGAAAAGATGAGCACAGGGGAGCAAAAAGCAAGGAAGCAAAAAAATTATAAAAAGAAGAAAAAAAGAAAAAGAAAACAAAACAAAACAAAACAGAACAACAACAAGCTGATGAAACAAAGCAAAAAACCCAGCGACCCCGCAAGTCTATGAAGCCTCCGAAACATCAGGCTCTTTGCTTTGATGCCATCTTATGCCAATATATCAAAAAAGCCCAAGAACTCATTTGCAGATTTAGCGAGTGTTTCAGGCCCTATGGAAAAGTCAGATCAACTTGTGATGTTCTGCATCTTATACAATGATAAAAGCACTGCCTACCTAAGTGGCTCCAAACACAGCATAAAATGGCAGTGCCTGCAGTCTCTGAGCAGCTCCTTAACCAGACAACATGAAAGCCAGAAGAACGCTTGTGCCAAAGATAGTTAATATGATCATATCGCATTAGAGTCATTGGAGTGATATTGGGCAAATGTTATGTTGCGTGAGGCTATACAGTAATGGGCAGTAATCAGTAAAAACATTTTAAGTCCTTGTTTTACTACTGCTTCATCACTAGCCATAAAAAAACATAGTAATAAAGAACATAAAACTAAAAAGAACCGAGATTAACAAGGCGTGTTATGGCAGTTTAGAAGTAAAAGTCACTTTAGCAATATAAAACTGAACAATACTACTTAAAAGGATGAGTAGAGATTTACTACTCATTATTAAAAATAAAAAATAAAAAAACAGCTATTCAGAGAGTCCACAGCATATCTATCAAATTGGTAAGCAAAGTACCAGTGCTCACTAAAAAGGCACTATAGATCGGATAGCTGACTACAGCACTGTCAGTCCCTACCTAAACAATCTTGCATGGACAGTGTTAACCATTGAGAGGGGGAAAGAGAAAGAGAGGCATTAAAAAGCTTTGGCCAATATTCAGACATGAATTTTGACTGTACAAGTAGGTATATTTATGGCAGAGTTCAAGAATGATCAGCAAGCCATTAGAGAATGAAAGTGGCTCCCTCCAAGTTGTTTTTATCAGGCTCTGAAGACATCACCTCATTTTTAGTAGGGTTCTGGTATCATGTGCAGTTAACATATAATTATTACAGAACTGTGATTGCGTCGTTAGCAGAAGTTTAATTATATCATTGACATTAGTGATGCCATAACATCAAGCTCAACAATAGTTCATAACAAAACGTACAATTAGCACAATTTTTCTCCCTTTTACACCAACCAGAAGTGTTCAGCTTGGAGAAGCCTAATAGTCCCTACAGAAGTGAGCTAGGGCTGAACCTGAAAGGATTGCTGGCTGGTAATTTAGTAATATGGTAATTAAAGTCTTTTCATGATGTAATTACACATCAGCTACAAAAGGACAGCTGCTATACAACAGTGCCAGGGTACGTGGCATGAAATGATTAGATTTGAGAAGCTTTAGTGGTTAAACTGAATACCACAGACATAAGTCTGAGGTATAGCTGGCACCACATAGCACATTATTATTCAGGTCTCACACTTGGCGTTTCCTTAGTCTCATTGTGATAGTAACAGTTTGTTGTATGTACCTTGGTCCTGTGACAGCAGAAGCTGTTCAAAACCCACCTTTATAAGCTTCTGCTGTTTTGAAATTGCCTGGAATTAAAAGACCAAACCCTCTTCTGGGCAGAAGCGGTATAAATGAGTTTTGCGTAAACTCAAAATGTTCATTTCTCACCCCTGCAACACGAAATCTCCTCTCATAGACAAGTCTGTTGGAAATGTAGCTTGATTTATTTGCAGTTGTTTTTTTTCTTCCAGTGTGGGAGTGAAGAAGGTAGGAGAATGAGGACTGAGAAGAGGCACAAATGAGTAGGTGAACTCAAAGAAACTGACTCCACCGAAGAATGGAGGGTTTTGGCGTGTGCTTCCAAAAGCAGAAAGCACAAAGTCCCCTGTTTGGGGAAAAAAACAAAACCCACTCTTCTCCTCAAGAGTATATAAATATTTTGTTTAGTAGTTTCCTCATAATATTTATCGCTGCCCTCATTTGTATCTGTACAAAATACAAAGTTGACCACGCAAGGCATGAGACAGCAAAAATGCACATATTTTTCCACTAACAAGAATAAGAGCTTGGCTGCACGACTGGGCTCTTAAAAATACAATAATGCACTGTGCACTCTGGCAGTAGGCAGACAAGCTCAGAGCTGCTTTTCTAGTCCTAAAATGTCATTTCAGAGATGATAAGCAACTTGGATGTTTCACAGACAACTGCAAACTCTCTTTCTGAAGCATGGGAAGTAGTGGGAAAGATCAAACAGTCTCCTACATTTAAAAGCTTTTATTGAATATAGTTTCTTCAGCTAGAAAATCTAGAAACAGGCCAATTTTGGGAGTCCAGGGAATTCTCCTCAGCATGAGGAATGTTTCTGTGAGGTCCATTTGGAGGGTGGAAAAATGAACTGTTTTTGATCTGAAGCGACTCTGTTACCTGCAGGATCTGAGAAATGAGTAGAAAAACTTCAGTCCTAGTTCAAAGCCTCGCCAGTGGTTTCCTTTCCCTTCCCGTTCCCTTTTTTCTAAAAGAGATGTTTTGGATGGGCTTAATGAACATTCAAAGCTTTCTGAAGTCTCAGAAGTTTTAACTGCAGAGGACACTGGAACCACCTCACGATGACCATCAATAGGAGTTTCTTCCCATGAGTACCAAGAGGTAAGAAGGGAACTGAGACTGCTCTTGGGGAGCAGAGGAAGAACCCTGGGGAACTGGAAGCAGCCAATTACTTAAGAATCAAGACCTCAGCTACTCAGAAACAGACCAGTTTTATACCACACAGTTAAGAGACAATACAGCAATTCAGCTAACTCGATGCAAGAGACTCAACTTTACTTCAATGGATAGAAGCATAGGAAAACATGATTATTTTTAATTTAATGGAAGAGAGCTAAAGTGTAGTGCAGCTAATGGTTCTGATGAGCAGATAGGTGGTCTACTCAAATGTGTCTGCAGCCACCCTCTGTGAGGACTCATTTGCCGTTTGATGGGAAAAGGAGATTCAAATTTGGCACTTGTCAGGAGGAACTCGTTGAGCAATTTACAATTTTATTCAGCAAATTCATCATATTAAAAACAATCACCAACAAAAAAAGAATAGCAACTTTATGCACAATGGATTTGTCTTACCTCTGACACATTTTAAAGCAGCCAGAGGCAATAAAAAATATTTGGTTTGTTACAGAACACTTTGCTCTTGAGTGCTGTCTCTGTAAATACATGGCTGTACGCAATACGAGCATGAACTGTCAGCACTCAAAACTCAAAAAAACATGAATGCGTAACTGTAGCAGTCTTCATCGAAAGACATGACTCAGTACCTGCACAGACTTTAGTTATTCAGCTGCTAACTAGCTGGACCCAACTGCAGACTCTGTCCTGTGGAGAACTACTCTGCCTGGCCTGCTTGTGCAGAGAGCTGCCAGAAGAAATACGTGAAGGTCTGAAGCCTTGCAAGAACAGTTGTTCTCTCTCTCTGGCAGTGCTGTGGCCACAGAACAATAGAGAGGGAAAGTATGCTTCTAGTTTTAGCTGACTTAGAAGACAAAGCAGCAGCTTTTCATTCACGAGATTTAAAGCATCCAACTTCTAACTAAAACAAAGTGACAACTCTTGAACTACAGCTTTCAGTTCTGAGAAATGGCCGAGTACACAAGTCAGAAGAGGTCACAGTAAAAAAACAGTGATAGCCCCCCTCCCTCCCCTCCTCTTCCACTGAAGGACTACAAGCTATTTGTTTACAGATGATTACTGTCAATTATATTGAAATCTTGATAGATCAGATGGTGTCAGGTGGTTTGCCAAGGCTAGGCCTATGGACAGGGGCCACCAGACTTTCTATCGAAGCAGTCCAGCCCCACCAGCTGTTCCAGATGCAGTCCCCCTGTCAGTGTTCAACACACGTTGAACTGCATGTCAATTCTATTGCACGTCCAACATCTGTTTCAATGGCTCTTTAGTGACTTTCCACCTCCCTGCAGCCATCAGCTCATTCAGAAACAATAACAAGGAACTGAAAAAGTCGACCTACCTGAGTGCATCCACCACTCAATTAGATACTGGAAACCTATTGCTGCCTTTTGCATTAATTTTGGGAAGAACTGTCAAGAGTCCAGCCAAAAAAACAGAATCCTCTTGTGATGGCAGTTGCCACTAAAGAAATCAGTAATGACAGATCTTGGGAGTTTGGAGGTGAAAGTTGGGGAGACATCACACTCACTTACCTGCTATCACCAGCATTTGCCACGTACAGCTTCCCCAATAAATACACCACCACAAGGGCTGTGCAGCCACCAGAAATATTATACACGGTCCTCTCTCGTTCTATTTGCAAATCCTGCGGGAGAAGAGAAGAAAAATGTATAAAGAGAGCACTGCAATTAATGTTTTGGAAAATGAAGACTTCTCTAAAAGGTTACGGTCTTCCTTAAACTGCAAGTCCCACTGGCTTTCCTTATGGTTACAGCTTAGGCCACATGCTCATGGAAAAGAATGAGAAGTCTTAGAGTACCTACTACTTATGATACAAAGCTGAGAAAAAATCAGGACAGGAGATTGTAAAACATCACACATCAAGGAATAAATGGCAAGGCTGAGGGATGCAAGAGATTTTACTATGGAAAAAACACAATGGAGGCAAAGATAAATGTAACTTCACAACAGGTACCTGGTGGTATAATTGGAGAGCACTTTACATAGACAGCAAATAATTAATGAGACCTAGCTCTGACATGAATAACTACCTGCTCTCCAAACAGGAGGCTAGGGTTGTGGAGCGTACACCTTTACAAACAGCAGCAAGACACATTCATGCCACAGAGCTACCCTTCAGAAACACAGAAGGGAGGGATGCTAAACTTGTTAAGGGAAACAAACAAAAGGTCAATAGAACAGCATTTACTGAAAGATACCAGGCACTCACAGACCTGCAGGATGAACCATAGTATTTACGGCTGTCTTATCTCACCACTTTTATGAGGCCCTGGAAAGGTTTAATTTATGCACATGCCTGGGTGCAAATGTAGGGAGGTAAGTACCTACCCAAGCAGTTTTTCCTGTGTTTAATTTCCAACTGATTCTGAGTTTAATAAATTATATATATTAATATATATAATAGATATATTGATAGATGTGGAGAACACAAGTCACATCTGTCACTGACAGTCAGTCAAGCTCAGAAATATACATTATCCCAAGAAAGACTGGAGATTATAAAAAAAAAAACAACAACGGGTAAACGAGCTGCTTCCTAGTACTCCGTACATTTTAAACAAAAATTGAATTATATGCCAATGAACTCATTCTGCTGCCTCTTAGTTTGTCTTGTGGTAATAACCCAGCATGTTACAAGCTACCCTCCTCTCCCGAGTCCAGAATCAAGCCCAACTTCAAACTGGTCTTTCTCTGGTACTGGATTCAGACAGGGATCATCATTTAATGTGGCTGTTGCAAATGCTGGCAGATCTTTCCAGCTAAACCCTGCCTACGTGTATGCATTTTTTATTATGAATATATTTGCCTCTGTGTGTGCTCTACTTCATTTTCATATTTGCACTGAGCAACAAACAGCTCAAATTGTCCACGCCTTGGGGTATGGGATTTAGAGCTTTATTTCAGAGCTAAATTTATCCAAAGAAAAGCACCACAACAAATGCTAGCCATGACAGCTGCAATTTGATTGAAAACCTGCAGCGCCGAAGCAGGCTGGGACCATTCTTTGTTTCCTGCAAATTTCCAGAGAGGGAGGTGACCGGGGGGCAGGAGTGGTGGGGTTGCTCGGCAGTGCTCGGCTGCTGTCCCGAGCGAGCTGGGCAGGGAGGGCTCCCATTTCTAATAGCGCCTGTCACAAATAATGCTATTCCTGACGTGCACGCAGCCTGATCCCATTTGTGCCATGGGGCGGGCGGCGGGGACAGCAAGAGATGTGCAGCGCTACCCGAGGAGGCCATCGCCCGCTGCGCACGGGAACTGCACTGCACGCTGCTTCCCTGCAGGCAGCCGGCTTTGCTGCAGCTCTTGCAAGTCCATTCAAGGATGGATTGTTGGGGGGGGGGGGGGAAAGCTGTTGTTATTGGGTTGGTTGTTTGCTTTTTTGGTGCTGAGGACCAGGAGGAAAACACCTCAAAGCTAAAATCAAATCTTGCAGCGCCTTTGGTCACAGACATGGGCTGCTTGCAAATGCCACTTTATCTAATCTGGCCATAGAGAAGCTGATTTTTCCTCCCCGTGGTTCCTATATATTTTTAAATTAAGCTGAAAAGAACAGTTCAAAGGAAGCAGACGTTTCTAACCATCAAAATAATTTAAACTTACAAATACTACAGTGGATTTTCCAGGCACTGCCAGGAATTTTAAAATACCTTCATCTCTGCTGCTCAGGGTATCCTCTGAGACCTTGAAACAAAGTACAATTCCTCACCTGGCTTCAGCCCTGTCACACGTACACTTCACAAGTGCTAGGATACCTAAATTAAAATTTATTTCTTTCAATAAGCAGAACTCAGAAGCATTTATTATGAGAGGGAAGATGGATAATCCTTAGGGCCTCATTCGTAGAGTTTCCTTGACTTAAACTAGATCTGTGTACTGAAGGAGAAGGTTTCCTGCATATCAACAAAATTTGAGGGAAAAAGGTAAAACAAAATAAAGCCCACGACTGCCACTAACTCATTCTGATGTAGAGATATTGGCTTTTAATGAAATACTTTGTAACAGTGCTTCTTGGAAAGTAGTACAGCACAAAGAGGGGCAGAAACTCAAGAACTCCCTGAAGCCCTTAGAGGTGTAAAGGGGCTCATTCCAGACAAAGCCTAAGCACATGCAAAGCTTTCCTAATTTCCCACCTGCAGAAAGATTTCAGAGCAACTTTTTTTTTTCTTTTTTTTTTTTTTTTTCCCCCTCCCCTCTTTTCTGGAGGATGCAACTTATCTCTACACAGCAATCTGCTTGCTGGGGAAGAGCTGAGCAAAACTGAGCTGAATCAAATGATGCCTTGCTCAGTCCAAGGGGCAGCACGTGGCACACTCCCAGACCCCGATGGAGCTGGAAAACTTCACTCACCAAGTAGAAATCAGATATGAACTGCAGGCTGGAGAACAAAGGACGAAGAAATAGAGAGTTCATTAGTAGCTGGGACAACACCCCTCTTTTAGCTATGAAATTGTTTAAAATAAAAAAAATTCTGTATCCTCTGTGCAAAAGGCAATCATTTAGTGCCAAGGAAGCAGATAATTTAATCTGTGCTCTGCTCCTCTTTTTAGGGAGGGGAGCAGTTAGGAGCAGGGTGCCCTCGGGGTTGCCTCATACCTGGCCCCCCAGGGGATGGCACAAAGGGGAGGATGGAGCCAAGCCTCCAGAGGACACTGAAGTGCTGTGAGGTGTGTTTCCAGAGGGTGATGGAGAACTGTGGTCACTGCTCTGCTGATTACAGAAGCAGCCTGAGGGTGCAGTGTGAGCCCTGGGACAGACCATCGCCACTGCCTGGACCACTCAGGGGGTCATCCTAAGTGAAGGTGCATCCTGCAGCTCAGACCTGAGCTTCCCAGAGCAAAAGCACTGGTTCATCATGCTACTTCACAATCTCTTGAAAAAAAAAAAAAAAAAAAAAAAAAAAAGGAAGATTACGCCATGAAGCCCGTATGGTTTGCTCAGTCGGAGGCTCACAGCGGCTTGCTCGTGCCACCTCGTGGAGAGCTGGTGGAGGGGCTCGGGTGTCTGCGAGCACAGTATGGGCCGGTGGTCTGGGGGTGCTGTGGGACCCCCCTTTTTCTTTCCCCCTTCTTCCAGCAGCATGTGTTGGACACAGCTGATGCAGGCTCGCACATGCAGGCTGCTGGCGTGCTGCAGAGGCGAGGGGAGAGAGTAAGAAAGCTGCAAACGTGGTGGTGCAGAAAGCAAGTGCCAGCCCTATCTGGTGCCAAATTAAATTTGGCATCTTGAAAACAGAGGTAGGTAAACTCATCAAATCGCAGTACCAGCATTTCAGCTAGTTATTACACTGCAATAACTACTAACAAAACTACTTGTCATCTACATACATCCTCACTGTAGGTCCTCCAGGACCTTCATCTTGCTAGGACAGCAAGGAGCTTTACTCCCTGCACAGAGCCTATATAATGGCTGTTAAAAAATAAAAATAAAAGACCACGTTTCAGAGGGCAAAAAGTCAAAATTAACTCCTTAAATTGCTTTAGCTCTATCAAAAACGCATCAAAAAGCCTGTACCACCGTTGCAAGCTTCCCTACTTCTATTTCCTATTCGTATTTGGCTATTTAACCAGACGATTTTTTTCCAAAAGAAAACCATACAACATATGCTGCTCTCAAGATTGGTGCCATTTTCATTTGAAGCATTTTCTAAAAGCATCTGTCTAGATTTCACGTGAGTCAATCACATTTCAATAAAGAAGAAAAAGCATGGACTTGGAAGCATGGACACAGAAAAAGAATAAACACAAACATACACCTTCTGATAAATCATGCACCCCAGTTCTGTGCCGTTTTTTCCTGTCCAAAATTAAATAGGGTTCAGTGTGAAATACATGCCTTCTCTCACAAGACTAAAATAGATTTAAAAAACTGCACTCCAACATACAAGGTTAAATTCAGGGAAGGGATTATAGTTTGATGCTTCTATCTAGAACTGAAGAGCACTTGCAAGTACCCTCCTGGTTCCTAAAACTGAATCTCTAAATGCATATCTCAACACCCAAGAGATGATTATTACAGGATTTGATTTACTACACCTTCAGAAGTTGAGCTAATTTATTTCCACTTAACTGAAGTAATTGTGGTCACTGACAGTTACTGACACTGAGAATTATCGTTATTATTATTATTTTAAACAGGAGAGTAAATTACCAGCAAACACCTCACAGCAACTTGCTAATCTCAGTTTCAACACAGAGAACACTATCTAGAAGTACTTCAAAAAGTGGAAATCTTAATTGCTTAGATTTCCAAGTTAGGCAATAACTTAGTGTGTAGCAGCTTCCCGCAGTGTTTTGGTGCACCTAGCTGTAAGATGAGCACTGTCCAAAAGAAAATCACACCTGACAAAGAAAAATAATTTTAAAAAGCCATTTGATATAAATCAATTGCATTTTGTTTGTTACTCAAGGCCAGAAGAGGGAGAGCTTAACTAGAATTCATAAGGACATCAGGGAAAAAAGCAGTGGCATGCAGAAAAAATCTCCCAGGAAAAGGGGACAAAACCCTCACTAGACCAACCTGGCAGGCTGGACTGTTACTTAATAAAGAATTAAATAAACAAAAAAGGAACAAGATCTACCCAGCATTTGTGTTGGGTTCAAAGGGTTCCTTTGCAGTGCTAGGTTTTTCAGGAAACAATAGCGAGAAGCCTGCCTACGTGTCCAGGAACATGAGCTTTCCCCAAGTGCCAGGTAAAATGATACACCCTGCTGGCGCTGAGCCCCTGGAAATGATGCAAGTCTCCGCTGCACTGAACTAACTCAACAACATCCATGATGTTCCAATACAAAACAGGACCAGATAAACAATGTACTATGGAGGAGAGGCCCAAAGCCTGCTAAGAGTATAAACAAGCAGGAAGTTAGGGAGAAGTGGGATGAAGACAAATCATTGCAGGTACAGCTGAGACTGAGTAGTACTGACCTTATGAACACAGACATTCGTGCAAAAGAAAATGGTCCTTTGCCTAACCTGACTGTGATTACAAGACACCACCTAGAGTTTGAAGTATATATAATTATCTAATGCTTTTCTTAATCTGACTTTTTTATAAGACTTCCTTTTAAGTAAAAGATAATGCCAGGGTTGTATTGCATTGTGAGAGCCACAGTTGGAGTCAAAGTAAAAGGGGGATTTAAGGTACCTGACCAAAGGCACAGGGAGGAAAATGAGATACTCTGGACTTCAGTTTAGAAAAAGGGAGGACAGATTACTATGGTCTGTATGTGGAATACCCAGCCATCACATCTGTAATAAATTATCCAGGGTTTCTAAATTTCTACTGTATTACAGCTTTTCCACTGCTCAAGGAAAAATGCTGTAAGAAAAATCCCTGGCTAGGGTATGGTGGGCAGGCAGCTCTTTCTGAAGGGGGCACGCTAAACTGGCAGGAGGTTTTCACGTCTTCCTCTTTCCTTTCAGCTAGCAGAAACTTAGCTCAGTAGCTGCAGTGCACTCATCTGCTCACGTGCCCCACACTGTCTGATGCCAAAACCTTGGCTGTGGGTCTCACTCCTGCACATACTCACCTAAAAGTTGGATGATGCTGTCCAGAGCCAGTTGGAGGATGTGTTTCCCTGCACATCCCTGGCAATCCAGCAAGATAACTGCTATTCAGAATTCAAAGTGAAACACCACTTTGTAATAACAACTGCAGTCTCTAATTAGATGCATGTACTAAACAAAATTCACATATGTCAGGAAAAGCTATGATTGAATCCTGCCTTTGTACTTCTTTCCAGACAACAAATAAAACCTCTGGGAGATGCTCATTAGTTCAAAAACCTTCTGCTCAAAAAAGAGGCAGAGAGAGAGAGAGAGAGAAAGAAGACATCTCCCAAGACCTTATCCCACGTGTACTTGCTGGCAGACCAAGCCTCTACTCTGACTGACAGGAATTATTTTTAAGACTGTGAAGAACTGAGGGGGAAAGTGCATAGCAGTTATATCAATTACAAAAGCTCAAAGAGAAAACACAGCCTTCCATGGGGAAATTGGAGGATATTCTGTTTGCACAGGGTCATGATTTCTTCTCAGATATCCTTGCTGTACACGAGTCAAAGTGGGTGGTAAGAACTTACTTCATGCCCCACTCACCCACTCCCAGCCAACCTCACCCAAGAGCTGAACACACTCTCTCCCCACAGACACTGCCTTATGAGCAACCCCAGTGAACTGCAGGTCATCAGGTCAAGGAAATTGGCTCTCATCCATGTCCCTGATGTGATTTTAGGACTCATTTTTGTGCAGCTGTGGGCAATACATGCAAGCGTCTGCAGTGCAAGGGATGCTGAGGTGCCTTTGCTGCTGCTCCCATAGGGCAATGAGGCTTTCCAAGGCACATGTCCATATGTGTAGCCTGATGACAACAGCCAATGCTGAATGTGCTACTATGAGGCAACGCTAATTTTTAAGATTAGAAAGAAAGAAAAAAAAAAGGAAAGGTGAAAGAGAGAACAACAAACTTCTCAGAGTCTTTCTAGCAAAGTAAACCAATAATGATGTGGTCATGGCGCTACCTGGGATTTAGGATGTTGCTCCTGTTTGACTGCTAGCAAGCCTGGCAGCAGCTCTAACAAAGGGAGAGAAACAGTTCCGTGCCTCACAGAGATGTACCAGTTAAACTGTTGAGGCTCTTAAATACCATCCATGTATGAACAGGATTATTTAACTAGGGAAAAGAAATTGAAAAAAAAATCCCTTAAAGTTCATTTTATCCAGGCCATGTGGATAAAACCCAAAGACGCACGTACCATTTCCTTGAATGCACTTTCTATAGCCCCAATAACCAGGCACTCATGTGGGATCTTCTTCTCGGTGAAGAAGCGTGTTGGAGGTGTGCTGGGTGAGCCCGGGGCTCCCACGCCGCCACGCAGGGAGGCTGCCCGTGTCAGTGTCCTGCTGTTGGTGGCCGGGTTGTCAGGCTCCTCTCCCAGGCAGGTGGGTGGGAGGACGGCCATGTTCCTCAGGATATCCACGATCTCCTGCAGCTGTTCCAGGATATGGTGCTGCAGCAGTTTGGAAGCGACCACTGCTGCTCCTGAGCCAGCATGTCCATCAAACAGGGACCAGTAGTACAGGCTGATCCCATCTGGGTCCTGGGGAGATAGAAGGAGAAAAAAAAGAAAGGAAAAGAGTCAGTCACTGTCATGCAATCACAGGTGAGGTAAGTGACGGAGCAGCCCGTGGCACAGCAGCAGCAGGTAAAACACAGGCCACTTTCCTAGAGGTATCTTTCTACTGAAAAGGAAATAGTCCAGTGTGTTAGCACAACTCTTGCAGGGAAGAGACATGTATTTTTACCTATTTTTCAACCCCCTAAAAAAATACTAACAAAAAGGTTGAGGTTGCAATCTTTTTCACCTTACAGTCATCACAGAATGTCTTGAACAAACACAGCTGCCTCTGTGAGACTGCCTTCATCTCCTAATGACTGTGTAGAGGAGAAGTACTGGAGAGTCACATCTTTGATATGCGACGTACCACTGTGCTTAGCTAGTGCCACGGTGTGACCCCTTCCTCCGTAAGGCCCACCCATGCTGACAGAAGGTACAGCTCAGGCTTTTCCTGTCTGTGTCAGACTGGGAACCAGCACAGAGCTCCTCAAGGCTGGCGGACGCACGAGGTCTATCTGTACTCTTCATGTACTAGCATATACATTCACTACCTAAATATTCCCAGTCCCCCCAAAAGTTTCTTGTATGGTACTGGAGTTACACATTCTATGTATAAGTGTTTCAGGATGGCTCTCAGCATGATAGCACACTTTTAGATCTCACATCTTACCTCAGTTCCTAGCAGGCTGGTCAACACAGTTGCTCTCATACAGGCAGAGTAAGTATCTAAAAAAAGTAATTTTTTCTATGCATCATTAAGAATAAAGTATATGTGGTAATGTTATATATTTGTTCAGCAGTTTTTGATCAACGATGTGATTTTAAAATATTTCTTCACTTCTGCTCTACACCTGTCTATGTAAGTCATCTCCACTATTGCTCTGATTTGAGCAGAAATCATGTTCTCGTGGTGGCGTTCAGTATCACAAAGATAGGGCCCATTAACCCTGGCCTCAAAGTAGACCAAGTTCTCAGCAGCTCAGATCTGCCTGAAAAAGCACTAAGGAGTCATACCCTAGATAACTTCAACTCTTCTGGAAAATTCACCTCAACATCCTCAGGGAAACATTTAAGGACTAACAGTACCTGTCCTTGCATTATAGCATATTTGGCAGCAGCATCAGGAAAGGATATTTCCAGTCTCTCTTTCGCCCTGTTTCTTCTTAATCCTGCACCTTCTCCCAGCTTTGCTGAAATAACTGCTCATGGGGCTGCCTTGCAAGCCAGAAGGGAGTCAGCTAATAAAGATTTTGAAATAAATGATTTTGCAAGGGATGTGAATCAGGCAATACTGTTACAAAACACCAAATACTACAAAGGCATAACCTATATCTCAAAGCAGTCAAATAACTTAAAAATTATGTCTGAACTTTGTGCTGACTATGGTCTAATTTAGGATGACAGACGTCCTAGCAATAGCTCCACAGCTAAAATGCATATTTATTTCATTCACCCAAAACTGCTCCCTTACACAGCAGATCAGCATATAGTCTAGGCACCACCTGAATCTCCTCACCCCATGCACCCAAAGCACTGCTCATTTCAAAGCTGTGCACAGGGTTGTGAACCACAGCTCCTTTTACTTGTTGCTGTTCCAGCAGCTCCACAAAGGTGCCAAACACTGGCAGTAGGGCAGAGAAAGCAGGTTGGATTGGGAACACCATAAACTATCATTCACAAATCCAAAAGTAAATATTCATTGCTGACCTGAGTTACAAAATCTGAAACTTAATGCAAAATGCCTCCTTCACCGACAAGTATCTAGATCATCCCTACAAGTTCACGTTGTTCAAAGCTGCAGAATATTTGCCTAGGGGGACTCGAAAATTAAACCGATACTCACATTTTAAAGAAAAGGTACAGCATTGAAGAAGTTTCCAGGGTGCAGTGTAGCTGTGCTAACAAAATGTTCCCTAGGCCTCCAACCTGAGATGTTATCACACCGGGGGAACCTGGTGTGCTGACTCTAAGGAACAGCACGGAGCGCAGAGCGGTGTGGAGACACCGTGGCTGGGCTCTGTGACCAGGTGGGGTCCCGATTGTTCTTGTGCACACCGAGACCAACCAGCTGCCCTGAGCCAACCACCTGCCATGGCTTTGACAAAATGCTGTACTCCAGTGAACTTTGCTCATTATAATATCATTATAATGCCAAAACACACCTCCATCCCAAAAGCCACCCGCCTCCAAGGTGCGACCACCCCTCACAGAGCACGCGCTCTGAATTTCTCACAGCCTATTCCTTTAAATGAAAGGCAGAAAACTTTGCACCAATCATACCCAAGATATGCATGACTCAAACTCCACCTAAATGACAGAAAATAATATAAATTGGCTTAAGCGGAAGGGGATGTCAGGGAAGATACCATCACGAAGGATACCTTCTGACTTCTTGGATCAGTCGACGGGCTGAGCCTCTCTTCCCCCGCACTGGAACACCTCTGGGTAAGATTTGGACACTTGGTCACACCGAGTGCCTCCCTGGGAAACTTAGAAATCTTTATAAGGTCTTTGTGCTTTTTAATGTGTTAATAGCCACCCTGTGTTACTCATACTTCTGGCATTTGAGTGTGCTTTGCAGACAGTGAATTTTTATCACTGGCAAGCCAAAGAACCTGTGTACCTGTTGCTGTAATAAACTGCACTAGATCGCATTGTGACAGCTGTAGCTGTGACAGTTCTCATTGAACACGACCAAACTCTGAAAGTGGTGGTTCGTGGAACGTGACTCAAGTGAGGGTGTGCTGCATTACTTGTGAGTCCATCATCAGGGTAACTCGATACTCTGAACGCGGCAGGACTTGTAAGGACTAACTGGTCACCCCTTTAACGCAACAGAAAAATTGGCGTAATCAGAAGGATTGCCATGGATAAACTGCTGCAAAAATATGAATGTGCTCCTTCCCAGGTTGCGAGGGAATGGGCTCAAAATTTTTGGAAAGGAGGAGAGAAATTGGTAGAAAGCATTAAGCAGTGTCAGGCTGCACAAAAGATCGGAGTGGGAAAATGTAAAGGTGTAGTTTGTGAGGTGTTAGGAGCCGGTTTGTCTTCTGCTCAGCAAGGAGCTAAGGAAACTCCTGCTCCCAAACTAATTTCTGATGTGGAATACATGGCTTTGAAATCAGAAAATGAGGCGTTAAAGTCATCATTGGCCTCTGAAAGGGAGATGGGAAAAACATTAGGAATTAGTGTGGATAAACTTTTGAATGAGAATAATAAACTTTTGAATGAGAATAATCGTCTTAAACAATTACTGAATAAGTATAATCACCTGTTAAATAAAATAAAGCCTTCTGCTCCAGTTAAGCAGGTTCATAGATTAATGCATAGTGCAGACCCTGAAAGCTGGAATGGTGATTTTTGGTTTGACAGTGATAAGGAGGCCAAAAAGACTGCCAATTTTGAACCTCAATCGATTTCCATGAGACCTTCGGTTAAAACTGAGACCACCATTGATGATGGAGTTGAGATCCGCACTACAGTGCGAACGATCCCATGGTCACCAGCAGAGCTGATAAAAATACAGGAGAAGTTCTCAAGGCGGTCAGGAGAATCAGAAGTCAAGTATGTGTGGCGAGTTTCTCTTGAAGGAGGAGACCAAATTATGTTGAGTGAGGAAGAAGCAAGAGGCTTTTGGGGACCAGGAGTATTTTTAACCACCACACCAGGAGACCATAATTACTCCTTAACTGCACGAGCTGCATACTGGGCGGGGGGTATAGATCCTCAGGAGAGAGGGGAACCCCTGGAAATTAGAGCCACAAGCTATTCTGACCTGGCTGTCGCAGTACAGAAAGCAGCCTGCATTCAGGCAATATATGAAAGAGATGAATTTAGGAAATCCCCAATGTTGGCTCCTATCAACCCAGCCCGATTAACCCCTCTTATCCGTGGACTCCCTGACGGTCTTAAGATGTTTGTATCAAATACCCAGGGTCGCATACAAGCTGCTCGTAGGGATGGTGATCGTGGTCGTAGGCGAAATCCATACTCCCCCATTCCCACCTGGAGTGAATTTGTACAAGATATAGATAACTATGCACGCCGAATGGGCTGGATTAGTTTGTCCCATACTAAGCCCCCAGATCATTCCTGGCGAGCGCGCCAAACCCACACTCAAAACCCCAAATATCCCAACTTCAAAGAGACATTCAAACATCATAAAGAACGGACTGAGTGGTGGCGTACGGCCATGGCTTTGGGTGTACCCCGACCAATCTTGCGTGGTGTCTCTATGGAGGATCTCCGTATATTAGTCCAATCTCTGGTTAACAAAAATAATCCCAGTGAGGAGAGCTGCCTAACTGGAAAAGTCCCAGCCCACAAGGAAAGCAAACCTCCTGCACCAAGCCCACCTGACAAGGCAGAGTATCAACAACAATACTCCTATCCTCGGGGAAGGGAGCAAGCCACCCTGCTTGGCAGGTATTAGCAATTTAATGGCTCTCTGCTGAATACTCTTACCCTACCATTGCCTTCCCATTGGACCCCAAAATATTGGTAAACATTCTCATTGATACCTGAGCCCAAATGTCAGTAATTACCCATGAGACAGCACAAACCCTGGGCATAACACCTGGTCAATGCAGGGTTAAATTCACAGGAATCGACGATGTGGAAAAACAATGCCCCACTACAAAAATTTCATTCTGGCTGCCAGAAGAACAAAAATTAACCAGGGCAGAAGTGTTAGTCAGTGCTGCATATACTTATATAGATTGTTCAGGAAAAGTACACCAGATCTGCACCTGGTGGATTTCACCCTCTTTCTAACCCTGCCGGTTGAATACAACCGAGCACGTTTTCTTTCCTTTTGTGTTCACAGGAATCCCGAGTGAACTGCGTGTGGACAGCTGGAGAATGACAAATCAGCAGTTTGGATTGATAATGCTATGCTTTACCCTGACATTAATGCAATCCCCTTTGGTTCATAGCCAAAAAGACCCAGCATGGCCGTGGTCCCAAGCCCATGTTAAATACACTGGATTATGGGAACACTTGCCATCAGGGAAAACTTAAACTTAGCTACTGTGGCTGTGCATGGAGGTGAGGTGTTTCACCATGACATCTCATAACGACCCTTGGACCATGCATTGTCACGATACAGTGCAAGTGTTGCAACACTGCAACTCTTCAACTTAGCTGGTCTCTAAAAAGGATAGAGCTATAGTTGTGCATTAATATTTCATAAATCAACTCAAAATGTACCACCTTTTTGAGAACTGCATACACTGGCTGGATAGCATGGTTACACGGATGTTCTCTGAAAAAGTCTTGGCGCATGACACGGGATACAACTGGGTTATTGGGAACAGGATTAGGTATATTAAATAGCATTGATGCTGAGGTCCTAATGAGCTGAATAACTGCTACTACAGACGACCTAAGGAAATTGGAATGCATCCTTATCGGCCTTAGGAGCAAGTCAATGGCTTTTATCAGACATTTTACCCCATTGGGAACAAACTGAAGAAAATGATCATCAATTAATTGTAAATGCCCTTAGGAAAACCCAAGGTAATACTTCCCTTGCCTTGAGCTGCATCCAAGTGCAGTTATGGATACAGTCTGTAGCAGCAGCTATTATTAGAGAGGGAGAAGGAGGAACCTTATCCACTGAAATCTGAAAATTGATTTGGGATAATGCTTCAGAATTTGAAAAGGATTTTCAAGCATGGTGGCAATTAGTCAACTTTACCCATTATGCAGAAAGTGATAAAATATTGCCTTAATAAGCAATGCTACAGTATACAATGTATATCCAATCATTGCATTAGGACTCAGTCATCATGGAACTATACTTTATCCTAAGGAGCATAAAGTATGGGCCCATCAAAAGGGAGGAAAGTGGTAAACAATTTGGTAAACAATTGATGTAAATGCATGTATTGTGCAAGAACAAAAAGGCTTCATCTGTGAAAGTGACACGCTTGAAGCCCAAGACATTTGTTCTTGACACTGAACAAAACATTTGTCACTTTGAGATACACTCTAATGAAACCCCTGAAACTACTTGTATATATTGGGATAGGCTGTTTGCATGAGAACCCACTGTGATTCTATAGTCATAGATAATATTACTGTAAGTGCAAGTAATGACTCCAATGTTTGTGTCTGTAACTTTACCAAGATTCTAGGATGTGATTTTAGTTACTCAGCTCCTGTCACCTCTTAACAACTTATTACATCCAATTATGTTCTACTTCATGATCTGCTGTCTACTCCTATTGGAATGAACCTTACACTGGTGAAGAAATTACTGTTACATGAAGCTTTGAAGCAGTTGATGAAATGAGTTCGAGAAAATGGACAAAGGACTCTGATTATTGTCCATCATGATATAGAAGACATACATCGAGTGATGGAAAGAGGAAAGAAAGATGAAAAACACTGCTGCTGGGACACTTTGTTTGGATGGATGACAACTGACACAGGAATCTTCAACAAGATGCTTCACCCTGTTGTAGTTTTGTTAATACTCACTGCATTATGTTTTATGCTAAAAATTACTTTGTATGTTAAACTTTGTATTATCATACCTATGAGATATACATATACTCGATAATCCTCACCACAAGAACATATGTGATACACCCGATATATTCCAAATGTCGTGAAGCTTGAGTGACTATAGTCATGGGGTGGATTATGAGGATTAATACGCTAAGGTGACTTGAAAATTAAACCAATATTCATGTTTTAACAGGTACAGCATTGAAGAAGTTTCCAGGGTGCAGTGTAGCTGTGCTAACAAAATGTTCCCTAGGCCTCCAACCTGAGATGTTATCACACCGGGGGAACCTGATGTGCTGACTCTAAGGAACAGCACGGAGCGCAGAGCGGCGTGGAGACACCGCGGCTGGGCTCTGTGACTAGGTGGGGACCCGATTGTTCTTGTGCACACCAAGACCAGTCAGCTGCACATTTTCTGCCCTGAGCTAATTGCCTGTCCTGTTTCTGACAAAATGCTGTACTCCAGTGAACTTTGCTCATTATAATGCCAAAACATTATCATCCCAAAAGCCACCTGCCTCCAAGGTGCGACCACCCCTCACAGAGCACGCGCTCTGAATTTCTTGCAGCCTATTCCTTTAAATGAAAGCCAGAAAACTTTGCACCAATCGTACCCAAGATATGCATGACTAGAGTCACTCAAGCTCCACCTAAAAGACAGAAAATAATAAAAAATTGACTTAAGAGGGAGGAGATATCAGGGAAGATACCATCATGACTTCTGGGGTCAGTCGATGAGCTGAGTCTCTCTTCCCCCCAATTAGGACAACTCTGGGTAAGATTTGGACACTTGGTCACCCCAAATGCCTCCCTGGGAAACTCAGAAATCTCTATAGAGTCTTTGTGCTTTTTAATATGTTAATAGCCAGCCTGTGTTACTCATACTTCTGGCATTTGAGTGTGCTTTGCAGACAGTGAATTTTTATCACCGGCAAGCCAAAGAACCTGTGTACCTGTTGCTGTAATAAACCGCACTAGATTGCATTGAACCTAGTCATGACAGTTCTCAATGAACGTGACCATACTCTTTAAGTGTTGCTGTGGTGGTTCATGGAACGTGACTCGAGTGAGGGTGTGCCGCATTACGTGCGAGTCCAGCATCGGGGTAGCTTGGACTTATAATAGTTAATTTGTCACCCTTTTAATGCAACAAAAGTGCAAAAAGTTCATGGCTGAATAAACACAATTACTTAAAAGTCTATTTGAAATGCACTTTCAAAAGTCTCAATTATAAATATTATCCTTTTTATTATTATTATTTAAGATTCTGGCATTGTTGCTCTATGTACATTGTATCAACTGCGTGTAGTAAAGTTCAAAAGTATCCTCAACCATTTCATCAAGAGTATAGTCACCTATACAAGGGAGCTCCTCTAAGCCTGAATTCTACCAAGAAAAGAAATTCAGCAACCTATTGTGCACACCATTCATTTCGTTATTGAAATGCTGAGAAATGGGAGGATTGTCTTGCAGTACTGGATTACCCACCACAGTAAGCATTATACAGGAAACATCCTATAGTTGTAGGGGGAAAAAAACAAGTGTACACAGCTCTGAATGCAGCTCCATATCCAGTCCCACCCACTTGCCTGGTTTGGTGAATTCACCAGAAACATTATATGAATTTTTACCCCTGAGGGCATGTAAGCTGGCACAACTGCCAGACTCTTGGCTCAGAATCACTGAAAGTCCACACAACTGCTGGCTGTAAAGTTCTGCATTAAGCCATTTTTAACAGATAACAGGATTACTGACCAAAAAATCTGTTTGCAAAAATAGTTTGCTATTCATGCAAAATGTGAAGTAGTTTGCCAGCAGAAACAAGTGTCCCAAACTGGTAGTATAAAACTAGAAACTGAAACCATTTATTCAGAATGGCAACACTGCCTCCTGGGAGTTGGTGGTCAAGTTGCTTCTGCTCCCATTCCTCTCTTAGGGTTTGGTTCCCTGGCCAAAATCCCTCTTTTATGATGCACCACAGATAATGTTTCCACTGTTTTTATCTTCATACCATTTGTAAGGTGCAAGTCCTTCACAGACGTGCTGCCATTGGTGATGAGGTGTGTGTACACATAAAGGCATTATATCTTGTCCTGGTTTCAGCTAGGATTGAGTTAACTTTCCTCCTAGTAGCTGGTAGAGTGCTCTGTTTTGGATTTAGAATGAGAATAATGTTGATATCACACTTGTGTTTTAATTGTTGCAGAGCAGTGCTTACACCAAGCCAAGGACTTTTTGGCTTCTCATTCTGTACTGCCAGCGGACAGGCTGAGGGTGCAGCAGGAGCTGGGAGGGGACAGACCCAGAACAGCTGACCCAAATTGGCCAAAGGGCCATCCATCCCATCTGACAGCACACTGAGCAATTAATACGGGGGGCTGGCTGGGGTGGGGTTCTCGCTGCTTGGGAATAGGCTGGGCATCGGTCAGCAGGTGGTGAGCAATTGCATTGTGCATCACTTGTTTTCTACATATTAGTAGTAGTAGTACTATTATCATTATTATTTTCCTTTCTTTTCTGTCCTAATAAATTGTCTTTATCTCAACCCACAGGCTTCATTTTTTTTGATTCTCTCCCCCATCCCAGAGAGGGAATGGGGAGGGTGAGCGAACAGCTGTGTGGTGCTTGCCTGCCGGCCGGGTTAAACTACAACATATCTCTAACTCTATTTGAAATAGAAATACCTTTACCTTCCACCTAGAGGATTTGAATTTTGATAGTGCCCCCCACCCCAGACAATTTCTTTCAGAAAGCTACAATTAAAAGCTAGTCACTAAAAATAAATTATTGAATCTTCCAAAGCAAGCCCCTGAAGTCTGTATTAGAGCTGTTCAGAAAATAAAGCAGAACACTTAAAGTAATTCATTCTTTACTAACACAACAGTCATTTACGATTAGCATTTGCAAAGAGGTGTTCACACCAAGCTACACTTTATTCCATTCCTGCTCTGTTCTCTCAGCTCAGTTCTTGTGGCTGCAGTCACCTCACTTCACGTGCAAGTTTTCTGACAGTGTCCCCGCCACTCAACACACAGCAAATGGCCATGATGACAGCAAAGCTACCTCACCACCTGATTCAGGAGTAGAGCTAAAGTCTCTGTTGCTGGAAAAGCCTAGTCAGAGCCAGTGCAGCTCTTTGTTTCACTAAGCAGTGTTGTCTTGAACAAGAAAACCTTCAAGGCAGAGAGAAGTTTCCAAGCAGAAATGTCCAGACGCCAAATACCAGGACACAGATGGGAAACTTACTGTCTTCCGCTCACCTGCTCATGCCTTATGCCCCTTGTTCCTCGGTCTCCTGCACACTACTTTGTCATCCCTCACACCAGAGGGAAGAGGAGTGCAAACCTGGAGCTCCTTTACCTCACCATCAACCTTGAAACAGCACTACAGTGAACGTGGTAAATCAGGAACACAGATTTTTGCAGCAGGGATGAAAGACCCTGCTCCAAAGACCACCTCTTGAGCTCTGCTCCAGTCAAACCCCTCATCTTCTCCAGAGGAGGTAAGTTTTCTTCCTCTTACCCACAGCTGTGCCAACCCTGCCACTGTAGCCTCTGGTGTGCACGGGCCAGATGTGATGCTCCAGTACTTACTGGATACTAGACTAGACTTAGTAGTAAACCAAGGTGGCAAAGACCATAAAGTTTTAAACAGATCCAAACAACAGGCCATGACAAAAAGAGAAATTGAAATGTTACCACTTGTTTCCTGTAAGCCACTGGAAAGCACGCGTTAGCACAGAAAAGCTCATGTGGGCCCAAGCTGCAGTCTCAAGCTGTCATTGATATGAACATGGCATGGTCTTATCAGCTCTGGTAGTTCCTGTGTACTTCACCTAACTTTAAAACAAGACAGTGTTGCTACCAGCTCAGCTAAGTTCAGACATCCATAATGCACATCTCTAAGACAGTTCCCTAGATTCCCCTTATAACCAGTGGAGGAAAAAAAACACCCTGCACTTTCACACTATCCTCATCTTATTCCAAAGTAGACTTATTTTTTCTTATATTCTGTAGAAATAGCCCAGATAACTGAGAGGTATGTATTATAAAGTTATGGGAGATGACTACCACAACATTTCTCTTATACACACATTCCTTATGAGATGCTCTACTGCCTTAACTTCAACTGGGATCTGCAGGCACTACAGTAACAAATATTAGTCTCCACAAACTTGTATATATTCCTGCAAAGCCTGATTAACTTTTGAACTAGCAAAGAGAATAACCATTAATAACCTATTAGCTATCTAAATAAGAAGGCAGAAATAAACTCATTTTCCCCCCTCCTGAGAATAAAAACAGCTCTGCTTGAAAAAAATTGAATTATCCAAAACCCACGCCTATTTACAGAGAATTAAATATACAGTGCAAATAAGGCAGAAACTTGGAGAACAAACAAGAGCTGGCAATCAGGGCGGCCAGATGAGACAAAAGGCACAAGAAGATCCTCACTTTTCGTCCACACTGAGACGCCTTCTGTAGCCACCATGCTATTACCCATTTTGGTGTGCAGATGCAGGGCTGTTCTCCATCTCTCGTTTGGGGAGCTTGAACTTCCTCCTAACACAAAGGTATTATCATTCTTCAACATCTCAGAGACATCCATTTCTGCTAGCTCTGGTGTTATTCTGTCTTTCAGTCATGATACTCCATTCATTCATTCAACTGGACAAAGCCCTCAATTGGGAGTATGGTAAGTCAACACACCCTGATTTTAGATTTTCCTTCGTTCAGATTGAACAGCATTCTAAATAGCTACAAGACACATCAGGAGAAAACAGATCCTTCACTGCAGTGACCTTACAATTCGTTTCCAGTATGCACTAGGAAATTTAATAAGCTTCAGACTCTACATCTGCTGACCCTGCGCTCAGGTACATGCAACAGTCTCCTGGGTTTTGTAATTGTAAAACTTAATTAAGACATGCAAAGTTTTGGGTCAAGCAATGGATGAGAAATCATGACAGCAAACGCGTATGTACAAATAACTGGAGGTTGGTTATAGTAAAAAGCGGGCAGTTTTAGAAATATATAGCAATCAATTTCAGACATATTTTTCAGGTAAGCTAGATGGTGGTTCTGCATTGTAAACTTGAGCTTTTTTATGCAACTAATTCTAAACAGGCAAACGAATCATGTTGCTATTCAAGATTTGTTCTCAGAAAAAAAAAAAAAACAATCAAAAAAAACAACCACAATCCACCCTACTACTATTGCACCAAATAAGTGCAGATACAAATGCAATGGAGCAAGACTTGGGTTCAGATAAAATCAGAATTGGGTGAGCAGCTGCCATCCCATCCACAGAGGAAAGCCTCCTCGTGGCACTGATGGTGTGTTCAGCTACATATGGTAGACAAACAGGCTTGTGTCATATAAAACAAGTACTCCTTCCCATCTTTGTGACACAGAGAAAAATACAGCACTATTAATTATGTATCTCCATGGTACGATGACAATTAATAATGCATCACATTAAGTCCTGTCACCTGACCGTCACTATGACAAGACCCTGGCATACGACTCCCATTTCACTCACTGATGGTAACTGAAGAAATCTTTTTTTTTTTTTTTTCCCCTTTGGACAAGTACTCAGTAAATCACTTCTCTCATCCCTTCTTCCTCCAAAACTTCTATGAAGTGCTTCACTACTCAGGGATGATTTCAGATCATGCATTACAGGGATGTCCCCAGAAGGCATTTACAGAATTCAGCCCCTGGCTTTCTTACTGAACACTTGCTGAGATGATATCACAACATCCACCAGAGTGCCTCAAGCCTGTATTTCTGCATCCTTTTGATACAGAATAGTTGCATCCTCATCATGTTCAGCACTGACTCAGATACTCTTTAAAAAATATTTGCTTCCAACGCTAAAAATGTTATGTGAGGGCAAAATACAATATTATACTTCACAGCATAAAAATACAAAAAAATAGAAAAGTAAAAGTATAATAATTATAAAAATAGTATGGTATCATTATCAGTATCTTTTTTTAAATTATTTTTAAATATTTTCAAGTAGCAAAAGATGTACCAAAGAAAAAACATCCTAACAATTGCTAGTGTAAGAGTGCCCTCTAGTAGAGATAACATTCTCCAGAAATATGCTGCCTGCCTTGGGAAAATATATTACAAATTTCTATTCACAAGCTGTGGTCTAATAACATGGTAAAATAGGTTTTACACAGCTAAATTATGAGTGCTACAGCACCTTCAAAGGTCACGTAGTAAACAAGAAAATCTGTAGATAAGAACACATAAAAACCAGGATGAGTAGCATGGAAGCAGTACTATGCTGTATAGATCAGCTGGTTCTTCATTTCCGACACTATGCACTCTTCTGGTCAAAGTATGTAAGAAATAAAAGAAAGTAAAAATATTTTAAATAAAAAGGTTTCTCTCATTAAAGCTGAAAGAAAGTAGCTATTTAAGCCAAAACGGAGATGAAAGGTACAGGATCAAAGTAGGAAATACACTAATAAAGAGAAGAAATTGGAGAAGTCTATGAGCTATTTCTTTCTCATTACGCAGGGCAATGGGATATTTGATAAGGCTAACAATCATTCAGTCTAAAATGAATAAAAAAATCAGCTTTCAAAAACATGTAATCAGTTTATAGACCCTACCATTATGGTGCCATAACAGTATGAAAACCATAATGATAGATAACATCAGGGCTACTGAAGACATCTTTCCTATAATGAAATAAGTTTTATATTCCTGTATTTTGCATGCAATCTAAACATATTAAGTACTTAATGTTTGGAGAAAAATACCTTGTGAGGAAACTGTGCAGTAAAGTATATACAAACCTAGCATGCCTTTTGCTCTCTTGGAAAGAAGCATCTGATACTACTCAAAACTGGAAGTTTTGCAAAAGACTTGCGAAACATCACTGTGAACCTTTATGTTCTGTGCATGCTTCCAAAATATGAAAACAGAGGCAAATTCAGTACAGCTATATCCATCCACACCATGGATTCAGAGGTCCCTGATCTGGTTTCCCACAAGCTAGGCCTGGAACTTTAATGAGGTGTTAGAGCATCCCTACCCAGGTCAGGGTCTGCTCCAGGGTCCTTTTAGTGTGCTATATGCATGACAGCAGTACCTTTGGTGTCAAACAAACCCATCACATGGACCAAATACGTTGTTGCTTATCTTTGTGTGGTTTACATATGTGCCTATGCACTGTAGTCAGACACTTGCTTCATTAAAAGCAATTAATGCATACAAAAATTAAATACACTCATTGCAACCAAGCATTTGCGTAGGTCAATAGCAGAGAGCTGCATGGTCTTTCTAGGACAGAGTTTTTTGTTCTGAACATAGACTATTAAAAATTCTTTTTTGCCTTGCGAGAATGTATGCAAAACTGATTAGTCTCAACAGGTATAGGGCACAATTATTTATCCTAGAGGGTGTAAATATGCACTTGGAAAAAAAATTGTGACAGTCTGAATTCAATGGGGAATGTCAGCACGCAGAAACTAGCACAGATGATTTTAGGAAAGGTTTGAAAGAGGAAAGGACAAGACTATTTGCAAACCTGAGTCTGAAGATTTTGCAGCAATAAGGAAGTATGAAACAGAGCAGGGGGAGCACGAGGTGAGGAGGGACACGGTACAAGAGGAAATTCTTGATCCTCAGGACCTCAGTGACCCCTGCAGTCATCAGGTGTTCATCAAGCCACGGGGGTTTTGGGAAAGAGACTGAAGCAGACTTGTAATTACTACATGGTTTAAAAACAGATGAACAAGCAAAGAAAGAAAAGATGTTCTTATAGTCCAACAAAAGGCTAATCAGTACTTTGGGAGAAGCTGCGCTCTCCCAAAAGTAGAGAGACAGCATATCCACAATGTCTGACTCCAACATCCAAAATTTAGGGAGCTTGTATGTCTGAATCTAACAGAGTATCAATTGTTGCTGGAGCCTGAGCCCATGCTTAAAGAATGGATGAAATAAGACAGACGAAGAACAGAAGATGATTACCAACAGAGAAGTGCATGATGTACATCACTCTCCACAGAGAGGGCCGCTGTCCATGATCACTGAATTCAGGGTGCCGGAGGACCTTAACCTACCTACACAAACCAAGTTTGTGACAATCAATCCTGTTTCAGTAAGAAGAACCCAAATAAAGTCCAACTCTTCATAAAATGGTGAAACCGTATAAACAATGATTCTCTTATGCTTGCAGTGACCTTCACTGGACAAGATAACCACAAAAATTAAACTCAGTATTTTGCAGCGGTAAATTTCTCAGGATTATGTTTTCATAAATGAATTATAAAGGAAAATCCAAGGAGTACTCTCTTCTGCATATTTAAACTAATATGCAAGAAGCATTTTTCAGTGAAAAAAATATATAAATCAAGTAGTAGAGCTAAGAAAAATTTAGTTACGTGTTCTGTATTTACACAGAGATTATATCATGTAACTGGAAACACATGAAACAGTAAACACTTGGAGTTCTTCTTTCGGTGTCCTATCACCACATCCTTTTATTTTTATTTTGTACTTCTCCACAGAAGTCTGCTTACCGAGTTGTCTTTCAGTTGGAGACCTTCTCCATTTGGCAGCGATGACCTCCGTTTTGTTGAGTTCTTGTTTGGTGTAGAATTTGCGCCTCCAGATTTCTTCTTGACAAAGAGGACTTCACAGCTGGCCTGATCTTCATTGTGTGTACTCTTCCCTGCATTTATTACCCTAAAGAAGGAAAAAAATCAAAAGAGAAATTAAGGGACATAGTCCAAGTTAGTGAAGCACAGAAGCCTCCAACTGTATCTTATATATGACTCACGAGATAGTATTGCAAATGCTAACTGAATTACAATACCTGACTTTTGTACACACATACACCCCCCCCACACACACATGCATACTTGCTTGTTTCCATACACCTACATTTGGCATAACCAGCATTTCTCACAGAACTACGTGAATAAGAACCAATGGTATCACAAGCATGTTTTACCCTTAGGCATGACACGCTTTTCCTTACAGGGACTACCTGATGGTCATGTCTGATACCATTTATGCCTCCCTGTTGAAACATGAGATCCCCAGTTGCTTTTCTACGGCAACGTCTGCTATGCTGAATAATGAATCTGTTGGCGCAGGGTGTGTATTTGGTCAAGTTCTGAATCTTGCACAAACAAAAGACCTGCTGTAAATCTAAGAGTTGTTGGCACTAAAGGTACAAAAGAGAGAGAGGGAAAAAAAAGGAACTACTGTTGGTCTGTTGAAAGGACAGACTCTGCCTTGTATTCCAACAGGCAAATTGCACCACGGCAACACAGAGATGCATGTGCCCCCTTTGGCACTGCAGCATAACATATAAAAAACAAAACAAAAAATACAGCTCAAACCCACACTCCTCTGTCCCATTTGCAACTTGGAGAGCAGCTGACTTACACCAAGAGCTGCAAGCATGCAGAAACGACCACCAAGATCTCAGTACAGCTCTGGGCAGCCAAAGGTATCCCCAGACTTACACCACGGCTGCTGATGTCTACTCAGCTGAAGTCACCAACATTGGTGAGACAATAACCAAGACACCATTTGCTTGAGGCGGCATTTCCAGCACTAGAGAAGCACAGTTTCATGTCAGGCACACAGTGTCTTGAAAAACAACTGCTGCCACCCCAGAAAGCACAACAGCTTGAAGGCATGTCGTAATCCTGACGGCAAGTTGAAGACATACGTGAATTCTTGATCTCTAGTGTTTTGATTACAGTAAAATTTTACATAACAAAAAACCTTGATAGAAGTTGTTGGAAAGCAGAGAAAACAAAAATTGCAGGCAGGCCTGCAGGGGACTCTGCATCAGCTTGTCTCTTCTTGCGGAAATGTCAGTTCTGTGTCAGTCTCGCTTAAAGATAAAATATTCTTTTGATTTTTTAAGAGCAACATGGTACTGTAACATGCAAATGAGCATTTCTTCCTTCCAATAGAAGAAACATGGTTATACTCTGTAAATGCATCCACTCCAGTTAAGTGCTTGCAGAAAGTTTGCTTGCAGTGCTGAACGTTACACGCTGCAGTCACACAGAAGAGGGATTTTATTTGCAGTTAACACCTGTATGCATAACGCCACCAGTTGTTTGCAAGTATTTCATGTAAATAAACACCAACTGTAGATAAAATCATTTTTGAAAACAAATAAAAAGCATAGATTAAGGAGCCTGTAGTGATGAGGCACCTGTGTGTGGTTTAACCACGCGCATTCTGTAGTCCCTCTCGTTTGAGCAAATGGAGATACTGATCAAAAACACTGAGGCAATAAGCTTCTAGTTTGAAAACCTGACGTATAATCAGAAATAAAAATACAAATACCAAAGAATTGATATCAGCTGACCAACACTTCTTTAGTTTGAAAGGCTATGAGCATGATTAGAGTAGTGCAGTAGCACAGACAGAGCAGTTTTATTATAAACACTCTGTTCAGCTGACTACTTTCCTTACTTATGATGCTGTTTTCAATCTAGAAAAGACAAATTGAGACAAAAGCTACTCCTTACAAAGCCCACGACACTCCTTAGCACTTCTCATTCCTTACGAAAATTACTGAGGTGCTCTGGTCTCTGAGCTTGGCAATGGACTTCAGGACTTTAACAGCAGGAGATGTTCTGATGCTCAATGGTGTGTTAAGTTACACACAATATGGTATCATTTTACAAAGCTCTTACCAAGAAAATTTGTCAAGGCACTGAATGCATGAGAAAACCTACAAGAACAAAGTGACCTGACAAGCCAGCCTGGCAGGCAGCTGCTGTGAGACACACCTGGCAGCTGAATCTGTGAAGCAAACACCTTGCTAGGAGAGGGAATGGCCAAAAGGAACCCAGCAAGACTGAAAACCAAAAGTACATGGGGGTTGGGGTGTCAGTATATTGAGGTGGGAGGATTGGGGCTGTGAAAGCCAAGTTCCTGCTTACTATTCCAGCTTTTCCAATTATTTCAGAAATAAATTACTCATAATGTCAAAACAGTGCTTATGGGCACTACAGGCAATGCAGGGTCCAGATGCCAGAGGTTCCCCTCTCCTGATACGGGCGCTCTTCTGCCCTCACATCCCACCTCACACCCTAGCTTCTGGGAAAGGGCTGCAGGAAGCCCCACGATTTTTAGTCTCAAAGTTTGGCCTATGTGTTTGTAATTACTAACCCTGATGCCTAACACAGACACTAGTAACACCTTCTACTCCAACAGCTCTGTGTCACTGCTGTGTTTTGAAATCCTTTTCTCTGTGCAGCTTCTTAAATCCCTTCTGGAGGCACTTCTTTCAGCCAGCTTTCCAGTGCTGTTTTTACTGTTGTCTTTGCTCCTTGCTCTCACAGCTAACTCATCAAGACAAAATCCACATCTAAACTGCTTATACAAATAACAAAGCAGAACTAACAAGTTGTTCATATCTCTAAAGATAACTCTTAATTACACATCTTTTAAAATTTTTAAGGAAAACCTACCACCCCCCTCCATCAATAGAGGAAATGCCCCAACTTCCTAAGCTTTTTGGTTCCCCTTCATATTTCTCTTTCTGTCCACCCCTCAAAAATGTTATCCTCCACTAAAGTGAACAAAATGAGATAAAGTATTACCATATCACATTAATAAAAGAAACACCCTTCCAAAAAAAAATCTCCAACCATGCAGTTGTCCTCACTTCCATTATATCATGAATGCAAGTAATAAGAAAATGTCAGAGAGAAAAGGGGGAGAAAAAGATAAAGACCTATAAGTCTCTAGCTTTTACTTGAACACATTTTCAAGGATTTTTTTTTTTTCTCTCCACATAACAGTTCCTCAGGGAACTGTTGAATTAGACCTGTTCATGATCAACAACTCCTTCTGTCTTCTTCCCCATTACCCATTTATCCATTATCCAATCTTTCATGAAGTTCAGCTCAAAAGGCATATCTACTTTGGATCAGAAGCCCCTCTTTTTACAGTATTGGCTATCTCTACGGTGTCAAACACGCATTGTTCAGTAATAAACATGCAATCCTGTGGCTTAGCCCATGGTAAAGTACTGATAACAAAAATACATTCCACTTTGCAAACAGGAGCTTCACGAAACCTGCATGGCAACGTGGTAGGATTTCATCACATTTGCAGAGATCCCTTGATAGACACTTCAGTACACTACAGACCGATCTGATTTGCTGAAAGCAAATCCCCCAGATATGAGCCAGCTAGTTTGTCTGGCTCACAATTAGCATTCTGCTGGTATCTCACAAGACCCCAAATCCCATCTGACTGAATGGAGATGTAGGTCACGCTGTGCTTCTATTCTTCATTCATTGAGCAGAGCTCAAACTCCCGTTACCAACATCACTGATTACAAAATCCTATATTTATCTTGAAAGAACAAACCAGGTCAGTCAAACAAACCCTGGACAGCTTCTCTGTAACCAGTTCCTAACAAAAACACAACCAACACATCCTAAGTCTTCTGAAGCATTCTCAATCAGCCCTCTGTTTTTCAAGTTTACATCAATACATTTACTCTGGGGAACACCTTTGGCTGTTTTACTCTTCTCTAAACCACACGTGAGATTGCATGAAGATGTATTTGCTCCAGCAGAAGCTCCAAGGAAGCTTTAGGAGGACTCTTTTACCCTGGTCTAGATCTCAAACTATTAAAAAACTTAAATAAGTAGTGCACATATATATATATGTATTTTTTTTATTTTTGCAAAACTTATGTCTCATATCTTGACAAAAATATCTGGGAAATGCAAACAGTTTAGCAGAAATACCGAATGATGCATAGCTACAGCAGTGTTCATAAAAGTGCTTTTTGAAGCTTAAGGACTATGAGAGCTCCAAGACTTCTTGCACCAGGGAGCCACCATGCACCAGGAGAAGCACAGGAACTGACTGCACACCTACTCCAGACTGGCCTCAGCTCAGAGATAAAACTCATTACCAGGGCCCTGATCTACCCCTTCAGTCACTGACAAACACTTGCAACCACATGATAAGATCCCAAATCCTACCTGCTTCTCTCCTACCACAGTTCCTCTATGCAGTTACTGGGCTACATCAAAAGAAGTGAGGCCAGCAGGCCAAGGGAGGTGATTCTCCCTCACTTCTCTACTCATGTGAGACCCCCCCAAGCACTGTGTTCAGCTCTAGAGCCCCAGCACAAGAAGGTCACGGACCTGTTGGTGAGAGTCCTGAGAAGGGCCACAAGGATGTTCAGAGGGCTGAAGAACCTCTCTTATGCAGACAGGCTGAGGGAGTTGGGGTTGTTCAGCCTGAAGAAGGTTCCAGGGAGACCTTACAGTGGCCTGCCAGTACCTAAAGGGGGCCTGCAGGAAAGCCGGGGAAGGACTCTTTGTTGGGGGACGGAGTGACAGGACAAAGTGGGATGGCTTTAAACTAAAAAAGGGGAGATTTAAATTAGATATTCAGAAGAAATTATTTACTATGAGGGTAATGAGGCACTGGAACAGGTTTCCCAGAGTAGCTGTGGGTGCCCCATCCCTGGAGGTGCTTTAGGCCAGGCTGGATGGGGCTTTGGGCAGCCTGGTCTGGTGGGAGGTGTCCCTGCCCAAGGCAGGGGGTTGGAACTGAGTGGTCTTGTCCACTTCTGAAAAAGATGCAGAAAGCAAAGCCTTAAATAAAAGACGAGTTGATGTTCTCAAGTTGCTGCTTTCTTATAGAACACTTTTCTCTGTAAACTTAATTTAGAAAAGGCTTCAACTCCACCCCAAAAAAAAAAACGAAAGTCCCATAAGATGTTAAAAAAATACCTGCATTAAAAAAAAAAAAAAAAAAAAAAAAAAAAAAACTCTGCAAATTAGTTATGTCCTTCAAACTAACCCATGCCTTTCAAAAAATAAAATCTTCCAATCACCAAAACATTTTTTTCTACTAACCACATATTTATTTTCCTTCCCCCAGGACATTCTCTAACTCCATCATTTGTCTAATTAGTAGACACGTAATCCTAACATTCATTAAACCTTACAACCTGGAACATACTCCTGTCTTCTTCATTATCAGTTTTCAGATTACCAACAACTCTAAAGAGTTATTCTGGTCACTGGGGAAGTAAACAAATCTTTTTTCCAGGAATTAATGTATTTATTCAATAACCACAAAAATTAAGCAATGATAACCGAGAGCTTTTGTTGAGGTTATTTCTTTATTTTCTGTAGATCAAAGTGACTCTCTACAATTCCTGCATCTACAAGTTTCTGGAAAAAAAAAATCAATTTGTTAACCCTCAAGCAAATAGAAAAGCTTTTCGTATCCTCCTTAAGGCTTATCAAAAAGGAGGTAGACAAACACAAATATATCCATGGGCAGCTCATTGTTTATTTTGATTTTCAGTTTAAGGCTGAGGATTGAGAGTGCAGCAGGTACCCTCAGCACAGAAGTCTGTCCATGGTGCAGCACACCATCCTTCTAGGCTCCAGCAGCTCAGAGGAGCTGCAGCCAGAGCCTCCTTCCAGATATATATATATATATGGAGTGTATATATATATATATATATATATATATATATATATATATATAGTATACTCCAACTGGGGTATACTCGTGTCACCCTGCCACCATCAGTGGGACAACAGCTTGCAGCCAACCTAACCAATAACACAGAAGTAGCCTAGATTAATTAAAAGTGTATCTGTGAACAGCAGACGGTATGTTCCTACAATTTTCCTTTATAATTTCAATAGTCATCATTTCACTAGAATGAGGATTAAGGATACCATACAAGTACCCTCTTTCATAAACGTGTTGCTGGCTTTTCTTCCCCACCCTCCATCCCCACCCTTCTCTTTCTTTTTTTTATTTTTTCCTTCCCTCTAATGGATTGGCATTGGAGTGGATGCCACAGCCTTTTTCTGTGACATCTCATTTATAGTCTTAGATTTCCAGGTAGGTGGCTGTTTCCCCCCCTTCACCCACACAAGATTTATTTCTGCATTGGGAATTGACTTGAAAGAGATTTCATTCTATCTGCTCAAATTCTCCCACAGATGAAAGGAAGCTTTTGAAAGAGGCTAAACAATTTCATTCATTCATTACTGTAACTGTGATATTGCTCACATCAAAAACAAAATACCCACTAGTATTGTTTACTGTGGGCAGAAACCAAAGCCATCCATGAATAATTTGTCTGAATCCATGGGTTTACATAAAATCTTCATTTCCTTAAACAGGCTGGAAGTGAATTTTTAGCCAAAAAAGATGAGTCTTTCAATACTTCGGTGTGAAAATTCGTGGCTTTTTTTTGTGTGTGTGTGTCAGCAATCACACCAGCATGCAGAGCCAAACCCGCTTTAGGACTGAGCTACAAGCTATTATACCTGCCAGGCTGATAAGGAATAAATATGGGATTAAAATAGGCGGGGTCCAAAAGTGGAATGCGATTTTAAATTAAAATATATGATAGAAGTCAAAAACAATGCAAAAAAAAAAGTTTTCACAAGTTTGGTGTAAATGAACACAAGCTGGAAATGCACACACGGCCCACCACCCACATACACTTTCCAAAAAAATACTGAACCAAGCAACTAGAAGCAACAAGGCAGTTTTAGGTCACAGTAACAGAGCAGGCTCCATGATCACTAAACAGAAAGGGATGAGCAGCATCTGTGTTAGTAATTAGGATGTAGGAAACTACATGAGTAATGCAATGGTCAGTGAGCCTGCAGCAGATGCTGAGCTGGTCTGGTGGGATGCAAATGTGGTTAAGAGTGATCTCACTTCAGGGCTGAGCAATCTCAGCCATGGCTGGAAATAGAAATGCCCAATTCTCCTTCTTCACTCCTTCTGTACTGGCTATCAGCACTGGATGGTAAGAGGTTGCTAAAGCAAAGATGATCTTGATGCTGTAAAAGCAAACCACCATTTATTTAAAGCACAGTGAAAGTGCTGGGGGAAAACAAACAAACAAAGAAAACTAAGCAAGAGACCTGGAGGATAACAGGACAAACTTCAGGTTGACCAGGGCCCTTCTAACCTGATGTCCACTAACACACTGCCTTCCAGCTTTTTATTTTTGGAAAAACTATATTTGGAGATATTTCCATGGTATACAGGAAGAAGTTACTTTGAAGGTTCTTCACTGATGTTTCTTCTATGAATAGCATATACAGTCTGGTGAAGCTTGCCTTTAGATGGGTATATTTGCACAAAAAAACTGAAGATTTTCATGCATAATTTGATTTTTCTAGATTGTTGTTGTTTTTAAGGCAAGAAATGGTCATCGCCTTTGGCTACTGTGACAAATCAAAGATTGAAATTGAAGCAGAAAACACTGAGCAACAAAACAGGTGTGAAAAGAAAATGAACCTTTATATAGGAAAATACTTCAGCGCTGTTCATCAGCCTGAGAATTGCCCGTGGGCTTCATTTTACACATTAGGATGGACAACTCCTGAAACTGAAGTACCCAGTTCAATGTTCAGAAGTCATGCTATGCACATCGTGATAGTGACTTTTCTGCATGTTGTTCCCAGCCACTTTGCCACACATGACTTGTTAATTTGGCCTTGAAGGGTGATACTGAGAGTTTACTGATGAGCAACACTTTCCTTTTGGCTTCGCACTGAGAAACAGCTCTGTGGATAGCAGTTTTGAGCTGTATTTTGATGAGAAACATCTTTGGCTCAATTCTTCAGCCCACACTCAAAGGGAGAACCCAGCTCTTCTCTTCCCTTGGCTCTGATGCAGGGGAACAGCAGCCACTCCTGTGCCTGTTCCCAGGAGCTGTACAAGTCCTTACGTGCACAAGGCTGAGGATAAGCTTGAACATGAGCATTGGTTAAAAAGATGCAGAGGCAGGGACAACAGCCTGCCCCATACCCCTACAGAAAGTGGCCCTTGGGCCTCACAAATACCTACTTTGCCTACAAGCTCCATACTGCTACTACTAAAACAGCAGCCCCACAAACAGGACACCCAGCCAAATGCTCAATTTGAATTCAGAACATTTTATTGTGGCACATAAGTGAATGTTTGCACATGGCAAGGGTGCATGAAGAAAACAAAATGCCGTTTTTGGTGATTTCTTTTCCAAAGTTCTACTTACGAAAGCACATCCTAAATAAACCCTTTCTTCCATAGAACAATGCCAGTTACATGCAAATAAAACCTCTCCTTATACTTACTCTGAAGTGAGTTATATGTTTAGAGGATTTCAGTAAATCACATGCCATTAGGCTATGCTGCTGTGAAGTGCCATTGCAGCTCTCTCAGGGTTAAGAGAAATCATGATAAATGGCTTATGCAAAACTGGTTCAAGCTTCAAAAAAATTATCTTTCATATTTAGCATGTGTGAAAGTTAACTGCAACAGTTTGGTGGTGACAGTACTAATCCCTTTTATACAGCTGTCAACTTAAATTAGCCCCAAGCTAATCTTGGCAAGTGTGACAGAAAGTGTACACATTTCCACAGATAAGCACTAATGCTTTATTCACAATAACCCGCTACTACAGCTGCTATTGTGAAACCCCTATAACGTGAAAGATGTCAGTTTGGTAATTTATTCTCTAAAAGTCATTATAGGAAACTCTATATGTATGCAAGTACACAAATGCAAGTCAAGAAAAAAAAGGAAACATTATGTACAGCTTTGTTACCAAGAATCCGTAAGTAGAAAATCAATTCAAAGCCACTCTTATGGTGGTTATTTTTAGGAATAGCTTAGAGAAGACATACACCCTGCTGCTAGAGTTTTACGTCCATCAATTCTCCTCCAGAGAACATTAAATGGCAGGTCTGCAGGAAGGGGCCACGTGTAAACCACACCACAATGACTCTTTGCCATAAAAATGTCCTCAAAACTTAATCTTTTAGGTCTACTATTTAAATTACTTTTCTAGACCTTATCTTTGAAGCTGTTAAGATATAAGCTAAATGCAAGACAAAAGCAAAAAAGAGACTGCAGAGCACTGGCAGCTACCTTCATCTTGATAGATCTTTATCATCAAAACATTTGCACGGTGCTCATCCACTCTGCTTGGTAGTAACAGACAACTCCAAAATTAGCTTCCCCAAATTTTAGGCTAAAAAAGTAGTGACAGCATTTAATGTGAAACAAGATTAGAAAATACTACAATAGTTTTATATATTTTTAATATACTCATACACACACTGGTAAAATCAGTACCATCTGAAAGAAGAAGAATCACAGCTGAATGAGGAATTTCTGCCCAAGAATAAGCGCACAGCAGTGAGCAAACGAGCGTGTGTACAGGGCTTGGAGAAAAGTGTTCTTTCCAGCCCAAACCACTCCTGTTATCCCAAGGGGAGGTCCACAAGCTCTGGGGTCTGCACACACACAGCTGGCTGCACAGGACCGTGTCCAGGTGGGCATGCGGAGGGAGCAAAGCAGTGGAGACCTGTCTCACCCAGCACGTGGACAAGATCCGGCACAGAGCAGGATACCCAGTGCTGTTGTTTCTTCTGCCTGTGCTGCAAATCTGTCTGCATTATGAATCTTGCCCTTTCCAAAGTCAATGACTTGAGCACCATTGGTTTCTATAAACCCTCAGCACAAGTCTTCACCTGTAAAGGTATACATATGAAAACCTGCTTGTTTGCAAGCAGTTTGTAGTTAGCACAAACACAGCATGCAGGGCCACCTATCAAATATTTTAAGAGTTATAACTAGGGAGAGTCTATTGTGTTCAAGAAGGTCCCCAGATGAAGGGGCAGCCCAGCACAATCAGACCTAAGCAGCACTTCAGGGACAGGTCCTGCATGGTGTGATCAAAGGCACCTGCAATTCCTGCGAGGTCTCACAACAGGTACAAAGTCAACACCAGAACCAGCTGACTACTGCAGCTTGTACATAGACCTTTCCATTCCCCTCAGGCCACTGGGAAATTAGAGCCTTGTCAAGATCTGTAAAAAATACGTATCAGGAAATGATAAAATATTAGTGTCCCTGCACCCTGCTACACAAAGAAATAGCATGTATTCAGGAATTATAATTACAGTTGCACAGAGCACAAACATGAAATATACACTAAGGTAGCAACTGAAATTGGAAGTTCAAGTGGCATTAATTAACCCCTTGACAAGATTGCAAACAAACACTAAACAAAGCTGTACGTGGACTGAAAAGAAAACCCTGCCGAATGCAACAGTTAACTCTGAAAGTTAACAAGGGAATCAACTTCTCAGGCAAAAGAGGAAAGGTGAACTTTCACACACATCCCCTTTCTTGGCTTTCCGTGTGTAAGCAAACCTCCACATGGCAGTGTGCTGCCCACAGGTACACCTGTGCAGCATTTTATTTTATTTTTTTAAACCCAAATCAACATATTTCCACAGCAACACTGAAGAGACAACATGAAGGCAGAAAGAGCAGATGATGTGGAGGACAGGTCCTGCTTAAAGGAACTTTTCTGGAGAAAATAAAGGTTATGCAATTGTGTTTGATGAGTTGAGGAAGTTAGCAATGAAGAAAAAAAAAAAAAAAAGAATCCTAGTTTAATGCTGTCTGCATATTATCAAATACCAATCTGTAGCTTTCTTTGGAAAATCCATCCATTCTTTCTTCTTTGGAAACTAGCTTCTGCCAGAAAGCAGCACAGGAATTCACAGGGTGAGGAGAAACACGGCTGCTCAGACAGGTTTGCCTGCAGCTTCAAGAAAGCAAGCCCAGAGCACTTTCACCTTGGTGCTCGCAGTTGTGGTGACTGTGCCGAGCCAAGTATTTTTAATCCTCTTAGGTGTCTACACGTGCCTACAGTCACCTACATGTGATAGCTGCTACAAGCATGGTCCCCAGAGGTGAGATCTATTCAGATGTCCATGGTGCAGACAGCTAAGTCCAAGCTAATCATCCGACTTTATTTATAAGCAAAGAGAAGGAGGACATCTGGGGGCATGATTCATCTGACCTATTTTAGCTGTTTACATTAACGTGAAGTGTCTGTTCCTCTTTGTGGACAATAAGAAAGAGCCTAGGCACTTACACAGCAGGTTGTCCGTATGATGTGGTCAAATGATTCCCACCTTACATGCCTGAGCTTACATGGCTGGGGGCAGCAAAAAAACAAGACACCAACTTCTCTTTCAGTAAGTTTCCTTGCTGTTTTAAATGCATTTTCTTCATAATAGAAGTCCCGTGGTGTGACTAATGGTGCCACCCAGTGCAGAGAGCCAAGGCTGACGGCGAGGTGGTAGACAAAGGATCAAATGCAGCAAAAATGATTTTTAAAGTAAAGGCCAGGGACATGTTATGAGCTGCCTCAAATCTGGCTCAATAGCTCCTGATGTGACAAGTGAATTTAGCATGGTGCAGCCATTTAAATGCATCTAAAACAGCTGGTGGGATTCTCAAACACAAAGAGAGATAATTGTCAACCTTATTCACAGCAATTAAATCTCTATGGACTAAAATAGAACCTATTGTTCCCCAACACCCTGGGACTGGAGCCAGAAGGAACTTCAGTGGAGCAGAAAGTTGGCAGTTTGGAAAGAAAAAAAAATGCACAGAAAACTGCAATTCTCTGGCATAAGAGAAAAATCCCCCCCCCCCCCAAAAAAAAAAAAAAAAAAGGAAACAGACCTTCCTCTTGCACAGTAATAGGGAGACAACAGAAATTAGCACTGAGATAGATGTCAATATGGGCTTATCTCAGTGGGTACTCCACACAAACGGAAGAGTATCCAGAAATTTCTTCTACTGACTGAAAAGAAGAAAGCTAGAGATTATTATTGCTATATTTAGACACTTGCATAGTGCCCAGATATGTTTCCTCTAGAGTCATCTGAGCACATGATACTTAGACAGACACAAGAAAGCTGGATAACTGTTATTAAGAGGCAACCACTGCCAATACAGAAACAATCATTAATCTGCTCTCAATTCAAAATGATCACAAAGAAGTGGCAAAAGTTTTGTAAATCATTTGCCAAGGACAAAATACCTCCAGAGCAGCATCAAGAGACAGCTATTAGACTGGGAAAAGCCACAAAGAGGTGGTGCCAGAACCGTACAAGTGATGCTCAGGCTGCCACACGTCAATCAATGTGCCCCAAAGAGACCGATGGTTGTGTTGGCTGGGCTGGGGGCAGCAAGGGAAGCATACAACAAATCTTCAAGGTAGAAAAAAAAAATATTCCTCCAAACCATTTGAAAATGTGCCTCTCCTGACCAAAAACGTGAAGAACTCAGACCAGGGGTGGGCCAGAACATGTTGCAACCACAAGTCTTCTGCTCGCTAAGCCTGCATGCAGCTAGCTATCTGCTCCTGTACAGAAAGTATATTGAAATGTAAAAGTAGTTCAGTGTTGACTTCAAGGAATAAAAATCCATCTGCTTAGGGCTCTGACAAAGTGGTCTGATGGAAGAAATGCAAAGCATAGGCTGAAGGATGTACCGAAGTTCCCTCTGCAGATTTGCATCCAGTCCCGTGACTAGGCCAGGCTGCTGAAGGCCCTCGGGGCAGCTCACTGTCACTGCTGACACTTCTGGTCCTGTTCCTGCCTTTCCTCCGTCCGGAGATTTTGCCCCCTCCCTGCACCAGGTCTGTCCTTCTGAACCAGAAGCAGCAAACTCTGCACCAGCTCCGTTGTGCAAGCCTCCTCCCGGGTTACATCTGCATTGCTGCATACAGCTGGCCAACCTCCAGCCCAGGGACCAAGGGACATGGGCCACGCTCTTCATCCTCTCCCAGAACTGGGTATCTGCATCCACACTGCCTGCACAAAGCAGCTCCTGGCTCAGCGCTGCCCATGTTCCTCCTGGGTACCATCTGGAAAAACACCAGACTGTGGGCCACAGCTGTGCTGGGGACACAATAAGAAACAAATTTGTGCAAATGCGGGACAAGCACTTAAGCCAACATCAGCTTCAGCAGAGTTTCACAGCACAAATGCTGCTCTGGAAGACAGAATAAGACCTGCAATGAAAGGCAGTTTTCCCCTGATCTGCAGACTCAGGAATTCCTGCACAGTCCTTTAAGGATGCTGGACACTGTCAAATGGGATATTCCCCCATGCCTTTCCAGCTGAGAAATCCTTGGGAACCTCATGGAAGCAAAAACAAACTCAATTATTCTACACAATTTCTCTTGAAGAGACAAACTAATCCCACCATTATTTTGCCATATGATCCACCTGAAATACAATTCCGCAATAAAAGATGAATACAGATAGATGCTGTTATGCATCACAAACACCATAATTAAAAATCATTAATCTTCAAGATATCTTTCTCCAAAGCTTCATGTGCATTGTATTATTCATTGAAAAGGCTTCTGTTGCACTCAGGAAAAAATAAAGTTAACCATTCTTCCACAGTGAGAACATTTCATACACTGACTGTTGTGTAGTGCAGAAGAAGCCCACAGAATCACAGAATTGTCTAGATTGGAAGAGACCTCAAGATCATCGATGCAGCTTCTGAATTTACTAACAGGGATGTTGTAACTGAGCCCCAGCAATACAAGGTGGAAAGTAAATCAGCAAGTGCCAACCCCATTTGGAGACAACAGCGCAGCATCCAGTGTCACGGTGATGGCAGGGTGAGAGCTGCTCCTTTCTTAACACCACCCTTGCAAACCCCTGGCATTGGCAGAGATGCTTGAAGCTCCTTTCGATCTTGAGTGGCTCTAGGCCCTGCTCACAATGCCAGCCTGACACAGGCGCTGTCCTGGCTGCTGCCCAGCTCTGCATAAACACTCCTGGTGCTGTCCCCAGGCTGCCGCCTTCAGGGTTCAGATAGAGTCCTCCTGGGCTCTCTTTGCCACTAGATACAACCACAACACTCTGCTGAGTCTTTTTCTGCCCTGGGTTCCTCTACTCCTGCCTGGCCCCTTGGTTAAAAGGGTATGTTGTGGTGAGGCCACATTTCTTCCTCCTAATCCCGAGGATAGCATCTAGCTTTCAGATCCAATTCTTCAACTTTCTCTAGTTGGATCTCATTCACTATCAAAAAACTTGGTTCTCCTTTCTCATTACTAGGAACTTTCTAATCCTGCAGCATCTTACTTGAAAGGAAGCTGAAAGAGGTATCGCCTACTTTCAGCCAACACTGCCAATAAAAAACAAACATGACTCTCCCCCGTCATAAGGGTTAATAACCAGCAGTAAACAGAAACTTCATAGGAAACCAACAGAAAAATACTACTCTTCAGCTGCTTCTCAAAGTCACCATCTGGTTCTGCAAGGCTGTCTCCTAATATAAGGTAGTGCAGCAGTTTAAGTTGCATTACTTCTTGCCTTCAAATATCTTAACACATTGTACAACACAGAGCCATGTAACAACCAACGGGTTTTATATATACAGCAAAGAGCTACAAAGAACAAGAAAAAAAATTATGCTCCTTATATAATACTGCAACTATGTATAACCACTTAATTGTATTGCAACTTACACACAAACACACACAAAACATCTTCCAAAAAATCTTTAAAATGACCAGTGAAGCAGCCAAAACCTTCCATCTTTGTTCTCAATTTCTCACTTCCAACTTGCAAAATCATGGTATTTTCCACCCATTTACGCATCACCCAGCTTAAAATGCGAACCTTTTCCCACTGAAGTATGTGCATGTAAAATATTTCATTAAGAAAGAGGAGATCCACAGACTCAAACAGACACAAAATACGATCATACCACCTCCTGAAATTTTTTGTAGCTGGTTATGGTAACCACACTTCCTTAGTCCAATCTTCTTTGGATGTATATATAAATACATATATGTGCATACACACACACACATTAAACAAAGATAAACCTATCTGGCTAGGACAGATTTGTTTTTTTTTTTTAATCTTTGTTTGGTAAATAAATCTCAACAGTTCTCAGTGATGCAATCAAACACCCCACAGAACACATGAGCAATCAGCAGAGCAATTAGAAAGAAAGATTTAAACACAGTGGAGTTGTGCTCTACTTGGAAGAGGAAGTAAAAAAAAAAAAAATAAAAAGAAAGTTTCCATTCCTCTGAACTATTGATTATATCAGTAAGTACAACATGCAGTCTTACAAAGGAAACAGCTGTGAGGAATTCACTTCTGAACAGAAGAAATCCACCTTTCCATGGCTGATGAACAGACAGTGGCTGCAGCGGGGCAAAGGATCCCCAGGGCCTCATTACCTTCCTTCACTGAACTGCCTCAGTACAGCTCTGCTGTCCCTGCTCTGAAGTGCCATTCTGGGGAGAGAAATCAGGGAGCAGGTAGAGTAATTATGCACTTTTCTAATAGCAGAACAGCTTTCCAAAGGAATTTTACCCTCCCACAGTAGCCCCAGGACTAGACACCTCAGTGTAAATGCCAAAGGAATTGCCCACTTCCTGCTCACTAGTCTTGTACCAACTTACTTACAGCTTCTGCAATCTCAGTTAATCACATTTTATCACTCGAGCTCAGATAAATATAGCCCCCACATATATAACTCCTTCCCTTCTTGTGAAAGTTTTGGCTGGCACTTCTTTCCTTTTATAAAGAAAAAAGGCTTTTCTAGGAGGTTGGATGCTGAAGGGAAACTGCTTGCCTTTATTTTTTTTTTCAAGCAGTATTTCTGCTTAAGAAGGCATGTTTTTTCAATTATGGTAAAAAAAATGAAATTGTTTAATCTTCTTATTTCCACATGCATGAGAATTTGCACAGTCTTCTGGATTTACTGCACTTTTTAGACCATAACTACCCATTGAATATAAATTGAAGTTCTGCCATAGAGATATCAGTGGGTGGCCATGGGACTAGCATCCCATCTTCCCCAGTTATTTGGGCATGCAAAAACTTCACTGCACACAATTTTTTAATCTCTACAACAACAATTCTATTTCCCCCATCCCTAATTTCTCTTCTGCCTACCAGCACAAACTGAACTACACTGAAGCAAAAAAGGAGTTTAAATGCCTAATTAAAACCATCAAATACTCCAGTCGGTGGTTGGCATTACTGTACATCATTTTTTTTTTTTTTCATTTCCTTCCTCAGAGAACAGATCTTTGGTCCAATGTGCTGTGAAGCATAGCAACTAATACCCTCCTAGGATCCTGCATATTTTGAACGTGACCCAAACATGTAGTAGATATTTTCTCTAGGGATAAAACTTAGTGTCCAATTAACATTTTGAATAGCCTTGATAACTATTGCAAAGAACACTAGGATGATAATTGTAGGCATTAGACTTCCACGCTTCAAGCATATTCATCTGCCTATGACTCCACAGTGGCCTTCAACTGGGCTTTAAATATGATAATAAAAACATTAAGCAAGAACACTGTTGCAGCTGATGCTCAATAGCACATAGAACTTCAAAAATATTCTTGACTAAGAGAATGATTTTTACTCTATACTAACACACAAATCCATTGTTTAGACATGGGAACAATACTCCCCAAAATGTTTAACTATCAGACTTCATTCTTTACAAACTCTCCTCAGAGCATGAAGAGGGATATCTTCTGTAAAGAAAAAAAATCACTTTATTAACAACACGTGAAAGTAAGGAGACAAGGACCACGCTCAACTTATCTGCTTAAAAGTATTTCCTGCATTACCACCTCTATAGGTATTTACGATTTACTGGATTATAATACAGCCAAAATAATGTTCAGTTTGAGGGCTTGTTTTGCATAACATTTTAAAGTACACGCTGTAAGCTCCTCAACCCATTGTAATTTGGGTCTCCAATGGCTTAGTAGAGTCTTGATGCTTATCTACTTTCTTTCAGAGTTGCCTGAAAAACAAGTAGCCCACCTTTACATGCATTCTGTGATACCTGCTTAATCAAAGAGAACTATTTCTGTCACCATGTAAGCATGGAGACTTTACATCTTATTAAGTCATAGTGCTTGAAACACTGATTATAGGTTTAAGGGAAGGAAGGAACAGCTCAGAGATGTGCACAGGGCTTGGGTCATCTGTGTGTTGTGCTTATTCCTCACCTTTCAGTCCAATACTCACAGCTCTTAATGTCTTTAAAAAAACAAGTCAAAATCTGTACAGAAGCCTGGAGTGTACTAATGGTACAAAAAGCCTTAGGTGCTTACAAGAATGGGGTTTACAATTCTTTGGGAGGGCCAAAGTCAGGGCCAGTTCCCCATAAACTCTGTGTCCTGCACCACAAGCCAGGCTCACCAATGACAGACACCTACAGGAACTTGCACCGGGCAGCGATGGGCAGCACAATGAATCCCTAGAGGTAACACACATGGTAACAAAAGACATCCCAGTTAGCTCAAGTGCTGCAGAATGCAAGTCAATCCATTTCACTGCCATAAAATAAGCCTCCAAATAAAGCTTTCTAACATAAAGCTGGTCGAGTAATGAGGCCAGAGCAAGGAATGCTGACTTGAGGAAAGGAAAATGACAGATAAGTTCATCTGATAATTAAAAGGATTATTATTATTACTAGGTTTTACAGGTCTTAAAGTGGAAAATAAGTTTTATAGACTAGTACATCTACCAGCATCTGAATGATTAAGAAGAACAGCACTTTGAGTGTTTAATCAGCTTTTGATTTAGAGTACCTCTTAAACAACTGTCTCAGGAACTAGTACAGACTGTGATCTTGCATTTAAAAACATACATCTTTTGTTGCTTTTTTAAAAATACATAGTATTAAGCAGAAAATAATTCCTTTCCTCACATCTCTTAGATGAAAGAACTGTAAAAATGCACATTTCTTTCTGGGTCTAAGAGTAACAAACAGCCCTTTTCACCTACATGAAGGTCATCTAGCCTAGGCAAAGAGACACAAATATTTCCCTGTGCTGAACTCCCCACAAAACTAGGCAAGATGGCTTTCCCTTATCTGGAGTTTCCCTAGTCGGTGGTGACAAATCTAGACAGGCAATTTAACCAAATATATTCCTGTTAGGAATGTACCTTTTGAGGTTCAAGATCACTGCTGGCTGCTCCTATTTATCTGGGAGGTGGGTTCTTGGCAAAGCCAAGCTGGGAAAGAAACTTGAGGGCAACTGGGATTTGCTCCCTGGTGGTTTAGGTACCTTGTCAACAGCAGCCTTCGGTGTCACAATTTGTTTGTTTCTCCATGCTGAGCAGTGACACACAGTCAGTGACAAGGTGGTGATACTCAGCCCGTGGCAGTTTGCCATACGCTGGGTTTGCACCTTTCAGGACGGGGGAAGCCACTTCAACAAGTCAACATCAAAGGTGGATTCTCTGGATGACACCGGTGAAGACTAAGGAGCAACCTTTCAACAACCTCAAAAGCCATGATAAAAAGGCCAAAAAGATGGGGGACATAGGTCCTTTTCCTACATAATCCCCAAGAACATTTTTTATTTTTCTAAACAGCTGCTTATACTTCTATAGAAGTTTCCTTTCTCCCAACTATAACTAAAACTAACTACACAAACAGCCATAAATATAATTGGCCTGTTGGACCACCAAATCATCACCTTCTGTAAGGACAGTTCATCACCTCAAGAAGGTCCAGCCCTAGGCAAAGCAACCCCCTGACCTTTGAAGGTCCCTAGTACTCAAACTGGAACTTATTTCTACAAGAAAATGGCAGGCCAACTTGGAGTAAACCTGAAAAAACAAGTGCTTTTCCTGGGTGCTGTTCCACATCCCTGAGACATGAAACGAGTTAACTGCTTCCTTCTATTCCCTCAAGATAGGGAGTTTCTCCTCTGTGCCCTTGGAAGGCCATATGGGTAGCTCCACAGACTCTCCCCTCACCCTCCTCACCTTTTGCCTCCAGCTGTAGTGGTTAAGTCAAGTGAAAAAAGGACTACTGCAAACTTTTTCAATATCCAGCTGTATCTGCATACCCCAGGCAATCTCCTATGCAACAGAAAGTAATACTAAAACTGTTTGTTTTTTTTTTGTAAAAAAAAAAAAAAAAAAAAAAAAGCTGGCTCCCATACAGTGCCTTGTTTATTAGCAGATCACAGATGTTCTTAACACACACTGGCAAAGCGGGATAAAATCAGCAAAATGCATAAGCATCTGCAACCAACATTACGCTGAAAAAGGCAACACAATTTTTATGTCATATCAGTCAAGCCCACAGAGGTTTACCAATCACAGCCTGCAATCACACTGAACATATTGTTTGCCTTAGGCAACTGCCTCTTTTGCCTCGGCAGAAGAGATAACCCAGGTATTGAATCAGATAAACCCTATTTTTTGGTCAATAAGAGCCCGTGTGTCAGGTTTTTATCCTCCCATCCCTCAAGGAATAACCACGCTGAAGAAAAGGCTCAAGCAAGCAACAAGCCCTCACAGAGCTGGCCTCACGAACCCGACTCATCTGCCCAAAGAGGTTGCTGAGCACCCTCCGGGTGCCTTTACCACCTCCTTGCTGCTCCTGCTGCCGCACCACAACCCACCACCATCCTGTGGCCTGCTCACCCTCTGCCAAACCAATCTCCAAGGCTGAATCACCAGCCAAGGCTGGCAAGCCACAAACCCACACGCTACGCTGCTGGGTGTTTTCATTCACTGGCTGTTATGTTTGAAGGAAGTTGCTTCCACTCAGGACAAATTTTCAGTTTAAACCATAGCAGTAGGCCCTAGACACGCCAGCCATAACAACAGCCTCACTTCAGGTGAGGACTCTAGGCGTTGGAATACCAAATGTGAAAATTTCCTTTCCATCACCTAAAAATTCACTGTAGGATAATGTAATAGCTTGTTGTTTTGTTGCCTTTGTCTTGTTGGACAGTTGTATTTGTAGGTATGACAAGAAAAGGGAATTATGGAAGAAATGGTTCCAATGCGCTGTTCCTCCTTGAAGTCCTTCCATTACACGGTTTCAGGAGGTGAAACTACAACTTCCATGTATTATATTATCTCAACAGCTATTTCTCCACAGCTGCACTCAGTAACAGAAAGCACCTGTGCTGTTCTGATGGGGCCTCAGGATGTGAGAAGGTAAACTGTGCAATTAATCATATTAATTCAGTAACTGAAGACTCTAGCAGTCAATAGAAGCCATAAGACAGCGAAGACAAAAGATAAGAAACAACTGTCCAAGTTTTGCTTGTTTTTTTTTTTTTTTTTTTTTTTTTTTTGTTGTTGTTTTTTGTTTTTTTTTTTTTTTAAGCTAAAGCATAAGGCTCAGGCTTGTTGCATCTTAATCCTGGAAGCTATCTATCCCATCTCCCACTTTGCAGACCACAAAAATGAAATATGCCAGTTCCTCAGTTGCCCCAGTTCACATCCAGCTCAGAGTAGATGGCTGACGAAGGTAAATTTATGCTAAGATGTTTAAGTGTAAACTGAAGCAGCTAAGGCACACAAGCTCTTTCCCATTTGCCAGCAGTGCTTCAGGGGGTTTGTTCAAGAAAACAGTCTTGTCCCAGCTTCACAGGCAGGTTTTCCAGCTTGCACTAAGCTGCAGACTGCTATAAGCACAAAGCACTTACCTGGTTAGCTTTTTGCCAGCCACACTCTGTCTGCAGTCTAGGCACATCTTGGTACAATTTTTCCACTTATCAAGATGCAGGTTTAAGTCTAGAACTCCACAGCACAGGGGCAGGCACGAGCCAGGGCTGTGGAAAACAGCTGTTCTGTACAACATGTCTTGTTTTTTTGTGACTGTGATACCAGTCAAATTTCAAGATATTACAAGAGGAAAACATTCTTCAATACTGAGAAAACACATTTGAGGGAGAAGATATCAAAGTGACTAGAAGGTCTTTTTAGCTTCCTGCTCCTTTAAGCAGCAGCTTCTTTCAGAGGATCCATTTCAATTTTTAGAGAAGGTGAATGAGGAGAGGTGACATGACAAAAGGCTTTGCCATTTTGCAAGCTAAGGACTTGGAACAATTCCCCAGTGTAAACCTGCATCTGTTTGGTCAGGTCTTTCATCGGCAGAGCCCGAGTGAGAGTGTCTCCTTCCCCAGAAGTATTTACTGATGCTTATGAAAAATGCAAGTGCCACGGAAAGGACAGAGTTGGAAGACATGTGGCATCTCTAGTGCCTCATGCCCACTGAGTTATTAGATCAATAACTTCTCCCTACTCAATGTTGCTATACAACATGTAGGAACCTCACTACCTCTGAGAACTGTCAAACTTCATTTAAAAGAGCCAACAGGTTTCAAATTTAAGAGAGATATACACAGAGCATTCATACAGACCTCGTTTCCATAGAAAACTTGGTAAGTTGTCCTCGGTAAGGATCAGAACAATAGCAAAGATTAAAAAGCTATTACGGAGCTCAACAGGAATGGCAGGTTTGGTGGTAAGCTTTTTTTTTTTTTTTTTTTTTTTTAACTAGAGGAAACAATGTGTTTTTACTGAAACAGATAACTACAGAATGAAGAATCAGACAGTGCTGCACTGTAACTCCAGTGCAGTATGATACAGCCAATGCCTGAAACACCAGGTTTCAATGCTTTGCTTTCAGCTTCCACTGAAGCTTAAAACTGTTTTAATCAGAAATCCCATGTCCACACATAGCTAGACACAAGCAGTACTGTTAACAGATGCAACAAGAAGCAGGTTTGTCTATGCACGAGTACTCATTTGCATACCTTGTTGAATATACTCCTAAACAGGTATAGAGTCTATCTTTTATATCCCAAAGTAAAAATACTGCCCAAATGAAAACTAGTTAGTATAATTCATTCAAGAAAAGCAGCCTGAGAGTTGTACACTTTTTTTCCACACACTCGGTCTATCAATTCCAATTGTACTCTTAACAGTATCCTCTAAGAGCCCATCTTCTCTTTTTAAAATCATCTCTGCAAATGGTAGGAAGACAGGTTAGTTGTTCTAAAAACTCACTCTGTTATAGCATATTTATTTTATATGTGTTGCTTAGAGAGAGAAAAGCTATAGGTATATCAAGATGAATTTAATATATTTAATACTCCTCTACATCTAGTACACTGTTTTGTTTCTTTTTAACATTCTACACTGTGAAAATACAATATTTTATGACAAATATCAAATGCAAAGCATGCCTTGTAAGTGTCTAAGGTCCAGCAGGGGAGATGTGCTAGGTGAGATACACAGCAGCAAGTGCAGCCAGCGGAGCCTGAGGAAGTGGAGGGAAATGACTTCATCTCCCATACCAGGAGATAACAGGCCAGCACCTCGTGAAAGCAATAAGGATGGAAAAGTCAGCACATTCCTTGCATTTTAAGTGTGTGCATGTGGGGGGAATAACTCAGAGCAGCCGTTCTGACTGGATGTAGCAAGCGCCTTCAGAGGGACGTGTTACTTGGAAGGAGGATACAGAGGGAAGACGCAGCATCAGGAACTCTCTGGGGCATGTCAGCCCAGGTGTGGGCTCATTAGCCACCACTGTGCACCAGTCAAAATGCTGAAGCAGCCAAGAAAGAATCCTATGGTAAGGAAAAAAAATTGCATCTTAGCATAAACATAAAAAATACGTTTTGGTGCATCATCTTTTTACAACTTTGAAAACAAACTTTTCCCATAATGGATCAAATAAACATATTTTTAACTCTGAACTTTTACTTCGAACCAGTCTGGACACATGGCACACAGCAAGGCACTCCATCTTCAGGGGCACAGTCAATACTTGGGGGGCTCAAGTCCCACCTGAGTTCAAGGGTTCTCAGAGGGAAGCTCTGTGCTCCTTCACTACTCTGGAACCTCCAAGGGTTGCATTGGTCAATGCAGGGATTTGGGTGAGGAAGGTTTGTGTGACAAGCCATGGACAGGCCACCTCCTTGGTACTCAGCAGTTTACTGCAAAATGCATCCACACCTTCAGAATCCTGGAGGAATTCTGGTAGGCATGAAGCTGGCATATGAGTCATCAAAACACAGGGCAGGAGGAAGCTTTTAAATTCAGCTACAGCTTGATTTGAACTGACAGGGATGCATTTTTACTCTGGTGACCAAAGGAAATTGTGCTGTGTTTTTGACAAGTATCTAAATTGGTTTTACCTTGCTTTACACTTCCAACAGGTTGCTGTCATGGTCCAGAAACGATAGAGAGTTTAGGAAACATAAAAAGGGAGAAGGGGAAATTTTTGTTTCAAGATAACATTTGGAGTGCTGCAAAATCATCCCAGGGCCTACTCAGAAATGTGAATACATATCCATGTACACTGCTGAGACAGATGTGGTTCTGTCTTTAGTCATATTTAAGCGTGTTTAAAATTGCTTGCTGAGTGGAATGGCACAGCAATCACAACAGCAGGAAAACTTGAGGAAAAATTCTACCCTCCCACCCAACCAAGAATAGTTTTTACTGATGATTTGCCTCAACATTTGTCTTGAGCACCAGCAAAGTTCGCTCATTTCTTTTCTGAGTGAAGAAGCACATACTGTGGGAAGAGAAGCACATACTTTTTTCGTCTCTATAACAGTTCAAATATTTCTTAGAGGAACTTCTTAAGAACTGGCATTAAATGTTAAAAGTACTTTCTGCAGATTAGTTGAGCACAATGTACTGTTTAATATACCAGACAAGAAAATACCCGATTTCTTCCATTCTTGTGGTCCATACCAACCAACGGGCAAAGAGCAAGCAGACTAACACTGACTAAACACACTCAACTACACGTGAGCAGTAGTGGATTAGTAACAGCAAAAGCGCATCCCAGCTGCTGAGATGCTTCCTCTCTCCTAGAAGAGTCCTTCACTGCTAGTCAAAACACTCCTCTGATGCTTGTACGTTGATGTGGCAGAAGGCTTGTTGTAATGACCTTGGAAGCTACTACCAGCTGCGATTATAAAACTTTGGGGTTAGGGCAATACATGTTGGATAAAAGGTGAAGATCAGAGAGAAGAAACTCACTGGCCACCAAGAGAGAAGGGTGATGGTTGGCCATTTTCCACTCCTTAAAACACAAAAATAAGATAATAGGATGTCATGGTTTTAGCTCGGATAGAGTGAATTTTCTTCAGGGAGGCTTTTGTGATGCCGTGTTTTGGATTTTTGATGAAAACAGTGGTGATAACACACGGATGTTTTAGTTGTTGTAGAGCAGGGCTTACACAGAACCAAGGACATTTCAGCTTTTCATTCTGTCCTGCCAGTGAAGGGGCTGCACAAGGAGCTGGGAGGGGACACAGCCAAGACAGCTGGCCCAGATAGATGTCTCATACCACAGAGCATCATGCTTGGCAATAAAAGATAGGAGAAAGAAAGAGAAAGGGGGCATGCGGGAGAGAAGGGACATTCAAAGTGATAGCATTTGTCTTCCCAACAAACTGTTATGCGTGAAGAGCCTTGCTCTCCTGGAAGTGGCTGAACGTCTGCCTGCTGATGGGAAGCAGCGAGTGAATTCCTTGTTCTGCTTTGCTTGTGAGCATGACTTTTGCTTTATCTAGTGAAATGTCCTTATCTCAGCCCATGAGTTCTTGCACTTTTACCTTTCCAATTCTCTCCCCCATCCCACCTGGGGAAAGTGAGCTGTGGGGCTGAGCTGCCTGCTGGGTTAAACAACAACATAGGGTCATCATTAAAGCAAGCTCCAGGATAAAGACAAAATAAGTTTAAGATTTTTGCAGTACATAGGGATGTAGAAAGAATCTAATATCCAATGCTGAGTAAAAGCATTGAGGCGTCTTAATTTCCTGACTGACACAAATTCCTATGGAGGTCCTACCATCAAGAAGTGATGTACTTTCTTTCAAAGGCTTGGTCTACAGAGCCCCCAAAGCTACAATAAGGCACATATAAAAGGGCTGTCTATGCCCCCATTAATTAGATATAAATACAGAAAATTTTCATCAGATAACACTCAAGAAACCCAAGGAAGAAAAAGCGATAAAAACACGCTTCTTTAAGAGAATCCCATTCCAGTTTCTCTACATTAGTGATTTTTCTGAAGTTCTGAGACAGAATGATACTGAGAAACCTTTTTTTTTTTTTTTTAATGAAGCAAGAGTACAATCTTGCTTTCAGTTTTCCCAATTCTTGGCCTAATGCTGCATTCAGTGGACTTGTACAAATTATGTGCAGCAATATACAAAAACTCTCTGCAGGAGTGACATTCAGAACTGAATTTTTTAATGTTTAATTATAAAGCAAAACGCTTCATGTAAACCTAAAAAGGTTTTGTTTGGACAGGCACAGGGCTTGCCATAATGCTTCAGCAGCCTGTATCTGATATCTGTCCTGTAAAAATACAGCGCTTTGAGTCATTAAGACACTGTATATTGCAGAATATAAATTAGAATTATTTTCACTTGCCAGCTGCGAAGCGTTCGCTATTTATGCTCTGCTGTAATTCTGATGTATACACTCCATCTTAAAACCCCATAAATATGTTTAGTACTGGATTAAAAGAGGAAAAAAAAAAAAGTTTCATCATTTAATTTAATAAAATCACATTAAATCAACCACCACCACCACGACACCCCCTGCCTTTCCCCCAACAGATAAGGAAAACCATTAGCACTGTTAGATCAAGTTGTAACGGGTTCATTTGATGAGAAGTTAAAAACCGCAGGGCTTTTGAAGGTGATACACAACCCTGTAGCTGCCAAATGATCAGAGCAGAGCTCTCCCAGGCAAGGATTTACAGCATCAAGCAGTACCGAAGCACGCAGTTACCCTGGCTGCTACTTTTACTGGGAGGGAAACAAGGCAGAACTATCACTAGGCTTACTTTAAACACAACCATCTTGTTCTGTGAGCTCTTGGGATCTCATTTAAACTACCTCCAGACCCAGAAGGGCCCTACTTTAATTACCAAGTTCCCCTACCCTCCTCCTCCCCACCATCCCCTGGTAAAACCAAGTGACACAAACACAGCTGGGCCTTTCCTGCAGAAAGCACCGCGTCCATCTCGGGCCCAGCCTGGTGGGCCTGGCAGCAGGTGGCTGTGGAGGAGCACAAGGAACACTTCGGGCAGACCTCTCCACAGGTACTCTTGGACTTTATAATTTAGTTGAATTTTAGAATTTGGGGTCACCTCTTGCCTCTGTTGTAAACTGATTTAAAATAAACTTGCTAGATGCAGAAGCCACAGCTATGCATGGCAAAGTCAAGTCAGAAGAGGGCTAGTCCTGTCCTCAGTGGGGTGGCTGCTCATCACAGGGACCCAGAAAAGCCACATCCAGCTCCAGGGAGAGAAAAGACCCCTTCCCTTCATAGACAGTGCAGACAAGATGCACCTGAGCACATTTATCATGAGTCACAACACAGCTTGGGCATCTCAAGAGGTACAACGCAGCCCCAGAATGTGCAGGATGGATAAAACAGAATAAATCAAACTACACAATTTAAAGATTAGTATAATTGGATGACATGGTTGTAAATAGTATGTTTCCACTTAAAAGCAGTAAGTGGAGGATATCAATATTCAATGCTCCCAGAAAGCACGATCTACTCCTACAACATGCAGCAAAAATAACTCCACAAGCTTACATAAAATCCAGCATAAGAAGATATATGAGGCTTATCCTGTCAATGAAAAGGCTTTTTCATTGTAAAACTCAAGAGCCAGACGAGCAAATACAGCAACACTGACATCCCACTCTCAAGTCTGAAGACAAAGAAAACACATTACCTGCTGCCACACAGGAAAACCTGAAGCCTTGGGTTAAAAAGAGAAGTGCATTCACCAGTTTTCTCCGCACCTCCTTTTTTTTCTTTTTTCTTGGGGTAGTAAGGGGACAGGGAGGGGACAGGTAGTGTAAAAGCCCACTGCTTCAAGATACAAGGATGAAGAGCAGGGCAGCAAGCAACCAGCTTTGCAAACATCATCTCAGGGGGCTTTGGCTACGAGGCAAGCACATCGAGTTCATGAGATGGAGGTAAAATTTACACAATAATTGCTTGCCACAGCAGAAAAGTGAAATAAAGAAGTATTCTCCTTCTTTTGGAGGTTGATTTACTTTCACATCAGGTTTCTGTTTTAAACTTTCAGCCTAAACATATACTGAGTTGAGAAGAAACTGCAATGGTAGGATGCAAATTTAGGTTCTTCACATGTGGAATAGTAAGGAGTCTCCACACTTGTTTACAACGTTTCAGCAAGTGGAAGAACATTTCTAATCACCATTTCTTTAACTAGTGTGCTTTAAAAAAAAAAAAAAAAAGAAAAAGAAAGAAAGAAAAAAATCCAGCTAGCATCATTTACTCATCATGAGCTGTCAAAATCCTAGGACAAGTTAATTTCTCTGCACCAAACAGTTTAATACTATGGGGGAGAAAACAAAATCAAGCATTGCACATACTTGGCAATTATTTAACTTGAACAGTGACATCCCTGCATAGTAATCACATATTTCATTCTAAAAAATGAAACTTCTAGTCAAAGGATTGAAGGTAATAAGTGAACTCATGTTTTGCTACAAAAAAATCTGATGCTTCTCAAAGTAAATGACTCATCTATACCAATACTTTTATGATCCACCATTTTCTAAGAAATTGTCTTCTCTTTTTTAAACCACAGGAGAATACAACTTTGAAACGAGGACTCATGAGGCACGTGATGACAGAGGCATGCAAGCCTCTTAAGATTGCACATGCAGATAATTAAAGCAGACATCACAATTCTGCAGGATTACAACCCAAGGAATGAAACAAGAATGTAAACCTCAAGCTTTTCACAGGAGTTGCCTCTGGTGGCTTTTGAGAAGTTGTGAACTACTTTATGAGTAGACATAGTGACTCAATTGGTTGTCATTTTTGCTTTGTCTCAACTGTAGAGCATTGCCTTATTATACCAACTTCATTCAAATGATTCAAAATTCATTGAATCAAACATTTAAGAGGTTATTGAATTGTGCTGCTTTATCTCCCAGCTATTTACCATCCCTAATAATTTGAATTTCCATCCTCTTTACATTCAAGGAGTGAATAGAATTCAAGACAAAGCCTTCTGCCTGACTCTTTAAATGTAGATTTGATGAAAGCATGAGAAAAATCCTAACAATTACAGATTTTTTACATAGAGAAGGTAATAGGCTTCATCAAGAGCTACAGACAAGCAAAAAAAATCAAACCAGTTTTGATGGTACTAAGTAACCATGTAAGAAATTTGGAAGGAATATAATCCCAGTACAACTGAATATCAGACTATGCAACATATGTCACCACTTGATTAATAGCTTAAGGATATCACCAAACATAAAACATCCAGTGGAAAATGACCTAAACTGGCAGTTCATCCCCAATGCTCATGTCCAAGAAGTCATTATCCCTGCATCTGGTTCCCGTTCCTCTCACTGTCCCCACTATGGATGATTTGGGATTCATAGTCCCAGGGTCCCTTCTGGACAAACATCAGAGGACAAGAAAGCAACCCGAGGCTGTGCCATCAAAGCCTTCCCTAGCAGGACAGCTGTCTCACAAAGCTGCCAGGTTAAACAGCTTAAAAAAAAAAAAAAAAAAAAAAAAAAATCTGGAAAAGTGCTATCATTCCCAAGCTATAAAGTGCAATCACCTCATTTCACTACTGTTACACTGTATCTAGCATGAGATAATACATTTTCCAATCTGTAAACAGGTATCCGATGGTTAAGATGTCACTGGTTTACACAGTATGAGGGTGAAAACCACACCTCCTCAAACTAATTATAAAAAGTCATCAAACAGCAGGAGATGTGTTCCTCTGCAAGGTCCCACAGGACACTGCTGCTGCTTACACCTGACAAATTTTTCCCCTGTGAATTACTGCTTTATGATTCGCCTTAAAAATCAAAAGCCTGGAAGGCATTTAGGCTGTTAAAGATTAATGAGCAGAGGCCTTTCAGCTCTTGCTTTATGCTCAAATATCAAGAGGTCCTCTATCAAGGATTTTATTAATTTGAGCAGAATTGATGGAGGCTGCCCACACAGCATCTCCTTGCCAATTATAAGTATACCATAATAATTGTAAGAACGCCCACTCCCATTCGCACGACATTGAAATAATGCTGTCATATGCGACTGAGCCCAGACAGAGAAGTGCCAAAATCTCTGTGTACCTGCTTGCAGGTATGTCCTAGTTTCTGAAGAAAAAAGGCTCCTTTCTCCTGCCCCCCAACACACATGCACACTTTGTTCTTCTCTGTAAATGGTTCTTTAATAAACTATGAATGAGGACTAAAACTGGGAACTTTGTCTTTCACATGATTCAAATAATGAAGTTAGGCAAGATGTTTGAAGACATAGATTATACTTGATAAGCATAAATACCCAAGAGACCCATCCACAGGCTAGAAGTAGATAAGTGTACTGATAAACAGCACAAGATACTGTACAAGCAGGAAATTAAAAATAAGTGCACATACCTCCATCCCATGCCCACTCCCCCCCCCCTCAAAATAAGTAACACACAACTCTCAATCAAAGCAAACAAACAAAAAAAACCCACAACTATGGATTTCTCTCCTCCGTGTTACTGTCTCTCTCAAAAATACCCACACTATAGTTACATAGAGCAAGGCAAATGTTTTTCTGGACCGTTTCCACCCTAAAGGACAGTAGGTAAAAACGTGGGTCATAAAAATCCCCACTCCATGCAAAATTGGCTGAAAAATACCCTTTACAAATACACTGACTGAAGTTTAATGATTTGCTTGGAGAATGTGAGTATATTGGACTAGCCAGCAGCTGACATTAAATCGCTTCACCGGTCATTGTCAACATTCCTGCAATAGTCCATGCTACAAGAACTTAGTCACAGCATAAAAATGCCAGAATCTTTCAGAATCTGACACCAGATTTTTCTGCACGGTCAAATGCACTGACCAGCCTGGAAGACTGCACCCACATGTTGCCTGGTGTTATAGGAAAGAACAACAAATTATTTAACATTTCCTATATTTTCATTCCTTTGTCCCTCTCCCCTTTTCCAAAAACATATTTTCTCCTGGAATATGTTTCATATAAATAACACTTCCAGAAATTTCAAACACTTTGAAGCTCTGTTCCTTCCTTAACTGACTGCCAGAAGCACAACTTGCCTTGTAGGGGTGTGGGAAGAGCCTTCAAGTGAGGAGCTGTGGGGATACAGAGAACACTGCAGTAATAAACATCCTGAAGAAGAAATGCAAAAAGAACTAAATAAAATGCTAACTTGGAAACACTGAGCTGAGTTTCAGTTTTAGGTTAAAAGTGCAAGTCTACTGCTACACCGTTACTGTGGTATGTGCCCTGACCCAGGTGAAGCCCTCTTTTTCACCTCTCTTGAATCACTCCCACACATTTCTCATCTGAATTTCTTTATTTCTCAAAGCAGAAACCACTATTTGGCTCCAGCATGGTATACAGATGCACCTGGAGCTTGGGTTAAGACTTCTTTCAGGCATAACAAAGAATTTACAAGCAAGTTCACAAAGCTCCTAGTGTTGTTTCACACTAGAAACCCCACTGCACGTCTTGTTGGATGTTCTCATACCATCTCTGACTCCTAACAAGGAACAGTGAGAGTCTGTCCTCACCACCAGTTAACATTACATTGAGTACATCAGTAATATCCACCATTGTCTCTTCCACTCAAAGACAGATTTACTCCCAACCTCACTTTCCTCCACAGCACTAAAAGTCCTAACCCTGAACCCCACATACCGGGCCCTGCAAGACATTCCCAGACCCTAACCACTCATTCCTGACTTTTTTTTTTTTTTTAACCAAGTACCATCAGTTTATTATGAAATACACCCACCTGGTTTTGGCTGCCACATGACATCTCCTGTGCCTGCACCAGCTCCACTCCCCCTAGATCCAAGGATCACACCCTTTAGTACAGCTTTCTTGTTTGGGGCAGTAGCACCTCCTCTTGGAGAAGCTGCCATGCACTTAGAGCCAGGTCTCATACTGTGGCTCTGCTGCTCATAAAGGCACGTAAAAGACAATACTGAGCCAGTCCGTAATCACTGGGAAAGGCAGCACTTTATGCCAATGAATTACCACAATCCTTGCAATCCACGTGGCAACTACCACAGCATCAGCCACGTAAAAATGTATATATGGAACTTGCTAGTTCAAGTTTGGGCTACACAGAGTTTATCCACTTCTCCGTGCCCAGCCCAACACTTGAACTCACATTTTTTTCATTCACCACTGGAGGTGTACTCTCATGAGGCATTAGTTCTGCCAACTGCGCTCTAAAGAACAGACCCAGGCAGACATGTCTCTAGAGCTGGATCTGTCACCAAGACTTCCAAGGGCTGAACTCATTTGGGCTCAAGGAGCTTACCATCTGGCTCATACCAAACAGAAGAGATGACCCCCATTGCTTCTGCTTGGGATGTCTTCTGCACTGGGGAAGAGTCGTCCTGGAGGATATCTACAAGTTTGTGACTGAAGACAAGTACTGGAGAAGAAACATTTTGTGGCTTGTTTAAGAAATTGTCTTTGCTCCAAAGGCAATGGTGTTAGGCTGCAAAAAAAAACCAGATGTGCTCAGCTTCAAAGCTGAGCTGTATTATTGCTAGTAATCAACATAAAGCAGACAGCAATAAATATCAACTGGCCAAGAAAAGTGCTAACAATCAAAAAGGAACAGCAGCAAAGTTCCGGTTTCTGCAGAAATGCAAACCAGTAACCTGAGATACAGGTGGCCTGTGTTACAGCCTGGTTGTCCCCAGCTCAGCATGTTACATCAGCTCTTTGAACAAGGCCTTCCTGTTCCTCTGACAGGTGTTTCATCATGCAAATAAACAGGTTCTAGCCAGTTAAAGATAAAAGATAAGCGATGAACTCATTCGCATTAAAAATGATACTGAGCTACCAGTGCCAATGCATGAAAATGCTCCCACCGATAGCTGTGCAGGCTGCAATAATTCTGTACCTTTACCACATGCTCCTGGCTTGACACATGCCTATTAATGCCACAACGCTGTGGCAGTACAAGACAGCCACATCCAAGGTAAATCCTCCAGAATAACTTCTGCAAGTTAAGCAAGAGTGCCAACTGGAACTGCCTGCCATTTCCCCCCCCAGAGAACAGTTATCTAGGCTTCACAACAAACAAAGAGAAGAGAAGAGGAATGCAATTAGTGAAATCAGGAGATAGTTGGCAGGGATGTCACATGGGAGAATTAAAGAAAACAAAAACGACCTTCAATAATCAGGTCAAACATACAATACAAAAGCTGGGTTATACTACATAGGTTACTCAGCCAGCTACAAAAATGGTAATCGGATAATTGAGGTTTCCTCTTCTCTTTTTAAAAATTGCTTTTAAAATAGTTAAGAAGCATTGGCAGTTTGTACCTACCCCCTCACCCCTTTTGTTTTTTTAAAGGAACTTGGAGAGCTTAGGGCAACAGGTTTCTCCCTAGGAAATGTTATGATTCATGAAATAACCACACATGCAGCAGTACTCTCCTGAAAACGTGGAAAAGAAAGACCATCCACAGTACTACAGCCACTCCTAACGTTTGTTAGCATACAAACACCAGATAAAGTCATCTTCATAATCATTTCAGGAGTCCCAAATTAATATTTCTATAATCAGTGTCAAATACTAATTGAGTGGGGAGGTCAGTCCCAAATACTGCTATTGAGGTCTCTCTCTCTCTAGCATAAGGGAAAAGAAATACACGGTCTAGGGATCTGAAGGAGTAGTGTAATTAATCATTATTATTATCAAGTCCTAGGCAAAAGAGATCAAACACTGCACTGCTAAGGAGGATATATATAATCTGAGCCTCCTGAACTTCACACACGCTGCTTGGGATATCACCAGCTGTGACTTCATTCACCAGCAGGGAATGGCGAGGATGGAGGCTGCCTGCAACCACTGGATGCCTGGGGCTCCAGGGCAAAGGGGAAGGAGCAGCCAAAAGAAAAAAGGTACATTAAATTAAGTAAATGTCTACATACAGAAAGAGCTATGTAAATGTATATTTCCCACACCTTTAAGGATGTTCAGAAGTACAAATGCATGCTGGTTTTGAAGTCAGATCCTTTTCCATGATGCACTGAAATTCTCTACACAAGAGTTAGGTCATAAACTCTCAATACAGAAGGTGACTAGCTTGTGACTAGGTAAATGACCCCATAAAACAAGAAGCAAAGCTAGGACTGTTCATTAGAGACAAGTCCAGAAAACAAGTAAGTTCCCAATTGTACCAGGATTGCCATCTGTGATCAGAACATTCACAGCATTGCCTCAAATCACAACAGGAGCTTTTGAAGAGAAAGGCCAATTTGGCTCATTTCCCTGCTTTTCAAAAGTTTGACTGGCATGCAAAATTATTTGATTGATCCAGGTTTCCTCCACTCTGTGCCTACCATTCTTGACCAGATGAAAGGTCTGGGCTGGGGTAAATAAGGAGGAAGAACAGTTGTTCTGGTAGGATGACAGTGATAGGTGGCACTGCAGAAGTGGGGTCAGCAAAATTCATCCCTCATGGAGAAAACACCACTGTTTGTCAACCGACTAACATGCCAAAACATAATATAAGGCTTTATTACTGTCATGGTTCTGGCTTGGATAGAGTGAATTTTCTTCAGGGAGGCTTGTGTGATGCTGTGTTTTGGATTTCTATGAAAATAGTGGTGATAAGACACCAATGTTTTAGTCGTTGCAGAGCAGAGCTTGCACAGAGCCAAGGACATTTCAGCTTCTCATGCTGTCCTGCCAGGACTGGGGCTGGGGCTGCACAAGGAGCTGGGAGGGGACACAGTCAGGACAGCTGGCCCAAAGCGATGTCCCACACCGCACAGCATCATGTTTGGCAATAAATGCTGGGAGAAAGAAGGAGGAAAGGGGGGGACATACAAAGTGATGGCGTTTGTCTTCCCAACAAACAGTTGTGTGATGAGCCCTGCTCTCCTGGAAGAGGCTGAACACCTGCCTGCTGATGGGAAGCAGCAAACAAATTCCTTGTGTGTGCACAGGCAAAGCAAAACAGCTTTCACTTTACCTAATGAACTATCCTTATCTCAACCCATGAGTTCTTACACTTTTTCCTTCCCGATTCTCTCCCCCATCCCACCTGGCGAAAGCGAGCAAGTGGCTACATGGGGCTGAGGTGCCTGCTGGGTTAAGCCACAACAAGTACATTTTTGGAACACAAACATGTTTGGAGGCAACAGCTGAGTGAAGCAGTTGAAACTCACAGTTCCAGCAAAGGAAACTAAAAATGATGGCTGTACAGTGGGGGATGCACACTCTCAAAGTGAGAAGGGAAGAAAAGACTCTGCCAGGTCCAGTAAATTTTTTAGAAAGTCTTTAAAAAATGTTTAAAAACAGCTACACTGACCTCCACATAACCTTTTTGTGGTCTTTAGGTTTTTATTTATAAAAGTCCAGGCTTCCTAGGAACTCTGAGCACATTACTCTGTAGCTTAGCTGATTTATTTCCTTTGACCTCATCTCTCAGTCATTTACCCTTTCAGCCCAGGTTCAGGACTGGGCAGATGGTACCTGCAGGTCCTCTCACAAAGGATGCAGCAATCAGGGTGAGCTGTCCCCCTCGTGCCAGGAGCTGTGCTGCAGCCTCCACGTGGTGCAGGAGGATGCTCCCATTCCCCTCCCAGCCAGGACTGTTCCAGTTATCGCAGCCAACACTGAAGTGCTTTTGACCAAGAACTTTATAAGCTAGAGCTGATGCTGAAACCTACCCATGCTGCTGAGCTGCATGCTATCTGATCTGTCCTGAGTGAGGGGGATTAAATGGGTGGAAAAAAAAAAAAAAAAAACTTCATTAAAACTTTTCCCTGAATTCAACTCCTGTTGCTCACGATAAAGCTCTAATTCAGACCTTGCCAGTTGTAGGAAAAACAAGATGGGAGATAACGCTCTAACTACAAAGCCTACTCTGTCAGCTGGCCATCGGGCTGACAGACAACATGCAAACTCCCTGCAAGAGTTTGTAAGAGGCAAATCTGTAACAGGACTTCACTGTTTGTATTTATTTGAAGCAATAGACTGTCACTTAGTAGGCTGGTCTTTAAACTTTTTTGTTCACACACCCCATGACTAAAAAGTACAAATAATTGCCTATATCGGAATACTTGTGCTCATCTCTCCAATTACATACTTTCACTACTGAAGTTCTAATATTTTCTTCTTGCACCTCACTGGATCATCTCATTCAGTCTGCTTTGAAGACCACCGAAAAAAAGCCATTTATTCAGAAGATTTCAAAAAACTTAAGATTGATTTTCATATTAAATATGTTAACACACCCCTTTTCGAGAACCATTTCATTTTCTCCACAGATTCTACACAGAAAAAGCAACTTTACAAAGATTTTCACCAGGTCTAATAACAGGCAAATAAAATATTCCAAAAGTCACCAAAACTAAAGAACATTTTTCTCCTTTGCAATATTGCCCAAACATCTGGGGAAAAAAAAAAAAAAAAAAAAAAAAATAGTTCCCACACCTTAGACCCAAGCTCATTAGCTTTGGCTGAGATAGAGTGGATTTTCTTCCTAGCAGCTGGTGCGATGCTGTGTTAGGGATTTTTGATGAGAATAGCGGAGATAACACACGGATGATTTCAGTTGTTGCAGAGCAGGGCTTACACAGAGCCAAGGACATCTCAGCTTCTTGTGCTGGCCTGCCAGCGAGGGGGCTGAGGGTGCACAAGGAGCTGGGAGGGGACACAGCCAGGACAGCTGGCCCAGGCTGACCAAAGGGATGTCCCATACCATGTGCCATCATGCTCAGCAATAACATCTGGAGGAAAGGAGGAGGAGCGGGGGCATGTTGGGGATGCTGCTGCTTGTCTTCCCAACCAACCACTAGGTGTGGTGAGCCCTGCTCTCCTGGAAGTGGCTGAACACCAAAGGGAAGCAGCGAGTGAATTCTTTGTCCTGCTTTGCTTGTGCATGTAGCTTTTTCTTTACCTAGTGAACCATCCTTATCTCAACCCATGAGTTCTCGCACTTTTACCTTTCCAATTCTCTCCCTCATCCCACCTGGGTAGAGCGAGCAAGCGGCTGTGTGGGGTGAGATGCCCACAGCGGTTAACACACAACACCCAAACTAGCCACTGCTATCTAGATAAAAGAAATAAAACACAGACATGCATGTGGAGTCCACTTTTAAAGTGCTGTATCATTGTATTTGTAGTTTTCACACTGCACTTTTTTCTCTGGGCTTACAGATGATGATTCTGTTTTCAAATTGCATATTCCCTTCACATGAGATTTTACCAGCTACTGCTGTACTACACAATTTCTCACTGAACCATATAATTAGGTTACATTTTTAGCTGACTACATAAATTGACCTTCAGATCTAACAACTGCATGTGCAGACTGACATTCTGGACACACGCAGCTTGGCTGTACCCTGCTTTCACTGAACAAGTGGCAAGGCTTCCTCTTGCTCCACAGACAAGTGTTTTGTCTAGAAGAAAATGCAGAAACTGTAATAAGAGGACAAAGTAACAATACTAGTTACATACATTGGCCTCCCTCCCCCCCCCCCCCAAAAAAAAAAGACAACCCTAACCCCCCAAAACAACAAACCAAAACAGAAATAATCTTAGTGAAAACTCACTGTTACACCAACTGATGACCTCTTTGAAGAAGAGGTCATACCATCATACAGAGCCACATACAAGGTTCATCTAAGGTTTTGATGTCTTTATGAGTAATTACAATTCATTCTCCTAACTCATTAATCTATTTCACAAGAATAAAAGGATCCTGCAATTTCTTGTCTCAAACTTATTTCTGCTAACTTGAAATTACTATCATTTCAAAGACATAACGCCTTTCAAATTCTTCAGCTGGAGAACGGACTGAAATGACCCTTTTTAAGGGATTCAAGTCTCAGATTCACATTCAGTCTTGACTATGACTACTAAAGTTTAAAAATGATATTTTTTAGAACAGATATTTGAAATTTAAGCCATATTATAGGAGCCTCCCCATTACAAGCACTCCCCACCAAAGGATTTACTTCCTGTGACATGCTTCAAGTCTACACCTACACCCACTGGCAAGCTCATCTTCTGACTTATAGTAATACCTAGAAAAATGCTTCAGTGAAGTGACCTGAGCATTTATCAGACTCACACAGGAAATGATTAATTCACAGATTTATGAATGTTTTTTCTCTGTGGCCTGTATTCTTTAACAAGAATAAAAATTTGAAAAGGTTATTCTCTGTATCTCAAATGAGTAAAGATACTTGTTCCTAAACACTTTCTAAAACTATTACATGAATCTGATTTTCCCTTTCCAGGTCTCTGCAATATCAAAGTAATCCTAATTGGTTCTAGACTTAAAAGGTATGAAAGATATTTTGCCCCCTTGATGAGAGGCCAGTAGAAACTTCTGAGTCCCTTCAGCTTGTGGCTGAGTCTTCTGTCTTCACCCTTCACAGTCTGTAGAGCACAATCTTTCTCTAGAGTCTGCTTTCCAATTGCTCTGCCTTTTCCTCTTCTTGTCTGTTGCTTTTTACAACTATTGTCCGCTTGAGTGAATACAATGATGCCAAGCCTCTTTGAAACAGCACAGCATAACTCAACCATACACCTAAAACTCTCTTCCCTCCACTCTGCTGTGCCTCAGGATGGCCTTATCCACACCACCTACCAGGAGCAGGAACTTATCTGGGGATTGCTAGAGACTGTGACCCAAAACTCAGTCCAAACGATGGAGGCACCAGGCTTGAAGCCTGTGCCACTGGCCCACTCCACACAGCCGCACCAAGAGCCCACACAGCAAGAGTCTTGGCCTGCAAGGCACCCCTTCTGTCCTCCTTGTGCCAGCCACCAGCCCATTCGTGTAACACCTTCCAATTATATTAACCCAGACCACATCACAGCCCTTTCTTTCCCTCCTTTGCATCCACTTGCTTCCTCCTCTCCCCAGCTCTTTAATGACAACAAACCCGATGTCTGTTCCTCCATCCAGCCTGTCTGACCAGCTTGGAATTACATTAAGAGACCTACGTTTTTTTAAGCAACTCACCTCGGTCAGATAGTTTCTAAATTTGCTCCCATAGCTCTGCACAGCACTGCTGCTCTGTGCCTTCCTACTTTAACAGCTGTCATCACACACCTGTGGCCAGATGAACCATTTAACTTGGGTAATGCAATCTGAAGGACAATCTCTGCATCCCATCAAGGTGGGATAAAGAGATACAACTTCTCTGCAGCAAGCCTGACCTCTGCTTTCAGCTGGCACAGCACCTGCAAGCCACTATTAAAGAAGCCGTAAGGGCCAAACGGGTTCATTTGCCATTACGAATGGCAGATTGCAGTACTCTGAAACACTTTTCCAGCACTGACTGAACAAAAACAGTGATTAGCAGATCAATCTAGCAATCACCCGCTATCAACCCAGCCTGTGGATCAGCTGCTTGCTGCAGCTCCTCCCAGCCAGCCCACACTCACTGCTCCCTCCCACGGCCATCACCCAAGCCTCAGGCACTACTGCCCCAAGCAAGGCTTCCCCAGAGCCACTCCATTTACCTTCTCCATCTACAGCTGCCTGGCTTTCTCTTCTCTTTATTACTTACATCTACACATATTATTAGTTATTATTAGCAATTTGTTTTCCTTCTTTCCTGATTAGGAGAAATGCAGCCCATTTTTTTTTTTCTAGGAACCTTTTTTTTTTCCCCCTCTCTTCCTGCTCACCTGCACATCACCTCCCACTGCCTTGGTCAGAGCTCTTAGGCCAGCTGGACAACCCAAAACACCACACCAGGCAGCCATGCAGCAGGAAGAAAGAACACTTCCCAGTACAAGTTTGTTTTTAAAATCTAGTCTCTAGCCCCCATACCTACCTCATGATTACAACTGTATTTACCACTGCCTCCTAGGGCTAAAGCAGTCTCCACATAGGTGCTGGGGGGACCAGCACAGCCACCCAGCCATCATAGCCTCACGAGCCTGGGAGCCCAGGCACTGCACTTCAGGTCCCACCTGGCCTGCCACCTTCCCTGCTACTGTCACACCCCAAGCAGCCTTCAAGGTTTGTTCTGCTCTTCTACCTCCAATGAGCGGCTGCTCACTTCTCCAGTTCTCTAACTGAGCAAGTCTGGGGTACAATGCTTGGGCTAGCCAAGGTTCTCCCTGGTCATCCCGGCCGCAGTAGGACACCTTCTCCCATCCCTCAGGAGAAACCCTCTTATTCACATCATGGTAGGGTTTCCTTTAGCAGTAAGAGCAAAGCACTGTGAAGGAAAACTGGGGTACCCAGCAGTGCAGACCACACACACACACCTTTCCCAAAGGGCTGACAGCCCCTGGTGGCCACCAGGCGGTCTTCAACCAGCAGCAGCAATGAGGGAGCCATCTGTAGTTTGAGACCTCCCAGATGCCTCCCAGAATAAATTCCTTTGCGCCATCCCTTCTGAGTCTGTTGTGGCTCTCCCGATACCTCATCTACAGGATTTGTCCTGGTGGCAACTCAGCAATTCCTGGGCATACGATGATAAATGTCACTATACCCCACCCACAGGTCTCTCTGGACACACCAGCCTTACCACAAGCAGTTGTAGTGATATCTGAGAGACTCTTTGTATAATTTTCACTAAAACAAAAGAGATCCGAGGACAAAACAGAAAATGGTAGGCTTCCAGCTTGCTAAAGACAATCATAATTAGTTCTTCAGCAACATGGCATGCTCTGTGTCCAGACACCAAATGGCACACTGGCCTACAGGGCTACAAATCAGTATGCACAGCAAACGGGTTTCAAGCCCACCCTGTGAGGTACATCATCCCAAGAACATGAAAGGTCCCTAAAAGAAGACGAGTGCCTCACATGAGCCATGTGACACGGACCACGGAACCATTTACACAACAGTTAGCATCACGCTCCTGGAGACCCTTTTGAAATTAAGCTTTGACCCCATACATCCTTTTCCAATTTCACCATTAAACTCTCACTTTATAATAGCGCTCCATTAGAAAAAATAGAAATAGTAAGGATTAACGCACACTGATTAAGATACCTGGTACTATATGTGCAGAACCTTTTTGTAGATTTAATCTGTGCTGATTTTTCAGGTAATACAAGTATAAAATATTTATTCTCAGCTTTCCCGTTCTTAATAAAATCATTACTGCCATGGATCAAAGTGATAAATACAGCTCCATGTCTAGAGAAAATGCCCCAGGTGTTCGAACTTCAGAAGAGGTCAAGCAGCATTAAGCTTTCAGATCCATACTATTATGTTACATCAGATGATGGCTATAATCACCTCTGTTAAGTCATGATATTAAGGCTAGTATGGGCAGTATGTACTTTCGTTGCGCATTTTGTTAGCTTATGTTTATTTTTAAAATCCAAAGGTGCTGATTGCTGTATGGGACATTTTTTTTCTGAAACAGAAACAACAATCTTCAAAATCTTATAGGTGTTCCACACAAAGCAAGTACTGCAATTGGAAAACAAAACCAAAGAACTTAGCAAAACAGCTTAGGTTTGTAGTTAGCTGATGTCCAAGTTCAAAAATAAATGATCCAGAAAGCATTTGGCAGCATAAAGTATTTTAACAGAAGTAATTATCACCAGCTTCTCTACTTTTTATTATTATTTAACTTCATTTCTAAATTTTTGATCAGGAAGAAAAGGGAGATATCTCCAATCCCTGCTTTTTCTTAACACCATAAACCAAACTGGAGCATAAAATGAGTACTTCTCTCCTCATCTTGTAGCATATAAAATATCTTTTCACTTGGAACCTCTGAAGTCCTAGAATCAATATTTTTAAATGCATAGTCTAGCAAGTTATAAAAAGAATTCCATTAAGAATAGATTACGCTTCAATATAATGCTAAAAAAGCTTATTTCCGATATGTTTTATTTCTGCTCACTGATATAAACCAGACCTTACTTTAACACATCAATAATTAGGAACCAGGGGCACTGATGCTCCCTTGAAGGTCAGTAAATGGCTTCACTGTCTCCTCCACAGTGACTGTGAAAGACTGAAATGATGTTATCAGTGCTCTCCTACTACTAACACTGAGATACAGTAACTCTTTTCGTGAAACCATATATCCATATAGTTCTAAATAAATGGCAGAATATTAAAGCCTCCCATCCATCATATAATATTTTTTACTTCCTTCAGAGAGACAGCGGTGTAGGAAAACGACACTGAGTCCCACCAGTGAGCTAGCTGAGCTGACTGTAGAAGCACCGGGAGCCTTCACCTTTTGGGAGGTGCAAACTGAACTTCTGTTCTCTTACAAAACAATACTTGATCTTCCAAGATTAATTCCAGCTCCTTCTGCAAATCCTTCCTTGCAGGGGCAGAGTCTGCCCGTGTTACGTTCAAATCCCAGCTAAGCATGTGCTTACTCACCGGCCAATACGCCCATCCTGACCAACGATCATGCCTGGCCAAAGAGAATGGAAAAATTAAGATATTGCCACAACTTCCTCCAAATCAGGTTTTCCTGTTCTGTCTCTCTCTCAGCAGCCATGCATTTTCAATAGACTTCGGAGTATTCAACTCAGAGTCCTGCTCCTTGGACAAGTTTGGTTGAAATTATGCTCCAAAGAACTTCTAACTGTGGATTGACCTCTAGTAGACAAGATAATCAAGCATGCTTCCCTCCTTCAAAGCACTGGGCTTCATTTTGCCCATAAAGTTAAAAAAAAAAAAAAAGGCATTTGGATTTTAAAACAGATTTTGAATCAAGTGAAGTATCCTACACTTGAATCTTTCCACACCATTTGTGGTATTTCCAAACCCTTGTTATCTGTAGTAAGATAATGGGAAGGAAGACTGGCAATGTAAATGCCAGTCCTTACAGTGACAGCAAGAAGGTTAAAACATCAGCCCTGCCTCCAGCCAGCTGTCCTCAAGGCTGCTCTTCTGCTCCCAGCACGTGAGATGTCCAGATAGCTGATTCCCTTGCTGTGTCACATTTTGATGGAAACTCACTCTAAAACATGTATCTATGTGCACAAACGCTCATACATATTCATGCAGATATATCTATAAATATATTTACACTTATGTGTGTATATATATATATATATATATATATATAATTTAGAGAGGAAGTACAAAAACACAAGGCTCCCTAGACATTGTTGCTCAGAAGCAAAACAAAACAACACCCTAGGCAGGCTTTTCTTTTCATTGCTCATGTTACTAAATGACACGCACAAATTAAACTAAAATAAGGAAGAAGAAATTCCATTAATGCAGTCACCTCGCAATTAAGCATTTATGTAGATACTGCAGAAAGCTGGTGGATATTTTATAACCCCTTGGGGGCCGAATAAAAGGAAATCAAGGGGAAAAGGAAATGGGGTGACGCAAAAGCTTGCTTTAATTAATCAAAATTAACCAAAATATAAGTCACTGTTCTTCTAGCAGTCAAAGCAGCTCCAGGGTAGATATGAAAATGAAGTAAATAACCCATCAGAAAAATAAATGCTCCAAGTATAGGCACCCCTTAATTAAAAGGTTTTTGAAATCCTAAACTGCCAAAAGATACACTTTTGCAGAATCCTTTCAAACAGGTGTTTTTCAGGTTGGTTTTGAGAAATGCTCAAGAAACACATATAAATCTCAGCCTTGTTGGCCTCAAACTGTGGGCCACTGCTCTTTGAAGCAGGACAGCTGCCCCTTTGCAAGCGGTAAAGCTGCGAGCATCGCTGCGGCTGCATCGCTCTGCAAACACTTCTTGAGGGCTGGTGTGGTGGGGCACAGCAAGGCAGCCTTCCACAACGCTGAAAGCAGGTGCAAGGACCACCGTGCACTTCAATTGTGTACACACACACACAGCATTTGGGGGGTTTGACAACTAATTGGCTACCTTCTTAATTACAACCCCAGCTGAGATAATCTTTTCTAAATGGGTGAAAGTGCCAAGCATCGCCATAGCTACTAATAAGGCTGATACAATCCATAATCAGAGCAGTGTAAGCAAGACTGAGCAGTTACATTTAAAAGACTCACTTTAGTCAAGTGTTATAACCAGAAGAGATAATTACTATGAAAATAGTTTTACCTATTAAAACAGGTTTTCTAAAAAATATATTTATAAAAAGTTTTAAAGCCAGAAGTTTATCGGCTATTCAGACCTCTAATCTACCACAGATCTTGACATGATTGAAATACCTCTAAACCAGTATGAGTAATTTGTGTCTGCAGAAACTCTGGTTTCTCAGGAGTATTCACTCCTCAGGTTAGGACCCCAAAACAGGACCTTCACCAGCTGAGAAGGTCCATCTTCGCCTGACAGAGCCTTGAATTACCTACCACCCCATGAAAGACTTGTGTTTCACATTCAAATCAAGTTTTAACTTCCAGGCCTCAGCTCCTTTTCTACCTTTCTTCAAGGGATTAAAAGAATCCCTTAACAGTGCATTTTCCCCATAACTATTTTTATAAGCCTAATCAGGTCAGTTCTCACTCTTCTTTTGGCCAACGAGATAGGGTACCTCCAAGTCTGCTGCTATAAGGCACCTTATCCATCTTCTGAATAACCTTACCAGCCCCCTTCTTCAACCTGCGATTTTCCCAACATCCTTTAAAGGATGCTGACACCAGAACATTACCCGGTACCCCAACAACACAATATGCAGAGGCAAAAATCTTACCCACCCTATACTTCTGGGGCACATTATGAATGCAGAGATACGTCAAGGCTGTCTGTACAACACCAGGCATCTTCACAGACTTCTCAAACCCATAAGCAGGGCCCAAACTATCAACATCTCAAAACCCCCAGGTCTGCCCACTAATGCTGAGCAGCAGTTCATCTCTAAAACCTTCTGCGCAGTCCCCTCTTTGGCTGTTTCCTTGGGAGCACACGAGCTCGATATCCCTGTGCTTCCACTGAACTCCCCATAGAGGAAAGTCAGGATGTCTTTGCTGAAGTGATCTGTTCTATCTTGCAAACACCCCCGTTGGGTAAGTCCCTGTAGCTTTCTTGATGGTTACCTCTCATTTTGTTAAGGTGAATAAAAAATGGCCCGTGACTTCAAAATAGAGTATTAAGTTGCAGAGTAGAGACACTGTGCTTGTTATCTGGAAATATCCATAAGTGAAAGAAATCCTGTAAAGCAAGTCTCTATTATTTTAATAGACTTTCCTTGCTAACTGCAGTCTCTGCAGATTTACAGACCAATCTGGCAGCAGCTCCAGTGACAGCACTGCTGCACAACAATAATTACCATTCCCAAGGCAGGAAATGCTCACTAATACGTAAACAACTCACTGTCATTAAAGATATGTACATTTCATGTGAGGATGGAGACATTTCTTTTCGCCCTTCTCTTCACACACCAAACAGCAAAGATACCTTCACCCCAAACCAAGGCGGAGCATTACCAGGCAGACCTGCATAGGAACCCTGTGCAGCACCCAGCTCTGCTGGCAGGTGCCACCAGGGAGCTGGGGAGCCTTCGGCGTGCACTTTGGGAGCACCCCTCAGACTTTTTAATTACTCACTATAAGAAAAGCCCAAATTTGAACTAAGTAGCAACAGTTGAACAAAATCTCTTAAGAAGCAAGACAGCTCAATCACTTAATCTTCATCAAAACTTTCTCATCTGCAGAAACGGTGTAGAAATGAAAATGCACAATACGGAGTTTTACCAGCCCCAAACCAAAGAGATCCCAAAAGATATTGCAGTATGTGTCTGCAGCAGGAAAACTGTAATATATCTCTATTTAGAATATGCATGCATGCCTATTTGCTCTAGATGCATGTATAATCATCCCTGCTATAAATTAGAAAACAGATGAAGGATTAAACATCAATTGCCTGTCCTCCTACACTTCCCATCTCCCTGCCAGGGCCTGAGCAACAGAAGGCATGGTGGCAGTGGTTGGAAACAGACTCTGAAATTGGAATGAGAGAGGAAAATAAGCATTTTCCTTCTGTAGCAGAAGGAGAACCTATAGGAACCACTCGTGTTTCACTCTCAACAAATACACCCTTATTCTAAAATTACAAAACGCTTATGGCTTTAACAAGGATCTTAAAATGCAGCATAAATAAGTATCACTTGAGTTTGCAGTTGTAACTATTAAATTTGACAATGGAAGCAGCACTGTTATGTGAAGAGTTGCTTTAATACTAGTGAAGCATCCTACATATTGTAACTATTTCTGAGAGACTAGGAGAGTTTTACACAAGTGTAACCTTTGCTAGCTTCACCATCTGGGAGTGCACAGACAGCACTTAATTCCCTTGGCTTTTTTCCAGAAGACTTACAGTAAGTCTGTGGTATGCTTTTCTCTTAACAATGAAATGAGAGGTTTATTTTATTTTTGATTGTGGCTTAAAATAGCCCACCAACAAAATAATATTAAGGAGATTGGATCTCCAGACAGCAATAGCATCTTTTATAAGACCAACTGATAGAGCTGAAACTTTGCCCAGTATTTCCACCCAGGTACGTACACATTTCTTCAGAACTGAGTAAATGCAGAAAACTCCAAACTAAATACAGATAAAGATGAAAAGTCAGAAAGAAACAGCCTGCTGGCAGAACATGGGATAGGTCAGAAAGAGGCAAGAGAAGCAGGTCAGTAGCTTGTGAGATAACAAGAGAAAGGATGCTCTAGAAAAGAAGAGGGTGAAGCCGGAGAGAGAGAGGTATAATTACAAGCCACACCATAAAGCTATTATGCATATCTTGAGATATCCCTCCTATTATGCATATGTGTATCTCTACCATTATCCATTATGCATACCCAGGAGAGCTGCAACAAGTTCAATTTCTCAAGTTCATATTTATACTGCTTTTTTCCCCCTCTCTCCTTTTTTGTTTGTTTGTTTTTCAGAATAACTAGAGAATCGAGGACAGGAAGAAAGTGGGAAGATACAAGAGATGCTTTCCTGCTAAAAACAGAGAGTTCCAGTCCTTTACCAACTGTCTGCAGGAAAGCATCTGGGTGTTAATGGCTCTTTAGAGTCACCCACACAGTTCCTGTGATAGCTCTACTGCTCTGGACTGAGTCTGTTGCATTCAGAGCATATGTAGGTTTCAGGGATTCCTACAACTCTATTCCCTAAACATTTAATGTGAACATATGCTGTTCCGACCCAGCGTGGTTTCACAATTGTTTTTCATCCACTGGTAGTTTGTTCCTTGTGAAAACTTTGGTAAGGCTGATGGCTTTTCTGAGGACTCAAGGAGCATGGGCAGATGAAGAATGTGGTTTGGGGGTAATGGAAAAATTTATTTAAAGGTTTGGTCTTCTGATTCTGGCTGAAAAATACTCACTGATCCATCATGGTTACAGAATAGATTGGTAAATAAAAGGAAAGAACAATTAATGATAACTTCAGTTCCAAGTGTTTTATACACAGGCACAGCTTGTTTAGAGAAGCAACCAGAGTGCTAAGCTGATGAAGCAGAGCACTCCCTACAGACGAGCACCCGAGTTGCAAACTACCACCTCACTGCTGTGCGTGATGTCCATTGGTTTTGTGGAGGAAGGCTTCTTGGTCTGTGGGTTGGGCCTCAGAAGCATGGCAAGGTCTGAGGAATCAAAGTGCAATAACCTTGTCCTGAAAACTCCACTGTACAGGTCAAACAGACAACACGGTCATGCTGGACATCACAGATTGAAAGCTGCCAGAGAAAAACAATAACAATATTGGCTCTCTTCCGACATAATTCTCTTCTTTTACGCTCTGATTCACCACACAATTAATTAAAAGGATCAAAGGTCATGGGTGTACTTCATGAATTACGCTTCTCCATCACACTAGATGATCCGTCCAGCTGGAAAGTAGAGCAATGTGGCTTTCCTATCTCAACGGGTACTCAAAGTGTGTCAGCACTTTTAGATAAAGATATAATTAGAAGTTTTCTGTTTGTTGAAAAACAGACAGTGGCTTATTTCAAGTGATCAACTTGGCAGGAAGGGACAAAGTGAAGTAACAGGCAAAAGAAAACAAAACACTTTGAAGGTCTCCAAGACTTACAGCCTGTGGGACATGCTCTGAATGCATAAAGGCTTTTGATTACAATGACTTTGCTTTCTTTAAAATAAAAATGCCTAAAATGGCCTTCTTGAAGGCAACAGAACAATTTCCTTTTGGAAAATATGTCACAGGTCACTGCCCATACACACAGATGAAACCTACACTCCCAGCTATGGTACATGTTCCCTACCTGCTACCACCAGGTAAGGCAGATGCTCGCACACAAAGTCTGCATTTGTAATAGTGAAACGCTAACAATGGTCCTAGATTTCAATCATGTGTCAGCTTTCTTATTTCCAAATTTCTAGACCCAATTTCTATTCCGAGTTGACTAGGAGAAAACATATTTCCCTACGTACCTTGTCAGACTACTTGGCAGTTTAGTGGCCACATTTCACTCTTCGGTAACAGGAACTGGGCCCATGAAACACGTAGAAAGAGATGGACAGAAGTCAGCTTTGCAGTCACATCACCCCTCCATACATGATGGGGTTGTGAAGACATCCTACCATCCACATGAAGACTGTGAGAAGCCAATGCTTTCTGCAGTGCATCCCTTCTCTCCTCAACTGAAGAGCACAGATCCAGTTTCCCATTCCACAACTATGTTACCACTGGTTCCCTTGCCCACAAAAATTAACAGAACTTCGATGATCTTGAGGTCTCTTCCAACCTAGACAATTCTGTGATTCTGTGATCTGGAAGTGTATTACATATTTCTTACATCTGAGGTTTTCTGTTCAGATTTCATGCTGTTTCTTAAAACAACAGGTTAAAACTCTTTTGACATAAGTCTGCAATCACATTTCCCCCATATCCCCAAAGGTTGACTTTCTGCATAGCTAAATTCAGGCAGCTTACCAGGTTTATTTTCTATTTGATTTACAACCAAGTTTGCTGAAGAATATTGCGTAAGCTCTTATCTATAGATAGTGTTTGCTTCACTGTTTCACATGTAAGAGAGTAATAGCTCATGAAGATGCTCTAGCAGCAGTGTTCCCAAACAAGCTTACTTCACGCCTGCTGTATGAAAACTCCACCGTGTTTTTCAGTTCCCTGAAATAACACTGCCCCCATCTCTGCCTACACAAACATCCTTTTAATTCCGGTTAAGATGAGCTCTCCTGCAAAATGCAACATTAGCTCCATACATGACTTATACTCCTCACCCTGCTGCGTGACACGCCACTGCCGGTGCTAGGTGCTTTTGTACAGCAAGTACCTCTCAGACGAGAGCAAACCCTGCCTGCTCCATGCTGCTTGCTAGTATGATTTTCACTGGAAATATTTTGGTTCCTTCAGGTCTTGTTAAAACCCTCACACAGGAAATACTTTTCAAACCCCATTCTCATTTAAAAAGTCAAGACCCTCTTGCCATTCCTCCAGACAGAGCTATTTGTTGAATAATTCTTTCTGACTATTCTATTCACTACTCATGCACCTTTGTGGTATCAGCCTTACAGCCTGCCTGTAACAATGCTTTACTGCTCACTGGTGCAGTAAGTTTATTTTATTTTTTATAAAGTATTTTCCTAGTGGCACTCCTGCAAGGCTGGGGAGAGCGGCGTAGAAGCTCACAGCTCTGTGACAGTGCCAGAGGCTGGGGTCTCAACAGCATATCCAGAAAGAGAACAGAACAGGACAGCTATTTGCATATATTTCTTTTGCATTTTGTTTCAGGAATGCAGGCTAAAATACTGCATAAGAACAGAAAGATGAAGACTAAGATGCTACAGAGCATGGGAAAAGCTCTTATTTTAGGATTCCATAAAATAAACACATTCATCCTCAAACAAAACAAAAAAAAAATTGCTTTCTGTTGTACTTAACTATGGACTACTAAAACAAAGACTTGTCAGCCTATCCCTAGAAGAGCTTTTAAGAAGGAATTTCCTTCCAATGCAGAATATCTACACACTGCTTTTCAGTACAATTTGTGCTGCCATTTTCAATTTCTATTGCAGTCTCCATGGAAGGGCCTTCTCCCACAGGTTGGACTGTCATTCTAAACGGAAACACACTTGGGAGGATTTTTAAGGGCAGCTCAGTTTGTGCCCCCTAATTGCACCCTGCTTGCAGCTGCAGACTTGCTATTCCCAGTGGAACTGTGAGAAATGCCAGGTTAATGCAGGAATGAACCCAGCCATAGCAGAGTAATTCCCTCAATGCCCAGTAGAGTCATCTGCCAAGCAGCAGAGCATGAGATGTTATATCTTCCTTAAAATACATTAAAAAGCCTCTGGGTTTTCATGACACCTACCTCTAACAATAGTTTCACCAACTGATCCAAGGCCTCTGGGCACTCTGACACAGAAGGCTCTGACCTGTCACAAGCCTTTCACCACTGTATGTCCTCACATAACGAGCTCTGTCTATAAGTTACAAAGAGAGGCATCATCTTTTATCACTGTTTACAGCCTGTGATAGGGGTTTCTATTCCTGTTAAACGTTTCCCCTGATACTAAAATATTTAGCCTACCTTCAGCATGCTCTCTCCTGGTTTCATAAGGCTTGCTTTCTATTCCTTCTCTTCCAACTCCTCTGCATTTCCTAATTACTTTTTCCATAGTCATTATTTCTCCTTTTAAGCTTTGCCCATAATTAAGGGTGAACACTATTCTCAACAGTGTTTTAAATGCAGACTTCTACAGAGGCAATTTATTTTCCACTATTGCATCCCACTTCCTTTGTATGCTAACATTTTCTTTGGCTTTTTGACTATACCCTGAGCAACTATTTTTGGTAGCTCCCTAGAAGGACTTTAAAAGGTCTAATTTTAAAATGCATACCCATGTAACTAGTTCAAATCAGCTTTGCCAACCACCACTGCATTTCTCCAAGATCACATCCACCTAGTTACTCACCTAGTCTTTCCAATTTCTATAGGAAATACAGCAAAGTTTCGAAAGATGAAAGAACAAAAACTTTCCCTTCAATTGTCTGTTGGTTTTGTTTCTTTATTTAACGCCCCTCATCTATTTACACGATAGCCTCAAGAGGTGTGCTTGCAGTAGAGGAGGGTGTGCAGTACTACCACGTACCAAACTTCTGTAAGCATGAGAGAAGCAGCATGCCTTACGCTTGTCATTAAACTAAGTGTAAACAAGGCAGTCTGGCACAATCTCTCCAAATACCAAATTGACCAAGTCTACCTGGTGATTGGATTAACACTACAGCACTTTGTTGCAGATTGCAGCATCGTCTCTCCCACCCCTCCTACCTTTTGCTAACATTTGAACTGCTGTGAGAGGACTGACACCTGATGCCAACTAAGCACCAAAGACAAAATTAATAGTCCTTTTAGCCGACTTGGTGACTCTGCTCCCACTTTGCATTCCTTCGGGGAGCTGGATGTACAGGTTACAGCTTGAACCAGGCCATCCTTCCAGTGGGGCCTGCATCCCTCTGCTCTTCCCAGGACCTAGGACAGCCACCACCACCAGGGCTTCCCCACCTAACGCCACCATACACATGCTGGGGGGGGGGGGGAACTTGATGGGAAGACAAGGGGAAGCCTCAACTCACTGCAATGTAGAGACTGCGAGAAACTGCACATTTCTAATCTGCTGTTTAAGAAAGCAGTGAGCTCAGTCTTTAGGTCTCACTCCTCTCCAGAACTCACTCTAGAGGCCTCATGTAGCATCTGACTCTGAGATTAGCCACACTTATTTTCAATTTGTCCAGCAAATGAGCAAGATGTGAACAAGACACCTTTCTGCCTGCTTCCACAGCTTCCTCATACTTCATCCTTCGAGTCCCCTGGAAACTGGGACAATCTCCAGCAGTGGCAGTACTGAGGACCCCACTGCTCCCAGAGGCCACCACCTGCCCCAGACAGCACCCAAGCTTTGAATGCAACCAGTTGTTGTTAGCAAACGATGTAGCATTGAAAGACATCCAACTCAGGTTGCACTTTGCGTTTCACACAGCAAAAAGATGATCTTGTCCCCAGAGCACCTCATTGTTTGTGCTCTGCTGCCCTTACACGCACGCAGCAGAGGCATTTTCCATTCCGTTCGTGAAGAGCCCTACCTCTCTCCTACCCCAGCAGGGTTGCTAACACCTCAAACCAGCCTCTCAAGAGAAGTCAGCTTAGCACTAAAAGGAAAAACACACACCCCAATGGGAAAAAATTCCCCAGGTAATTCACTTCATGCAAAGTCAAAGTCTCTTAATAAAAGCTTTATTTATTTATTTTTATGTAGACGAGGGACCAAACAAACAAAACCAACACAGAATAGCGATTCGGTCAGCAGCAATAACATACTAGCAAATAATAGTATTCTAACATAAACCCGTGGGTCTACAAAGCTCCAAAGAGCAACTTGCAGTGTATGTATAAGTTGCTTCTTGCCCGTGCTTAAGCATACACAGCTACCTGAAAGGATTACGCTCCTTTTATGTTTCCACTTCCATCCTCTTGGTTTCAGATTTCTAAATTACACTGAGCAACAAAGAGTAGAAACAAAGCGCCAACTATGACAGTTCATTTCTCTCTTGCCACTGCCTTTTTTCAAAGACAACCAGCTGAGCAGGAAAACAATTGCCAGCCCCTCCACAGAAGCCCTTCGGGTGCTCCACAGAGCTAGCTGGTGATGTAGGCATCAGGCACTTCTCTCGAACCCAGCAAGAATGGGATTACAGTTAATCACATTAGCCTATAACTTTTTTTTCCTCTAAAAGCAGGATTACAGCCAGAGATAGAGAACTTCCCACATTCCTGCATGCCAGCTGCATTCTTCCCGACTTCATTTGATTAACAGCTAATAGAATTACAATCCACAAACCTGGGTTTTAGGGGATTATGCCAGAGGGGTTGCTGAAGGCGCTCGCTTGGCTGTAATTCCCAGCTTTGCACTACTGGAGAGGGACAGAGAGACCTTAAAATGACATTGAGAAGTACACTGGAGGGAGCCCCAGCCTAAAGAAGTGGCCCTATGTATTTTCTCATTTATCATATTTCCTGATAACACTGGGCTAGAGCACACGTGCCTGATTTAAAGTTCTTGCCTTCAGAAGATGTAGGAGAATGGTTGAAAAACACGTTTTTGTAGGAAGGGAGGGAAGATGGGAGGAAAATATATTCTGCAAATATTCTGAAATTGCTCATTTCAGAACAACTCAGAAAGCTCTGATGTATGTGATGATTTAAGCAACAATATTCATTGGAGTTAGCTTTAAGATCAGTATTCCTCATTTCTGAACACCCACCTATCTGAATTGAAAGGTATACTCCATCCTCAGAAGCACCAAATACACTGCGCAGGTTTCACTCTACAGCTCTTTAAATTTCTGAAGGAAAGCTTTTAAAAAAGTTTGAACTAAAATCCAATGAGGAAGTCCTTGGAAAGAAATGGGGGGGGGGAGGGGAGGGGGAAAATACAATTTCCTTTTTCAATCAAGGCACCTACAAATAAGCGCAGCATAGAGAAACAAGAACTAGTTTGAACTGTGTTGTAGATTCAGCTTTAGCACAAAAATTCAGCATTCACACCTGAAACAAAGACATTTAAAATAGATTTGGGTAAAACAAACAAACAAAAAACACCCTCTAAAATTCTGTTTCAAAAAAAAAAAAAAATGCACCAGAAACCACACATACTTATAAGCAGTAATTTAAGGAACTCAGTTGTACTGCACAGACTTCTGCAAAGCATCACATTGCTGAACAAATAAACAAAAACCTAAGACCTGCACTCTAAATGCCAGGGAGCTTGCACAGAAGCTGAGCCAAGGTATTAATGGGGTCTGAGGGCAAGGGGTGCACTAAACCCCCTGCACATCTCCTAAAACCAACAGAGATGCAAGGAAAAGTGCACCCTTGAGCATTTCCATGCTGCTCAGCAAGCCCGGCATGTGCAGGCAGCTGGGATGTGACAGATTGAACACGGTGGCTCTCGCCTTGAAACAATTTGCAAACTGCACTCACGGGACAGGGCTTGGCTCCTGGTGACAGCCCTGGGGCCTGCAGCCATTTCAGGAACATGCTTCCCAAACAGATACTGCAGGAAGTCTTGCTTCTCTCTATCGGACTCGCAGCTTCTCATTTTCTCCTCCTCATGACCAACCAAAAAGGAAAAAAGTCCACAACCAAGGAGAAAAAAACCAACAACAAGCTTCCCTCAAGAGGGTGGGGTGGTGGTGGGGAGTTAAATAATGATAACCATCATCATTTCATTCATTATCATTGCCACTTTGGGAAACTCACTGATCTCTCAAACTGCATCCTCCAAAACCTAACAAAAAGCCTCCCTTCTCAGAGCAGCAATACCCACACCGTTTCCTCAGCCTTCCAAGTGCCAGGCAGCTTGCAGCACAAGGGATCCTATTTCACCCCAGAGAAGGTGTATCAAGTGTTTCACAACTGGGTAAAGGCTGAAGCTGCCATTTCTGGAAGACCCGACGGATCCCAGCCAGCAGCATGTCTGTCTGCACAGTGACCTGCTACAGCCGAGGGCACTGAGACCTCAGGAGAACACAGGGGTAACGTTTCTTCCCCTTAGACTATTCCACAAAACAGAGCAGTGTCCCAGACAGGAGTTGGAGGTGTGTCCTGCATCCTGCTTCAGACTTCACCAGGGACCAGACCATTAGTTCTGCTTGGTAGAAATTCTGTGACATTACAGCCATGCATTGTGCACCATCTGTTTCTAAGGAGGCCTCTGACATGTACCTAAAGACAGACAAACAACACTTAGTCTCAATGAATCAATGTTGTCCAAAAAATAAATAAATAAAAGAGCTTGCTTGGCTGGAATTGGATTTCTTGCACCTTTCTGCAGGAAGCTCGGAGAGCAGAAATTATAACGGGCCATAAAGGACAGAACAAACTGGGAAATTCGGAAAGGCTCATGGGAGGAGCAAGATTTAAAAGGGACCTCATCTCTGTCAGTACCTTTGTGTAAAGGAGCAGAGGCACAGGCAGGACAGTGTAAAAGTAGCCTAGCTGCAGGACCAGCAGTTTAATAGAAGAATTTAACTGGAAAGACTTTGTAAACAGAGCTATGACTACAACAGGATCCCTAGACAACCTTGGAGACCTCTAATGCGAGTCCAGGACACTGCCATAAGATTTCTGAAGCAGTGTTATTCAGGACTTCAGAACATGGTCCACAAAACCACTGTGGACTAACACACAAACAGCAGTTGCTCTTCTACTTCAAAGCACACAGATGCTGCCCCCTCTCCAAACTAATTGCTTACCATGCAAAAACAGAGCAGCAAAAGATGCAATCAAAGCTCAGCCTGTTTCTTTTCTTCTTAGAGCAGAATCCCACATGGAAAGCATACACAAGTGTATGTTTCCCACTCTTTCCCCAACCCTCTCTCCCTGAAAAGCAAGGCCCATCTACCTGCACCAGCTCAAAATCAGTGTGCTATCACAACTACAAGCCACGCTGAAGACAGAGCCTGAGTGGCATCAAAAACAGTCAGCCAGGATTAAACATCCTATGGTAGCAGTTCAAAAATAAATTGTGGGTAAGGTAAAAAAAAAAAAAAAAAAAAAAAAAAAGGTTGGAAGTGATTATCCACCTCAGCCACAGTGACCATCAGGACCCGGAATCTGCTTCCATGAGAAGAAAGTGTGCGGAGCCAACAGGATCTGACAGCATTCCTCCTCCACCACAGGAGATGCCCAGCAAAGTTAATAACAACCTGACACTATCAGGAGTGAACCGATGGGACAGCCTCATCCTGATCTCTCTGCACCAGGGGAGAAAGAGGTTAGTGCAACTGCTGCTTCCTCATGGAGGACCAGGCCCGTTCGCTCTGCCTGTCTCAGAGATGGCAACCATCTGGGAGGAGCACCACCACAGCTGTGAGGTGTTAATGCGACCTTTGGTATTAAAGGAAAGAAAGATGAAAAAATGAAATGAAGCTGAACGCAAGTGATAGTAACAGATGATCAAATATGGATCCCATAAGCGGAGAACCGCCACCCTGCCTCATGCCAGAGATGCACGCCTGCCACAGCAACACTGATTGATAACCCTTTTATGTTTTATTTTTTATTTGTGGTGTGTGCGTGTGGAGGGGGGTTGTTTGTTTTGAATCAGCATGAGTGTGGAGCAGTACACAGGGTCCATATTTTGGTTTTCCCCAGCTATACCTTGCCAACACCTACCCTCCTGCTCAGAGCCTCGCTCCAACCTCCTGCATTCACTAGTGTCGGCTGCCACCTCCAACCATCAGCATGTTTGGCAGGATACAACAGACACGTGCTGCTGGAGGGGGAACCATGCAAGAAGGCCATGGGTGAAACCAGCAACACCACTGCCATGGACATACTGGCCTCCCTCTTGCATTCTTCAAGCTCTTTAACTCCTATGCAGTAAAAATCCCACCCCATGCCTGTTGGGTTTGGATTGCAGGGCTTGGACACAAGCTGAGACTTCTCCACTATCTCCAACAGTTTTGTAGGCTGAATACTTGAAACCAAAACCCCTTCTACTCCACCTTAATGAGGGGGCAGGGAAAACTCTGGGGACAGTGCCATGTACTGCATGTAGCCATCCCAAACCTAAACCCTACTTGGTGAATGTAACTGGCCAAATGGGAACCAAGTCTTACACATCATCTTCCTCCTCCTGCTTCACTGGAAGGAAAAAAGGTCCTTAGAGAGTTAAGAGATAACAAAAAGCACAGTTAACGCTGAGTTGCCCGGCACAATGTCTTGCATTTTAGAGCAGCAAGTTCAATCACGAGTCATATTCAGGATTCAGCTCAACAAAGAACTGACCAACCTGTCCTTAAACCCACAAACCATATTTCTTCCTCATGCAATACACGGGCCCTGTCACAGGGATGAGCTGTGCTTTGCAGCTCTGCTTCCCTTCAAGGTTAACGCGAGCATGTTTCATTTGATCATACTCACGGGCTGGAAGAGGTTCACCCTCGGGGGCACAGCCCTGTCAGGTTTCCTTATAGCACGTACCTTCCTGAACAACACAGCTGTATCAGACAGAAAAGAGCCAAGCCAGAGCACTCGCTGACCGCTAACAGAGCCTGGTGAAATTGGGCAAACCAAAACTGTCCGGGAAGACACAGATGCCCTCCCATTTTGGGAGCTGGGACCAAGCTCAAGCAAGCTCCTCAGACAGCACCGGTCCTCAGCCCCTGGGGCCAACAGCACGAGACACAGCACAGAGGGATGGATTTCCTACTTGTCTCTTTAGGAATCATGTGCATGCAATTTAGACAACATTAAAAACACCAGAGCACATGATTTACCCTTTCCCCCTGCCCTCCCTCCCGACTAGTTCGAAGAAACCAGAGACCACATAGGAAAAGCCAAGCACAGAAAGGCAGGAAAAATTGTGTCGTCCAAGCACGCAACTCAGGACTCATTTTCCACATTCGTAACTCCCCCCCCCTTGCCAGAGCTTATCCTCACTGCCTCAGTTTCTTCATCTGAAGCAGCAGGACGATTTCCACATGTATATTCTTCTCCGAGGCTGTTCTGAAGTTATTATTTGCAAGACACTTGGCAGATTAGAGCCATCACATAAATATTAAATGTTATGGTATCAGCTCTTACACAAGGAGAGGGATTTCTGAAGCTCTTACAACTACCATGAGGTTTCTGTAGGCTGTTTTATACAGGCCCAGGCTTAATACACGTTGCCAAACTCTTATTTAAAGTTAAGATTATATTATGCATAAAAGAATAATTCGTTCACAGGAAGAGTGTTCAGGCCTCTTTAGGTACACATACGGGATTTGAATTTTTAGCTCATCCATCAGGTCCCTATTCAGTCCTGTCTTCTGAACTACAGAAAAAAATAAGGAACATGATTTTATCCAGATATAGGGGGGAAAGTAAACAGTATTTTTAAAAGTTTAAAAAGGAAAGTAATTCATTATTTTTGTGTATTCAACCTGAGGAAAAAGGCAAAGAGAACAAGACAAAAAAGGTATTCCTCTTTCCGGGCACGCTATCCCCCTGAAATCTGTACCAAGCAGAACACACACAAGAAACCTGTTTACAGGCAGGGGATGAGTCATGCTCCCAGCTGACGGTTCGAAAGACTTGCTCCCAGAAAGGAGAACATAACTTGCAATTCACAGGAGCCAAATGCTGCTATTAGCAGGCAACGGGCATCAGGATACGGGATCGGGAGCTGCAAGCCCTCCGCTATCCACTGCCCAACTCCGGACAAGCAGTTTCTGTGCCTTGGTTTATCCCACCTTACAGACGTGGGGAGCTTTCACCTACCTCAGAGGGTTACTGCAAGGCTCAGCATTTGTATAAACAGCTCAGTCTAGACAGAACGTGGAAGGTACTTCAGGGGGAAAACTACTTCTTTGTTATTTTAACCCTGAAAATCAACAAGTTTGGGCTTGATTGTGCCAACCTAAAATTTCTGATGACTGAAAGTGGATGGAAATGATTTTATTAAAAATCCTTCACTCAATCCCTGCGTACATTCATTTCTTATAAGCTAAGTAACACATCGTGAGAAAATATGATGCAACATCAGCCTTACCAAAGAACCAGTACTTGGAGTGGAAAAAAAAAAAATCCATAAGCTTCCCTTCTCCCTCCCACCCTTTGCCTTTTTCATTTTAAGCTTAAATTATTGCTGTAACAACGTGCCTCTGGAATAACACTGTCGAAGGACATGGTGGTCATACTTCACCTACAACTCCACATCCATTACGGGCCAGCAGTCACCACACCACAGAGCAGATGTAATTGCTACTGCAGGCCTGCAGAGCAGAGAAACCACAGCGTTGCAAGCCTTCTGAAATGTAACATTATGGAAAAAAGAGCCTGGACTTTGTGGCTCATCAAACTAAAGGCACCGCTGGGATACTAAATTGATTTTATAAAGCCAAGATGCATACATACAACAGAGGCCTAGTTTCTAGCTACCTATTATGACTTGGAACTGCACAGATATCTAGAGTGGCATTTAGAAATTAAAAAAAAGCAAAACAAGCCCTTGCATAAAGTCACAGACAACATATGAGCCTGTTTCCACATTTCCCTTAAATATCCTATTAAGTGCATTTAATGGTACCTTTTGATACTAGTCTGCAAAGAGATCATAGGAAGGTAAGAGTAGGGAGAAGAGAAGAAAGCATGTGATACTGGAAAATCTAGCTATGATCCCACCCCAGGACTCATTATTTAGAAAAGCTATTGCAGCACTAAACTATGGACCACCAGAAACACACATCCACATTCAATACAAGTGGAAAATGACTCAAGCTTTGTTTTTCTATCACAAAATGTTATTCAGTTGCAGTTTCTCTGCAACTTCACTAGAATAAGGCTATTTCTTCGTCAATTGCAAACTCAGATTTTTTAAGTGCTATCTGTAACCCAGGTAATTCAGTCAGGAGAGGAAGGCTCTGCTCCACCCTACTGATGCTCTTGTGTTCAAAGCAAGAACAGGACAGATAGAGAAAAAGGTGAAAAAATGACGTTATGGGCAAAGTTCAGGCAGGCAAATGCTACCCAAGATGTTTAATGCTACGTCCTCCAGCTCTGCTGCTGCCTCTACTGGGCTGGCTACATTTGGAGTTTAGCACTGGGGCTGATGGCAGCTTAGCAGAAACCATGGGAAAGAGGTCACAGCACGCTAAAGCCAAGCGGAGAGAGGAACTACAGAAGTTTTCCTCCTGGTAACAGGGCAATCCAAGCAGATGCTCAGAAAGCAGCTCAAGGTGCAGATCAGAGGAGGCCTTCAGCCTTGGAGCACAGATGCTTTGGAGGACAGGGAGGCAACAAGCAAACGCAGTGTCAGGCAGGACTCCCCCCACACAAATAAATCACTGAACTCTTCAGAGAGCAGCAAATCTCCTTACCCCTCTGGATTAAAGGCAGACTTAAAGGAATGTTTGTTAACAGACTGCTCACTCCCTGGGTCATTCCCAATGCATGTTAGCTAACCACAGTCAGCAGAGTTATGTCAGGGATGTCCTTGGTTTAAAAAATAAATACATAAATAAAAAGTCTTTCTAAACAAATTGATACCTCTAAGGACAATCAAAAAGCTGACTAGACGTGGGACAACTCATTTCATTTCTATGGGGTTTGTTGACTGCCTGCGGTATAAAAGTATCTTTTTGAAACATCTACTTGCCTTTTGCTATTCTGTAGATCAAGAATTGAAATTCAGGGTCTCAGGTCTTCCACAGGAGTAACAGGACAGATGTTTTGGGAGGCAATTTTCAGTCTGCTCACTACGGAAAGCTGATTCCCTATGGGATTCCTACTGAAATTTCAGGAAGCAATGATATTTTATGCCAGCATTGACTATGTTTTTGAAGATTTCATTTGCCTGCCTACATGCTTTGCATAATAATTATCACACTGAAAGAGGGGAAGCTAATAATAAAAATTAAATGCTAATTTACATTTCACTGCATAACACCACAGAGATAACTTATTTTTTAAATTACCTACTTAAAATATATGACATGGATGAGCAATATTGCAAAAGTATCTATTACAAAAAAAGCTCAGAATGAGCAAAGATAGAAAAAGGGAAGGACCAGTGCTTGTTCCAGGGGGACAAGTCTGATGAACAGGCATGTAACACGGATGCTAAGGAGAAAGAAAAAAAGAATAGGGTGGGCTTCTTTGTCACTGTCTAAGGTGTTAAGAAATCCCTGTCCTTGGGAACCAAAGAAACAAGAGAAAGTCCCTGAAAAAAATATATATATATATTTAGTGGACTTTGACTGCTTTAGTCCGGCACAGGAACCAACACTAATCCCAAAACACATTCTCCAGCTTGGATAAAGCAGACATGAGGGAGCTCCAGTATGATCAGCACACTGTCACGCTTTTACAACTAAAGAACATGAACACAGCAAATGCCGTCCCGAACCAGGGCATCCAGGTGATCTGTTCTCCGAGCCAAAATTTCCTCCCAAAGACAGCAAGACATGCACTGGCACTGGCCACAGAGCATAAATCCAGCAACTCCAACCCTGCTGTGCACAGCCCATGACACCAGTGAAGACTCAATAAAGGCAGCAAAAAGTCTCTCCAGGGCTAAATCTCCATCTTCCAAGCCTACTGCAAACCTCTCTTTAACTTCAAGGAATAAAAAAAACTCAGAGCCCAGAGCTATCACTGCCAACAAACTAGTAAAACACAAATTAAACTGCTGCCCTTTGCATGTCACCAGTTACTGGTGAAGACGCCAAGCCTGCCCCTGACATTCTTGCAAGTGCTCATTTGTACTGCACCAAGAGGCAAGCACTGCTCTGGTAGTTTCCTTAATACAGATGCTAACACAATGCTAAGTAGTGTTATAAAAGCACTTCCTCCCCTGAATCCCTCTGAGCAAACAAACTTAAGAATATGTATAATAGTAATTTGACCTTCCTGTTTCTTTTTTTCCTTTATTTTCTCCATATAATTCAAATGCATTCCAAAAGGAAAACAGATATTTTCAATATATACCACCAAGTAAATCTTGCAATTATCTTCAGACAGCCTGGTAACAGCTTGAGGGGGGGAGTGTTGGGAAAAAAAAAAAAAAAGTCAAATTTGGCAAAACCCACTTTTGTCCTTATTTCCTTCTTTTTCTTTGTGCATTATGTCTGTTGCATTGCTTCGTCTTTGGATGACAACATAATTTTGGTAGCACTGTTTTCTTCTTAGCTACAGCACAGTGAGCATTTTGACATCTTCTGGTCACAACCAAGCCCCATTTTGGAAGTGCAGAGGGATGTTTCTGGGAGCAGCCTGGTAGCACTTCCACAAGCTCTTCTCTTCCCTTAAGGCAGCAGTACCCCCCTTGAGCTCTGCTCTATGCGAGTCAGTTACTGCAGCCAGGACTGCACTGGGAGGGGATGAGATAAAAAAAGAAAAACAAACAAACAGAGCAAAAGGCTGATCTCTTTTCACAGAGATAACAGTAGGAACGGAGAAGGACAGTAACTTTTTTATGCCTTCCAATTAACCAAACTGCTCAAAGCTCCAAAGAGGTATTTGAAAGTGAACCTGGCACATCCTCCTTTCACTACCACCAGAGCTGGCTACCTTGTCTCCAAACACTCCCCCCGAGCTGCAGGTTTCAGCTATAGGGTCTCCCCTGGCCTTCCCCTTCCAGCATCCTCATTTTCCTTCCCCGACAGTCCCGGGCAGAGGCTGCCGGTAGCGGTGGATGCGCAGACCTGGGAGCCGGAGAGCCTCCCTGCCGCTCCGTCACCAACCTGCAATTACAGCTGCTCGCTGAAAGCCACAGCACCTCACGTAAGCTAAAAATAGCAGCACTTACTTGCTTTGGTAAAGAACTGCTTTTTAAGGGACTATTATAGTAGCAGAACAATCAGAGCTTACTTTTAAACGTTTCAACTTATAGTTCCTAGGGAATTCGCTCAGCAGCATATTCAATTCTTTAATAATCTGAGGAGAACAATCCAATCTGAAATTCTTTAAAACTCCCTTCCTATTTCAGCGTCCCCGATGATGCAGCAACTCATATCAACCTTTTAAATAAAGCTAGCAATTGCTCATTAGCAACACACAGCCTTCTCTGTAGTGTTTGCAGCAGCTTTGCTGGGAATTCACGGATGCCCAAAGAGACAGTATGGTAAAAGAGCTGGTAGCTTGGAAGAGCTCCTTTGGTGGGACTTCAGCAAGCTGCCAGGTAGGAGTGATGTGAATGGCACAGTCAGGACTTGGAGACAGCAGCCGGGAGACATCAAATACTCGGCCCTGCTCCCAGCATCACCAAAGCAGCGATGTGTGCTGGTACAGGAGTCAAGTGCAAGGACGTGCCTTGCCTCCACAGCCGCTGCCCTTGCCAGCGGGACGAGGAGCTGCATCCAAACGAGCGCTGCCCTTCGCCTGCAGCCAGTGCTTGAGGTGCAACCACGTCGCTTGCGCTCAGGGCTACCACCGGTCCCAGCTGGGCACCCTCCAAAGCAAGCAGCATGGCACTGATCACAGCAAGGAGCTGCTGGGGAAGCCTGCTTTTAGGATTATTTCCATCAATTCAGAGCTCGAGTCCCTCACGTCTTCCCCCAAGCTGGGGGCACTTTGTGAAGAAGCAGCCAGCCACCCGTGTGCCTTACATCTTGCCGGGTGCACACGAAGATGCCCCCAGACCCCATCCGAGCCCTTGTGGCTAGCGGGCAGCATCCACACGAGCCGAGCTCCCTGCCAACAGCCCCTCCATCCCCCAGCCACGGCTGAGCTCCGGCCTCACCCCCTCCTCCTTGGGGGGACACCAACGCCTGTAGGGGGGGACAGGGCACCGCGGATGCCCCCCCACTGCCCCAAAACCGACTCCCCTTGCCCTCGGGCTCCGTGCAGGCCTGGAGGGGGGGAGGATAGAGGCAGGGCAGGGCAGGGCGGAGAAGGGCGATGCCGGCCGCCCCCCACCTGCCCGCCGGCGCCGTACTCACTCGGCGTAGCCCGTGGTCCAGGGCAGGCGGCGGGTGTCCTTGCTGAGGATGAGGATGGGCCGGGCGATGTGGTCGGCGGAGCACTCCACCTCGTCCGGGGACAGCCCCAGGAACTCGGGTCTGCCGTAGGGGAAGCGCAAGGGCAGCTCGGAGCCGCCGCCGCCGCCGCCTCCCCCGCCGTGCTCGCCGCCCGCGCTGCCAGCCATGATGCCGCCCATGAAATTGGCCACGGCGGACTTGACCCGGGTGAGCATAGTACCCCGGGAGCCCCCCCCCGCCACGGGGGAGCCCCCGCCGCAACCCCGCACCGGGGAGGGGGGGCTCCGGGCCGAGCCGCGCCGCGGAGCCGAGCCGAGCCGCGCCGCGCCGCGCCGAGCCGGGTGCTGCAGGCTCAGGGGCGGCGGGGCGGCGGGCTCATGGCAGCGGCAGGTTTCCCCCTCCCGGCTGGACTCAGCCCGGTGGCGGCGGCGGCTGCTGAGTCATGTGATGGCGAGGCTGGGTTCGCCCCGGCGCTTCCTGCTCCTCCTGCGGCACCGCCGGAGCTCCCGGCCGGCCCCCGGCCCCCGGCAGGTGCGCGGCGGGCGGGGCCGGGCCGAGCGGGGCCGCCCACGCCGGGGCCGCCCCCGGGCAGAGCCACCTGGGGGCCGCGGGTCCCCTCTCCCCTCCCCTCCTTTCCCCGAGGGGTCGCTCCGGGCCCCGCGGTGGATGCAGCGGGAGGGTGCCGGGGCGGAGGGGCGAGCCCGGGTGCCCGCAGGATGAGGGACGGGGAAGTTTTGTCCGGCGCCCCGCACAGAAATGCTGGCCCGCAGCCAGCGCGGTGGAGGGGGTGCGGGGCCGGGGGTGCCAGGCTGAGGGGGCACAGGGCTGAGGGGGCAGCAAGAGCGTTTGGAGGAGGTCCGTGCCCTCCAGCACGGCTGTGGGCGTGTGCCCTGTGGCATCCCAGCGCCCCCCAAAATCTCTAAATCACCAGGAGGCAGCGACCTGTGGGGCGGAATCCGATTAATCGGGACAATTCCCACCCCAGGTTAAGCACTGAAGCAGGTATACACCCAGATTTCGGAGGAAGTGGTTATTTTTCAGATCTCTTCTTTAACCTGGATTGGTAGAGATATTTTGGGGAACAGTAAACCTCTCCTAGGTTTATCAGCTACTTGATATTAATAACTAACCACTCGATAACAATGTAAGGACACCTTGTCATTCTGCCATTCGTGTATTTCTGTTTGCTTTGCTTTGTTTCCTGGTTATGTTGCAGAGGTCATAACTTTAAAGAAAAGAAAAAAGAAAAAAAAAAAAAAAAAAAAAAAAGAGAGAAATAAAAGGATTGTTAAAATATATATATATATATATATATATATATATTATTTTTTTTTCCAGGGGTCCTTTGTCTGAGTGCTGTAACAGGCAGCAGTTCATCCAATCCACACGTGACAGAGGAAGGCAAGTCTGAGGTGACCAGGGCTGACCCCAAACCCCTGGTTACTCTATTCAGTGGTCCGTACAATATTTGATTTGCCCAGTTCAGTTCACTGCTGGCCCCATCCACCTGAGGATAATCCCTCTCCTCTCCTTTTTCAGCTAGATGGCCAATGTTTTTCCTCAAGCAGCAATCCAGTGCCACTTGCCTCACTACTGCCATAACAGCCTGCTGTCTGAGGAAGACAGGAGTGAGAAGAGGGGCATGAGCAGAACTTGACATGTGTCCTGAAGAGGCTCATTTTTTCTGTGTAAAAGTAGAGCTCCTCACAGGTTATCACATACACTCTTGGAGAGGCTATGCCAGCTGACTAAATTTTGCGGTCTATCTGACACACGGCTTCAAAAAATACCATTGACAAGGACTCAGAGAGGATGAGTGTTTGTCCTCCTGCCCCACTTGTGGTCACCATTCTGCACAAAACGTGAGGGAGAAATGTAAGAGAGTATGTATAGACTTGTTAGAATTTAAATGATTGTCTCTGCAAGATGAGAAGGAAAAGCTCAGATCAGACATATGGGGAGACAGCTTAACAGCTCACCATTCAGAACAAATCTGTGCGCTATTTGAAATTCTGGGGTTGTTTGCCTCTGACACAAGAACGCTATGTGGATAAAACAGCTATGATGTGACCTTTCCATAATGAAATGTATAGAGATGCTTTGATTTCAGTTCTCTTTGAGGAAAGAGGATCGTGTTGTTCACTTCTGAGTCAAAGGTGAAGCCCCACTTCTCAAAGGAAGTCAGGCCTGGCAGATCTGAGCAAGTTCTTCAAATCGCTCAGCCTGCGGTCCATCAGGTCCAAGCCAGACATCTTTGGTGATGGGCAGACCTTGAAATGTCTGGGTATTCACTTCACATCAAATTTTCAGGCTAAATTCTCAATGTCACTATTTGAAAATTGACTCTCTCTCTTTCTGCTATCCCATGACTAATGCAAAGAAAAGATGACAGGTTTGATTTTTTTTATTTTTTATTTTTTAAATGCAAACGTATTTGTGAAATTGAGATAAATATAATTTTCTCTCTGAATGGCTAACCACGTCATGGAGCTAGAGACACATTCACACGCAGCTCTTTGAAGGATCTGCACCATATTATGTCACCTTGCCATGCATTATAATCAACATTTGACAAATTCAACAGCATTTTACTCACAATTAAAAAAAAAATATTATGCAGAGAATGCTCAAAATCTTCACAGAATAAGAGAATAACTCTGATTGGAAAGGGCTTCTAAGGATCATGTGCTCCAACTTCTTTGTCAAAGAAGGGCCAACTTTAAAGTTATATCCTATTGTCCAGAATCTTGTCCAGTTGAGTTTTCAGTGTAACCAAGGATACAGATACCACAGCTTTTCTGGGCACTTTTTAAAGAACTGTAACACAGTTCACTTTAAAAAATTGAAAAGTTTGCAGGATCCATGTGGCTCTGAGGACTTTGGCTCTGTCTCTTGGGTATATGGGATGCTTGAGCAGAGGGCATATTGTGTGGAGTGGTTGGACCAGTGAACGTGCTTTGAGTCAACATGTTTCCACATTTTCTGATTAAAAGAAATGTCTGGGACAGGCCTTTCTTTGTTTCTTTTACAGAATATGCAACTACTGTCTCATAAAAGGCACCAGACTATGGAAGCCATTGGATATATTCATGTTTCCTAAAGGATTATGGAATTTATTTTATAATTTATTAATTAATAAAAATATATATTTATTTCAGTGTGATTCTTGTACTTGCCTGTACATTGTTTATACCTCACCTTGCTTGCCTGTTTTACTCTTTGTTTGCTGTGCTTTTTATACTCTGAGTGAAAGCAATGGGAAAACTCACAAGGACTCCCAAAGCAGGAAGTCTAATGTGGGGTGAAAGGAGCATTTCTGCTGGCATGAACTTCTGCGCTGTTTTTAGTACTGAGTATGTACAGAATATCGACAGGTGTGAACTCTGCTACTGGCTTAATTCTGAGAGTATGTCAGAATAGGTATCTGGCATTACGGTGATGAAACTATCAGCAGGGTTAAAAAAAAAATAAAGGAAGAATTGTTTGTTTTTCTCAGTTAATCCCCCAAAAGAAAAGCACTTGGAGCCTTATTGTTGCACATGACTCTGCTTAGGAAGATCACCACATCATGTGGTGATCAATGAACTTATTCTTACCTTTTCAGAAGTACAGTACAATCTTTAATAGGCATGAGGAAGCTCTTCATCTCTGAAGAAAGGCCCTTCAGAGGCACAGTGCCTGAAGCATCACCGAGATGTGGAGGGGAAAATGCCTCTTGTTAAGACATCAGTGCTACTCCCTGCAGTGCCCGATCTCCCCTGCATGCCCTTAGCTACCCCCAGTGTTTCTAGGCTTATCAGAGCTGACAAGATCAAAGCCACTGGTGCTCTTGCCAGTTTGCAAGTAAGAGCACCAAGTACATTAAAAAATAAACAGCAATACTCGCAGTGTTGTATTTCCTCTGTTGTACCTGATTTCTACTTCATTCCTGAGTAAGTATTTATTTCACGCATGGTATTTCCTTATGAGAGATTTCCAAGGCTGAAGTTCAAAGAGAGCATCTCCTGCAGAACATGGGCAGTGCCACGGTCCCAAGGCTTGGGGACCCAATCCTGTTCCCACAGAGCATGATTCGAGTGGTCTCACTGAAGGCTGCAGGCTACCCAAACAGACCAAATAGATGATCCTTACGGGTCCCTACCAATTCAGGATATTCTATGATTCTATGAAATCCACAAAATGGCACCAGGGCCAAAACACCCAAATATCTTATTCCCAAGCACAAACTTTAGGGCAAACTCTTCATTTTGCATCACTGCCCTAACCATGACATGACCAGAACCACTGAGTACAGTTTGCCAGACTCACAAGTGTGGCTTGGGGGGTGAAAGGAATGAGAAAACATCCAAGGTTTCCTTTAGACTAGGGAGAAACTAGGGATAAAACTTGTATTCATGAGTTTCATGCTGACAAGCAACAGGGGCCAGGGGCCCTAACGCATAGAAATCATAGCCAGGCAATGAGGACCTCTGTCACAGCTCTGCCCTTACTCAAAGATATGCTGAATAGTTGCATGGGGAAAACACTCAGGCCAGAAAAGTGGCTTCATGTTTCTTCTCATGATGGAGCACTAATAAATGCACAATTCTGAGCTGTGTGAAAGTAGCCCTGGTTTAGGTACCCAGGCAGGAAAAAGGCCCTAAAGAGGGGTCTTAGGTGACAGGCAGTCACAGTAAAAGATGTCCCAAGATCTTATAATGGCTTGCAATCTGCATAAATATAAATAAATACTTCAATGTAAGCTGCCCATAAGCCCACAAATTTTCGTATTTGCCAAAAACTACAGGATGACTTTTTCTGCGAGAATCTCTATGCAAGTATCCTGAAGAAATAACCATCTAATTTCACTACAAACATCATCAACAACATTTTGCTTCTACAACCTCTTCTTACTTTCCATTATCTGCTCCTTTTTAATGCCTGCAGCTCCATCTGCTAATAACGGGCTGCGCTGGGGATTAGCTTGTTTATGTGCTCCCGTTGGCAGCTTTACATGGGGGAGGTGGAGCAAAATGATTATAACCTCCTTGTGCTCCTTTGCCCTGATCCCTGTGAAAGAACAGCTTGCCAGATGATGCCATGAGATGCTTCAGTGTCAGCTATAGCTGGTAAGGAAGTCTTGACTCATGCCCAAGTTAAGCATGGGTTAAATACTCAGGGAAGTGTTTTGTGTTTGCAGAGTGGTGGGGAATGTTTGTGTAACCTGCCAGCTGCTTTCACTGGCTCCTTACCTGGGGCGTTTCAAGAGTAAACGGGATGGGCAGGGGCTGCCTATAAGCCTGTGGGGCAAGAGAAGGTGGCAGGGGCATGGGATACAGGAGAGCCAAGCCTCACCATCACACCCTGCTTTGACTTTGCTTCTTTATTTTCCCTGTTTTTTTTTTTTTTTTTTTTTTTTTTTTTTTTTTTTTTTTTTTTTTTTTTTTTTTTAATACAAATTAAGTGAATGGTTCTGGCAAACCTTCAAGGTTTTAATGTCAGTCTGGGCATACAAAATCACAGGTAAAGCTCTTACGTGGCACTTGCTCTCAGGCAACATTGCCAAGGGAGGAAGTGGGATTTTTGAACAAGTTGTCAAAACCCTGAGCTCCTAGACTTGAGGCTGAAGGCTTACCAGATGTTTTGTGCTGTCAGAAATCACAGTCCTGGTTATTATGAATCATGGCAGAGAAAAAAATTACTCTACTTTTGCATTCAGTTTGTGGATTTCTGTTCGTCTTCTGTAAGTAGGAGTACGGAAACTATTTTTCCCCATTTTTTTTCCTTTTTTTTTTTTTTTCTTTTTTTCCCTTTTTTATTTTCTTTCCAGCACTGCTCTTGAGGTGCGTGTGGTCCTGCATGGTCAGCCTGGCTGCCTGTTTTCCCAAATATGTGGCATATGTGGCATTCTGATATTAATGTGTTATCATTCAGATTGCTATGGGTAATACCCAGAATCCTGTCAATGCCTGAAGAAACAAGTGCAAACAAGGCAAAAACAAGCATTTAGAATTTCCTGACACTTCCAAAAGTCTTGCAAAGTTGTAAAAGTGTGTATATAAATATTTATTAAGTTGTGTTGGAGAAAAAAAAATGTGAAAGTTTAAGTCTTCAGAGCTCTCCAGTTTCAGCTGTGTAATAAGATGCTATAAATATTGTCATTTCTTCTGCAGCATCAAAGGTCCCTTGTTATAGGATCTGCTGCTTTGTCTGCAAAGACCTGTGTAGTGGGGGCTCTAATCCATTTTTAAGTTGTGCAAGCACATTTCTTTTTTTCCCCCCACCATTTTTTTTTTTAGCTTGACCATTCCCTTTTATTAATGCTTTTAACAAGATTGTTTAAATGGATTCTTTGTTGTCTTGTTTTATGTGTGGGGTGGGTTTTTTTTGGCTCGATTTGTACTTTTTTTTTTTTCTTCCTTTTTTATTGACTAGAAGCTATGGCTTTTGACAGTCTTTTGTAGAGGAGATTTAAAAATAATAATAGAAAATTATTTTTATTTTTTTCACGTCTTCCTATAATAGATTGTCCAAGGCACAGAAATTTCACCTGGGTTGCACTACGAGCATAATGCAATGTAAAGGCTGCTCCAAAATCATACAAGCCATTACTTTCTCAGATGTCCTCAACAAAGAAAAAAAAAAAAAAAGAATAAACTGGAGGCCAAAAATCAGACTGAAAATGTTGTGCTGGGGAGAAGTTGGTCCAGCGCCGGGCCAGCTAATTAGGGAAAAGTGCAAACAGGATTATGTGAACATCGCTGCTTCCGCAGCAGACACAGCAGCAGGAAAGGTCCCCAACAAACACGTAGCCACAACAATAGGCAATCTGCACGGCCTGCTGGTTGCTCCAGCTGAGCTACAAATCTAATTAACCTCTGACTTCTCTGGGTCATGGCCTTTCAACTACTGTGCGGAACAACCTAGGAAACGTGATAGAAAAGATGCTTTATATCAGATTTCAGGCAATAAAGAAAGCCTCACAATCTCCCACTAAAGAGCTGACATAAATATGATGACCTTCTGGAAATATCATTATTTGTGATGAACATCTGTGTGTACAATTTTTATTAATATAGGGTGTTTAAAAAAAATCAACAGTTTCTATGGAGTTGTAGCCCCCTTGGAAAGTGACTCATGCACCTCAAATGCATTTAAGTAATGTAGGTAAATAATTAGCATGCCATAACCTACTGCAGGTCACTGCCAATTGTTTGTCAGTTTAGCCACTGACAATTATTTTCACCATGGTGCAGAGGGGTTCCCTTCATCCCATGTCCAAAGCTTGCCACTAGCATAGGTAAATCCCATTTCAGTCTCCCTGAAGGTGGAAGTAAAATAACCCTGCAGCTGCTCACTGCCTTCCCCAGCCAGGGATGGCATGGGGCTGACAGCAAAGGTAGTGGGGCAGCTTTGGGGGATGCTCAGCCCCCTCCCAGCACCTCCAGCCCTCAGACAACCTGTACCAAAACCCAGGAGTCACTGGGCACTCACTTGTTCTCTGCACTTTGTACCTGCGCTTTGCAATCCCGATCCACAAAGGGGTTTCCTCCACAGATTTCAGGATAGCACAGGCTGAGATGTCTCCGTATGCACTTGGACTTGGTGAGCCACAGGAATCTACAGCCCCATAAAAAGACTCATGGTTAAGAAAAATCTGGAAAAGTGCTGTCTGTATTTCCGCATTATTTACTATTAAAAGATTTAGGGGTGTGTGGGGAACAACACATGATAAAATGTGTTGTCAAAAAAATGTGATACAGAAGTAAGCCTGATGTAGGAAGCCCCAGTACCTGAGCCCCTGTAGGCATCTGTGATAGATGCAGGTCTGATAATCAAGGTCAAAAAGTTCCTTGGCACGATAGCGAGGAGAGAAACTGCAGCTTGAGAGAAGACTGAAGAAAAGTGTTGACACCACAAAGGCAGCGACAATGCTCCATTAAACCTGATGAAGCCTGAAATCCAAAGCTGGTAGGAAAGGCTTGTATAAACTGCATAGGAAGCGCTTAAAAACGCTGATAAGTAGGTATCTTTCGGACCCTGTTGGCAGCTGCATTGATACACATTTACAGGGACAAAGTTCCTATACAGAAGTTTCTCAGGAGCATTTGATGTGCCAGTGCATTCAGGCAAAAATGGGCAAAAACCTCCCTGAAGTTCAAGCAAACACGGTTAAGGAAAACACCACAAGCACAGAATTGCTCTGCTCCCTGCTTTGTTTTTACTTGCTCCTCATGGGGGATTTTGTGACAGGGGATTATATAGCTCCCATGTGCAATTATCCTTTTATTCTAGATGCCCTAAAGACATTCAGTGACTGTTTACATGCCTTTTTTTTCTTTATTATTTTTTTTAAACAAGGGATTGAAGCTGGTCTTTGGCTCTAAAGTATGCCCAGGCTGCCACCCCTCTTCAGAGCACATCGACATGCCCCAGGTTCCTCATGTGGTTCTTCTGGTCCTCCCTGAGCACAAACTTGAAAACAACCAGAAATCCTCTTCGGGACCGACACAGGGTATGGTGCCCCTGTGGGGTCTCCACCTTTTCTGATAAAGGAATGAGGTGCTCAAGACCAGGTGAGAAGTGCTTGTGGGGATACCCCACAGGGAAAAATGGTTGAGATTTTTAGGATGGGGCAGTGAAGGGTTTGAAGCAAGGCAGGAATAAAAGAGGAGTCTGGGCGAGGTGGAAAAAGGCATCCAGGAAGTGTAATGATGTATTAATTCAGTGATATGGATTATGATAGTTGTAGACTGTCATCATAGTAATTCCATTGTTAGTTCCATAATAATATTTCAGCAAAGACTCTAGTTCCTGATGAAAATAAAGTTTGGAAACTGTTGATTTAATGAGTAACAGGAAATTTGGTAAATCACAGTAAAAGCTGTTGTCTATAATTTTGTAGCCACATATTAAAAATTGCTATTGACACCTCACGGCAGGGAATTCATAACATTTCAAGTTACCTTGATTTTGTTATTCTGCACAGCACAGCCATGGGAGCTCACGGAAACTCTGGAGGTAGAACTTGTTTCCAATTACTCCTGAAGTTGCCAAGGAAAGCAAACCTCACTTTCAGAGAGTTCTGCCCCTTGGCTTCTGCTGCAATGACCATTCAGCTTCAGTAACATCTGTGTGTCCTCAACAGCTCTGAGAAACAGTACGTTTCTGTCAGGTACCCAAAGAGGTGTTGAAGAGCTGGAGTTAAGTACTTGGTCTTGACAGTCTGATGAAATAGGATTTTTCATAAAAAGTCCTAGTGGTTGTATTTCATCAAAAATAGGAGCAGATACTGCTGCCTTCAATACTTGCCTTTTCCTGTTTTTATACTAACACACACGTCATCAGCTGTGTCTTGAAACACTGATTTGGAAAAATAAATTTAGTTTATTGTATTAACAAGGCTGCAAGGATGCGTAAACCAAACTACACTTTATATGACAGTTTGCCAGAGTTGCTCACCCATATCTAATTACCAATGTGGCAACAAAGGTGAGATTAGGGCATAATCGTGTCTTCTGCTTGGTGACTTTCACTATAGCAAAGAGAGCAGTAAAGGAGTGTTGCAGTGCATGTAGTTTTAGTTTTGATAGCTTGGGTAATATTAATGGTCACCGTAAAATGAAATAACACAGGTGTTGCCATGACAGAGGTACTGGGGGAAAAATCCTACGTCCTTGATAATCTCCTCACAGCCTGTGCTGAAACACTGGCCGCTGTGCTCCCCAGTGAAATCAGAGCACCCAGCTGGGGTCACCCTGATGAAAGCCTGCTGCCCAGATGCAAGCTAGCACCAGCCCTCTGTAACAAAGGACACCAGATCCCAGCAGCTGGTGCTCCTCAGGTTTGTAGACAGTTGTATTTTGTAGAAATATAACATTCAACACATCCTCATATGAATCTTGTGTGTTCTTCCTCTTTGGTATCTTCCAAACAAGTTCTGTGTGTCTCTGCTTATCACTTCCAGCTGGTCATTAACAGGGTAGTTGCACATCTTGTATAATTTAAAGTGCATATCAGCTCAGAATGCTTGTAATAAAATATAGATTAATTCCTTAACAACAACAACAAAATCTATGCAGAAAACTATTGCCTTTACAGCAGAGTGGAACTTCATGTGAGAATCTCCTTCAGGGCAGTGAAATGATCTTTTGATATTTTTTCATGTAAATCTCTGCAGACTTTTTTTTTTCCTTTTCCTTTTGTAGAAAGAAAATAAAAATTTTAAAATAGCCAGAAGGCAAAATATTAACACATTTTACATTTGAACAAGTTCTTCTGATTTCTTTCATAAATACCATCAGTGCCAAAAGGGAATTCTGCACTTACATTCTGAAGCATCAGTGTGATCATATGATTCACACTAAAATTCAATCTGAATAGCAGTGTTTTATTGTGGTATTACAAAAAAAAAAAAAAAAAAAAAAAAAAAAAAAAAAAAGCTGCCCCAAGGCTGGCAGCTTCTTCTTTGCAGTATGGAGAAAGATTTTTCTCTGTAGGACATGGTATAAAGCTGTATTATAAATGTGTTCAGGTACCTGCACACACAGTTGATGTAAGACACCTTATGCTTTTGTCAGAGGTATGTGACACTGTAGCAGACACAGATTTAAGTGGGAGAAGCAGATTTCCATTCAGGACAGTATGACTGAGTCTATCCTGGTCTGAAAGAGCAATGTTAGTGTGCATGTATCCTGCCCGTGCCCTCCACCTACTCCTGTGCATGGGGTAACAGGGCTGTGACCAAGCAGTGCCCTCCTCCCTGCAAGCACCAAAACCATGCCATGCATGCAGAGCACATGGGCTGCAGCACTGAGCAATGCTCTGTTTTCCCTGGCAGACTTTATTCTCTGCTGTCCTGCAAGGTGCATGTGCTTGGGCCCTTCAATACCGAAGGCCACCTGTTTGCAAGCAACCAGACCAGTCCAGGCACTATCCTTGTGTATACATCATTGTGCAGACAGCTTGCTCTTGTGTAACGGGCCCAATTCTCTTCCAACTTGATGTGTTTTGCATCTGGCAATGCAAGGGGATTGATGCATAGGTGCACAAGCACAGAGCAGGTCCATGTCAGGCACATTTCTGTTTTTCCCCAGCATCGTTGCCAGTGAGGCAGCATGGTTTGCAGAGGAAGGTACTAGAAGTGTAAAGTATCACAAAGATCACAGCTACTGCACTGTGGAACAGTTTGGGTCCACTTACAGCTCCTTGTAGTCCCAATCCACCTTCTTCCTTTGTGATTCAAGGTTACAAGTAGAACAGCATCCCCTGTAGCAGAAAGGAGATGACTCTGCTGTAATTACAAAGGGGACTTTTGAGATCAAAAGATGTAAACAGCTTCTCATAAGTGTGTTATCCTGCAAATTCCCCAGCCAACTGAATGCTAAACTGTGCCCTGCTGGGATGCAAAAAAAATTTGAAAGGCAAAGAGCAGAGGTCAGAGTGATGTCTCTTTGGGCACTGGCTGAGATACTGGCGTACAGTGAGCTCATGAAGTAGCCCAAGGCTCAGTGCAAGCATCATTCATACAGCTGCAGGGACCCAGGAGCATGCATCACACCAGCCTTGGGGATGAATCCAGCTTCCAACACTTTGCCAGGTGTCAGCCCGTGCAAAAGGGAGAACCTCCAGCAAGAACAGGGCAACGGAGCTGCTGGTTTCCATTCTGGTTTCCATCCCACAGAGCAGGGCTGTGGCCCTGCCACCTGCAAAGCTTGCCTCAGGTGCTCACGTGTGGGCACGCCAGTGCCAATTTTATGAGATGCTTGCATCGATATGCACCCTCAGACCTCACTATTCTAAAATTGTGTCCCAGCCCTTCACCGAGGCTTTAAAGAGCATTGTTAACTCCATATGTGTCTTTTGGCTCCCTGCTTTTTATTTCTGTGTTTTATCTGCTGGCACCCTCCAAGTGTTAAAAGTTGCATTTAACCTTGTCAAAGGAGGACTGCTTCTATTTTAAATTGAAGCATTTTGTGCAAAAGTCATATTTTGCTTGCAGCATTTCCTTATGGCTAAATATTTCTGTTGGAATTCCCAAATGACAATGTAAAAACACTCCAATGAGCTGAGGAAGAGCAACTTCTGCTCTGGAAGGAAGTCTGATGATATCCTTGATACCTTTAATTGAAACTATTTTATGTCCAAGACAAATGAAGGGTTAACAGCAACATGCATATTTATGACAGATTTAGCCTTTTATATTCTTTTACAACATTTTTCTGAGCATATCATGATTCCCTCAAATTTCTATGGTTAAATCTCTTGGGCTGTTTTATTGTACAAATTGCCATATTCCATAGAGTGAGTGACAAGATTCCCCAGGCTGAAGCATCACCTCCTCACCCTGGGGCTTAGCTGTCATTGCAGAGGCAAGTTGCACATTGCAGCTACTATTCTTTGCCTGGGCAAGCGTGTACTTCACCTGCTTGGGTTTATTTAATTTATTCCTTGAATATGTCGGTGTGAAACTCTAAGATCTGCTTTCTCCTGGACCTGACTGGGCATTCTCAAAAGAAAAAGTTAAACTTGCAAACTTCTTGCACTGAGAGAGCTGAAGTAGATTAGATTGTTTTGGATTTGTTTAATCTGAACTACAAGCTCATTGCTTTGGGATCTTGGAATAAATTCCTTTGTTATCATGCAGGAGGGCATCTCTTCTGCAGAGTCCCATAACAAATCTTGGCCGTTACGTGACCACATACTCAGAAAACACCTTTGCTTTTCTCAACTGCAATTCTTTGGGTGTTTTCTTCCCATAAAAATTGGCTTCAATTTGATTTGAGACAAAATATGAAAATATCCAAATTCCCCCAAAATAAAAATCCTGCTTGCTTAGCTCTTCTTTCTGCAGAGATCTGTACAATAAAGTTTTAAGTAAAATTAGTAGAAAGAGAAATAGCAGAGGGAGAAGCATGACTAAGCAGATTGAAGAGAACATCACTGTCTACCTGCAGTATTTTTCAACATTTGTCCTAAATCTGTTTTAATGCCTATGGGGAACTGCTCTATTCATACAGAAGGACAATAGAAGTGGCCTGAAGTGATTTTTGCCCTAAAGAACCAACCTTTGAATGTAGCCTGGCTAGGTAAAACCTGGCCATCAGCTTTCAGTGACTATTAGGAAAACAACCAACCAACCAACCAACCAAACATATTTTCTCATTATCTTGAAGCTCTTCAAATATATTCTTCTTGGTCTTCAGGTTATATTAGAAAATGCTACTGTCAAATGAACTTTTCAAACCAAAATGGAGCTTTTTTCATTTTTAACAGTAAAAACTAATAAAAGATATTGTTTCTGCCTAAACACAGTGGTAACAAAAGACACCAGCAATATACCTGACACAAACTAATCTCTATCCCTTTGAAATAAATGGCTACCTAATGGAATAGTTGCTCTTTTATAGGTCTTCCTTTTGAATAGAGATACTGAATGAATCCTCATTATCTATTCCTTCCATACTTATTCAAAGAGTGAAAATATATGACAGGTGGGCACAATACATGGAAGATGTATTACTGCATAGCTGTAATCCAGTACACTAAGGTCATTACTTCAGCTGCGACTTAACTTGGTAATGGAGATAGGATAAACAAGAAAGGAAAGAACCATACTTTTCCTTGAATATCTCAGAAAATAACACTGTATATTATTTTTGATTCAGAGACACCTATGTAACTACTTTTTTTTTAAAAAAAAAAAAAAATTCTTTTCCTGAAAAAAAAAAAAATAATGGTGTGAAAAGCAGCCATTAATGAAACAGACCGGTTTCTCCTGGGCTGAAAAAGATACGATGAGGCCAAGATTGTTCAGCTGATGAACCCGCTTCTGTAATCTGTTTTGGATAACATTGTTATAACAGCATCAAAAGCATGCCTATGTGAAAGATATTAATGATTTCTTCAGAAACAAAACATGAAGAACAACTGTCTGGAAAGAATGTAATTGATCATATATTATGGGGAATTAAAGGCAGTGTTGGGGGTGTTACAAACTTTTCATTACATTAAAATGAAAAACGACCATTATGGGATGAGAGGGATTGAACTTTGTACTGAAAACATCATGCATTCATCTATTTATTTAAACCATGCTTCCTAGATGACTCAGCCCTTTGTTAGGGTTGTCTAAGCCTATTACCTCCTTTTCCAGTTGCCTTTTTTTTTTTTTTTTTGAGAAATTTCAACTGACTGAGCCGTATTTTTTATTTGATCTCTACCTCACCCTGAATTTTAACATTAAATGTGATTTTAAGAAGTTCAGACATAATTGAAAGGAATGCTAGGACCAGGAAGCAGATTCCTCAGTACCTGATGCATTTTCCACTATAAAGCACTTGTGGTAAGCCTCCTGTTCGGTGGAGGTATATGAGACTTGGCAAGAAATTTGGTTCTAGGTTCACTAGGCTTCTGCTATTTCCTCGGGCGACACCTACCTGTATTAGAAACCCCAGAAACTCACAAGATACACAGGTTTTCCTGCAATTGCTCAATGCAGATGAAAATGACAGCAGCCTTAAGGCTACCCAGCATTTATGCTGAAAGACTGGACCTGCCTACAGACATCCAGCAACCCATAAAAATGCGAGACTGAGATTGCTGTTTCACATAAAAATGGCTCTGTGTGTCATTCCCAGTGCTCTGTTCCACATCACACATTCAGGTATGTCCTTCGTGGCTATGGGATGTATCACTCCATCGTGGTCCTACACAAGGACTGCAAGACAAATTGGCTATTTGGCTGTTACGGTGACGGAGGACATTCTCCTGCTTCTGTATTGGATGACAAGGATAAATCTTTAACCGTGTGTAAGTACACTTCACCAGCTGCCAGCAGAGTAAGAGTACATTAGAAAAACAACTTGATAAGCATATTGATTAATGAGCACTTGGAACGGTTCAGTTAAAGACTTAATTCAGATTTGTTATAATTCTGATTACTATGCGCTCATAAATGCTCTCATAATCCATAGCTATAACCAAACTATTAGAAACACTGGGAATTAGCATAGTGAGACAGCAAATGAGCCGCTGGATCATGCTGACAACATGCTATGCACTAGTCATATTTTTTTTTTCCTTTTTAAAACAGTGATCATTGTGGGATTAAATGGGTCAAAATGACGAAGCAGCACAGGTTTGAAAGAATTTGCATTTCCTATGTCACACCAAATGGCTGGCTTTCAGAGTGTGCCAGTTAACCAGTTTGCCTCTCTTTCCAGGTTTCAATCAGTTTCTAGATAGTTCTGCAAAAGTTTGGGGTTGAACCTTGTTGAACCTATTTCAGAAAGTTATGAATCTTCTGAGAGAATGTATAAAAAGACCAAAACTGAGGTAAAAATAAGACACCAAAAAAAAAAAGGATTTAAAAAAAAAGTTATGCCACCTTTTAAAAAGTAGTAGTACTGAAGGAGTAATGAAGTAGTATTTCAATGTTACTACTTTCAATACTAGTTGAAAGTAGTAGCATTGAATACACTAATCTTTCAATACTGTTACTTCCACCACTAATACTGACCTAGATGAGGTTAAAATGCAAGGCTGCAGATAGAAAGAAACACCTGATCTTCCTTCTCTTCATCTCCTAGAGAGGATCTGAAACCTCCTGTCCTGCACCTGCCTCCCACCTGCATTCAGGGCATGCTGTTGAGGAGCCCACACAGAGAGAAGGCCTTCGGGGCCAACCAGCAGGCATGGGGATGTGGGGGCTCAGCTCTGGGACAGTGATGGTGCAGAGTGGAACAGACCAGAGAGACAAATTCAAAAACACAAATACTTGTCTGACTGGCAATGAGAGCTGGCCTTTCTCTGCTACCTCAGGTACAAGGTTTTTGCAAGTTCACCTCCAAAGAGCATCTCAGCTGGAAACCCAGGTGCCAAAGATACTCATTTAGAACGGATGACCCACAGCTCTTTTAGGTGTAGGACCTGCTCTCAGAGCTTGGGAGTTGGCAGACCTGGGCAAATGAGAGCCCCAGCTCTGCCGCTGTGACACCCACAGGTCAGGCTGCGTCCTGCTCAGGGGACTGACCTTCAGGAAAGTGTGCAGGTCCTGGAAAGATCCCACCAGCTGCTCTAAGTCAGCAGTCTGCTGAATCCAGCACATGGGTCAAAGCTGGCATGGCTTTCTGCGTAATTCTGTTAATTCCTTGGAGATTTGCAAAGCTTCATGAAAAACGCCATGTTTTCCCAGTGGCCATCTGTTATGAGCACATAAGATTGCCTGTGCTCGTGGCTAGCAGGTCAGCTGCTGGATGGGGTTTCTTATCATATCCCTTCAGAGATGGGATCAATCTTTACAAGTAGAGTAGAGTAGAATAGAATAGAATAGAATAGAATAGAATAGAATAGAATAGAATAGAATAGAATAGAATAGAATAGAATAGAATAGAATAGAATAGAATAGAATAGAATAGCTCAGTTGGAAGGGAACTACAAATGCCATCAAGAACAACTGCCTGACCACTTTAGGGCTAACCAAGAGTTAAAGCACGCCATTGAGGGCATTGTCTAAATGCCCTCATCAACCACCTCTCTAGGAAGCCTGTTCTAGTGTTTGACCACCTTCACAGTAAAGAAGTTTTTTGTAACATCCAGTCTGAACCTCCCCTGATGCAGCTTTGTGCCACTCCCATGCGTTCTATTGTCATTTACCAGGGAGCAGAGACCGGCACCTCCCTCTCCACTTCCCTTCCTCAGAAGGTTGTAGAGAGCAATGAGGTCACCTCTTAGCTTTATTTTCTACAGACTAGACAACCCAAGCCTCCTCAGCTTCTCCTTGTAAGAAGCAAAAGTTCCTCTCAGATCACATCCAGATGTTCATTGCAGGCAAGGAAATACAGACCACATGGCAGTGGCTCTTCCAACTATCACACTTGACCAGGCTTTGCTCAAGTGTTGTATGAGAAGTTTTAAAAAGTGAGAAGCAGCGGCCACAGTTCCTCCCAACACACTGTGTGGGGGCTTTTCAGGAGACGTGACACAGGCACCTCCGTGCGCTCTCAGAAATGCACATGCCGAGATCAGAGCTGCTGTTGTTGCAGCTGCTGCCTCACACACACAGCACTTTGAAGCCTGTGTTTGAGCTTTTGGTTTGGGATTTGTCATGGGCCAACTCGGAACAAGGAGGGGAGGATGGCTCAAGGCTTGCATCTTGCCTTGCATGGGTGGAAAGATGGGGGTGAAGGCTAGAAATGCAGGTAAAGGAGGAGGAATGAAAAAATATGGAGTTCAGAGGGAGACACTTGGTTGCAGGAGATGGGGAAGAATAGGGAAGTAGACAGAGATATGGGGCTGGGATCCGGACAAGAGGAATTGAATTGCCATATAAGTGGTCAGAGAAGCTGATACTGACCAATTTGTTTTGGGAAGCTTTTGTAGGCACTTAGAAGGATGCCTTACAAAAAAAAGTGAACAGCTCAAGGTGCTGTTGCTTTCTGTTAACCTGGAATTCTTCTAGAATGCCTGGCTGGAGACTTGCATCCAGGCACTATAGAGGTGATTAGTATGCCATTCAGTGTTATTCAGATAGCTATATCATTCCTATCAGGGTTAATGATAACATGAATTTAGACAAGCCTCTGATGGGTTTTTGTAGTTGCTCTTATTCCCTAGAGACAGGACTTCATCCATGCAAAACCCACTTGGGTAAGACTGCAATGAAAGGACATTTTATGGCAGCACAAACCCTTCTGTAAGTCACTCTTCCAACAATGATTAGACAATTCTTTTCCTAGTGTATTGCCTAAGTCTTCTGTATGCATGGAAAACCTTTTGCTAGTTGTCAAATGACTGTTTCTAAGGCTCTAAGGATCTGTTACATTTGGAATAAACCTACAACTTGCTTAACCTTGTTCTTTCTGTGCCCTAAGGCCTCAGGGCTGCTGGAGGCACGATGTAAAAATGCCTTGCCAGGAGCATGTTCACCCTGGGGAGCCATGGCAGGAGACAAGGCTCTTGGTGGCATTGTGAGAAGTATATGTGCCTCCTCTGTTCATCAGCACCTATTGGAAGGCACTGTTGGATGGGTTCCCAGCATTAATTTGCAATAATCACAATCATTTACATTCAGGCCTTAATTAATGAATATCTGGATGTGTATGGGATGAGGTGATGTGGAGAGGATATGCAGGGTCTATTTCTGCCCCTTTTCATTCTGGTAAAACTCTGCTCATGACTCACTGCTTATTACTGTCTCCTGGCAATGTATGAAGAAAGAGATGTACAGCAGAACAAAATGTTTCTTACTCTGATTATTTGCTTCTTTTTAACAGCCCAGTACCTCCCTTACCACAGCCTGGTAAAGGGGTTCCTTACAATTTTAAATCCTCGAAGTGTTTTTGTAAGGAAATGTTTGAGCATATGACTACCTCAAGGTTATTTGAGTTTTATCAAGTTATCGTCTCAGTGCTAAATGGTTGTTGGAGGGATAAGGGGGTAGAAAGTCCTTTTCTGTGGGATGTGCCATCCCAACCTGGCTGCTGGAGCTGTTTAAAATCTCTGACCTGGTAACCACTGAAGCCCACCTATATCTCTGTGTGCTGTCATGCATGGCTGCTGCTTCCAAATGCAGGACAGGTATGCCAGCGGCATTCTTCCCACTGCATGGGAGTCCTAAGGACCTCTTCCAGCTCTATTTGCTGGCCCAGTTGAACAGCACAGGGTGCTGAAGGCATCTCAGCAGCATGGGCACAATGGAGGAAAGGTGACCTGAGCTTGGGGCAGGCCATCTCCCAAGGGAGAAGCATCGATGGGCCTGTGGATACACCTCAAATGTTGGTTGAGCTGGGTTAGGAGGAAGAGTGCTGGGAAGTGCTGGGACGATAGCTGGATACGTGCAAAAAATACAAGGTTGGCATCTGGTCTGACTAACAGAAACACACTAAAATTATCCTAGGGAAGAAGCATTTCAAGTTACTCATTTACAGCTGGCACACATTTTATATCTGACAGTAGGACAAAGCACTGTAAAAATACCCTTAAGAATGTGAATCTCTGCTCTGATTTGCACTTAAAAGGCAACATCTGATTAGTGTCTGTATTTTATTAGCAGAAAACTGAGAGGATGAAAGCTTCTCAGATATTACCTTTATTGTACCAAATACTTTTCAGAGTATACTGTGGAAGAAAATGTCACATTTCATTAAAGTGGATCATTCATATACCACGCAGGACTTGGCAGCGGTTTATAGACCCAGTGGTAATTTTCAATGTTGCCCATTTTTTAGTATCGAAGATCATTTTAAAAATGCTTCTGATGACCTCAGACTAGATCAACTGGTGCTCACTGGTCTGTGTGTCGACGTGTGCTGTTGTGCACCAGCTGTGGGGCTGCTTTAGGTATAAGCAGCTCAGTTGCTGTGTCAGCAGTTATCACACAGTCCAATTTTAATAGGCTTGGTTACACAGCACATTCCCAGACCTTCCAGCTGTGCCTCATGAAAATGTATGCTGACACTCATTCTGGTCTCAGCATAACCCCTGCTTTGGTGTTACTTTATTAGTATTATTATTATTTATTATTATTATTATCTATTATTATTATTATTATTATTATTCTACTTACAAGTAATCTCAGTATTTCAGATATATGAAATGTCAGATATGTTGAGGATAATATCCAATCACTGCAAGGTTTCGCCTCTATTAGTTGTTTCTGTGTGCTTCATTTAATCTGTTTGCTACCCATTAGAAAGGCTAGCAAAACATTTGGTTCTTGAAGAGTTGAGTGCTTCATTTTATCTGATGCAACTGAATCAGCAGGGCAATAATTTACAATGAAGAACTTGTTTGGCAGTCTTGGGCGTTTTTTTCATGGATTGTCTTTGAACAGACTGTAATTTTCTTGAATTTATTAATTATTCAAAATGTTAATGACTTTGGGAGATTGATTATGAGCAATTTTATGTGAGTATTTGGTATTCAGTATACAACTTCTAGGGCCATTACTTCGTTGTGTAGGTAGATAAAGGAGCATAGTTTTCTCTGTATTGTTAACAAAAGATGCTGAAAAATGTCATGAGAATTTTGCTCAGAAGATAAGAGCTTGGGAAAACACAAGAAAAAAGATCAGAACATTTACCCCTAAAATCCTGGCAGATAAAGTGTTTTCCTAATAATAATTTCTGAAGTAAAGGTTATTGTCAAATCTCTTTTGTTTACATATAGGATGTTCATTTCTCAAGATAACTCACACACAAAGCAATTGGGTGTGTGCATGTAGTCCTCATGAGGGTGTAATACAGCTTAGGTCATGGTTGCCTTGTGCTTTGGTGAGAGGCATGTTTCTCCAAACAATATATTCTGCCATTGCTGTCAGTCTGCAAATTTATCTCAAGGTTACTGTGAAGGTGAAGGTGACTGGATGCAGTTTCTAGTTCCGAAGAGTGCCGTCAGATGCTTGTACACTTTGCTGGTCTCTGAACATTTGCTTTCTAATTCTACTGAAGCACAAAAGGCTTTAATTCACAGTTAATGAGCATTTTGTGGGATAACAACCTCAGTTCTTGAACAGCAAGTGGCTTGAAACAGGTGTTCAACAAATTAACTTTTAAAGACATTTGAATAGTTAATTAGGAAATATTTGGTGATGCTTCCTTCGATCTGCTCTTGCCTACTTTTGCTTTAAGGGGGAGAGGAGAGAGGGAAAGCATTTGCTGTGAGGTAGAAGTACATACTTCTTGCATCATTTAAATGTAGATCTGATTTTTGATTTAAAAATTCAGTGTTAAAAAATCACGTTTTAATTGCTGTATATACTTTCTATATATTTAATTCCCATACTCTTGACATTTTGGCCAGTCTGGGAAGCAGCCGTGTGGGTGGCTGCTGCTGGCTGGAGCTTTCCCCCTGTACCAGACAGGAATCTCTACAAGCTCTGCACCTCCTCAGTGTAACTTTTCATTGCTTTGACTAGCAGGTCTACTGATGGATTTCCTTAAAAAGCAGACTGCTACCCAGATCTTAGAGTAATGTGATGTGTGCTGAGGCTCTCTGTAGCTGTTGAGGTGAATGAAGAGCACTTACATTTCTTCTTCTGGCTCTGCACAAGCAAAGCTAAATGAAGGGTGCAGACGCTGCAGAGGACTGCCAGCTTAGCACAGGAAAGAGTCACGGCACAGCCTGTGGGAGCATGTGAGAGCTCCCATCTGCAGTTCTTTCCCAGTCATGCTCAGGATGTTTTTTTTCCACTAAATGTCCAGTTGTTGCTTTATTTCTTTTCCCACAACCTTCCACCATCTGGCTTGTATTTAAAAGACACAGTTTAGTTCAACACATTAAGTTTCAGCTATGCAGGCTGCAATAGCTTCTGCTCTCCAGGAACTGGTAAAGCATCATGTGTCAGCTCTCAGAGAAAGACAAGGGTTAGTTGGTTAGAAAATGAGCAGAGAAGCAAAAGCTATATACCTTAAGGTTGATAGAAGTTAATCCATTTTAAACTCCTTACATCATTTAAGCCTCTTGGGACAGGGATTTGTCTTTAAGTCCCTGCAAAATATCATGTCATATCCATTCTGCTCTATAAAAAATGAGTAAAACCCATAAAATTCCACAGTCATGCTAGAAATCTATGGGACACCTACATTTGGTTTGCGTTGAAACCCCAGTAAACCTGATCTGGTTCTTCACAGTAGACACTGAAGTGAAAATTCATCGTTAGCAGTGCTCTGGCACTTCCCTAGCTGTACTTCAGAAATAGGCTGAACTGGGTATGCTTTATGGAAAAAAAAAAAAAGGAATTTGTATAATTGTGTTCAAGATTATGATTTCCAATTTAGAGTATCTGTATGTGAGCTAAGGGCATGCTGCAGGTGCTTGACTGCATGTTTCTGCAGTAGAGCTGCTCAGTCACTCAGCTGTGGCAATCTGTGACCACACACGGGACCCCCAAGTCCCCCTGGGGTGGCAGGGGAAACCAGGTCTGATAATCTGGAGCACCTCACATGAGGTGCATTTGATGTCTATGTTTGGGACAAATTAATCCATGATTAGGTATATGAGCTCCCACTATAGGCAGGGGACATTTTTTCTGTGCAGTTGGGAGAAAGGCCAGAGAGCAATTTGGTCACCCTGAAGTAGACTCCTAGGTGCTTGGGCTGTTTTTTCTTGTCTCACCATCAGCCTTTCTAAAAGCTGGTCAGAACCACTCCTTTGGATGCCTGGGCCGTGCTGCACCTGGCAGGATGGTCACGAGTCCATCTGTGTGGTGCAGAGAGCATCTTCCAGCCCCTCAGGTCTGTCGCATTCACCAAGGCTCTCCGGTTGACAGCTGTCTAGCTACATGCCACAGAGGGGTTACTGCATCTCAAACACCACTTTTTCAAACATTGCTATTGCAACACACATTTTTCTGTGTGTGGTCTTCCTTCCTGACAAAGAGCAAGGTAAGTGAGCAAGAATGTGCAAGAATGTGTACAAGTATAAGCACGTACTTGTGACTGTGGCATACAAATACTGTAAGGAAAAAATACAGTTTCTGTTGCCATTAAAGCTGTCTAATAATTTCCATTTCCTTTTTACAGATGCCTCTGAAGCTGAGGTTTATATGAGTTAAATCTTTGTTTGCAAATTCTGCAACAGACTCTACTGCTTTGACTTCCTGTGCTGTAAAGTCCTGCTTCTTCTGTGCACATACTTCTGGGCCAACCGGAGGTCAACAGATAGTTCCTAAGAAAGCTCTTGATGGCTTTTCTTTTCTTCCCCTGACATATAAAGTTCTCTCTCTCTGAACACTACAGAAAAAGCGCAGTAACAGGAAAAGTACAAGGAAAATGGAACTGTAGATTTAAAGGTAAAAGTCAGGAGTAATCTCTCTCTATTGTGATACAGGGTACACACAGCTGTCTGGCTGGCTGAGTTTTGGAATGCACTGAAATATAAGCAGAGGCTTGTTCTTTGTCTTTCACTTTTAACTTGACAAGATCCTCAAACGTATTTTTATAGTTTCCTTCCTGGTATGCTCCCAGAGATAAGTACTTGCTTGAAGTAAATGGCAGGCCTGCACTAGCTGGAAGAAAGCTTCTCCTTACACTCTGTAATAGAAGCAACAGAATTTGCTCCTGATTCCTTTGTTGAGCCACCAGAGATCATAAAAAGAAAAGCCAAAGGATAATGCATTTCTAACTGGTGCACTCCTGGCTACCCTGTGTATGGTATGAAGAAATTTAAAAGCTCATACGCAGTGCAATACTCAATCATACACTTGATCATGAGGTCTAATAAAAAAAGGAGGATTACAAGCTCTTCTTTGTTTCACATGGGAAAATATTTTCTGTTTCATTTATTATACTGAGTTTTCCTGCATAGATACTCCTAATACAGGTCTGTCATGTTCCTCCATTCTCTTTCATATTCACATAATTAAAAACAAAAAAAAACAACAAAAAACAAACAAAAACAACAACAACAACAACAACAACAACAACAAAAAAAAAACAGACCTTTTCTGATATATTTAAAAATTATTCTTGCAACAACAACACTTTTCAAAGCAGTTTACTATTTTATTTAGCCCAGGGAATTTAGGGGGAATTAGCTCAAATGGTAGAGCGCTCGCTTAGCATGCGAGAGGTAGCGGGATCGATGCCCGCATTCTCCATTTTGCACTTTGAGTTGGCTGAAGGGAAGGAGCCAGAGAGTTGAGGTCAATGGGATGGAGCCAAGTTGGAGTCCTGTGTCTAGTGGAGTCTCTCAAGGGTCGGTACTGAGACCAGCGTTGTTTAATATATTCATCGATGACTTGGATGAGGGAATGGACTGTGCTGTCAGCAAGTTTGCTGATGACACTAAACTGGGAGGAGTGGCTGACATGCCTGAAGGCTGTGCTGGATGGCTGAAGGACCTTGATAGGCTAGAGAAACTTAATGAAATATAACCAGGGCAAGTGTAGACTCCTGCATCTGGGCAAGAACCCCGGACACCAGGACAGGCTGGAGACTACCCTGCTTGAGAGCAGTGAAGGGGTGAGGGACCTGGGGGTCCTGTCCTGGTGGACAGCAGGATGACCATGAGACAGCACTGTGCCCTTGTGGCCAGGAAGGCCAATGGCAGCCTGGGGGTGGTTAGTATGTTGAGAGAGATTCTCCTGCCCTTCTGCTCTGCTCTGGTGAGATTGCATTTAGAATATTGTGTCCAGTTCTGGGCCCTTCAGTTCATGAAGGACGGGGAACTGCTTGAGAGAGTCCAGCGCAGAGCCATGAGGATGATTCAAGGAGTGGAGCATCTCCCTTATGAGGAAAGGCTGAAGGAGATGTGTCTCTTTGGCTTGGAGAAGAGGAGACTGAGGGGTCACCTTATTAATGATTATAAATATGTAAAGTAGCTTGGGAGCAGCGCCCTACCATAATTCCTAAAGAGGGCAAATAGGTGGCTGAAGGCTGTGAGGCAGCTGCTTCTGCTGGGAGCACTGGGAGGGAGATGTGGCGAGGGATGGCTCCTATCTCATGCGGGCATGTAGACTCCAGCAGCCCCGTGAGATGCCACTCCTGGATCAGCTGGGCTCTCTGGGTCTTTGACACTGTAAAAATCAAATAAAGGAGCAGACTTGCTCATACATACTCAGGGGTTATAAGTGCTAAATGACCCAAGTCAATAGCCAAGGGGGACAAAGTCCACTAAAATCAATGAGAAGACTAAAAAAAAGGTAAGAGAGAAACTGCTTTAAACAGAATCTTTTATTACCATCAACTAAAAGTTAGCATGAAGACTACTTCCCTTTGACTTACACAGCAGTATTTGTGTAGGATAATAAGAGAGAGGCAGGAAGCTGGAAACAAAACCAACACTGGAGTTAGAGGAAGGTAAATAAAGCAAGTCCCTGCAAGTTAGAAAGCTTAGAACATCCTGGTTACACAGAAAGTAAAAAAGAGCCAACTTCCCATTTCTCAGGAGAGGCACTAGATACACGTTTGGAAACGTTCACATAGCACAACTTTCATTAAAAAGCAACTGAGCTGCTGCCATCTTCCTGAATCAATGCAGAACTATTTTACCTTTCCTAGTGTCATTTCAAATGTTGCCTAATGCAGCATCATTAAATGCAAACGAAGTTGTTGTTATGGAGAATACCCTGCTGTTTCTGGTAATGATCAGTTAGAAGGTGTGCTTGCATGAAGAAACCAGAAGGTTGGTATTTATGTCTCTGTAATGAATGAATTGCATCTTAGCAGAGTTAAGGGAGTCCAAAGATGAGCAGATTCCTGCTGGTTGCCTTGTCAAGACAGCAGCAGTGGAATAAGTAACCAGGGAGAAAGTCATCAGAGATCAATTTACAAAAATGACAACAAGGTATTAAGAACCTCCTGAAACCTGTAAAAGCGCTTTAGAAAAGAGACATGAAGAACTTTATAGAAAATTTTAAACTAAAAGAGGATAGATTTAGATTAGATATTAGGTTTTAAACTAAAAGGGCAAATTTAGATTAGATATTAGGATAGGGGTAGATATTAGATATTAGCTACGAGGGTGGCGAGGCCCTGGCACAGGCTGCCCAGAGCAGCTGTGGATGCCCCATCCCTGGAGGTGCTCAAGGCCAGGCTGGATGGGGCTTTGGGCAGCCTGGTCTGGTGGGAGGTGTCCCTGCCATGGCAGGGGGGTGGAGCTGGGTGGGCTTTGAGGTCCCTTCCAGCCCAAACCATTCTGTGATTCTATGAAGATGTTTAACAGTTTCAGCATAGGAAGTGAGTATCTTTATATATACATGTACGGCACTTATGGTCTTGGGGTTTAGGAATTGAGAAGAATTTGTTTCTGTTCTCAGACCTTCCTTGTACTTTGCAATAAACTATAAATAAATAAATAAATTTAATAGGCAGAGTCTATATTAGTGCCCTGGTTTCATCTGGGGTAGTTAATTTTCTTCCTAGTAGCTGATACAGTGCTGTGTGATTTAGGGTGATGTTGATAACACACAGATGATTTCAGTTGTTGCAGAGCAGGGCTTACACTGAGCCAAGGACATTTCAGCTCTGCCAGTGAAGAGGCTGGGGATGAATAAAGAGCTGGGAGGGGCCACAGCCAGGACAGCTGGCCCAAAGGGACCAAAGGGGTGTCCCATACTGGATGATACTGTAGGATGACACGCTCAGCATTATAAGCTGGGGGAGCTGCTTGGGGGGCTGCTGTTGCTTGGGGACTGGCTGGGCATATATCAGATGGTGGTGAGAAATTGTGTTTTGCATCACTTGTTTTCTGTACCCGTTTATTTTTTTCTTTCATTTTTCCCCCCTTTTCTTTCCTACTAAATCGTCTTTATCTTAACCCACAACTTTTATTTTGTTCCTCAATTCTCTCCCCCATCCCACTGGGGGCAGGAATGAATGAGTGAGCAGCTCTGTGGCACTAAACTGCCTGCCAGGCTAACCCACAACAGTCAGTCAGTGGAAGTCAAAGGGCCAGGTTGGACTTCTGCACTTCTGAAGTGCTTCTGAAGTGTTATTTAGAAGGCACGAATGAAAATCCAACCGTACATAGGCCTTACTTTACAGCCTTGCAATGAATGAATTTTGCCCTGAATAGTTTGCTATTGCCAGGCAGAAATCACTGTGAGAAGCATCATTTCTGCAGAGAAATGTTATTACACCAGGAAGAGAGAAGATTCAGCTCCCCTAACTTCTGTGATATCTAAGCTGGGCACTGGGAAGGCATTTCTCCTATCAAAGCCAGGAGATGTCAGGCCTCCCACAAATGAGTGATTCGCCCCAGTCTAAAGAAGGCATCTGAGACAAATCAGACGAGCTGCTCTCTGGAGGCGCCTCTGTCTCTCCACTGACAACAGAGAGAAACTGGACTGAAAGAACAGGCACGATGCTGAACTCTACGTGGCTGCAATTATGTGACAGAAATTCTACCTTTCACAAGCAAAGGTTGTGTTTTAGTGTAAGCCGTGTAAGACATAATATAAACATATAGGAAATATATATATATATATATAATAAAAATGAGGAGAAACCAAGAATCTTTATGCAGAGAAACAAGTATCAAAAGGTATACTTAGAAGCCTGAAAATCTTGAGCATACAGGTCATTAGGTAATAAAGAGTAAAGCATGCAAATAAGGAATAAAGAGTACATACAAGGACAATATCTCCACTGTTTTTTAGGACAATAGCAACAGATCTTACTTCCAGTGGATGCTGCTTTCTTAGCCTGCCCTTTTGCTGGCTGGAAGCTCCTCCTCATTACGGAGGAGCCCATAGTGCTCCTGGACCCCAGCACCTCCCTGAGCTCCTGGGGGGGGCATCTCAGCAAAGTCCCACCTCAGCTCTGCCACTGCCTTAGCACCTACACTACTAGCAGCTCACCTGGAGGGTAACTTTGTGACAAGGCTACTTCTAGACAGCCTCTGTGGAGGAAAGTCTCTTCAAACTGTCATCTCTGACATTTGCCACTTGCTGTTTCCCTTTACTCTGTTGCCTACTAACATGACCTATCAGTCTAACTGGCTGCATCACATAACCTTAATGTAACCACCTCTACAGAGACCTATATAGTTCAATGCAATCTACAGGCTACCAGCTACCCACAGACTAAATGATGTTTGCTGTATTTATGTCACCTATGTATAGCTCCCTAACATATTTTTTTCCTTAATTTTAGGTAAAATAGCAAAAAAACTACGGGTACTGCATTAGCATTTCATTAAAATTCTTTCTGCCTCCTGAGTGGCCAAACTCAGGAGAAAAGGGAAAACCGTTGACATGCTATTTCAGAGGAAAAATTTCAGACAGTACATAGGTGATTAGATGTTGAATGCTTGTTATTAATGATGTGAATGGCTGGTTTAATTCCCCTACTATCACACTACAAAATTACCCTTGACATGATCTTCTGTAATGTGCCGAGCATTATTTTATAGACCGTGTTCCTAATGAATTTACCCTGATGAGAGATGTAGCGAAAGGGAAAAAAGTCTGCACCTCTTTTTCATGCCTGATTCCTTTTGTGTTTCCTTCTTGAGGTAATGTCTGGATTGTGACTTCTTTGTTGCTAGTGCAGTACATTAAAAATCAGCTAATGTAGCATTAACTAAACACTAATAGGCCATTAAAGACAGACTTCCATGCTGGAGAAAACAAGAATGTTTCAAATGTAAATATAAGGCAATTTCATATGCGCAAAGTTTTGCTGTCTGATGCCATTTGTATTAATAATTAATGCACGTGCTTCACTGGGGCATTATCAATCTCGATAGATGCCCAAATTTTCTTGGCTCAGTGCTGCTTCTTGTCCTCCCAAATGGCACAAGAAGCCCAAGGAAGGCTGGCCATCGCTTTGTCCTCCCCTGCCAACTCTGGCAAGGGGATGGCCCCAGCTGAGCGGCGATACTGGCTGCACCAGAAGTGATCCCGAAGCAAATAATCCTTGACATGTATCCTGCTGTCACAGGTCCTTATAATTTGCATGATGATCTGCAAATGTTTTCTTGTATCTAAGGGCACAGAGTTGTACTTTCGCTGTATTTATTTGGAGTGCAGATACATGCACAGCCACCCTGTGCCGATAACCTCATTATCAGCACACACACACGCCTCTCCAAATGCTAAGGAAATTTCCATCATGGATCTGATTCAACCCCTTCCTGCTGTGGTGTTCATCACCAAATCACAGGCTGGAAGGACTCGAGTGTCCCACAGCCAGCACCCACGAGGCAGAGCTCCCATGCCCATGCAGTCAAGCTGCCCGTGGCTTTGCCAAAATCTCCTGGGATGGAGGTCTTGGCTGCCAGGCAGCTGCTGAATGCTGTCCTCCCAGGACACTGCCAGCATCTCCTGTACAGCTGAGAAATGAGACCCTTGTGCATGAGGCAGCCTGCTGAAATCAGTGAGAATACCTGCTGTGCACAATCCTACAGGCGAACTGTGCTTATAAGATCTGCGCTTATGGCAGATAGAGTTCAAGAGATATCTGTGAACATATCCATCTATACAGCTGACACGAGGAGACAGAGAATGAGAATGGATGGTGAAGATGATGGCATTCATCTCCTAGAGCAACTCTCCAGATGACTTCTTAATGAGAAATCCTGTTTGAGTTGTTGCAACTAAATAAGCTATTGCATTTTGCTTTGGTATAGATAATCATGATAATAATATCTGCCCATAGCAAAAAGCTGTTGTAAGGCAGGGATGTGATTTCCATCTGTCTTTCTCAGACTGTTTTAACCTTAGCAAAAAATCCTGTTTTTCAGACAGAAGCTGCTCACACATGATCCAAGTCCAAGACACATTTTCGGCTTTAGTCTACTGATTGTGATCATTCAGTCACTTGCCTTTCTTACACTTGGGTGGATCTTTATTAGAGAAAGTTATCAAAACATTTGTGTTAGCATTTAAGTATGTATCTACCACATAACCAGAAAGAGGCAGAGGGGATTTTCTTTTTTTTTTTTTCACATATAAAGTAGATAAGACATCAGAACAAATTTCTTGCTCCAGTAGAGCCAAAAAAAAAAATTAACTAGTTCATTTCTGATCTTTGCCTGTCCGTCCTGGTCCAAGGTGGCAGAAGAGGCATGGCTCAGGGCTCAGGATAGCTCAGGCTTTTCCATTAGGTTCTTCTGGGGTGTGTTTGATGCAGCAGAATCAGGACCCCCCCCCCCCCCCATAGGTCTAAAAGCCTTGTTGAGCAGACGCCTTGGTTGTCTTTTCTAATTATTGCTCTAGTTAGTTGGAATGAAACCTGGTGAGCCAATACCTCCAGTTTAAAGCCACGTGCAGATGAATGGTTTCTTGTATTTGAAATATTAGAGTAATAGATGCATTGTTTGTGTCTGAGACAGGCCAGTTTTACAAGTGTCACATTTGGAAAATAAATCTGCTCCTGTGCCCCCTCAAGGCGGCATTAGATGATGTTAAGTGCTCTCGTTTTTCTGCTCCTTAAGATATTTTTATCTGCATGAGTCATTAGGTATTCTGGTCACTCCTCTTACAGATGCAGCTATGATTCGAACAGGGAAAATGTCAGCATGGCGACACCTTTCTGTGACAACCCTTCTCTTTTTTTCTAAGGATTTCAGTCCTCATGGAGTTATAGAAAGCACCCAGGGTGTCATGTTGGCCACCCCCTTCCCCAGGGCAGGCTCAGCGCAGCCTGGCCAGCCCTGAAGGCAGACAGCTCTTAGTTTTTCCTGCAGCTTGAGACCAGCATTGTTTAACCTAAATCTGCTGTTTAGGCACTTTTTAAGAGTGTTTCTTCTCAACCTGTGACCCACGGCCTGCAGGACAATCTTCTAAAGGTGGAAGCTGTTAGTATATTTCTCCTCTGCTTTCTCTTGCCTGAACAGCCCCAGTGCTCTCTGTCTCATCTCTTGGATCAGGGACTCTCAGCCTTTAATCTTGCTGCTTCTGCTCGGGCTTCTTTCAAACTGACCCCATGTTTCTTCACGCAGAGCCGAGACGTTGCCAGTGACAAACAGGGCAGAAGGATTACTTAGCACATCTTCCACACAAATCCTTTATTTCAGCACCCCGCTGTGAAGCTGTGTTCTTGCAGCAGCTCAACACTACTGACTCGGATCATGTGCTCTCACATGCTCATGTGCCCCAGAGCCTTAAATGAAAAACAGGAGCTTTGTTCGCCATTTCCTATCTGTATTCTTACAGTGAATTTTACTACCTATGTATTGTGCTATTTATTTCAGGCCATTTCAGTTTTTCAGAAAAAATTTGAAGTCCAACCTTATCTTCCACCCTGTGTCCTGTATTAGAGGGCTTCATTGTCTTGTGTCCAAACCCTTAAATATCGTATAACACCAGACCCTGGAGAAATCCTAGCACGAATTTACTTGTCATTTTCTGTAGAAGTATGATTTTCCAGCCAGTTGTACAATTTCACAGTGGTTTCAATAAGACTGCTTCCTTAACTTGTTTAAGAGAGTCCCATAGGAAGCGAAGTCAAAAGCATTGCTGCAGCCAATACCAACATATCTACCACTTCTTCCCTGCTCAAAAGGTCTCGTTTCCTATCTCTATATAACATTAACCTTCTTTGCCCTTAGCAATGAGCCTTTTTTTCTTTGTCTTCATATTTTACAAGTGTTCTTTCATGGTATTTCTTCTTCTTTTTTTTTTTTTTCTTGTTTCATTCTGTGTTAATTCTACTTCCTTCTATGCTTTGGCCTTTCTGATTTTGTCCTTGTAGGTTTGCGCTAGTCTTACATATATCTTCTTAGTAACTTGACCTACTTTCTACGTCAAATAATTTTCAGGTCACTGAAAAACTTCTGAGTTAGCAAAAGAGGCTTCTCACTACATGTCGTGTGTCTCCTTTCAATGAGAATAAAGCGTGCTTCTCTCTTTGAGACTGCCTTTTTTAGGACTTCCTTCTAACTCCCCTATTTTATTTCTGCCTTGCTTATTTCCCTATTGACCATGTAGCGATGTTTCTTTTCTTGAAATAATTTGTTTTCATGTTGCTGCTTTACTGTTAAATTTCCGGAATACCATGCTTTGTGCTCACTTGCACCAAGTTTGTCTTCTTCATGATCTGGGCCAACTCCTTCTGTGCTCTGCAGAAATGAGATGCAAAGGAGCCTTTACCTTTCTGAGAACCAGATAACAATCCCCACTGCAGCAGGGTTGCTTCTCCCTCCTCTTTTCATGCTCAGAGTCTCTCAGCACCTCTATTGCCTCAAACTGCTGGTGTTCACAGCAGGTGTATGCAACTGCCTTGCACACCTTGAAAACATGCCTCTCCCTCTCCCCCTGCCCCAAATAAATCACAAATGTATCAAGTCTATTAAGCTATCAAACTAACTGTCATACTTCTGATCTTCCTGTCTCCTGGCTACCCCATCCTGTCCGGGTGCTGGTCCCTGCCCCAGCCTTGGCCCTCAGCTGGAGAGGCTGGGGGGAGCCCTCAAGCCTCCCTCCTGCATCCCGCAGCTCTCTCCTGTCCCAGGGGATGCTTTAATGGCAGAGGTTTTCTAACAGCTCACATCCAGGCTTTCTGGTGCCGTGCCTTTTGGGATGTCAGGTTAGATCTGGAAACAGACATCTCTGTCACCGTCATCCTCTTTCCTTGGTAGACTGTGCCAGTTTTGCACATCTTACACAAATGATGTGTGACCATCCTCAAACACTACTAATGATGATTCCCCACTTGGTACCAAGGTGGAGCATGGATATCTATGTACATTATCCAGAAAAAAATAATCATTAAAGCATAACAACATAATGACCACACTGTATATTCCCATCTTTCATAAGCATGAAAGCAGTTTCTTGCCAAAGGCCATGGATCTTTAGTATTTTTGTAACGGGGGACATTTTTATGTCCCTGATTCAACTGGATGTCTAACTCCAAGCACAGATCAGCTCAACTGAGCCACCAAAGCCCCAGATCAATGCCTAAATGATGAACAGATGCCTGCTGTTCATCTGAGTCTAGACTAATGGCAATATGCAGACATACTTTCATACAAAAATAATCTGTGCTACCGAACACCCTGAAAGTCAAAGGTGCGAACAAAACTGCTTTCATTACCAAGTCTGAATTTCATTCCAGCTTGCAAAATGTTGAATAGTTTCTCTTTGACTCTGTTTCTGAAAATCTTGGATTATGTGAGTCTCCAAGATTTTATTAAAAGCTCAGTAGTTCCTTATGATTGCAGGGAGAAACTTGAAAACCTGCACCTTGCTAGTTCAGCAGCAAAACAGCAAATTCAAAACGCTATCACAGAATCACAGAATCACAGAATTTTCTAGGTTGGAAGAGACCTCAAGGTCATCGAGTCCAACCTCCAACCTAACGCTAACAGCCCTCCACTAAACCATATCCCTAAGCTCTACATCTAAACGTCTTTTGAAGACTTCCAAGGATGGTGACTCCACCACTTCCCTGGGCAGCCTGTTCCAATGCCTCACAACCCTTTCAGTGAAGAAGTTCTTCCTAACATCCAGCCTAAAACTCCCCTGGCTCAACTTAAACCCATTCCCCCTCGTCCTGTCACCAGGCACGTGGGAGAACAGGCCAACCCCCACCTCGCTACAGCCTCCCTTGAGGTACCTAAAAAGAGCGATAAGGTCGCCCCTGAGCCTCCTCTTCTCCAGGCTGAACAAGCCCAGCTCCCTCAGCCGCTCCTCGTAGGACTTGTTCTCCAGGCCCCTCACCAGCTTTGTCGCCCTTCTCTGGACCCGCTCAAGCACCTCGATGTCCTTCTTGTAGCGAGGGGCCCAAAACTGAACACAGTACTCGAGGTGCGGCCTCACCAGAGCTGAGTACAGGGGGACGATCACCTCCCTAGCCCTGCTGGTCACGCTGTTCCTAATACAAGCCAGGATGCCGTTGGCCTTCTTGGCCACCTGAGCACACTGCTGGCTCATATTCAGCCGACTGTCCACCATCACTCCCAGGTCCTTCTCTGCCTGGCAGCTTTCCAACCATTCCTCTCCCAGCCTGTAGCTCTGCTTGGGGTTATTGCGCCCCAGGTGCAGGACCCGGCACTTGGCCTTGTTAAACTTCATGCAGTTGACCTCAGCCCATCGGTCCAGCCTATCCAGATCCTCCTGCAGAGCTTTCCTACCCTCAAGCAGATCGACACACGCACCTAACTTGGTTAATTTGTTGTAACTATAATTTGTTGTTTGCATCAGTTATTTTAACCCTATTATTTTGAAATGAATTCTGTCACTAATGTTTCTGAAATATTTGCACTTGCCACAGAACCAAATAAGTGTGGCAAATGTCTTCAGGATTGAGACCATTAGCTGATGTGGTCTATTCTGTCCTATTTTCTAATCTGTCTGCCTGAGAAAAAAACAAAAACAAAAACACAGTAGAGATATAAAATAATAAGCTATCCAAATATCAGCATTGTGGAGCCAAATTCATCTTGGTGAATGAATCTGACCAATTATTTTACTTAGGGTGAACATTTTTGTGTGTGTGTGCCATGTTCTTTGGCTTTGTAGACTCTTTATCCAGTGAAAAATTATTCTTTCTTGGTTTGTCACTGATAACAAAGCCAATCACACATTAGGAAATCAAGTATAATTTCTCCAAGGCTCAAGCAAGCAACATTTTCTATGGCTTATTTCCATAGGAAAGGAACCTGCAGATAACATGGCAAAACGGCTCTTCTATTTTCCTTAATGGGAGCACTAGAAATTCTCTGCTATGCCAGTTCCTACTTGCAAAAAATAATGCGTTTTAGGGTTGGGAGGAAAAATGTCAGCATCCTGATATTTAGTGGAATGACATTATTCTACATACTGCTAACAAGTACATCATATTTCTGCTGTTTATGATAAAACTGTGCTGCATGTCAACTGCAAAGCCACCTTTTGCCATTTCTAGGGAAGCAGTATACATGGATGAGAAGAGCTGGAAGTAGTGGGTGTCCCTGTGGGTGAACTGCTGGGGCTTTGGCACACTTCCAATGATAGCCTGGCAGAGTGATGCTCTCTGTGGGCATCCCAAGAGAAGGATGGGATGAGAACGGCGTGAGAGCTTTATGGTGGCACAACTTGTGCCGTCTTATGTCTGCACGGAATTGTGGAGTCATGTTAGAGAAAGAAATTGCCACCTCTGCTTTTTATCTGAGTAACAATGTTGTCTCTTTGTCTGTGTTGGTTGTAGCAGTTTCAGCTTCCATGTGTTACACCCCCCTGCACATCCTGGTGTGGATCCCTTCTTGGGGCCAAATTCATCTTCACATCAACATGCACAAGTATGAGAAGAATCCCTCAGCAGGAGTTTAATATAATGATTGGAGCAGAAGTAATTCAGATAAGGCATGCTACTGGATTGGGGCCATAATTAAGTTGTACACAGTGCAGGAAAACATTTCTCGTCATTATCCATCATCATCTTCACTCTCACTTGGAAAGTATTAAGCTACCATATTAAGTTATTTAGATTGTTAGTCAAATAAACAAGAGACTTTGTTATTGCTGTCTTGGAGACTGGTATTTTATCAGCCAGCAGCAGTCTTCTCATATCTTAATAAAATCAAAGGCCATGCTCAGGGGAAAATCACTATATTGAGGTGAAAGAAAATGACCCTGCTATGTTCCTAAATTTCCCCATGTCCTAGAGACTCCCAAAGAGAAGGGCTATTACACCAAAATGTCACCCCATCCTCAAAATGAAGATGATCTAACTATTTTAAAAATCAATTTTAATTACTTTTTAAATTTGTTCTTTACTACACTACAATAAAATAACTACTGGAGCCATTCACTTGCTTTTCCCTGTGAATAGGGAGGGTTAGGCTTTTTGGACAATGTAGAGGTATACAGCAATTCAGATTTAGCTTGCGAAGGCAAAAGGAATTTGTTAATAGGCAGAGGAGCTTTCTTTTTCCTACAGTGATAGCAGGCATGAACCTCACAAATGTACAAAAGAGCTAGATATGGAGCTCTAAGACCTGGGTGCCTATAAAATAAACACTATCACCACCTAGTAAATGCAGGGAGAAGGCTGAGAATGGAGAGCAAGTTGCACAAGTTGCCTCCTTTTCCTGGTGGAAAAGAGTAAAACAAATTAAAAGAAACTGCCCCATCTTTTCCATCCCCTCCATGCTTGGCTGAAGGAGGAAGGGCCATGGCTCCAGGAGCAGCCTGGTCCCTCCTATCAACCTGGGCAGAGCAGATTGCACAGCAGCCCTGGGAGAAATGGCTTCTTCCAAGCTGCTGGAGCCAAGGGCTCTCTTGGGTGCCCTGGCACATGGCAGCGCAGCTCAGAGCTGGGCACAGCCATCGCATTAAAACGTGTGATCTCTGCTGCAGCTGCCACTATTGTTTACATGGGATAATAATAACAGAAAGCACTTGCAGTAAGGTTGTAGCTTTCACTGTGACTTAGCAGCTCACTGAAAGGAGAAGCACCAGCCTGCTGTGCTAGCCAGACCCCCAAAGAACTACTGCTCTGGGTTGGTTTTCATATAAAGATTCCCACCAGTTTTCCTACTCTGCCTTTCACTGTGCCTTAGTTTGCTGGAAGCTAGCAAGGGCTGAGGGAACATCTTTCAAGCTCTGTAATTTTTGCCCACACTGCCAATTGCTCCCAGTGCTGGGAATTCATCAAAAATTGTGATTTGCCATATAACCTGTTTCTTCATCAACTACCATGCTGTATTTTTATTTACTCAGCCAAGGCAGTGTGCAGGCCTGTTAAAGGCACTGAAGTGGCAGCCGCTTGTGTCCCTGCTAAACAGGTGGGATCAGCCTCTGTACCACAAGCTGATATTAGGGTTGCCAAATACATACAGAAAGAACTGTGCTACCTTCATTTTTTTTATTTATTTTTTATTTTTTATTTTTAACAACGCTACAGAGGCAAAATGCTGGAAGTCAAAACTGTTCCAACCAAGCAACCTTAGCTCAAGCCTCCAAACAGCTCTATAGATTGCTACTGAGCACTGGGAAATAGTTGATTTGGAGTCAAATCAACTAAAATTTTGATCCTTGTTTCTAAAAACTGTTAGCATAAAGCACTCAGAAACAGTGGGTCATTTAGTGCAGCACCTAGCAAATTCCTACTGGGGTAGAGCTTGGTATTTTATCTTCCAAACAGTTTCACTAAGTACAGAAAAGCAGCTGGAGAGATTTTCCTACAGAGGGGAAGATGATTTTTCCATATATTAATGAGAAAATAGGCTTCTCACTATGGTATTACCATTGCCATAGAAAAGTTCTAATGCCCAAGGCTGTAGGAATTAAGTGGACTCTTTGGTCTGCTTGAAGTTAAAGCTGAAACATCTCTTTCTATCCTCATTTACGGTGTATTGGATTTACTTGGCAAGGTTTTGTTAGCAGGGGGCTGCAGGGATGCTCTCTGTGAGCGGAACCCAACAGCTGCCCCATGTCAGATCAGAGCCAACTCCAGGTGGCTCCAAAAGGGACCTGCTGCTGGCCAGAGCTGAGCCAGGGAGCAATGCTGGGTGGGTCTCTGGGAGAGCAGATTGAAGAAAGGGGAAAAAAAAAAAAAAAAAAAAAAAAAAAAAAGTGCAGCACAACAGCAGGAGTTGAGAGAGGAGTGAGAAAATGTGAGAGAAGCAGCCCTGCAGTCCCCAAGGCCAGTGCAGCAGGAGGGCAGGAGGTGCTGCAGGCAGGCAGCAGCAGTTCCCCTGCGGGCTGTGCAGGGAGAGGCCCCTGGTGGAGCAGGCTGTCCCCCTGCAGCCCATGGGTCCCACACGGAGCAGATCTCCACGCTGCAGCCCCCCCATGGGTGGAGGAGCCCCCGGTGGAGCAGGTGGATGTGGCCTGGAGGAGGCTGCGGCCCATGGAGAGCCCCCGCAGGAGCAGGCCCTGGGCCAGAGCTGTAACCTGTGGAAACGAGCCCACGCAGGAGCAGGGGGTCTGGGGGGAGCTGCCGCCCGTGGGGGACCTGTGCTGGAGCAGTTTGCTCCTGGGGGATGGAGCCTGTGGTACGGAGCTGTGTGGGAGCAGTGCTTGGAGAGCTGCTGCCTGTGGGCAGCCCCTGCAGGCTCAGTTCGGGAAGGACAGCATCCCATGTGGAGGGACCCCACGGGGAGCAGGGGCAGAGAGGGACCGTGAAGGAGCTGTGGAAGCAAAGTATTAAGGTCTAACCACAGCCCCCATTCCCCATTGCTCTGCGCTGCTTGGGAGGAGGAGGTAGAAGAGGGTGGATGAGGGGGGATGGTGTTTTTAGTTTGCTTTTAGTTTCTTACTGCTCTAACTTGTTAGTAATAGGTAATAAATTACATTTGCCTTCTTGTACTGACTGTTTTGCCTGTGACTCTAATTGTTGAGTGATCTCCATGTCCTTATCTCAACCCATGAGACTTTTCCATATTCTTTTTTCCTTTTTTTTTTTTTTTTTTCTTTGAGTACAGGGATAGAGGGAGTGAGAGCATGGTTGTGATGGAGTTCAGCTGCCCAGCAGGTTGAAACCACCACAATGGGGACAGCTGCGGTAACGGTGAGGCAGCATCACCAGCCTCCTTGCCCAGCATCCTGTGGCAGCGCTGGCGTAGGCAGAGGCAAAGCTGCCACAGCTGAACACACGCATGCACAAAAGGCTTTGGAGAAAAATGCAGATCCCTTCTGGATCCTAAATTTAGCGTTTCTAAATAAAAAGGATTTATACGGCGGCGCCTTCTTTCTCCTCTAAGACGTAGCTCCCAACAGATGGTGAGGAACAGCCTGGAATAACAGCGTACCCCGCTACATTGCTAGATGCCTTTTCACAGCACAACTCTGGGCTGCGTCCTTACCACTTACAGCTACAGAGTGGTAATTTTAGTTGCTCATGTCATTTTTGCCAAAATGTGATTTCAGCTGGAGACACTGTTTCTTCAGAACAGCCAGATGTATGGGTTTCTACAAGGCTGCCTGTTGGTAAGAAGCGAGAGGCTACAGCTCAGCAGGGTCACAGCAGGCTCAGGTTTGTGATTTACCTACAGAGAACAAAATTATGTTCCAGGGAGTGACATGCCTGCCAAACATTTCATTAACAGAATGGATAAAACCCTTGAAAACTAGTTGGAGTGAGTAAAATGCCTTCCAAAGGCTAACCACTCATCAGGTTGTCCATAGTGAGTCCATGTCATCAGCTAGGAGACCCAAACCCACCTTTTCCCTTGTCAGCAGAAGGCCATACATGTCACTGAAAAAGCAGTTAGTGAACGTCTTCCTTTTGCTCTCTTGTACCTTGACTGATAGATTAAGCTGGCAGAATTGATATACCTATACAATTAACCATACTGAAATAAAACCTCCAACATTTATTTATTGAATTAAGCAGACTGAAAAGGTTTTTCCTTTTGGTTGTGAAAAACAGATATATTTGGGGCTCAGTTTCCCTTTGAATAGTGCCTTGTATTCTGATGGCATTATACATTATAGCTCTTCCTTGGGTGCAAAGATGTTTTCCCTTTACATTTAGGATGATACCACTTTTCTAACCACTTGAGGATTCAGTCGATGAGTGTATTATTTTAGATAGCTGGTTTGTTGACAGCATTTGCCCCCTCAGCTTTGCAGATGAAGTTTGTTCCTTGAGATGCCCTACTACTGTATGATGCAAGTATGTCTTCGGCCTGGCTCAGGAGCACTGAAAACTGAAACTTCACCTTTAATACTTTACTCTGAAATTAGCTATGCTTTCCCTGATAGTTTTCTAATAACTGACGGGAAAGGACTTATGCATCTCTTTTTTTCCCCAAACGAGCAGGAACTGCTTGTGGTAACTGATTTGGCTTAACAAACTGAATGCTAATGATTCTATATCACAAATTAAGTGGAACAAATCAGGGATGTTTGGGCTAGCCCGTAATTCTCCTCAGCAAAGGAAGAGCATCCAGAAGTACCCAATTTAGGAAAGAGAAGAGACTGCATACCGACAAGCGAATTCACTCCTCCTTCATCATGAAGCCCTGATAGTCAGAGAAGGGATTTCTGCAAGGTAAATATAAGAGGATCTGGGCAATGCTATAATTTGGAGGTTCTTTACAAAAAATATTTACCTAATGTATTTATTTGTAACTAGACTCAGACATAACAAATCACGCTAAAGATTTATTCTGCATGTTTATTTTTTATTTTTTTTCCATTTCTTGACAATAATGATAATTGATAATGAGGAATTTTATAGCAGGCTAACAAATACAAATAAGATGCATATTCAAGAAAAAATGATAAGAAGTGAAAAAATGATAAGATGATAAGAAGTAAGCAATCTGGAATACTCCAAAAGAAAAAAAAAAAAAAAGACGGGGGAGGTAGAGGGAGGGGAGTAAATGGGTTATAGGCCATGTTAATTGCAGCCAGAGCTACATCAGGGAAAACCTAAAGATCAAAAGTAGTAGCATACATAAGGAAAATCCATATCTTACCAGGATGGATCAGGAGCTTCAGAATGATCAGTTAACGTTTTAAATTTCAGTTTATGAAATGTTGACAATTAAGCTGTTTTTTCCCTGCCAGGATGTCAAATGCTGCTCCTTGGAGGCCTGGCTCATTAGATAATTATGTAAGCCAGTCAGTCTCAGAGAAATTTCAATCTTGAAATAAGCTTGGAGCTCAGCAGAGACATTAGCTGTTATTGGAGTAGGACTTTTGGTTTGATTTTTCACTAATTCGCTGAACACAATAAGAAATTGGTGGCCTTCTCCTTTGCAGCTTTTATTACGCTCCCAGTTGGCACCAAGTAATAAGTGACTGTGCATATGCCTTCTGATCTCTTCAGATTCCCTTTATTGTTTATATGCATGCTGGGAGCCTATCCATGGGCATCCCAAACCAATAGCAAGGAAGATGAGCAGTGACAGACTACCAGCTCTAGCAATCTGCTTGCTAATAGTATTTTCAGATTATTATCATTAGGTTGCATTGATTTAAAATAATGTCTGTAGTAAAGGGCTACAAAAAGGAAAACATTTTATATGACTGAAAAGGAACTGGTTTCCTTCTGAACTGTTTGCCAGCTCTTGCTTTGTCAGTGCTGGTTTACCAGTGACCTTCTACAACACGCCAAGAGTCCTTTCTCCCTCAGTAGCCAGCTTGAACTTGCTGCTGACATTGCAGCCTCACAGGGGACCTACACTATTACAGAGCAACACTTGAGAAAGTCTCCAAAAATAGTCTAAATCCACCCGTTCAAAAGAGATAGGCATCAACACTTTGGACGTTTCCACAAAAGCAGGTTCCTTAGTTTCTGAATGCCTATGGTTCCTATGTGCGTGTTTAGGGATGGGTGGTGTGGGCTATCTAGGGTACGAATTTAACCCAGACTGTTGAGGCTCTGAGCCTGCAAATGCTTAATAGCAGACACGACTTCATTTTTGAGCAGTTAGGTACCTGCAAACACAATGACTGCAATGACAAACACCGTAAACTCTTTGGTTACAAGACTTTCCCCTCTATTCAGGCTACCCGCAGAAATAATTTGCAAAAGTCTTTGTCTCAGCTTTGTAGGCAGTACATGACACTCTCCTAAAACTGTGGGGGCAAACTGTGCTGGCTAATGGCTGAGTTTGCAGATACCCCCATCCTACCTGGAAGGTGTGCCATCTGCATCTCTCTGCGCCCTTGTCCTCATTTTGATCCACTCAACATATGCAAATGAGAAAAATGTACCCCCTGCATAAAAATGAATGATTCCTGAAATGTCTGGACAGCCTCTAACTTCGAGAAAACATAGCAGTTCTCTCTAATATTGAAATAGCACTCTTCCTCTTCTTCCTGGCCTGCAGGAATTTACTGAACTGCTCTATAAACAAGACCTAACTATGGATGTTTATTCTGCTCTCTCTTCCCTCCCTTCCTGGAAAGCACATTGAAAGAAGGACATTCAAAAAAGGACATTCAAAAATAAAAGTTGAAGGAAATTAAAAAAAAAAAAAGAAAAAAAAAAGTTGAATGGTGTTAAACAGTTCTATGTGATCTTTAAGAAACTGGAAACAGCAAAAGACAAGTATTAGCCACACACACCTATGTGTATATATATGTAGCAATTATTTTAAAATTAAATTAGTCCCTTCCCCATTGTTATCCTACCGTATGTTGAAAACAACATGACGTTATTACTGGTCAGAAATTGAAAAGCAGGCAGATTGTCTTCCTCCTAGTGCCAGTTGTACCAGCTGTGCAAGTGGGCTTTCTGTAATCCCGCATCAAGATAATGCATTTCTAATCTTACCCTTTAAATGTGACTCCTGAAAAAGGACACTGCATCCCTTCTCTGCCACGGCATTTTCTGCAAATCACTGGGTTCTTCCTTTCATGCTTCAAAACTGCTATGCTGCCCTGAAAGAGCCTTGCATTCACATGATCTTAATTTTCTAATAAAAACTATCATTATTTTAAAGCTTCAGAATCAAACACAAAATTGCCTCTCATGTATAACAGAATTATCTAAGCAGAAGAATATCCCTCCAAATCTGAAAACTAATTATAACGCCTTCTTTCATATGCTCAAAACATTGACCCTTATAACTTGGTGCTAGGATCTTGTTGCTCCTGTTAAATTGGGATTGCCTCAGGAGAGATTCAGTCCCAAACGTGGTCTATAGTTCTCAATCACAGGATTAGTCACACTGATTTATTCTATTTCTTACCTGTGTAAAGACAATAAGATCAAGCTACTGATTTGATTTTTAACCTGGATGGACAACAGTCATATTTTGGGTATTCCAAAATCCTTTCTGCCTTTGTATCTATGCCATCTCTGAATCTGTGTTTTGGACATGCTTACACCCTTGCTGAACTGTGTGCATAGGGAGTAGTCACAGACAAGGTCTACAAGGTCTATCATCACTGCTGGTAGCCTTGAAATGACGATGGTCCTCAGCCCCTGGCTCCCTGGGTTGCTCCTGTCCGGCTTATTTCCTGTAGTAACATGCATCACCCCAACACCTCTGAAGGTCTGAGCCTCCAAATGGTACACAGGTGGGCAAGAGGAAAGTATTTTCAGTTTTGAAAGCCCTTTGAAGCACTTCCTAATCCCTCGTGAGAAGGACACCAGAACAGCCTTGTTTCAGTTTTACAGACGAAGAAAATGTGACCAGGGATTTTTACTGAAATTTGCAGAAGTCCGTTCAGGTTTGGGAGTGAAAGTTCCTCCTTTCATTCTTGTGACGGATCATGTCTAAAATGCTGCTTTCCTCTGCCAAAAACTGAAGTTGAGTTAAATTAAGGAGTGTGTGATACGAGTGCATTATTTTTAGAACCCCAGCCTTAAACGCTGCACAAACCAAACAGGCCCAGGGTTGTTTCCTCAGCGCTTTCTGTTGTCAAATCAGGCAGACAAGGCGGCTGCTTGTACAGGAGACTGGGCCCAGTATGGCAGGAGCACTGCTGCATTCAGCTGTTTTCACATGTCAGGGACTTCCCAAAACACCTTTTAAAATGTAAGGTGATGTTGATTCTGGAGGCCAGCGGCATGGCAGAGCCCAGACACCAGGGCCACCAGCAGTGTTGCTGGCAGAAAATAACGGCTAAGGCCTTCTCACATAAAATTTTGTCAGAAAACAGGCTGCAGTTTTCTGACATGCAACCAAGCACAAGGGGATCTACGAAGCAAGATACAAGTCAATGGCTAGGGGTGGTTGAGACCACTGGTCCCAAGGACGGCGTTTCCTGACCTGCTTTGCCTCGACAGAGGTGGCACAGGGTATGAGGGAAGCAGAGCGGTGCCTTGCCGGGGGTTTAGCAGGGAGGAGCTGCCATTACTCAGAAATCCTGCTTAGTTCCTTGAACTGCCTTGTTGACACAGCCTCCAGAAGAGTACACACAACATTGCCTTTGGAAGTAAGCCAGCTCCTAGCTGGGAGCCGAAGGAGAAGTGCCTCCCGTGAACGTGCTGCCAGATCTGCAGTGAGTGCTGGGATGACAGCAGGGTCTGACATGCCGGTGGGGCACGGAGTGCACCCGTACCCACTTGGTGCTGGCTGAGTGCCCTGGCCCAAGACGGAGGAGCCCTGAGTGATTTCTGTGAGGTTTTTAGTCTACCAGGCTGTGAACAGGCCATTTTCTGTACATGCAATACATGCTATTCTTCCCCCTGAGCTGATGAGGAATGCTGGAGCCCTGGCCGGATACACAGGAGCTGGAGGCCCCTTCAGGGCAGCAAGGAAATGGAAATTCAGCAATAAAAGGGATGCGGGAGCCTGCACAGAGAGCTAGGGCTGCTGCTGGGTAGCACTGGACACGTGTGTGTATGCAGGCATGCGCGCACGTCCCTGGGTTTTCCTTGTGGGGATGCTTCATCAAGCCAGAGAAACCAGAACAAGCACTGCTAGTGAGCCCATGCCTGGGCTGGTGTGGACAGAGGCCAAAAATAATAAACAGAAGGCAGCAGGGTCCCTTCTGAACAGCTGGGACACTGGGGCTTTTTGCAAGCCCTTCATAGGGGATGTAGCTGCAGGCACTGTCCTCCAGGGCCATGAGTAAATTCAGGAATGCAGGGGATGTAGCTGCAGGCACTGTACTCCTAGGCCATGAGCAAATTCAGAAATGCAGAGGCAGCCAAAGGAATTAAAGGGAAAAGTGCCTGGCAAGAGGACAACTTCTCTAGGTGCTTGTGGAGGAGAAAACATGCCAATGGAGGGAGCAGGGAAAGAGGCAGGGGGGCCTGAAGGCAGAGCAGACACAGCAACTGAACAAGGTAGCAAAGGTAAAACGCTGTAAAGAAGACAGAAGGAAGGACTGAAATGTTCTTCGAAATGGGATAAAGAGGAACAGGAAAGCAGTACAGGGAGCCCTGAGCAAAGTGATCTCTGACCCTTTTTGTATAGGGATGTTTTGCATTGCAGTGAGTCCAGGGACACCTGTAAAATCTTGAAACAAGTGCAAGGTGGGAAAAATGCATCCCTGCTTCTTCAGACAGAATGGATCTAGAGAAGGTAGAAAATGAGAAATAACATGAAAGAGAATTTGTATCAACAGAATTAATAGTCTTGATAAAGGCTGGTATTTTGAAAGTTGCCTCAGGGGGTTGTGTTTACAAGTATTTCCTGATACAAAGGGAAGGGACTAAATAAATGGATTTGTTGGGTGTGGGGGATGAGGGAGACTATTATACAGTTAACACATTGTGCTCCTTAAATGTATAAGGGAGGCTCATTCCTAAACTGTGCTGTATTTCCAAGGCAGAAATGGGACAGAGCAGCTGCAGTCCTGGAAGAAGCAGGAAGACTCGTGAGTCAGCTCTAACACTTACATGTCAGGAAAAAATGCATCGTGTTTTCCATCCCAATGTGAATCTTTGGGAAGGAATGAGAGAGGAGGAAATGTCTTATGCTTTGGGGTCCTGATAAAATTACAGGATTGATGGATGATGAGGACTTCCATTGTGTAGGCCAGATTTTAGGTATGGAGGCCTAGTCTGAGGCACTTTGTAAATGAGATAAGGGAAGGTAAGATGCGGGCTACCAGGGCTCAGCCACTTTGGCTTCATGAGTCAGCTGTACACTTGGACTGCTTTACTCTTCCTGGACAGCATTTTCAACATCCTAAAGGGAAGAAAATGGCTACTGACAGCTGTTTATTCAGAAAGTAAAAGCAAAGTATAGTCTAAGAAGAGACTGAGGTTCTCTGGAGTCCCTCATGTTATAGCTCCCCTCTATGCACGAGGGTCAGGACCATTGCAACAGACAGCAGGCATAGGCTGCTGCTTCCACAATAGCATGGCCAGGTTGGTCAACTGGTTGCCTCCTATGGGACTTATGGGAGCAGTGGTATAAGGCAGTGAGTGCTAAAGCACTGTCATATCAGGAAAAAATCCACAGCATTGATAGAAGGTACAAAATGAATGTGCTGTACAATGCCTACTTCAGTCAAGAGGCTTTCCAGTGCTAGGAGGGACAACATTTGGCTTTGTGAGGTTCAGAAATTTCTTGAATACAGTTTCCTCAGCGAAGTGAAGTGAGAGTACCAACCACTGCTAGGAAACTTTGCTGATAAGATTTGTTGTTCCAGTGAAAATGGGTCAAGAATTCTAATTTTCTCTTTGACTTTGTGTAAAACAGAACTGAATTTATGTTGGAAAGGTGGAGAATCTTTATTTTTGGAGATTGTAAACAACAAATGAGAAAAGTACCTGACAGCCATTATTTAACAGATCTGCTTTTCCCTTGGGCTGGTCTTGCAAGAAGACCACTCAAGGTCCATTCCCAAATGCAAAATATCAGATTCTGTACTTAATTTTCACTTAATGTCAAGGATTATATTCTCTTTTTCCCCAACATTTCAAATAGAGTATAAGAATTTTATGATTGGAGGTTAATTGCTTTTTTTTTTTTTTTTTTTTTTTTTTTTTAGGATTAAATCAGCAATTAATCTATAAGAATAACCAACGATTTCCTTGCATCAGCCACAAACTCCTTATCTCCTCTCATTTCATGCTTAGCAAAAACCCAAGCATTCTTAATGGTGTAAATGTTATTGCTAATGAAAATAGTGTGTTATGGGCTCATCAACTGTATCCAGAGTGCAGATTTTGTCATGATTTCTCTGCTGTTTCACTACTGTCAGGACCATTTCTTCTGTCATCTGTTATAATCTGTGTTAGCATTTTAGTTTCAGCAGCTGGAAGAAAGGTGCAGGAGGGCCACATGACTATCATGTTTCTGTGTATGATCCAGAACACTGATCCTACAGAATTTTCCACCATGCTGTTTGAAAACCAATGTTGCTTTAAATGGCAAAGCTCAAACAGAGTGTGTTCTTCAGATGTCAGTACTATTTAGATAATGAGCAGTAGCTGAGAAAGCTGTGAAGACTTTCATTACTGACTGAACATACTGCTGGTAGTACTTTCGATGCAAATGGAACCCAGTAGACCAAGTATATGAAAGATATGAAAAACTGGGCAACACAAAATACGTGACTTCATAATTTGAGCATATAGACCCCTGAAAAGAAACTGAAAGAAAGCAAATCAGATCATGTGTAACTGATGCCATCTTTGAGCACTTGCAGAAGATTCATGCTAGAGAAAGCCAAAAAATCTTTAGGTTCAGGAAATGCTATTTAACGTGTGTGAAGCAAGAGATTAATTTTGGTGATCCAGTTGAGGACAAAGCAAACATCAAGAGGGGATTTACCTGTAATTATAGTTATGTTAGCACTCCTCTTACTAAGAAGCATTCCAGCACCACCGGGTAATCCTGTAAGGTATATAACAGACAAGATAGAAGTGATGCTCAGCAGTTATATAACCTGTACATCTCCAGGGACTATCACAACATGTCCATAGCTGAGCTGGATGCAACTTGGACGTGTCCATTTGAGAAGGTTGCTGTGATTACAGCCAGTTCCTGGGCTGCTTCTTTACCTCCCTCAGTGTATCCAGGCTGCTTCTCTCTCCTCCACCTCCACCCTGACAAGCAGTCCAGCACAGTCTGGGGGACCCAGAAATGGAGACTCCTCTCAGATCATGACCCCATTCCAGCACTCTGGAAAAAAGCTGGTCCAATGGGGAATGGCGTCAGAGCTGGACAAGGGGCTGTCCTCTCCTAAGACCTTTACAAGTCCAGGCTAGATTTAGGGGACCATATCAAGGGGTGGCTAATAGCAAAGACTCTTGGCAGGGCTGTGAATTTCAGCACCATCTAGAAAGCTTGACAAATTTAGTTATGTCTCAGATCCTTCTAAAAGACACTAGTGAATGCTATGGCCATGCAGAATAACTCCAAAACAGGAGGGCACAAAGGACTTGCTTAAAGACTCAGGACTGTAAGCACCTCATGAAAGTAGAGTGAAAGTCTCACAACATGCACATCTGGGACTGATAGGAGCTTTCAAAAACCCCTAGGCATGATCCTGTAGCCCCTTTCTCAGATGAGCAGTGCTTATTCACGCAAATAATTGCTTTTAAATCAATAGAAAGACTGGTATGGATAGTAGCTTTCATGTCTTGCTGCTAAGATTGGCCCACATCACTTTACACCATACTGTGGGGCTTCTTATACCCCAGCACAGTAAAAGCTGGACACAAGCAATGCCCGGGGAGTCCTGTCCCCTGCGTACCCCCAGCAGAAAACTTATTCCTGCAGGGCTGCCAGCATGCCTTGTGTCACAGCACTGGGAGAAGGGCTGGGCAGTTTGCAGAGACATATCAGAAGTGATTTGTGTTGCGTCCATACATTCAGCTTCAGTGTACAAGAGCATGGTTCAGGGACCAGTTCGTTACTCTGCATGCACACTGCCTCTTTAACACAGGCTCAAATCAATATGCGTTGTTTCAAATGTGACCTTCATGGTGGTTACTGCAGCATGAACAGCACATGATAGCTCTTACATCAATAAAAAAATAAAAAATAAAAAAGCTTAAATAGCAACTTTTAGCTGTAGTCATCATTTTATATCATGGGTTGTTTCCTGAGGCTGTTTGTGCTGTTATCTCATACAATCTTCCTTTTTAGCCACTGAGCAACTTCCTATACTTAGTTGATGAAGTTTCTTAAAATATCTACTCCAAGTGATGAAAACAGAGCTGCTGATCTGTTTATCTTCTAGCCTTTTAATGTGATGTGCTACATTTTAAAGTGAAACAGATGAAATTTTTGCTTCTGCCTCTGGTCCCTTTCCTGTCTTTTTCATCCCAGTCTTTACTCTTTCTTTTTTTAAAAATTTTGCCCCAGATAGCACATAGCTCAAAAGTCGTATCTGACTTGAGTTCTGAATCTATATTATTCAAGTGACTTTGTTGTTCCCATGAAATAAAATGATTTGGTTCCAGAGCTTTTGATTAGAGAAAATGAAAGATCAAGTCATTTGTCATTGAGTTAAGATGATGACGAGGGCCGTGATACTTAAGAAGGAGAATTTCTAAAATGCCACATACACCAAGCTGTTTATTATTTTGACAGTCTTGCAACATTCTTCTCCATTAACGCAGAATGATGCATTATTTACATAAAAATCTACTGAAATTAACATTATTGAATGCTCAAGACTTGCATAAATCAAACTGCTCCTGAGACTAGTGAAGAGTGTGAAGTTCAGCTTATACTTTTGAAGAAAAAGATCTGTTAGCATGCTGTTCTGGAGCAACAGGGTCTGCATGGTATCTGTGCAAGACCAGCAATCCCATTTTCTATTCTTTGCATGACTTCCCATTGCAGGGCTATGGAAGCCCCTACTTTCTCTTTGGCTTCCCTGGAGTAGATGGCAAAGTCTGTCCTTGTCCCATTGATGCTGTAGCTGATGATGTGGTGGGATCCCAGCCTCCCCTCAGAAGGAAGAACTCCATGCTGACACATATTTCGTTTCGAAGCAGAAGACTATTTCTGGATGCCACAGGGTTGACTCACCAGCCTGAGTTCAAATCCCCAACCACAGGATTCAGTTCCTTTTACTTTACTGCTTCAGTTTTATTTCTTCAGAACAAAAGAAGAAGCTTCTGAACACATGCTGAACATATCCTTAATGCCTTCCCTTCTCTGCTGAGCACAGGCTCACCAGAAATACACTTTTGCAGTTTAGAGAAGACAACGCCCCTTTTTTTCCCATTGTCCCAGACCATGTTTTTTGAGGCAAACACCTGAGAGTTGTAAATAAAGGGGTTCTTCACTCATACAAGGTATGATAACTGCAGGATAACCACATGATCTGCTGATCACCTCATTTTGTCTTGTATGCGGGTGTTGGCAATCACCTGCTGCTCACAAGCTGGAAGCTTTAATTTCATCACCGTGAAGAATTCCCGTGGAATGCTGTGTGAGCACAGCAGAACTGGAACCCATGGAGCTATCCTTTGAAGACCGATCTTCAAAGCACTTTTAAAGGGGGCTCTGGCAAGCTAACGATCCTACAGGCCTGCTAGATCACCACTTCCAGTCCCCTGCTGTCATGGGCAATCATGTCATTTCTTTAATTAACAAAAATCTACATTTAAATTAATCACTTGTTGCCCACGAGAAATGGAAGCATTTGGGAGGCCTGGAAATCTTTTCCTGAGTTCCGGCCTAAATTTTATTTACAGGCAATTTATACCCATCTGTTTTTGTACCAAGAATGTGCTTCATCCTGAATAGCTTGTCTCCTCTTTACATTCACCCCTCCGTGTATTTATAGTTAACTGTCATAATGATTCCCAGCCTTTACTTTCCTAGGACAGACAAACTGTGCTGTTTGAGCTTTGCTTTTCTGTTGATCACCACTATGGCTCCATCTGTGTCTATTTGTCTTTTGGATGGTCTTCAGTGATTTCTGACACAGAACTGCAGGTGAGTCTTACCTCCAGAGGAAGTCTCACCTCACCCTTCTGTTGTGTTAGAAACACTTTCACAGATAAGATTCCATTCTGGGTGGCTTCGGTGTTTTTTGTTTTTTGTTTTTTTGACATCACATTAGCAGCTTTATAGTCATCCTGTAACCGATTAAGGTACTTGCGTCTGTCTCCTCTCCTGTCATGCTTCCATAATGAGAGTGAGTGTGCATATCAGGGGATGGACTTCACCAGACTGGTGCTTGCATTCCCTCTCTTTCAAATACTTGAGGAGTTAGGTGTCCTGGTTAATGTTCATAGCAGGTAACATGGCAGGCAGGCACAGCAAGATGTATGGCCACAAGGGATGTCTCCGTGTGGAGCCTCCAAGTTCTGGTTCTCACCCCCTGCGAGGCTGGTGAGGGGCTGGCTCAGAGTGCCTGGGAACAATAAAATATTAGGAGAGGTTTAACAAATCTGAGCGATTGTTAGAAGCAGCATACATCAAGTTAGCTTCAGATAGGCTAATAGAAAACTAAAAAGACATCGGAGGGAGAAGTTTCAGGAGTGAAATATGAGCCCAAGCCTTTCTCTGGCAGAGGCCAGAAAGCAAACTTTGTTTCATCTGGTCAATAGCTACATCATTTAAGGTGCATCGATTAGGATCAGACATTACTAAATTGTGTGCAGATACTTTATGTAGGCTAAGATAATTTCCCGTTAGTGGCAGTAGTATTAGAGGAATAATATAACTCTCTTTTCTCTCAGCAAACACGTGGAAGTCAGCATTTCCTCTCACCCTGCTCACTGCCCTTGGGCTGCTGCAGAGTGGGAAGGCAAAATTCTTGGGCAGGAACGGAGCAGCCTACAGGAAAGTATCTCTGCAGGGCACTGTAGTGGGTATGCAGCCACGTATCAGGAAAGCATCTTCCAGTTCCAGCCCCTGCTGCTTGGATTGACTCTGTGTCTTGAATCAGGCAATCATCTGCCATTAATTCATTTACATATTATTTGTTTATTTATTTATTTATTTATTTTCACGCTGATTGAAATAAGGTTTACGAAGAGAACACCAATAAGTGCTGAAGGATGTGCATGCATTTTCAGATGTTCTAATGTTCAGCTTAAAACTACAGTTTTACTCTTCACAAATCTATTCCTGTACTCTATTTCACCCAACATTTGACCCAAAACCTTCAGAAATGCTGTAACTATTTTGTCTTTCCCTTGTTTCTATTTTCTTTTTCAATAATTGAATGCAGCAAAGTGATGAATAACCTAGGATTTACTGACCTCTAACGGCTAAATTAAAAACTTCTACCTCTTGTGTAAACGTGACACTAAAATGAAAAAAATACCTTTAGGATCCACTTTTTAAAAATTATTATTATTATTTATTTTTTTTGATCAACACACTCCATCTTAGAAAGCATGTCTCTTCCTTCTGCTGGCAAAGAATTGCTTGTTCTCTGGGCTGAATAATATTTATATATTTTGAGATATGAGTAAATTATCAGTCACTCTGCCTTTCCCTGCAATTAGCATGAAAAGGGGAAGACAAGAAGCTGAGGTGCCTGGCTGAGTAGGTTTTCATCAGCTGTGCATGCACTGCTAATGGGAAAGAAGCAGTTCACCTCGGTGATTTTAAGCTGTTTACCTGTGGACAGATTAGGTTTACCATATGAACACATCACTGGGTGATTGCACAAAACACTAATGTGGGAAATCAGGACACAAAGAGGTGAGGTGTGCATCACGAGAAGTGTTTGCAAAGACTCTGGCTTACTCTGACCTCTGGGGACCAAAGATGCAAACCCAAATCCCAGCCAGTGCCATACTGCACCCAGCCAGCCTCTCAGTCCCCCAGCTGCATGCAAAGGAGAAGGCTAGTGGGGGACATAAGGCATTTTAGATTAAAATACATTAAAAATAAGGCATGATATAATGATAGGATCTAACCAGTTGGCCATATTTTGAGTGCAAGGTGCATTCTCCCCACAAAGGGCAAGCAAAGAGCAGATCAGCCCTTGTCTATCATTTCCACTTCTGCTGAAAAAGTGCTGCCACTGGGACACACTGGATCTGCCCTCTGAAACCCCTTACCCTAAAGAACTAAAGATTACCATTTGTGTTTACGGTGATGGCAGGCAAAGTGCTAGCTTGTTGCCAAGTGAGTGAGCAGGCAGAGAAGATTACAAAATAGACAAATATTGCTAAAAGCAGGATAACAATTTATGCACCATAACTAACGTGCACCATCATTTTTAAAGAAAAGCATTGTGTTTCCTCTTGAAAGTTTAACTGCATAATCAGAATGAGCAAATAATGATAGATCACACTCACCCACTGATGTGCTTTTATTTATTTATTTATTTATTTTAAGACAAAGCCCTTCAAAATATTAACAGCAGTGTTCTTTCCCATTTTGCCTATGTAGTACAGTATACTACTGATTTAGAGGAGGTAACACTGTGATCTTCCACTACTTTAGCATATAGATTAAAATCTCATGATTTTTTTCAAAATATTACTCATCATAAATCTAAATTCGCAATTATTTTATTTAAGATTGCTTTCTGGAGTCAGCAATGTGCAGGTAACCTTGTAGTTTTTGAGCTCCTTTGTCATCCGCATAGGAAGAAGGGGAGCAAAACATCAGAGGTTTTGTTTTGAGTTTTGCCCATCTCTGAGCATCAGGACTTCACAGATGGGTGGTTTCACACAGCCGTGCTTAACCACGTCAGATCCCACAGGTAAAATAATAACTGCTTATTAGCAAGGGCCTTCAAGGCCTCCCACTGAACTATAATTTCCTTGTGAACATATGATGATGGTCCCACAGAACTTACAGAAACCAGTAGTACAGACCTCTGCAGCTGAGCAGGTCCTTAGGATTTTCTTTCAGTCAGCAAAGTTGTTTTTAGGATGCAGGTCTCTTACCCATTCAGGACACCTCCTTTAGGATGCACAGACTACATGAGTTTGTCTGAGGTGGAGAGCAGCTCCAGTCTATAAATTTCTTCTTTGCTGGCAAGATGAGATAGATGATTTTTCTTTACCTTTCTTACTTCTGGTCATTAGGGACGAAGTTTGCCTGTGATTTCTAAAAGTGCTCTTCAAATTGCTGAAGAGATACATTTTCTCTGGGTGTCGACCAATTCAGTGCTTCTTGTTTTCAGTATCACCAATTTTCTTTGTATGATATTGTGAACATGAAGTGGCCAGAGCCACAGGAGTAAAGCTTATGGGGCCATTAGTTGCCACCTATGAAGTGCTTCTCTCTCCTTTTAGTCTTTCACTGGGCTGGGAGCGCAAAGCTAGATGGAGCAATGCGACGAGCTGGCTGTCAGCAGTGAGATGCACTGCAGCGTGGGGTTTTCAGGCACAGAAAAAGCCCAAGCACTTCCTCACTCTGCTCGTTTTTCCTCAGTTTGGTCCAGTCTTCTGCATAGAGAAAAGCAAAAGATCAGCACCTGTGAGCACTAGTACAATCATGCAGAAACAATGGATTTATGTAGCTCTTTGTTCACTTTAACACCTCTAACAATGATCAACTCTAGTTACCTGTAGTCTTGACACATTCACTGAGCCTCTTGCAGACTCTCCACAGCTCCTCAATTTCAAAGCAGGGTCTGCAGAGCACGACTTGTGCTCCAGTGAGATACTTGCGTTCAAACAAACCTGTACCCAAAGTGATACTGCTCAAACACTAGATTTGTCATACCATTAAAAATATAATTTCAGTTCAGGCTGTCCCTTCTGCCATTGCTCAGCCATGTTCCGCTACCTACATTACTGAGAAGAAAATGTTTCCTTATTTTGTCATGATCCCTATCTTTCTGATGCATATTGTCTTAGGCCCATTTCTAAAAAGTCCTTTTTTACAGCCTACAAAACCAATCAGTGCTGAGCTATTTTATTGGGAAAGGAGGTGTAACCCTAACAGGAGCTTTTTTGGGTCTTCTAACTCATAGCTGTAATGCTTACTTACCGATAATCCTGCTTTGCTCTGTGGTCTAAGATGCATCTTCATTCCAAATGCAACAGCTCTTCTTTTAACAGACATGTACCATTAGCCCCGTTGTTCTTTCACTGGTTTACCATCAGGTTGCACAGTGATTCACAGCCTGCTTCACTCACAGTCAAAGTCCTGGATGGGGTCTGCAGAGCTTTCTCCAGCTAATCCACTCCCTAGCTGTGCCTCTGAGGGCAGGGCATGAAGGTCCATGGGTTATTAACCTGGGTCAGCTGGAGATGGGGGCATGTGGCAGCTCCACACTCCAAATTACATTATGGGATTCACTGCTCAGTCAATGTCTTGGCACTTAACATAAGGCTAAGGAAATACTGGTTCACAGAGTGACTGCTGATAAATTTGTTTTGTAGTCATGGGTTCAGCACTCTTAGACCCAGCTGTGAGGTGTACTACAGAAATGTAAACAGCTGGAGTGCCTTCCCTCAAACACTGTCTGGTCTTATTTAAAATACTTTAAATTATAGAATTTACATTGCTTCCTTTGGGAGATTGTATCACAGTCCAATAATCTCTGTGCCATGCAGCTCTGAGACAGTCAGGCACATTTCTGTGCGTGCTCTACTCCTTGTAGCTCCAGCAATTTGTAATTCACCTTGCCATTTATGCCCTACAAATATTACACACTACACAGAGCATAGTAAAATAAATAAATAAACAAACAAACAAATAAATAAAAGTTGATGAAAACCTAATGGCAGGATCACCTACAGTTTACAGAAAATGGTGAGGGAAACAGTTTTTCCTTGGCTGCATGGTGGGTGGCTTTGTAAAGTACTTCCACCCAGGACAAAAATCGTCTTTTCCTATGAAGTCCAAGCACTTCAATAACAGTTCTTTCTAAATGAATCCCTGCAGCCCCTTAATCCCTGTTGCTCTTTCCATTACTTTCAGGGTACTTACATCTTTCTTCTACTTAAGTGGTTAGGACTATAAGCAGCTTTTAAGGGCAATCTCAAGAGGGAAGAGCAGAAGGAGTTGATTCCCTGCTGACTAACACAGTTACTACAGCCCATAATCTCAGATCCCGTTTGCTCTTCTTTAAAGAACAACATATATATATAATATATATTATATAAATTTTTTTTTTTTTTTTTTTTTTGGGGCTTGAGGATTGTCCATGTAAAGAAGAAAGGGGAATATATACAAACAAACCCACTGGTTAATTTTAATCCATTATTATTAAACAAGGATCATCCAGCTAACAAGAAATGGTGGGGAGTGTCTAAAAGCTGTTTTTTTCCTGTTGTCAAGCCAGGATTATTTTAATCATGGGGTACTTACCATGTCTGGACCCTGCCAAATTTACAATGTATGAACTATATTTACCATTACTAGCCATTAACTTTTGTGAATTTTTAAAAACTGAGTAAAAGGGAGTACAAGTGAACAGTAAAGAACTGCCATTTCTGGCGGTTTCTTGCAGGGACAAACTCTTTTCTGGGTTTAGATGTAATTTCCCTCACATTGACTGTGAGCATTATCTCAGTATCTATCACAGAAAAAATAAAGCAATTTATGGATTTAACAAGAAATATCACTGAAAACTTGATTTATCTTGTTGGGGTTTATATAAATATTTAACACATAGACAGAAATAAAAGATTACTACTAAACCATATGAAAGAAATAACAGTATTGAATAGGAAAGAAAGGATTCTAAAAATAATCTGGAGGCAGGCAAACTGTAATTCTTAAACTAAATACCACTATTTCTTTCTGCTCATTATAGTTTACATGTAATTCTTCTCCATATCCCCCTGCAAAATGTTTTTAGCATTTTACTTCATCAATAATAATTATTCAACCAGTTTGAAAGCAGAACAAGAATATGAAGATGAATCGGCCCACATTTTCCCTGTACTTCACCACCAGCTGACAGACCTCCTTTGGGAGTGGGATTTTGGTGGAGCAGCTTTCTGTCAACACAAATGCGCAATATTTCAATACTGTTTGAAGGGCTCTGAATGAACAATAATGAGTTGAAAGATATTCCTCATTATGTTATGAGGCCTTTTCTTCCTTTTTCTTCATCATTGTGTATTGGGTTTATGTGGAAAGGGCTTGGTAGCAGGGGACTGCAGATGTGGCCTCTGTGAGAAGAATCCAGAAGCTGCCCCATGTTAGATAAGGGCCAGTTTCCGTTGGCTCCAAAGGGACCCCACGGCTGGCCAGAGGCAAGCCAGTGAGCAACACTGGTTGTGCCTCTGGGAGAGCAGATTTAAGGAAGGGAAAGAAAAAAATGCACAACAGCAGCTGGGAGACTGAGGAGTGAGAAGCAGCCCTGCAGCCCCCAAGCTCAGCGCAGCAGGAGGGCAGGAGGTGCTGCAGGCAGGCAGCAGCAGTTCCCCTGCGGGCTGTGCAGGGAGAGGCCCCTGGTGGAGCAGGCTGTCCCCCTGCAGCCCATGGGTCCCACACGGAGCGATCTCCACACTGCAGCCCCCCCATGGGTGGAGGAGCCCCCGGTGGAGCAGGTGGCTGTGGCCTGGAGGACGGCTGCGGCCATGGAGAGACCCCCGCAGGAGCAGGGAGGGGGTCCTGGGGAATACTGATGCCCGTGGGGGACCCGTGCTGGAAGCAGTTTGCTCCTGGGGGATGGACCCCGTGGTATGGAGCCATGTGGGAGCAGTGCTTGAAGAGCTGCTGCCTGTGGGCAGCTCCCCGCATGCTCTTTCCGGGGCATCTCGCGGGAGGGACGCCATGTGGAGCAGGGGCAGAGAGTGAGCGTGAAGGAGCGGTGGAGACAAAAGCATCAAGGGACTGACCGCAGCACCCATTCCCCCATGCAGTTTGGGTTAAGAAGGTGGAAGAGGGTGGGTGGGAGGAAGGTGGTTTTGGTTTCTTTCCTTTGTTCCTAACTTCTGTAGCTTGTTAGTAATGGCCAATGGGTTTTATTAATTTCCATACTCTGAGTTTGTTTTGCCCTTCACAATAATTGTTGAGTGATCTCCGTGTCTTGGCTCAAGCCCTGAGCCCTTTCCATCATTTTTCTTCTCCCCCTTATTCCCTTGAGGAGGGGGAGTGAGCGGCGTTGTGGTGGAGCTCAGCTGCCCATCTGAGTAAAACCACCGCAGAGGTGTGTCCCACAGTCTCTGCGTAGGCCAACAAGGAGTCTTGCAATGTGAATCCTTCACAGTGGATGAGAAGTTCCCCCCGCGCCCCTTCTTTTGCTCCCTCCATAGAGGTGCACAGTCCGAGGCAGTCGCGTGCTTGTAGCGGAGCAGGAGATCACGGTGGCAGGGCGCTTTTCCTCATCGAGGTCACTGGAGCAGGCGAGGGAGCCACAAGGACCTGGCAAGTCGACTCCATTGCTTCAAGACTTCCTCCAGCCAGAAGGAAAGAAGGGTAATGGTTGTAGGTGACTCCCTTCTGAAGGGAACAGAGGGCCCCATATGTCAGGTAGACCCTACCCGTGGGGAAGTCTGCAGCCTACCTGGGGCTCGGTCGAGGCCATTCCCAGGAAACTTCCTGACCTTGTTAGCCCCTCCGATTATTCCCCATTAGGGAGAATTCAGGCTGCAGTGATGAAAATTGCTGAGAGAAGCCTGGAGGCTACCAACAGGGACTTCAGGGGATTGAGGCAATTGCTGGATGGAGTGGCACGCAGGTGGTGTTTTCCTCTATCCCTTCAGCCCTCCCTGAATTTGCCAGATGAGTGTCAGAAGGTCTCTTTGTATGGGAGAGCCCGAGTCTCCTTGCCAGGATAACACCTGGCTCAGAGGATGCTGGTTTGAAGCTACAAATCATTTGCCCTGCATTCAGAAATCTGGCCACAGCACTAAAGCCAGCCTCATGACAGTGTGGTTGAGGTCCCCCGCTTGTCGTGGGCTATCCCTTTTGCAAGGGAACCAGTTGAGCCACAGCAGGCAAATGACGCCTCTGTCTTTGCGTATTCTCCCTTTTTCCATCCCAAGGCCCTTGTCCCTAGTTTGCCCACGAGTTTCCCTTGGTACTGTGAAACTCACAGGACACACCTGCAAAAGGCTTGGTCTGATTCCCACAACAGAAATAACACATTTGCTGTTCACAGGATGCTCCTGGTCAGGCAAGGGAGACAAGCAGAAGGAATCAGAGGGAATGGTCCACACGGCCATGGGAGAGGAGAAAGCAAAGCCCGCAAGGGAGAAGAGAAGAAAGACAAAGACCCGCACTACATGACGTGCTTTATTAAGTGCCAAGGTGGGCGACAGAACTTGGAATTGAAGGCGGGCTGTTATCTTGTTTTCTGGACTGGGACGTCCTCTGCTCCACTTCATCTGATCTGTAATCGTGTTCACACTGTGAAAATAGGCAAATGCAAAATAAGGCAATGCACAAGGCAGGAACACGTTTTCACCTCCAATTAACAGTATGTCAAAAGTTAGTGAAGGAAAGTCCAGAAGCTACACACAGAACGTTGTGAGGGAACCTGCAAATGACTCTCGCTCAGCAGTGTTAGGCTTAGGACTCTGCAGCCCTCTTCATCCTCGAGTGTCCCTACTCCCTGAGCATTCAAAGTGGGGCATTCTTTGGAACACTACTCCTAAAACGCAGCTTCCGCATTCACCTTGAAAACGTTGAAAAGGATCTGCCATTTGAAAAGGCAAACATCTTCTTGCTGCCACCTGGCCCTAACGCAGCCTTCGGTGTGGCATGTCTTTGTCTGGTGCCCGTTCTCTCAATACCATTTTTACGGTCATTTTGTCTATTCTCCCTGTCTTTCCCTTCACTCTTTCCCTTATGACTTTGCAGAAGAAGAAGGGCACTCTGTATTTTGCACACCCCCCAATGACCAGAGGTCTTCAGCCCTCCCCCATACAGTTGTGCACTCTCTGATGCTTAGCAGTTGTTTTAGCAGAAAGACGGTGTGTTTTGGAACCACAAAGAGATTCTAACTTGAGGCTCAGAAGCATAAGCTTGCCACAGATATTCTTTCAGAGGGCTGAGAATAACATTTATGAATGCTGACCTTAGCCACTCAGGCTTCAGTGGTGCTTCCGGTCTTCCGGTCCGAGCTTCGCGTTGGCTTCGTTGAGTCTCTGATGAGCTCTGAAAAATTCGGAGAGGATTGAATCAGGAGATTCAGAGATTCTGCTCTCTAGAAGGCCCATATTATTCAAGCATTCATGTTTGGCAGACAGGACAATAGGACAGCAATTTTGCTTCCCTGACTTATATCGCAGAGAACATTACGACGAGGAACACATGATCGGAGTGCCAGAAGGCCACCTCTTAAGAGACGATACCAACTTCAAAAATGCCTTTTGTAATGCCACGACCAGTGATGGTACTGCGGGAACACTGAAGCATTATGAAGGCAGTTCTAAAAGAGAGGAAGGGTTGCAGAGGAGTCGTTTATCAGTACGCCTTTTTAGGCAAATTACTGACATAAACGCCGAGCAGGCAGAAAAAAGGGACGTTAGGAAGAAAATGTACAAGGAAAAAAGCAGCATCTTGCTCTCACTCTCAAAAAAAGTGGCAGGACGTACTTTTGGAGGTCCTTTTCTAGGCATCTTCTGAGGTTTAACTTCCTGCAGATAGTAGTGCCTTGTAACTTCCAGTCTTGCCTCAATGGACTCATATGGAGAAGTATGCTCTTGCAGTGTCTTTTCCCTAACATCCTCCTCTTTAGATCAGCATCTCTGTTTCTGTGCATTAGCTTCTTTCCCAGAGAAGCACAGGAGGGAATCTTGTCGGGACGTTGCGTGTCCAGAGAGGCTGCCTGTGTCTGAAGCAGATAATGAAATTTCCATCACCACAAAGAAGAAGAGAACCATCCCCCCACCAGTCACACACATAGCCAGTTTCAAGGGCCCAGCCTCACTAAGGGGAGGGCGCTCTCCTCCTCACTACCACCAGCGAGTCAGGCAGAACATGGAAACTACCACAGGTCAACGATCCTATTTCTCAGGAGGAGAAAGTAAGCCTTTTCCAAAGGCTCCATACACAATTCACAGGGACTTCTGCGCCAGTGGAGAACAATGCCTCACAGAAAGAATGAGGGGCGAAGACCCCAAATACAAATATGTCCTGCGACTTCTGGTATGAGCACTTGTTCCCTGTCAGGCTCTTTCTTAGCTCTGTCTCTTACTGTTGCTTTTGCCCGTGACCCACCTTGTAAGTCTGCAGAAGATCTTTGAGGTATGCCACCTCTTGTTTGCAGCTGGCCATTGGTCTTCTCCAGTTTCTTCTGAGACCCCACGCAGAGCAGACAGCTCTTCTTGCAGGTTGCAAGTTTGTGCTTCTAGCTGCCTGCGTTTTTCAGACTCCATCTCCAGCTGCTGCGAAAGTTCTTTGAGCTGTGGAGAGCAAAGCACAAAGGGTAGGGCCTCAGATGGTGTTTGTCACCTTCGGACTTGGTATTGAAAAGCAAAGTAAAGGCAGGCTCGTCTTTTAACAGAACAGCTTTTAGATCACTGCTGACAGGATTCCCCAAGTTTTCACCCTTCCTCGGTTCTTCTGCAGGGAGACTGGCCTGAAAGGTGCTAGGGACGCTCTTGCCCAAAATGCTCCTCTGCTCATGGGACATCAAACACACCTCTACTCAAACACCAGAAAGAACGCCTATTGTGTGTGTGGGGGGAAGCGCTGCAGTGCAGAACGGAGTAGGCACGAGCAACCAATGCTCTTCCTGTCGTTACTCTGAAAGCTTTGGAAACAGTGCCTCGGGAGGCCACTTTGACATGGCTGCTGGAGGAAGGCATTTCTTCCTAGGTCAAAGCTGATGTTTGCTTGCAAGGATGCGCAGGATAGAGCAGATGTCCCATGAAGTCCCAAAGGTCAGCTGCGGTGCTGCCTTACTCTCCTCCCCCCAGAAATATACCTTTTTATACATGCTAAAAATACAATCGGGAGGTTCCTGCCTTTCATAAAGAGAAAGAAAACAAAACCAAACCCTCACAAAACAAGCAGACCAAAAAAGGAAACTTAATCTTCACTTTACACCGCCTCCACACAATGCTACTCCTTGCAAATAAGAGCCTCTTATAAGGGCAGTGAAGCTAACGAGAATGCTACGAGCCTTTGGATTAAGAATGGGCCACCACAAGGGCACTTGACTCCTTCCACAACACCTCCTAAAGCACACGTGTGCCTTAGCAGCACCTCTCAGTAACCAGGGGAAAGGTAGCTAAAGGGTTCCGTGCAACTGAACAAGACCCCACGGCAGCTTCAATAGCACTTCTTGCTCCTCGACATCAGGGTGCCCATGGCTAGGGGGAAGACGGGCTGAGACAGCGCTTGGTGAGCGAGCGGCAAGTTACAAAAGCGTCACTGGCTCAACTCCTAAGCCAGGGCTCCAGAAGTGATCTTGGGCAAGCCAACTTCAGACAGGTGGAGTTGCACCTGCCAGACCTGGAAAATGCTGTGGGCCTGTGCCATGGACTGTGAAGCCACTGAGCCCGCCAGCCGTGCTTGACGCTCAGCTCGTCCTTCCTCCACAGAGCAGCCTGCCCTCAGGGTGCCCTCACAGATACTGCTCTGCACGTTCATTTGGACCCATAATGGCAACTGCATCTGCGTTCACCTGCTATGGGATGACAACAGAAGGGTGCACCGAGGAGAGAACAGGCAACTCACAATACGAGAAGCAGTATAGAAAAGAACAACAGAGGTACAAACATGAACAGACAAAAAAAAAAGAAATCCAAAAATCCTGCAGAATCCAGAGCTCACCTTTGCTGTTAATTGTCAGCTTCACAGGCCTCTTCAGAGCAGGCTGCTCGTTCACGTATCCTGAAGTATTAAACTGGCTCTCTCTTTCTCTGGCCTCGTATTTGCTTAGTTTTCTGCAGAGCTCCGTCCAGACGCCTCCTTAACCTGTGCAGCAAATTAGTCAAGAGAACAACGAGCTGAAGGAACTACCCGCCCGTTTCACATTCTCAGACATAAACAGCATAGAGGTGGCTTCTTCTTCTTTAACACGCTTGACAGACCAGGAGTTACTGAGAAAAAACAGCGTTCCAGTGCCACAGGTCACTTGGAGGGTCCACCTTGCACCTCAACGGAGGAACAAATGGAGAAGGGACTTCCTTCCCTCCCAGGAGACTTGCAGGGCAACCTGCATTTGAAGTTCTTTTGGCAGCTCTGTAAAACCATAGGCACGCGTACAGAAGAGCCTTGTAAGGCCTAGCGTGAGGCTTGAATTTGCTCACACAACCGTTACCTCACCTACTTTACAATCAGCCTCCATGAAGCTTGATTTCTGCTCTATGGGATCTCTCTTTAGAGTGCTAACAAGCCATACCTGTCACATTCTCTCTGCAGTTTGCTGTTGCTTTTCATTTCCTGCTGGAGGCGCACTTCGACTGGGCGTTTCAACTTGACCTGCTGCTTCTGTTCCGTTCTCTCACACTGATGCTTTCAAAACAGAAAAGATGCATGGTAGAACCAGCGCAGGGACAGTATCTACATGTGGTATGTGCAGAATGCCTAGGCAGAACTGGGTAGCAGTACTGGGGAAGCAGGGGGAGCAGGGCTTCCCCTTCCCTTGAACGTGCCCTGCCATAAAAAGCAGGAGGGTTCCCCATGGCTCCCCATGTCTTTCCACCCACTGCCTGCCCAGCAGGTATTCAAAAGGCTGAAATAGTCATTCACAGAAAGCATTCCCATACCTGCTCGTGCGGAGGCCCGTCTGCGGTCGTCTGTGCTGACTGAAAGGGAGTTACCAAGATCTCCCGGGGATTACGAGCCTACAGAAGCACAAGAAGAAGTGAAAAGTCATGCTGCATGCAACTTTCCTGCCTCACATCTCTCTGCTGCTCTTCCCCTCCTGCCAGTCCCAGTAGAGCACCGGGCTCACGTTCGCCTCACCGCACTCCCCAGGCGGACAAGAAGAATCATTTGCTTCGCAGACGCCACCGATGAAAGCCCCTCCTTTACCCAAGAGGACTGCTTTGTTAGCGACCGCGTGGCATTTCAGGTCGGGGCTGTGCAGCACTGTGCAAACTTGACAACTACCTCTCATGCAGGAGGACTATCTCAAGTGCGGCCTGAGATCTACAGTATCACCACTGGTCTAAAGCAGAAACTACCCAGACCGGTGCATTCCAGTGAATCCTGCTTACTTTCCTACTTACAGGGAATCCATCTTACTTTGTCCCCACAGAACTACTTAGCCAGGCGCAGGAGCTCACAGGGAAGAGGGAAGTTTGTCACTGACTTACTGAGGCAGAGGCTTGCGGGCATCTCTGAAGGGCTTCAGTCAGTCTGCTTTGTTGCTGGATTGTGGCTTCCAATCTGTCACTTCCAGCTTCGAGTCTGAAAGAGAAATATGGGCCTTGTTGTGGAACTCCACAAGAGCACACAGTTGGAAAGAGCAGTGTGCAAGAACGTAAGCTGAAGCAAAGGCTTCTTTCCAAATCAAGTGTTAACTTTCTGCGATGTGACGAGGCAATCCCCGTGCGTTCACACAGTCCCAGAAAGCAGCGCCTCGCCCCTCTGTCTTACTACCCTGCCTACCCTTGCACGCGTTCTTCCAGCTCTCGGAGAGCTGCAGTTCCAGAGGATGCCTCCAGAAGGTCTTGCACTTCCTGGGAAGAATCTGCTTCTTCTCTCTTCTTATCCTGCTGTACTGTCTCCAGGTGTTTTGCCCAGTCCTCATTCTGAATAAGCTTTTGTTTCAATTCCTTCACCTGCAAAACCACAGGAAGAATCAATCCATGGTAGTCAGCCTAGTCTCTACGGAGGGCACTTGACTGCTCCCACTCTCAAACCCCCATGCATGTTACTTCACTGCAGGTTGTACTAACCCCTCTCCTATAGCTCTCAAGATTTTCTACAGCATTTCCTGAATGCCCGTTGTGTTGGTCACCAGCAGAGAGGGGGAAGAAGGGAAGAGAAAGGACAACCACCCTCGGATTTATCCCTATAGTGCAGCCTTTCCATACCTCAGCTTTAACCTTCTTCAATTCCTCTCTCAAGTGCTCTGCGTCTTTCTCATCGTCCCCATGCTGGCTCTCAGTAGCTTCAGGTGGGGCTTCTGACACAGACACACTTTCAGGAGCACCAGGAAGCTCCATCTGCAGCTGTCTGTCTCGATCCTACAGAAATGGGGTTCCGTGAGCATGACAAGGTCAGTGAGAACAGGGGAATATGAGCTGCGCTTTTACTCATTAGCTTCTGCAACGAGGTCAGTCTTCTGCCTGAAACAAAGCATTGGAAGCGCCCCACCGCCGGGCATCTGCACAGCTGGGGACCTCTCTCCATCTTTCTTAGCCTCAACTAGCAGCAGCTCTTTGTGAGGGTTTCTGTTGCTTAAAACACAGGGAAGGCTTAACGTTTTTTCTCTTCTTGGAACATAGGCGGAGAGCCTGGGCAGGGGCTTTCTGCCTACGCAAGAAGGCGGGCAGTGGAGAATGGAATCTGCAGAACTATTGTTGCCTCCAGGGGCATTTCAGCACTTGTAAAGCAGAGGCCAGACTTCTTTCTGCCAGAGCTTAAGCACGGCCTGGAATCTCCCTGCAGCTTCTGAGAACATGCTCGCAACCAAGGAATGCACACTGCAAGCAGAGCTGCAAGCCCTCAGTGCTATTCCCTGGTATGTATGTCTTCGTTGTTGGCCTTAAAAGTTGCCACGTAAAGGTTACCAGAGCGCTGGTGAGGTATGGTGACCAGCAATGGCCACTACCGCCAGCCCCTTTGAGAAGCTCAGAAGATTTTAAGCAGCAGGAAGAACCTTTGCTGCTTCATTATATAGAATATGCTTCCCCTCGGCTGGAACTCTAACTGAAAGGCCAGCTGCAGCGAGACCCAGGTCTCCTAGCACCTTGACCAACCTTTGTCCCAGTGCAAACTGAAGAGCTGGGCTGGAGCACAAGTAGTTCAAGGGCCCCCAGTCACAAACATGTGGCAGAGGCAGCAAGAGAGGGAAGCGAGCCCAGAGGTAAACCTGCCCCAAAGTAAGTGAGCCAAGTGGCAGCCAGTGGGTCCTTCACAGAAAGTACCTTGTGATCCCAGGGCAATTCAGCCTCTTCCTCCTGCTCTGCTCCTACAGCTGGCAGGGCGCCTACAAGGGATGGACGAAGCAAGACAGTGTGAGCATTCCTGGCACTCTGCGTTTCCCTGCCAGTCAAGCCCTGACCCCAAATACGGGAAAGGGTCTGACATCAGGCCACATTACTTGTCCTCATCGGCTCTTCCACACTACAGGCTCCTACCTTCTCCATCCAAAGCACATGTGGCCACTGTAAAGCACTTAGTCCTTGGAGAGCACGATCTGCTGGGGACTGCTGTGTCTTGCGCAGCATCAGCAGAAGCTTCTCCCGTCTTTTCACTGCGTGCGGGTTCTTGCAGTTTCCTGGCAATGCTACGCGTAGAAAGAGAGAACGTACAGGCAGTCAGATCCAAAACATCGTTGCCCGGGATCCTGGCTCTTGCTGAGGACAGCAAGTGACTTGGAACCGGTTCAGAACTGTCTGTGTGCGGTGTCAGTCTCCCCACGATGGTGGACCTGCTATGCCACCAGGGATCTCTTGGAGGGTTTATCTGAAGGGACACTGGTAAGATCCCCACTGAAAGACAAGGCGCCTCTTCCCTGCTCAGTGGAGTGGAACTGGGCTTAGCAACACAAGCGGGATTTCTAGGAGAGCCTTGTGGGTGGAAGTTCTGCTCTACTTCCAAATCCTCTCTTGACTTGGGAAGGAGACTTATGAGAAGACATCACTGAGCCCAGCTTCAAGAATGGTCTGAAGATATCATTAAGCCTTTGTGCATCTACCACAAAGGGTGACAAATCAGCACGGACACGGACAACTCAGCCGCTCTAACAGCGACGTACAAAACGCTCACCCAGCATGTCCCGACTGGAGAGCATAATCCACAGCCGTGTAGCCAGTGGAATCTTTGCAGGTAGTGTTGGCACCGTAGGAAAGAAGCAGCTCTACTATCTCCATTTCCCCAACAGAAGCGGCAAGCATAAGAGCAGTCCTAAAACATCCAAAAGATGATATATGAAACATGGCAGCATTTGCAGGCTCTGTGTTGTTATTATTCTAATCCCTGTCTACTCCCCAAACAATTCCCTCCCCGATTCCTACGAGCTGAGGGAAAGCAAAGCCACAACACACAGGGGAGTGTTGCAGGACTGAGGCTGGAAGGCACCTCGGGACGCCTCCTGGCCAACCGCGTCCCCAGAGCAGACTCAGCCACGAGTCCAGACCACGTTGCTCAAGGCTTCTTCCACGCTGCTCTTCAAAGCCTCCAAGGATGGAGGCTGCTCAAACCCCTGGCACCACCTGCTCCCCTGATTAACCTTCCTCATGCCGAGAGGGTTTCTCCTAAGCAGCTCTGGGAAGGCCTCTTGTTTCACTTCATGCCCATTGTCTCTTGGACAACACTGACTCTCTTTCTCCGGATCCTTCCAGTGACAACGCTAAGGAGACCCGCATGCACTTTGGAGCAATGCCTCACCTTTCAAGGTCATTTTTAGCACACGCAGTCGCTCCTTTTTGAAGAAGAAGCTTTACCATCTCTTTCTGATGGCAGGAGATGGCAAGAAGAAGCGGGGTATTTCCCTCCTGAAAGCGTAAAGAATCCCAGTCAGAACAACCCAGATGAATTACGTGCCTTTCCCAAAGAGCAGCGCTACCCATACTCAAAACTTACCCAGTTCTTTGTTTCAAGCTGTGCACCATGCTCAACTAACATCTCTGCTATAGATGTGTTAGGAGCTGCGGCAGCCAGGTGAAGGGCAGAGTTGCCTCTGCAAACTCTCAAGTTTGGGTCGGCATGGCGCTCTAGCAGCATCGCCACGCATTCTTCATGCTGGCTCTCCACTGCCTGCAAACAACACAAAGGAAGGACTCGTGCCATGTTTCGCTCTGTCACAGCTACAGCAGCTTCCCAGTGCTGGAAGACAAGAGTGTCTTCCAAGACGAGCTCGCGTACGCCTATTACGTGCTGATTACAACTTTCAGGCTTCTCTACAGGTTGGCGTGAAGAATGCAGCAAGACACTTGTCACTTGTAGCGCAATCGATAAAGCCCCACTTAGAGCAGAGTAACGTGTTCCACATACCTTCATCAGTGGCGTTTTGCCAGTGCTGTCGCAAAGGTTCAGCAGGCACTTCTCTTGCACCAGGAATCGAACAACATCTGCATGGCCGTTCGCACAAGCAAGGTGCAGAGGTGTCCTAAAACCAAAATAAATTAGCTTTCCACAGGAAGGCAGTGCCTGAAATCACTCCTGGCTGTGGAACACGCGCAGGGCCACGAGTCTCCACTTGCCAATGCCAAGCGGAACGAAAGCTTTGGAGGCTGTGGAACTCCATGAAGACCGTGAAGTCTGTGTAAGCCTTCGAGTTTTTCCACAATCACTCAAGCGGCAGAAGGGCGGTGAATGCCCTGATGCTGACCACCAGACAGGAGAGAACTGCTCATGCCCGAGAGGCTGCTAAACAACCCCAGAGGGAGAGGACAGGGCAGTGGCGGTCGGCGGCATGCCCTTTGAGCAGCGCTCGAGCCGCCCCAGCAATTGCAAGCAAAGCTGGATTTTTCCCCTCTGCCAGCTGAGAGGGAAAAGCTCGCGCGCCACGGGAGAGCGATCCCACCCCAAGCCTTTAAGATGCCCCCCAGCCCCTCACCGCTTTGCCTGGTCTAGACTGTTTTTGCCTGGTTTCTTCAGCCACCAGTGCTGCCTCATCCAGGCCAGGTCGCCACGGGCGGCAGCGTGGTGCAGCCCATGCAGGCCCTCCTCTGGCAGCTGGTGGGCATCGCTGTCTCTGGACAGCGAAGTGCTGCTGGGCATCCGATGCGCCTTGCCCCGCTGGAGGAACCTCCCCATTCTGAAGCAAGGATGTGGGCACAAGCCCACCTGGGGCCACCGGAGCCCTGCGGGCCCTGCTTGGGTCGGACACGGACAGGCGCAGGGGCAGGGGAGCTGAGCCCCGAGCAGCGGCTGTGGCCTAGCACTCCCAGGCAGGGCACGGACGCACCAAGGCTCCCAGCCAGGGCAGCGCTGTTGCTCCCACAGCAGAGGCAACAGCACTGAGCACTGCTGCTGGCAGCGGTGCATCTACACTGTGTCTCAGCGTTGTGTCACATTATGTCACAATGGGTGTCACCAGGGGCGTCACTAGGTGTCGCCTTAAGTTGGAGGGCCTGTGGTGGTTTTACCGTGCTGGGCAGCTAAACCCCACAACCGCTCTCTCACTCCCCCTCCTTTAGATGAGGAGGGGGAGAAGTAAAGCAAAGAACAACTCACGGGTTGAGATGAGGATAATTTAATTAAAGGGAAATAATTATAATAATTAAAGAAAGACTACCGTGAACTAAACAATTTAACTAAGGGGAAATAAAAAGGGAAAGGGGAAAAGGGAGGGGGAAAAGGAAAAATAAAAAAAAAAAAGAAGGGAGGAAAACAAACAAACAAAATAAATGAAGGCTATATGGAAGTGCAGAGGAAAGAAATTACTCTCTACTTCCCACAAATGAGCGATGATTGACCACGTCCTTGAAGCAAGGCCTCAACGCACGCAGCCGGGTGTTCGAGAGGAGGACCGACGTTTTCCCAACGAGAGCCCACCCCTCCCCTCTTCTTCCTGTTTCCACCTTTTATTGCTGAGTGTGACACCACATGGTATGGAATATCCCTTTGATTGGTTTAGGTCAGCTGCCCTAGTGATGTTTCTCTCCTCACTTTTTGCCCACCCCCTAGGAGGGTTAGAGAAAGGCCCAATGCTGTGCCACTGCTGCTCAGCAGTAGACACAACACTGGTGTGATAACACTGCTGTTCCAGCTACAAGTACAGAGTACGGCACTGTACGGGCTGCTGCCGGGAAAGTTAACATTCCAGCCAGACCCAGTACAGGGCCACACTCCCCCACAGTCCAGCAGTGACTGCGGCAGTTTCTGGCTCCTGCCTGAAGAGCTCTTTGTGCCTCAGTTGATGTTCTTCCGCAGCGTGGATGGGGATCTCGGGCCATGCGACGGGGCTGGGCTCCTCAGGAGGCATCGAGAACATGCCTGGCTGGCAGGGGCACTGCATTACTTCCCTGGGGCCATGGTTGAGCTGGCACCCGCCCCAGTTGTACTGGGTCTGGCTGGGATGGAGCTAACGTTCCCTGCAGCAGCCCATATAGTGTTGTTCTCTGCACTTGTACAGAATCGTAGAATCATAGACTCATTAAGGCTGGAAGTTGCCTTCAGGATCATCTGGTCCAACCATCACCCTACTACCAATGTCACTCACTAACCCATATCCCTAAGCGCCAGGTCCAACCTTTCCTTGAACGCCCCCAGGGACAGTGACGCCACCACCTCCCTGGGCAACCCGCTCCAATGCCCGACTGCTCTTTCTGACAAGAAATGGCTCCTAATTTATAACCTTATCCTCCCCTGGTGCAGCTTGAGGCCATTCCCTCCAATCCTGCCACTAGTTACCTGAGAGAAGAGGTGGACCCCAGCTCGCCACACCTTCCTTTCGGGTAGCTGTAGACGGTCATGAGGTCTCCCCTGAGCCTCCTCTTCTCCAGACTAAACAACCCCAATTGCCTCAGCCGCTCCTCACAGGACTTGTGTTCCGGGCCCCTCACCAGCTTCGTAGCCCTTTTCTGGACACGTTCCAGGGCCTCGATGTCCTTGCACTGAGGAGCCCAAAGCTGAACACAGTACTCAAGGTGCAGCCTCACCAAAGCAGAGTACAGGGGAACAATCACCTCCCTGTTCCTGCTGGCTACACTGCTCCTGATACTAGCCAGGATGCCATTGGTCTTCTTGGACACCTGGGCACACTGCCTGCTCATGTTCAGGCCAGCATCGACCAACACGCCCAGATCCTTTTCCTCTGCACAGCTCTTGAGCCACTCTCCCCCAAGCCTGTGGCGCTGCAGGAGGTTGTTGTGGCCAAAGTGCAGGACCCGGCACTTAGCCATGTTGAACCTCATCCCATTGGCCTCTGCCCATCGAAGCATCTTGTCCAGGTCTCTCTGCAGGGCCTTCTGAATTTTAGGAGTAGTTTTAGCTGTATTTTAGGAGTAGTTTTCCAAAGAATGCCCAGGTTGAATGTTTAGGGAGTAGGGACACTTGAGGATGAAGTGGGCGGCAGAGGACTAAGTCTAACAACACTGGTGTGCAATAGTCCTTTGCAGGTTCCCTTCAGATGTCAGCGTGGAGCCTGTGGAATTTCTTCCACTAACTTCTGAAATGCTTGTTGCTGGAGGTGAAAACATGTGTTCCTTCCTTAAGCATTTCCCTCTTATTGTGCGTTTCCCTGTTTTCACAGCTGAACATGATTACAGATCAGATGAAGGTGGAGCAGAGGACGTCCCAGTCCAGAAAACAAGGCATAGTTCTACCAAGATGGGAGAAGACTGCCAACACTTGCCTTCTGACCCCTAACTCAGGCATCTTCCAGGCAGCGAGCAAGCGCAGTCATTGGCCCCACCATGCTGGCAAGAACGCAGCGGTTTTGTGCAGGTAACAGCCTGCCTTTAATTCCAAGTTCTGTCACCCACCTTGGCCTTTAATAAAGCATGTCATGTAGTGCGGGTCTTTGTCTTCTTCTCTTCTCCCTTGCGGGCTTTGCTTCTCCCCTCCCCTACTCATTTGACCATTCCCTCTAATTCCTGCCGCTGGCAGGGGCACAGCATCATTACTTCCCCATCCATGGCTGTGGTTGATCTGGCAGCTGTCCTAGCTCACCCCCGCACTCTCCCAGGCACAGGGCAGCACCGTGCCCACATGCAGGGACAGTTCCCCCCTGACGTCCAGCTCCTGCGGGGCCATTCTTCACTTGTGCTGCCACAGTGGTGCTGCTGAGTTGGTGACAGCGGCTGAAGGTGTTTGCGTGCTCCAGACCGTCTGGCTGCAGATGGGCCTCCCCAGATTTGCCAGAGGAATGGCAGAAGATGTCTTCCTATAGGAGTATTGGGTTTACACAGCAAGGTTTTATCTGCAGGGCGCTGCAGGGGTAGCCTCTGTGAGAAGAGTCCAGAAGGTGCCCCGTCTTAGATAAGGGCCAGTTTCCGTTGGCTCCAAAGGGACCCCACCGCTGGCCAGAGATGAGCCAAAAATTGTTCTTTGTGCACCTGTGAGAGCATATTTAAGAAAGGGAAAACAAACAAACCAAACAGGCACACAACTGCAGCTGGGAGACTGAGGAGTGAGAAGCAGCCCTGCAGCCCCCAAGCTCAGCGCAGCAGGAGGGCAGGAGGTGCTGCAGGCAGGCAGCAGCAGTTCCCCTGCGGGCTGTGCAGGGAGAGGCCCCTGGTGGAGCAGGCTGTCCCCCTGCAGCCCATGGGTCCCACACGGAGCAGATCTCCATGCTGCAGCCCCCCCATGGGTGGAGGAGCCCCCGGTGGAGCAGGTGGCTGTGGCCTGGAGGAGGCTGTGGCCCATGGAGAGCCCCCGCAGGAGCAGGGTGGGGGTCTGGGGAATACTGATGCCCGTGGGGGACCCGTGCTTGAGCAGTTTGCTCCTTGGGGACGGACCCTGTGGTACCGAGCCATGTGGGAGCAGTGCTTGAAGAGCTGCTGCCTGTGGGCATCCACTACAGGCTTAGGAGCAGCAGAGACCAAGTGTTAGGGACTGACCACAGCCCCCATTCCCTGTTCTCCTTTGCTTCTCATGGAGGAGGACATATAAGAGTGTAGTTGGGGGGGAAGGCGTTATTACTTTGTTTTAAGTTTCTCACTGCTCTAGCTTGTTAGTAATATCTAATAAATTGCATTAGCTTCCTTGTGCTGAGTCTGTTTTGCCTGTGACGATAATTGTTGAGTCATCTCCCTTACCTTACCTCAACCCTTGAACACTTTTCATCATATTTTCTCCCATTTTCCCTTTGAATAGAGGGAGTGAGAGCACGGTTGTGGTACAGCACAGCTGCCCAGCTCAGTAAAACCACCAGACCTCTTCTTCTTCCTGCTGCTGTCCGTTTATCAGTGTGCAGTAGTGTTGCCTGGCAGGAGCAGTGACTGAAATGAGCCAACTGTGTTGAATGAACATAACCACATTATCAAGAGACAACAAGTGTTAAGCAAGATGATAAATCGTTATAATAAGACCAAGTAAAGAGGGCTGTGCACTCCAGGGTGAGGATCCAGACTAGAGGACATCACTCCATATTTGCCTGCTCTTCTGGCTCATCGTAGTCATCTGTGACTGCTGTTTCCCAGAACAGGGTGCTGGAGTGGATGGGCACTGTGCATGTCTGCTTTTGTGGTCATAAAACATGAGTGAGCAAGGGAGCACTCAAGAGGATGGCAGATTTTACTTATTGTTGTTTAAACCCTGTTCCAAACTCACCTATTTCTATCAGAGGTCACTTTCATTTTTAAAGCAGCCTGGACACTTTTAACATCTGAGAAAAAATAAATACATCAGCTGTTGTAAAGATCTCTGTGAGATTCAAATTTGCAAAGACAGCCTCCAACTGTGAGGAATCACTGGGAAAGGAAAAACAGCATCCTAGGAAATTTACCATTTTCCCCTGTGAACTATTTGAGCAACTGCTTAAATATCAAGAGTTAGTTCTTCATTTTATATTTCATAACTTGATGAAATATTTAGTTATTTGACAATGCTGACATATCTATCAACATATATTGAGATGTCCTTTTATGTTAGCAACATATAACACTTTCATCTCCCTACCGGTAAAATGCAGAAAGAGATTTAAGATTGATCGGTGAATTAGACATTAATAACTGGGAGGCATTGTTGTACTTAGAGTGCATTATTTGAATCAATATTTGGATAATGTCAAGAGTAAATGGGAACCACGGGAAATAAGATCTTGGTCATATAGAACATATATCAATCATTAAAACACCTACCCCACCAGAAAGCAGTAGAGCATCGGTGAACAGTAAGTGTTTGGCTTACGTGCAGCTTCACGATCAGCCATTGAAAAACTATGTAAAAAAATATAAGTAAAAAATTATAAATCACTGTTAGTTACAATATGTGTTTTGCAGCAGACAGTTACCATTTTTCTAAATCACAAGCAGCCAGCTGGTGTTTAATTACAGTAGATTGATATTTCTAAAACTGTCAGGAGTTTCAGCGGTAACTCTTTTTAATAAATTTAGTGAAATAAGAAAAGTCTTTGATCTTGAAAGGTGATCAAGCTTTGGCAGTTAGGAACCTATCACCATCCCTTTGTTGAGACAGTGCCAATAACAGAAATCTAAGGATGACAAGTCTTAAGACTGAGACAGAAAGGAAATTAATAACCAGCTCATGCTTGATGAGATTTCTTTTTGGTGGCAGTGTGCTGGATGACATCTGGATGCTATTTACATATGGTATTTGTAAGATACATAAAGACTACAGGGGGTGAACACTTATTGTATGGACAGTCAAAGTCATGGTCCAGTGCAGGTCTGATTATGGTGGTGGGTGAGCAAGTCCTGTGCTGCAGCAGAGTTAGGGATCATTATGATTCCATTTGCACCGGGAAAATGCTAGGGATGATGAGCAGCTCTCCACTTGTCAAGAAGATCTTTTGGAAAGCCAGTTGCCTAGGGGCTGGACTGCTCATTTGAATAACAGTCCTGGAAATTTCTGGCTCTGGTTTTGCTCCTTTCCCTGTCTCAGCTGCCAGCCCCAGAGACACCAAGGAAGGTGCCCATTGGGCCTCCACTGCCTTGGGAGTGCCTACCTGGGGAGAGGGGGAAAGAATGACAGGACCCATTAGCTCTAACTTTAGGTAGGTGAAATGCTCAGACCTTGATGGGATTTGAGCCATCACCTATTTCTCCTCACCATGTATTTTTCTTTTATCTTACCTATCCCACACAGTGGTTGAGAATGTTCTATTCTGGTGAAAATTCTGAATTTTGTTGGTTGTGTTAACGCATGTTGCAATTGGTCCAACCCGTTTGGGTTGCTGCAGTTTTGGTGCAGGTGCTGAAGCCCTGACTGACACCCAGCTCCTTGGGCACTGGCAGAGAGACCAAGGCCAGCAGAACCCAGCTGCTCCTTGCACTCCCTCATGAGCCTGGTATAAGGTAAAATAAATCCAGCTCCTGGCCAGAACTGGGATTGTTCTGCTGCAGCAGCTTTCAGTTACTACACACAGCTTCTTGTGAGGTCTGAACATCTGCACTATGGAAAAATCCACCCTGCTGAGCCTAGTTATGTCCTGCCCTAAAGGCTGTGTCTGTATTGGAAAAGGTGAGGAAACTCCTTGTGGATAAACATGTAGAAATCTCTGGTCTGCCACCGTCCACAAGAAAACGTGAACACGGGTGGGTGCTGGGTGCGAGGAGAGGGGCTGCTGCTATGGGCCAGCACCACGGGAAGCTAGGAGGTGGCACAGGAGCTGCTGCAGTGGTGCCGAAAGTCCACGGTGTGGTGCCAGCGCGATGCGCTCTGGGCCTCCTGACGCTGGTGGCAGCTTCTGAGGGCAGCAGGCGCCTGATTTTGGTGTGTGAGCATCGAAGCAAAACGACCTTGTCCTTCGGGTTGTCTGAGTGCTGGCACAGCTCGAGGTGCTGCTCTTTCAGGGCCGCTTGCCTCTGCTCCCCCAGCGTTATGTGGTGCTGTGATCCAGCACGGCTCAACCACCTCAGCTGGGCACCAGGTCCTGCAGGAGGGTCAGCACCCCTGGAAAGGTCGAGTCCAAGACCTGACGACAATGAAGGACACACGAGCATCCCCTAGTGATGTGTGATGTGGGCTCCCACCAGCAACTGCAAGAGACCTGGCAGACAAGAGCAGGGTGTGAGCTCCCAGACCCCTCCTGGTGGCAAGCTGGGGTTCTAAATACTTTCACCCCAAGTTTTGGCTTTGTAAAAAAAAAAAAAAAAAAAAGTCTGAAAACAAAATCTGTTTGTTTTTATTTGTATGGATGCAATGAGGTAGGCGGGCAGGATATTCAATCCCTCCCATGGTTTGAGGAGCATCCTACCAGTAACAGACCTTTTACCTAAGGACACTTAGGCCTCATGTCTAAAGGTAAAAGAAGCAGGTGCTGACAAGCCCAGGAGCCACAGAACCTCTTCATTTTATGCTAAACAAAAGTTACTCCTATTTGTGCAGAAAACCTTTTGCAGAGCAAAAAACATGATGATGGATGCTACCTACACAACCTGCTGAAGTGTCCTGCAAGGCACAGACATCTGCACTGAGGCCTTGAACAAGCTGCAAGTAAATGACTTACTGGTGTTTCTCTTTCAAGGTCTTTTCAGATCTGAATGTGTTTTGCTAGAGGCTCCTTCATGCTGGGTTGAACAGGCAAAGGATGTTAGCACTTGACAGAGAGTTCAACAGACATAGAGGAAAGAGGCACAGTTTGTTTTCCTTGAGCTAATACATCGCTCTGCAAACGGTATCTTAAATAATGTAAATTTATGCTATTTGTCCTTGGGAGCTTGTTGCCTATGTAATTAGCAAAGGCTGACTTGCACTTCTGCCTTGCAGACCTTTGCTTTACACTGTTAATCATTGTGTACAAGACAGCTTTCCAGAGACTGTAACAGCTGTAGGGTGGATGCCCCTGCCCCAGGATTATGTAGCGTTGGGCCACTACAAGCATAAATCAAAATGTTACCCACCTCATGCACTGATGTGTATTGGGAAAGTTCCTTTGTTAGTACTACAGCTGTCAGTTACACAGTACACTCGGTCTGCTTGGCTTCCAAATATCTAGTGCATGGTGTTTCGCTACCAAATGTAATGTAAGCATCTACAAAAGCCTCATGACTTTTAATGAGCGTAACCCAGAAGATGATAACTCCTCAGTACAGTGTGAAGAATGAATGGTTTGTGACATAGATGTGCTGCAACACATTTCTAAACTAAAGAGCTGTTTATAAATATCAAAATAAGAATTCAAAGGCAATGAGACATTTATGCAATCTGTAACATAATAAAAAGTGTCCACAGCAATATGTCATCACTTGAAGACATCTACTGTATGACTATTCTTATTTCTGTTACTGGGGTAGCTGCATGAGGGTTTTTTGTATGTACAATAGATATCTGAGCATCAAGTCGTGGTGCACTAAACTATGGCTGAAATGAGTCTATATGATTGACAGCTTAGCTCTGGCAATACATTCTAAATCAAGGCCCTATGTGAAGAATATAGACAGAGTATCACAAGGTACACTAGGAAGGTGTATGTGGCAAACGCCAAAATCTGGGTGCAGCTTTAATAAAAGTTGTGGGTGGGTGTTGGCTACAGGAAAAGGTGAAGAGGAACCTTTAACAATAAAGTGGTGTATGTAATGTGAAGGGATTCCTGTGTAGAAATGGCTGTGCAGAAGTAAGAACCTATTTGTAGAAGAACAGTTAGAAAATAAAATTCCATGTTTGAAAATAAGCAACTGAAAGTAGACTGATGTGAGCTTATAAGACACAGGGGACTCAACACTTTTGGTGATGTGAAGAGGTCTCATCAATCATCCACCTACACTGTCATTTGCCTTTGTCTGACAAAGCCTTGAATCCTCTTCCAGTACTGGTCGGGAAGTGTTTTGTATCTGTAATGGAAGCCAAGCAGGGATCTTTCTGAGGATGTCTTCTGCTGACTGGAAGTGTAAAACTGGATGTCACAGGCACTGCATGGTGTATTAGGATGCCCACGTGAGCTTTGTGGTGTGGACCCAAAGCACAAAGCTGCTCCCCAGTTAACTGGCAGGGGTGCTGAGGGAGCAGTTGCAGGACTGCCAGCTGCCACTACTTCACCACTAACATTTTGACATCAAGCGTATTGCTGATGTCAAAGGCTTTTTCCTTCACCAGTTGTTCAGCACGCTTGTGACCTTAAGCACCTCAATTTTCTGTTCTTCAAGAAAGATTCAAGCTCTCATTATGACACTGAAAACCCGGTCCCATAACAGCTGAACAAAACAGGAAGCTAATTTCCAAAAGATGTATTTTTGTGTTTGCTTTTTGAAATTGTAAGAAAGGAGGTTTATGGTTTGAAAGGAAAAGGAGAAAATATTCAGCTGCATACTGCTGGAAGAGAGTTGTTGGAGGAGTGTTTGTTTCATTATCATGTTGTAAAATGTTGGTGTTTTTTTGTGTATGTGCGTTGCATGCAGTGGGAGGGATGATGTGATCTGTAAAGTTAAGGTTTAATTTAATTTCAATAAAATGTCAGCATGCATACAAACATGATAATTTCAACTTTCTTTTTATTCATCTAAGAAATCTGTGGCTTCCTGGACAGAGTGGCAATTACAGACATGAAGTAGATAACAATTGTTTTAAAACTGTAAATGAACATGCCCACATTTTTCTGTTTCAGCCATATGCCTTTTAATAACTAGGGTCTGTGTCTTGTTTACAGAATTGTCTGTGTAATGATGAAAGCCAGTAATCTTCTGTAAGTCACACAGGACAGATGAATTTCCCTGTAACAAGCTTTGCAAGGAACACTGCTTTGCAATTATGTTCTTAAACTATTAAGCATTTTGATGCTTGAAAAATGACAGTAAATTAGGCCAATATGGATCACATTTTGTCTGCTCATTAACAAAAAGACCTAAAAAAAGAGGAGGAAAACCAGAAGAAAAGCTAATCCTAAACTCATAAGAGCTAAAAATGCTAGTAAGGGCTAAAATACATGAAACATGCATGGGTGTTTTAGTAGAAAGGAAGACAAGACTTTACATATTTTTCTGTGAAGATGTAAATGCAGATGACACATTTTGTTCAAATGATTTTACATTCCCATTCATGTTGAGGACTCTGGGTGATGAAGGAGGAGTTGTATAAGTCATCTTTTAGGTTGGAAAGTTTATAATACTCCTTTTTTTTTTTTTTTTTCTTTTTTTTAAGCTACATAGAGTTAGTAAGATCATCACTGCAGTTCTGTCAACACTGGACTCCACTGAGCTCCACCACGTTCACAGTTTCCATGTGTGTACATATACAAACCCACACCCTAGACTTACACACCATGCACAGATGCACAAGAACAGATTAGAGAAGGAAAAACACTGCTAAACTTTTTAATTCCACAGCTGCAAAATACCTGGCAGTTCTGCTGGATGCCTCCCCAGAAACTCCAGACCTGAAGAAGATTCTGTCGATTTATCATACCAGTTCTTGCAGATTACTACTTGAGTAGATCTGTACAAATCCTTCTCACATATCCCAAACCTTTTTAATTCTTTGCACAGTGAACATTACTGTGGAGTTCTGGATCTGAAAAAGTTGCTTGAAGAGAAAGATTATTGTGAATTTATCCAGACATGACAAAGGTATAGTCCGGTTACAAATTTGAGTACCATCTCTGTTTGAGTGTAAAATGGGCTAGCTTGGACTGCTGCAGAGGTATCCAACTGGCAAACTGTATTGTTAATCCACAGGCATGTGTTTGCATACATCAGGCAGCCGATGAGCAGGTTGAACTTTCTGAGTGAAACAAAACAAAACAAAACAAAGCAAAACAAAAAAACTTGCTTGGTAAAAAAAATAAAAAATAAAAAAAATTACTGCTATAAATTGTGTTACATTCAGTTCCATGAACTACCACCCTTGTTTTCTGCCCCAAATTCCCAAATTAAAGACCCTAAAATATTACATAAAGTACAATCTTTACCCGTATGGGAAGCAGAAAGAACAACCTGTCCATCTTATTCCATCTGATTTATCTGTTTTGCTATGATCCTAAAATAAATAAATAAATAAACACACACATTAAAAAAAAAAAAAAAAAAAAAAAAACACTCAGGAATTGAATTATTTTAGTTTTTTTTAAAGCAGTTAGGGACAGCATTCCAGAGTAAAATTCTGATAGTATACAATTTTAGGTAATCTTGCCTATTCTGTCTTGACCAACTATTAATGTAAAAATTAGGTATGGAATTCAAGGCTTGTTAGGAAAATGAAAAACATAAAAGTGGTGTTTTGGCTCTTTTTTTTTTTTTTTTTTTTTTTAACCCTTGCACTTTTCCTTTGGCTTGTGCTACCTACCTTGTATTAAAAAGTTAAACCTGGAAAAGACATTGTTATTATCATTTTACACAGCCATATATTTTGTTAACAAAACCAGGGAATGCACTATGAGACACTTGAAAATTCGCTCTACTTCCAGTCATTTTGGAACTTTCTGAGCAAAACCTTGTAAAAACATAGTTTGAATGGAAACCTATTTTCCCACTTCACCACGACATGGGAAAACAAGGCAAGAGGAAATATGTAACAGCCACAGAGAAAGGCAGTCTGGGAACCTGGATCAGCATGGTTTACAGTGAAAGGGACCCAGATTATTTAAATCTACAACACCTGACATTTTGAAGAGAAGATATAAAAATACACTTTGCACAGAACAAAATAGTCCATCTCTACTAGATGCATGAAGCTTGAAGATACCTGTTCTCATCCCCAAAGAAAAAGAAAAACGAAAAAGGAAAAGGAAAAGGAAAAGAAAAAGAAAAAGAAAAAGAAAAAGAAAAAGAAAAAGAAAAAGAAAAAGAAAAAGAAAAAGAAAAAGAAAAAGAAAAAGAAAAAGAAAAAGAAAAAGAAAAAGAAAAAGAAAGAGTGTTAGGACTACCTGCTGGGAGGAAAGTGCCTTCACACAGCTGTGAGAGGAGAGAAAATCCATAGAGAAAGTGTTACATTCCTTAAATGTTTTCAAATTCTTTGTAAGGTAAGTTAGAGCGAAGTAGACCTTAATTAGTATGAGTACTGAGTGGAGCCTTGAGCAACTCTTTTGAAACTCATTTTCCTCAAGTTGTTTCAGGTTTCAGTGTGCAAATTTACTGATGGTAACAGTATGCACATCTTGAAAGCCTGCCAAAAACTATTATATATACTCTGGCATTACAAAAATGTTAACAGTCTGTTTTTCACCACTACTAAAGCTCACTCAGCACATGACTGCTATGCAGGTTGAGAGAGGCTTGCTGTGACACTGCCCTCATGCCCTCTGTGTGTGGTGGGGAGAGCACACCCTTCTTCTTCACAGCTGTTTGGGAGTACAAGGCAGCAAGATCCCAGCAGGCCCCTTCCACCCCAGGGACTGTGTCAGCATGTTGAAAGGCAGCCCCCATGTCCCACAGCATGGGGAGGCTCCCAGGCATGCCCCAGGTTGCAGCCTACAAGGAGCCATCCCACAAAGTCAGATGTACAGATTCCTTCAGGGTGAGGGATAAAAACAGCTGGCTCCTCAGGACCTTGTTTATAGGCTGGGTATCCCCAAAGCACTCAGTCATTGCCTCCAAAACTTTGGAAAAATAAGAGGTAGGAACCTCACTTTTCTATAATTCTCACAGGGTCTAGCAACTGCAATAGTACCAACTTTATTTTAAAAAGAAGACCAAAAGGAATATGTGGTAATACTGAACAACTGAAGCCATGATCGCTGTGTGGTGATGCAGATGTTGGCAACCTCTGCATAAGGAATTTCTTAGTAAATCCCCATTTTGTAGGAGGTTTTTCTTTTGTTCTTTCTGTTGGAGACTGTTTTTTAAGGAATAAGATAAATCATGCTGTTGCAGCCTTTGTGACAGATTCCGTTTTTGAAAGGATATATACTGGTAGCATCTTGCTTCTGATGGGGCTGCTACCCTGATGTCCTATGGATCCTCATTCCAGTGTAGGACTGAAATGCTCCATAGAAGATGCTTTGGAATTAAGAACAGGACTTTTTTTCTCCACATTGGAGAAAAACAATGACAATGGTAAAGTGAGAGGATGTAGCAGCAGACCTTTTTTTAAAGACTTTGAAAGAAAACATGAGCAGCTAAAGTGAAGGAGAAAATGACCTCTTAGAGTGCCCTATCCAGTCCTCCCTGCAACCAAAGACATCTGTACTGTGTTCTGCTTCACATGATTTAACAGCATCAATTTCAGAAAGAGCTTCAATACCTTAAAAGGAAATATCCTTTAGACTAATTGAAAATTGGGGTCCTGAATAAATGGCATAATTCATAAAAAGCCTGAGCAGACCACGAAAACTTTCAAAAGAAAGAAACAGCTGGTGAAGGAGTCTGAGGAAAATTGCTGGACAAGTTAGTTATTCCTCTGATCACTGGGTTTTGGCTAAGACGTAATTGAATACAGATACATATTTCTTTAAAGTACTGGTTCTGAATCATCAAATGGACGATAAAAAGCCCTTATCTAGAGGAGAAAAATGTTAGAACCACAGAGACATCCCTGTTTGCTGCTGAGCCATCAGATGCCCTGAATGATCCAAATGAAAGAAGCTTGACAGCTAAATTTTATTCCCAATGTATCAAAAGTATATAATGTATAAACCAGGGTGATAAAGGAAAATGAACTCTCTTTTTAAAAGAAAAAACCCTTCCCAAGGGCTATAGCTTTGCTTTGCTTTGTTATTTGGAAATCCTGAGTAGCTAACATTTAGTAAGATGGGTCAGCATAGATGTATTTCTTCCCAGGATGACAGTAATAAAATCCTTGTATAAAGGATTTATTATTAATATTCCTAACAAGGCAGGACTTCACCTGATGGACCCTCCAGAGCCACCTCTCTTCTGTTATGTAAATTATGACCCTCTTGCTCAAAACTCCCAGGTGCATTTGACTTCATTAAACAAGTGAAAAAATGAATGGTGAATGGTGAATGAATCAGTAAATTCACTGTTTTTAACTTTTACAGTTGTAAGTATATCTGTAAAAACAGATTTCTGTGTCCTATGAAGAAATGTCCTGCAACTGACTGAAAATGGATGTCAGAAGATAATTTGCCTGCTTCTCTATCCAGCAGTCCATCTACGCATCCATCCATCCATCCATCCATCCATCCATCCATCCATCCATCCATCCATCCATCCATCCATTCTTGTATTCTTTTCTAATCTTGTAACAAAGATACAGTGATATGTAATTTAAGTCCAGATACTCTATGGCATTTCCACTGTATTAAAATCCTGAGTGATTTGCTTTATGCCAATAAAGACGGGAATTTTTCATAAGTTAACTTTTCTCAAGGCTGTACTGTGCCAGCATAATTCAAAGCGAATCTAAATGAGATTTCATGTCTCCTCTTTGATGAGAAGCCCCATGTTGATTGATGTCCTTCTTATTAGCAGGACAACAGCCTGTCTATCTCTTTGACTCCTCTTGAACTTTCTCATATAGAAAATCCAATGTCTCATGACCTTTGTTTTTGTTTTTTTTTGTCTACAATAGCATACACTTATAGACAGAGTCGTTGAAGAACACCTACAAAAGTCTCATCCAGTAGTGGAATTATTTTAGAGGAGAGACACTAGGTCTGGATGTCACTGACCTGTTGCTTGCTCCTATCAACCTACATCTCTCAGGTCTAAATTGTGGCTTTTATCTACCTGAAAAATACCATTCATCCATTTTTCCTTGCTCCTTTCTAACTTCCCCACTGACTAGAATAAATGCAGCCCTCAGATAAGTTGTAACTCTCTTGAATTCTCAAGCAGCAAGTTTAACACTTTTATTCTCCTTCATGGGAAAGGATGTGATGCACAGCTTTTAATTGAAACAGCTGATGGTTTGCAGAGATATCATCAAGAGGGCACGAAAGTAAAGAAAACCAACCCAGATGCCAAGTGTTGGCTGTTTGCATCGTCTTTGCATTGGAATGTTGATTTCATAGATTGCACATGTATTTGCTATCCTATTTTTCCCAAGGGAAGAGAAATCAGTTCATTTATACAACAGATTATCTCTCTGCTGAGAATAGCTCTCATAAGTCAGAGATTACTTGTCCCCAGGGAGAAGAGGAAAGAGAAAGCTTATGTGGAGAGATTACAGAGTTCATGTGTGTGCTCTAGTCTGCTTCCTATTACCAGTCATGACCCAAGAAATTAGGAAGAGTCAGTTACTTTCATCTTTACAGTAAAAACCAAACCCAATTGAAAACAAATAATAAATATAACAGTGTGAGCCAGGAAGAGCAGGGTTTTAAGGTTTGCTCATACTTCCAGCTTCAAAAGCAGATAAATTCTAGTTGCAGTATCACACTGACTTTGGATGGACTTATTCCCTTAAGGCTCTTCGCTCATCTGAAGACCCTGAAACAATCCTTGATTCATATCCCCAAAGCTGCTTCTGTTAACCAGGGACCACATAAGCTTCACTTACCTCTGCAGTGACCCAGTAGCCATGCAACCTGCTGTAGCAGAGCCCCTGGAAATGTGATTTCCCCACTTTTACCCCTGTAGAGATCTTAAGCAGCCTTTAACCATTTGATGCATGAAGAGTTGGTGAGCCAACAGTGAACAGAGCAGATAATTCTCAGGAGACCTTTACCGCTTCCCAGTGACTTCCTCAGTAGTCGCTGTATGCCAAGCCATTTGCTGTCTTACAGGACGAGCCCCATCCCTGTCTTGCAGAGAAGACCCAGTTTTACTGGGGAAACTCCAAAGAGGACATAGCCATCTCCCTCCTATGAGCCCCTGCCTGAAGTGCGTTGGTGCTGCACTAGGATGCAGCACCACACAGTCCTCAGCTCAGTGCTGTAAGTACCAAGAAATGGCACTCGTGTCTGTATCACACCCTTAAAAAACATGTAACAGATCATTCATTTCTAAACACGGTGTAAAAACTCGGTCCCTATTTGCTATCATGCTGGCCCTGTGCCCTGGTAGTGCTGCACGCACTGGGTACAAGCTCACTCCACCCCAATATTTGGCTCACCAGGCACAGGGGGCTCTGCTATTGCCCTTCCCTTTGCCTGTACCACTGCGATAACAAATGTCCCTTCTTTAGAAGACAGAATGGGGTCAACCTGACCAAGCCTTCCCCTTGCACTGTCTACCTTACCGTGAGGAACTGATCCCCAAATAAAGCTTTTAGCTATAAAATATTTAAATATTTGAAAGACTATTTGACACTAATCACTTCAATTTTCCCATACATATATAAATGTCTACCTCTCAGCTTTCCTAGAGTGTCTAAAAATTGTTGGATATTGCAAGACAGTTAGGTCCCTGGTTCGTATTGCCACCAGACACTACAAACAACACAGTATCTATTTATCCTTGTTAACCAAAGCAGCATGTAAGCTCAGATTCCAAATTTGATGTTTTACAGGGTTGTCTGTACTGGCAGTTGAGTCACGTATAACAAATTTACTAATCGTAGCCCTCACAGGCAGATGTTTTCAGGATGTGAATTTCCCCCCCCCCCCCCCCCCACCTCATGGCTGACTGCTTTTAACTAAGGGGCGATAGTTATTAATAACAAAACTCCCTAAAAATTCACACACATTCCTGTCCTGCTTTTGACAAGTTCTCTAGGAGATCTTGCCTAAGTCTTCAGTTTGTCATACCTTGATCTTGTCTTGAAGTGAACACAATGTTCTTTTAAAAAATGGGAAATCATTCGGGGTCATCTTAAAATTTCTACTTATTTTCAGTTCTTGAGCACTTGCTTACTATCTGCCATCTATATCTTCTTTTCTGTGCATGTATTTCTAGCTATAAATATACTTAAAGCAGGGAGGAGAGGGAAATTCCCTAGTGGATTATGACTTGCTTTTGTGGCACTTGTAATTTGTCAAATGCAACTGGTTCATCCAAGACTACTGGATTGCTATTTCTAAAGAGAATTCACCTAAAAAAAAAAAAAAAAAAAAAAAGTAAGAAAAGAAAATGTATCCTCATTTTTATGCATGAATGTAAGCAAAAACAAAACAAAACAAAACAAAACAAAAAAACACTGACTAAATTAATCAATCTCTGCCCCAGTTTTTACAACTCAAACTAAAGAGAAGAACGAGGGGAAGAGAACACTGGCTTTATTGATATTGCAAAGATTTAATGTAACTGGGAATCAGAATTTGGCCAAGAGATAGAAGGACTGACAGTTTTTAGGAAAACAGTATTCAAAATAGTCTTTCTCTCCTAGAGTATCCCCACTGAAATTTTCATTGGTTATAAGGATCCACTGCCAGAAGAGAACAAGTAGGGCATCTCCATAGGTTTTATTGGCTGATCCTTTTCATAGTCCCTGAGGTTGTGGGAGTCTCAATCCTCATCACAAGGACAGAAAAACTCATCCATAAGTTTTTGGTGCATAATGTTTATTACAGTGGGTGCTAATCATAAAAAATATAATAATACCCAAAACCAAACCAACCAAACAAAAAAACACCACCAACAACAAACCTCCTACATATTCTGAAATGTTCATAGTCTTCATCTATAATCTTTCAAATAATCTCTCTTGACCTGAAATGTACAGGACCAGGCATGCAAAACCCTGACTCTTCACCTAAGGGGTCCTGCAACCAGTAGCACACAATGATTTGTGCCATGGCTGGGCTCAGACACTGAGTTACGCAGCACTCCATCCCTTCTGTCAGTTTAAAGGAAATGTTTTCCAGAAATACCCAGAAATAAGGGTTTGTGTTCCAGCAAACTCTTAACAGAGGTAAATGCTTTTAGTGTACTTGTGAGAAGATTTTTTTAAAGCAAACAAGAACTATTAGGAACTGTGCATCTCCAAATATGCTTTCCCATGATCTCACAGGAACCCACACCTTGAGTGTCATCAATTTGAAAAGAGAAGCACTAAATAAGTATTAATATTTATAGGATGACAAAGAAAGATTGCAGTAGCAAAAAAATACCTTTAAAATCTGTATCATATGTGTTAGAAAGAGCATTATGATGTCTCTGACAAGGTCGATGAATGCAGAGAGGGTATGAAAGTCTGGCATTGTTTCATATCCCATTCTCAGAGATGATCCTTGCCCCCAGCGCAGCCCAGTGCCAGGAGAAAACAAGAATTGCCCCAAGTCTTCCTGCTCTGGTCTCTTCCTGCTCCACAGATTCTTCCCTTTTCAGTAATTTAATTTTGCAGTTAATATCATTTAAAAGACTGCTAACATTTCCAGTTTGATTATAAATGAAGAGAAGCCTGAAATCTGGAGTGAAGGGAACAAAATTATTCCAGGATTTAGCAAAATTCAGACATATATAGCCAAAATAAAAATTCAGTTGAATTAATTTTGACACGGAACAGTTGCAGGTTACTGGAAAAGCTGATGACAATGTGTCTTTTTTATTTCTCGAATCTAAAATGGTTTTGTTTCTGCTGTTTTTGTTGTTGTTGTTGTTGTTTGTTTGCTTGTTTTGCGGAAGATTGGGTATGGTGCATTTGTTCCTGCTTTTACTTTCTTTCATTACCCTTAATATCCAGAACATATCCAGAACAAAATTCAGTTGCTGTCCAAATGTCCTTTAAACCTCATTATAAATATTTCAGGGCATGGATACCTGAAGTGAACCCAAGTGAAAGGGTTTTAGTGTCCTGACCCTTGAGGTGACACCTATGGACCAGCTCAACCAGTGAGATCCTTCTGAAAACTGAGCACCACAGCGCTGAGTGCTTCCCACTGCTTTCAGCTTCAAGGCCAATTTGTAGCAAATTGCTGTAGCACAGTTCAGTGTGAGGTCTCACAGAAGGGAAAGGTGACTTGACTTTGCTAAATCTCCAAGTTGTTTGTTACCCAGTCACGGGCACATACTCGTGTGCTCGGAAGCACTGGCATATACATCCCTGATTAGCCAAAAGGAGCTGATATGGGGTTGCCTTTCGTGCCCTTTCCAAGTGGGAGTGGATGCTGTTTGGGATCTTTTGCCTCAGCATATCATCTCCTCCATCATAAGTCTTGTTTTCCTTATCTGTTTATTTTATGGCTCCAGGCATGCTCTTTATCTTCTTGTCACCTTATCTTAAGGTCAGGTTGTTCCTCCTCTTCCTTTGAATGAAATCACACACATAGAGCTATTAATCTTACCTCCCCTGTTAAACCTTGTTCTCCTGTTTCATTGACTGCTTTCACACAAGCATTTCCATTCATAATTGACCAATCTTAATATTTTTGCTACCAATCTCTACAAAGTCACTCGACTGCAGTGTGGTGCTAATGCTGGTGCAGCCTGTGCAGGACTGCATCCAGCCGTGGCGTTGCAGCAAATCCCCCTGTCACCTCCTGCCAACATGCCCTGGTGGACCCTGGTGGATGGAGGGACTCCGCAATAAAGCTCCATGTGGGTGTGGATTTCCCCCCAAAAGAGACATCCCCAGCAAACTTCCAGACACTCATCAATAGGAGCATGATCCTGGCATGTATACTATTATTCTTTTCATTTAATCCCTAATTGATTTTAATATAGAAGACCGTGTGGGGCTAATTTGCTCTTTTTGGAACAGCTTTCAGAAAGACACCTATCTATACAATATGGGCCCGACACACAGGATTTGGCTAGGCAGATGACCCACAATTAAATATAAGGTTAAAAAAAAGGTCATATAAAACCTGGATTCAGATGGCTGAGAAAAACACTGAAATTAATTTACAGCTGCAACAAAGCATGACCCCATAAAAATGGATCAGTTGGAATCAGTAAGTGAAATATTTCATTTGGCCACACATGCTCATTCAGTTCTTAAGCAAAGCCTGTCTAGAAGAGTAAGCACAATAAAAACTAACATTTTTCTGAAGAGCATTCTTTAACAGATTCTTAAAAAAATCTTCAAAAGGCACCACTGAAGCCATAGAATTGGAAACTGAGAAGTACCAGTCAGGAAGGCTGTGCTTTGCACCACTGCCATGGATTTACTGTGAGTGTCAGGGGGCAGTGGGTGAACATGAATGTTCATGCTGTCCCTGCTGCATGTACACAACATACTGGAAAGCCCTCTGGTCTGTTAGTTATATATTTACCTTCTGCATCACCTCAAACGACACTCATTTGAGAACAGCTCTAAGGACAAATGAAAACAACACACTTATCACATCCCTTTAAGTCTTTCTCAGGTTTTCAAAACTGAAGTTTTACTTACCCCTAGAGTATACACCACAGAAGAAAAATAATTATGTCCAGAAAAAAATACATATATTTATATATTTAAATAAATAAATTACATACCAAGCCCTGAGAAAAACATCAAGAATAACCTTATCCCAGTGCTGGTGCTGCTGCTTTCAAAGAAGGCAGAAGATGGGAAGGTCTGCCCATGGGGAGATGATGTCTGCCCTCATCAGCTTCATCTCCATTCCCCGGGGTGCGATAACATCCTGTTTTGAGTCCTCAGCTCAAGAGGGATGAGGAGAAAGTGTAGATGGCCAAGTGGTGGGGTGCCAAGGTACTCAGGGACATGAGGAAAGGCTGAAGGACTGGGCTCGTTGTCCTGGCAAACAGGAGCCACAGCACGCCCCAGTGGCTGCCTGCAGTCCTTGTGGGGTGGTTGCAGAGAGGATGGAAGCCAGCTCATCTGAGGAGTGACACACTCTTCATTGTGCAAAAGCCTTCACTGGAAAGCAGTGAAGAGATGACTCTTGCCAGATGAAAAACATGGCTGCACAAAAAAATCAAAGGTAAATTAACTTAAGGTGTGTTTACAATATGTGCAGGATTTTGCAATTTACAGGACAGATGAACATAAAAAGCATTGTATTATGCTTGGAAAATATTTCTGTAATATGATGAAGTATTCTGTCATGCTAAGTACACTACTTCCAGACTGAAAAAATCTTCAAGTTAAGAAGATTAATAAAAAGACAAAGAATGAACAGTTTTAAATGGTATTCATCTCAGATTGGCTCAATTTTGAAAAATAGATACCCTCTTTCTGTCATGTAATGCCTATAAATTACAGAGCATGAAGAAAGCACATTATGAAATATTTATGTTTTATAACTGATGAATCCAAATGCCTGGCATATGTTATCACAGTGTTTCTGCTAATTAGCAATATGTTGGTTTACTTTGGCTCTTTTACTGAAATAAGAGCCAGCATCTGAGCTTGAGGACTTGTACCAGCTAAAACATCATCTATTTTATCTCACTGTTGCACTAAAACAACTCTTGCTTGAAATTATGCTCCCAGATCAATTTGGAGAGATCTAAATAAAGGAAAAAGCAACTGGACCACTAAGATGTGGTTAGCCATAAGCCACTAGCATCAGAAGATAATATTAATAAATAAATGGTTTATATTCTTGTCCTATCAAATTATTATTTGAAAAATCCTGAGCCTCCATCATCAGAAATTGATGCTTTAAAATGTTACCTTGAATGTCTCATGATTAGAGCTGGTTAAAAATAAAAGATTAAAGACAAAATATGCGTAGAAATATTGACTCGTTTTTAGTCTGCTCCTAATGTGAGAAACGGTTGGCAGTATCATAGTGCCAGGCCAAGCACAGAGCTCAGCAAGATTGAGATGTGTTAGTGTTGGGTTTTGAATTAGCAAAATTGTTTTTCTCCTACAAAATACCAAATATACAGAGATATGGTATAAAACAAACAAACAAACAAAACCAGAAAGAAATATTTATTAGGTCTTGTCTCCAAGACATTTTTCTGCTTTAGGCACCTGTCCCTCTAAGAATCACAGAATAGTTTGGGTTGGAAGGAACCTTAAAGACCATCTGGTTCCAACCCCTGCTGAGGGAAGCATGGTCCTGCATCCCACTGCCAGCCCAACAGGTGACCCCTGTTCGTGCTCTCCTCTTGGATCCATGGGGAAGGACACCAAGAACTTTGCAAGTGTCCTGGGGAGTCTCTGTGCTCCCTTGTAACTTTGCCTTAAGAAAGATTTAAAACTCATGATGGGAAGATACACTCAGGAGCTCGATCCTATTGGTTCATGAAGAGTTAGTATTGTACAACCTGAGTGTCTTCCCAGTGGGAGCTGGAGTGGGGTGAGGAGGATCCTGGGTCCTGCTGTCCTTCACCAGGAAGCCAAAGAGACCCCTGGCCTCCCCACACAGACCACAGGGTACACAGGCTTGGAGGCACACAGAGTTTATTTATTTTACAGCCATCTGACATCTTTTGTAAAAAAAGGACATTTTTCATCAGATGCCAAATTTGATTTTTTTTTTTTTCCACTAAGCCAGCAAATCACTTTCACTTTTCACTAAAACACTTGAGAAGGAAATTTATTGACCAGAATTAGTGCTTCCCTTTTTACTACCACTGCTTCTGTTCATGTTGAAATCAGTTGTTGGTGGCATCAGGTGCAAATTATTTTACACTGATAATCTTTCCAAAGTTTTTTTTACAATTGTGCTGTTTCTTAGGAAACCAGGACATCACATGCTGTACATGGCAGAGATGCCTAACATGCCACTCTCGCTTTCCTTATTATTGCTTTTCTTTCCACACAGTATTACCAAGAATTTTAGGCACTATCCTGAAGTTTTATCTCTGGTCTTAACTCTGTGTGTAATAAGATATATTGCTTTCTGTATTGCTCATTGACCCTTAGGGTTGTATTATCTGAGTATCTCAGAAAGTTCTGCCTAATTAAGGATTTTCTCCGAAATCCACCTTTAAACACAAAGGAGATGAAACCTGAAAAGGTTCAGCATACACAGATGGGACACATGGGGAGATTAGATGGAGAAATCATTCCCTCTTTGTGAGACCATATATGCCATGTGGGTGTGAGGAGGTAAACTGATCTCTAACCTCATTTCTGTTTTGATTTTTCTTGTGATGTGACTAACCAAGGCACCCAGCTGGCAGAATCCTTGCAATATGAACTACCTTTTCTTACCTATTGGCATAGCAATGTCAACTCCATTTCAATTAATATGATCCTACTAGGTGGTAACATTTGGTGGTTGCCCTGAAATAAAGTAAAACCCTGAATTTGGAATATGGAGGTCCCCACTAAGAATTTTAAAAAAATAATAATAATAATCCAGGAAAACCAACCAGACCAAAATAATAATAATAATAATAATAATAATAATAATAATAATAAAATACCACAACACTAACACCACCAAAAGAACAGCAGCAGTAGAGAGCTATCTCCAGTACAGGTGCACAGATCCAAGCTCGCTGTCTACTTGCCATTACAGTCAATGAGTAGTCTTCTGGCCAACATATCAGTGGAGATAAGGACGGCATTTGATGGATCATATGTCAACCTCATCTATATAATGACTCCCTGGATTCCAAAAACTTGCTCTGCCTTGTCTGCAAAAATGATCACTCTTGCTTAGATGGACACACCCACACTCAGGCAGATGGATTCCATCTTTGTGTCTTCCATCTTTGAGGGCCTATATTGAGCTGCTTAGGTCACGACTTTGTAGAGAAATGAGAATCAATTGTCTAGTTACACTAAGCTTCACTCTGTAATCTTTGTGAGGCAGAAGAGCAAGTGTTAGTGATAAATCTTGTCTTGCTGAAAGAGGGAGTTAAGCTGGGATTCTTCATGGTGCTTTGGATCATCTCATCTCCTGTATGGTGTACTTAAAATGCAACTTTTCAGTGGAATTGTTGCAATAGATGCAAGAAACACCAAAAATCAAACACAAGAACAAAGTCAGAACTCTGTGTTCATTTTCCCAACTTCTATTTAGTTTAGTAATGTTATTAACTGATAAGCTTCAAGTGTATTGATTTAATTAAGAACATCTATAACCATGTATCAGAACTCAGAGTTCTTGAGCCCCTGAACTCCTGCTTTGAGGTGAACTAGGTTGTCAGACTTATGTAACTAAGTACCTGCTCATCTCTTTTGAAAAAGACAAGTACAGTCTTGTTTGGGAAATAAGAGTACGTATAGAAACACAAATGTATCTTTTTCTTTTGTTTATTATTGACTGCATGTAATTCTTTACTGCCTTCACAGTACTTGGAGTACTGGAGATTGTGGGACTCCAGAAGGACTGAAGTCCAGATGAATATCCAAGTGCCATAACGAACTCAAACCTTAGCTCTTTCCTACCAATATTATTCATTTATTTATTTATTTGTCATGCTACTGACTTCTGTTATGCTGGAAGCCTTCCTTTGCTCCCATGGAAACACTGAAACATCCCACATTTAGAAGTAGTGGCCATTTAATAATGTCTGCTCCTTTTCTGAAGAGAATTGCTTGAACCAAGTGCATGGCAAATTAGTCTGATGATTTGATTTCCTTCTTTTTCTGATCTCAGCTAATGATAATGATTTCCTATGTGGTGACTGACAACGTCGATATTTCAGAGGTTCATTTGATGACGGTTACCCCATCTTATTATACTGCATAACTCTGCCTTCTTTACAGTGAGCCAGGAGACAGCATTTGCAATCCAGTTTATTACTACTAGCCACTACCTTGTGTAATTAGTATTCTTACTTAGAAAAAAACATTTGAACAGACAGCAAGCCAATTTCTCCTTTGGATTAAGAATGTTACAATGAAAAATGTCTTCCTAATCCTTTGCACTCTCCATCCTCTGCTCCTCACTTCCTCAACATTTCCAACCAAAAGTTTTCTAAAGTAGTAGAAAGTCTGTTGCCTTTTAGACTGGAGATTTAGGCATCTATCATAACATTTAGCCTGACTTTATCACCTTTCCAAAAAGACAGGGTTAATATTTATCTGCCTTCCTTTTTCCTCCCTGAAAGCTCTGTGGCTGCCCACATTTTCCACAGGTCATCTCTGTACTGTGAGGGCCAGGACCCTCAGGTCACAACCTCAATGCTTGACCTGAACAGATCTTTGGACAATACTTGGTATGTATTTTTTATACATAGCCTTGTAGCTAGCCACCTCGGCAGCAAGTTATTAGAGTAGAAATGAAGTGAATGCAGTTACAGTTCCTGGAGAAAAGGGGCGTTACAAATATCTCACAAATACAAATTACAAATTTCTCACAATTGCAAAATGGAAACCATCTTGATGCTTTCAAATGGTCTTTGTGCTAAGATGCTTTATTTGCTCTCTAGCTCATCAGTTCATCTCTCTCTCAATATTCACTGTATTTTTGTTGTTGTTGTTATGTTTTATTCTACGTGACCCACTTTCCAGGAGTTCAAAACAAACACATGATAGACAGCTCTGTTTTCTGCTACTCCTGAGGTCCCTGTCCCCATTCCTGCTGCTGCCATCATTACCAGGGACAGGAGAGACTGTGGCAGGGCCAGTCACAGCTGTAGTAGTGGAAGAGGCCAGGACACCCTCTGTGCCAGTCTCTGTGCAGTTCTTCACCTTCCAGAATGAGCTCCATGCCCTGGAGGACCAAGGAGTTTGTAATGCCAGTTTCGTCGTGTTTTGTTTCAAAGGTGTAAAAGCTGATGGGCCACCTACAGCCTGCATTTCCAGTGTGTTGATTAAGAAAGCTTATCGAGCTCATATATAGCATTTCTTATCCATGTATCTATGAGAACTTATGGAGGAAGTCAAGCATCATTACCCTGAGCTAGAATAACTCAGGCACCAGTAAATTAATTTGACCAGTACTGGCTATGTGGCCACTGTCACATGGAGGAGGCATGAGGCATGACTCAGTGTCCTGTCAGTGATTGAACCTTTGTAAGGGGACTAAACAGCACTGAACGATGATCAGCAGTTGCTCCCTTCTTTGTCTGCCAGCCCCACTGAAGAGGAATGAGACAGGGAAACACAAAGGGGACAGCAATGGCAGGATGGCTTCGTCAGTAAACTTATGTTCATATGATGTCACTGCTGAACATATTCATGCCCTTCAGGAATAATGGTTAATAATGTTTCCTAGCCTGGTCCTGTGGCTGTTTTCTTCTTGTTGTTTTGTCAGAGTTAGACTGAAAATTCCTTGTTTTAAGGCCCACAACTTTCTGTATTTGTGCAGCACTGTGCAAATAATAAATAATAATAAACCTGTAGCTAAGATTATAAACCAAATCTGCAATAGTAAAAATCTCTGCTATCAAGCAATACTAAGCAAATAAATAAAAAATTGTAGGTCTTGGAATGATGTATATGTCAAGTGGGACAATATGGAAGAAACACAGCCTAATAGGTCATTAATGAGCCAAAATAGGATCCAAAATATGTGGGCTCTTTTTCTTCAGTTCAGATTGGGCTGTGTTGCTTGACCCGCAGCAGAAGTAAACCTCATTAATCTGGTTTAGCAGGTCTCACAAGCCCACCACATTTGTGCAGGAAAAGTAAGACGTTATAGTCCTAAACATATAATATACTGCCACAGAAGGAGGGCTGTGATTTCAGTAGCACTTCATCTTGCTGGAGCACAACCAATTTAGCAGTGTGCAGTCATGAAATGGTCATCCTTATTTCTGCAATCAGAGAACATTAAATCTTAATTCCTGCTTATGCAATTGTTAATAGAGTTAGCACCTTACAGAAGCCCATAATGAATCACAGCTGTTTGAAACTGTTCCTGGGAATGACTTAAATTAACATGAAATGGAGGGGAAGCCACTCTTGCATTTAGCTCATTGGGAAAGGAAGAACCTAAACCAATGAAGAGGCAAGAAATTTATAGATAACCTTCCACTGATCTTGACGACAAATTTTCCTGAAAGCCATCCATCCTTTGCTGGCACAGCACTGAGAAAGTGCAACATCCCTGTTCTCCATAACTCCTAAAAATAAATAAAGGAAAAAGGCTGGAAATGGGCAATCTTCCCTTTTCTCTGATTACCTCTACTACCTGTACCCAAGAGTATCTTGGTCCACCTGGTGGCCAGGAGACTTGCTGGAGACTGGGAAGAGAACTTTATGCTCTGGATGCCTCCCCACAGCCTCGCATTTCAGAAGTAGAGTAACCCAATGGACCATGTCAGGAATTTGGCTAAAAATGTCCTTATGAAAACCTAAAGCTAATTACCATGTAAACTGTTACTCCAAGCAAGTTTATACTAAGCCATGGCAAATTACTGAGCAGTTGCAGTAAAGCAGCAACACAGCATTAAGCTGTTAATGCAGAACTGATCCAGTATGTTTTGCAGGACCAGTCCTGGGAGAGGCAGACCCACGCTGGCTGGCTCTACCGAAGCTCAGCAGGGACCAGTCATTTTTGTTGCTCCCTGGCTTTCTACACACCTGCACAAACCATTCTGCATGACTTACATTACCTTTGGTAGTTCCCTGCCTTTTTCAAAACTAGTCAGACCTACTCTTGTGTGGGGGATGGTTACCTGAGCCAGCCAGGACTGCTCCCTGTGGAGCAGCTGAAATCTATTCCTGGACCTTGAAACCTGTTCATTTATATGCCCTGCAATGCCTCTACTTGATCAATGAGTAATATGTTCTCCAGTAAAACACACTCCTAAAGAAAAGCCCAGACCACTACCTTGTAACAAAAGCTGAAGCACCAAACCAGTGTCAAAACACACTAGCTCCTTTCTGCCCCCCCAGCCTACCAAAATCCTGCACAGAAGGCACTGTATGACTGAAACATACTCTGGCACTTTTTAGAAGGACAACATATTTAATTAGTCCTTTCTGTAGATGAGGGACTCAGGCTGGGTCAACTCTGTAGGAGCTTCCCCTGTGCAGTAAGTAACTGTATTTCAGCGATAGCTCTCCTCCTCTAAGGTATGGGTTTACTTTCTAAGTCTGGGTCACCAGTACGTGCCCTTGGATGACATAAAGGGGCTTATAAAAGAGATGGAAAGTAACTTTTTGCCCAGTCAGATAATGACAGGACAAGGGGGAATAGTTTTAACCTAAAAGAGGGAAGATTAAATTAGATGTTAGGAGGAAATTCTTCACTCAGAGGGTGGTGAGGCACTGGCACAGGCTGCCCAGAGCAGCTGTGGGTGCCCCATCCCTGGAGGCACTCAAGGCCAGGCTGGATGGGGCTTTGGGCAATCCATTCTGGTAGGAGGTGTCCCTGCCCATGGCAGGGGGTTGGAGCTGGGTGGGCTTTAAGGCCCCTTCCAAACCAAACCATTCTGTGAGTCTGTGATTCTATGATTTGGCTGCGTGACTCCTTTCCTTCTTGTGCCCTGGTTTCCTTATGCACAAGCTGGAGAGAGCATGTGTGCATTTCAATGAGGTCTTTTAATTGGAACAATTAGGAACTGGCCAAAAATCTTTGTCTCTGCAGGATTGGGCCCAGATGAACATACGCGTTCTTGTAGACTTTGCCCTTATTGTGGTAATACAGGAAAGAAAACAACCAAACAAAAACACAATTTTTATCTTTCTAAACAAACTATTTGCTTCCAACTTAAAAAAGAAATGACTTTAAAAAGCTTTTTTGTTTGTGTATTTTGTGAGCAACTTATATGACTTATTTAGAAGAATAAAATCCTTTCCATCTTCCTTATCATCCCATATGCTCCACTTTCTGACATCTAAATGCTGCAGTTCGAGCATCCTCAGCACCAACAACACAATGCAAGCTCACTCGCTCAGTCTTGTTTTTCACTAGAAGCTTAGTATTTCGTTCCTTGGAACTAAAACAAAAATAGCAGAATAACACCTCTAGAACATGATTGAATGTTACGTTGCATGTTTTAACAATACTGGCCGCATATAGTGGAAAGCTGACTGCAGATTCCTTCTCTGGACACGTGTCCTTCCTGCTCTGTGTGTAACATAAAAAACATTAGAATTTTGCTAATTACTTAAAGTCATGGGATAACTCATCAAAATTAACAAAGGAATTTCACGTTTTGTAAAGTATATGGAGCATCATCAAAGATGTGTCAGGTCATACAAATCTAGTCAGGTGAAAGAAACAAAATGTTTCCCATCAATTATATACAGGTTTATTAGAGCAAGTTGTCATGTTTTAAATGTGCAATGGTTTCACAATTTCCTTTTTCTTTCCATTCTCATTAGTGTGGCCTCATGATAACCCATGGCAGCTGTTAGAACAATTATAAAAATATGTGCTGTATAAATTACAGGTTACAATTACAATTATGTGAAAAAGAAAAACAACAACAAACAAACAAAACTCAGTATTTACAAAAATGCCTGGAATCCAAATAGTCCAAAGTCATTTTATTGATTTAATTACAGAAACAGAACACTCATGGAGTACATTTACACTGACAAGCCCCAAGTGTAAGCCTAGGCTTTGTAACATACTTGGAAGAAACTGAAAATTATAATTTTGAAATGGTTTACTCTTTTTATTTATTTGTCATTACCCTGCTTAGTTTTATGATCAGTATTATTGTACATTTGTTTTCTCACCATCTTCGCTGTTTGAATAAAAAGTGTAGTAGAAAAATAATTCAGCAAACATGAAAATTCTGTCAGTACAGCTAATTGTTTCTGAATATATATTTTATGTACAGAGAAAGTAGTAACACAAATATAAAACTAGGCAAAGAGTAGTGTACTTAACTTGAAACATTTGCAATTTCAGTATTTGTGAATTATCGACTTGTGAAATATATGCAGTATATATAATGTGCTCAAATACACTCACACAACACCACTGCATGCATCTTTTGGACTAAAATATGCCTTCATTGTCATATACCTTCACCCATAACTGGTGAGAACTGTTGTCATACCCATGTCAAAAAGACAGCCTGCTAAATAAAAGCCCTTCCACCATGCTGTCTTTTTGGTTCTAGTGTTTTGGACACCACCAACAAAATATTAGAACAGATTGCTCTCCTGGAGAGCAGAAAATGCTGACAAGAAATGTAGAGAAAAGAGCAATGATTTTCTTTTGTGACAACAAAAACCCATTTTTTTCTTTTAAGTTTTTATTTTTGAGCCATATTCTTCGTTCTTTTTTGCCTGGAATAGTCAGTGATACATCTAGCAGCTCCTGAAGCAAATGATGGGTTGAATATGGTCTTATCTGTCTCTAGCTCTATTAACTTCTGCTACCGTTACTGAGAGAGGCATGCGGCCAGCATCATCCTCAGTAAAAGCTATAGTTGCAGCCCCTTGTTTTTCTCCTCAAGCAATGAGCAAAGCAATCTTGGTTGCCTGACTTTGGGGGAAGGAGGGCAAAAAAGAAACATGCTGCTGAGGTTCCTGCCGTGCACATACCCCACTGCTGTGTAGGGCCAGCTGGAACCATGCCTGGAGTCCTGCACAGCGCCGGAGAAACAACCGGATTTCAGGACCCAGACAGCTGAGGAAAATGGAGCAGATGGGTAGGTAGAACAGAGGAAGAGCATCATGCAGATGCCCACTGAACACCACCAGGTCTCTTTTTGGTTTCACTACTCTAAATGCAGAACATCTCAAAGAGATCCTCAGGACTTTGAAAACTCTGCAGAAATTATTCAAGGAGCTTCAAAATCCGGTCCCCAGGTCTCCACAGAAAGACACAACAGGATTATTCAGAAGCTGTAGAAGCTGTTTGGCTTGGCATGCATTGTAGTGAAGACAAGCACACTTTGAATGCTTGATTAATAGTAAATGTGATGTGGTGCCTTTATTGCAGTTTACCGCTGTTTTCACAGCCTACATTGTCATGACCTGCCACAAATAAATAAATAACATTGACGATTTTTACATATTTCCAGAAGATTTGCAAGCTTGATTCCCAAATCTGTGTCTTGGAATGTACTGATTCTGCAGCCATTACCAAAGAGCAACATCCCCCCAGATTTATGGAGCTATTTTACATAAAGAACAAAAGTGGCTCAATTCTAGCTGTCTTTGTGAACAAACGGACAAAAGATATGATTCTTTCCCACAAAGCAAACATTTCTGGTAGTCAAGATGAGTTTTCTTGGTGTGTCTGTAACAGTGCTGAGCTAGTCATAGCTTACCATACTAATTTATCAAAATATCTTTTTTAATAGTCAAAAAAAATAAAAGGTAGGTGTAACAATACAAACAAAATACCATATAACTTCCACCAACATGAAGGGAAGAAGAAATGTCATTCTAAAAATCAAACTCCACAATCCACATGCAGACACTGACAGCAGTTACAGCTTTTCCTTCATAAGTGTTGTTACATTTTGTCATTAAATGAGAATTACTAACATTCTGAAATCGCTTTAATGGATAAAGCAGTGTGATCAATGAGATTCCCAATAATTTAGAGCCTGTCTAATCATGTTCATTACCTGGTCAGTCTGGACTTCCTTCCAACTCTTTCCTGTTTGTGTTTAAGACTAAAGTGTGATCTTACTTTTATCATCTTCTTCCTCTGTGTAAGAAGTTTTAGATATTAATGCTAGAGAGCGGAGTTATCCCAAAGTATGTTAACTCTGCTATTTTTACTGCTGTGAGCAAGCAAACAATGTGCTTATTTTAGAAACAAAAAATACAATGAATAATAAATTCTATTTAGAAAAATAATTGCTTTATTATTGTCATGCCTTCCTGACGAGTTGCCAAGTCCCAGATACCTTTCATACAATAATTTACAGGCTGCAGAAGAGCTTATTGAGCAAGGCAGAGCATTTTTTCTTGGGGCCACCTCAGATGTTCCTTGCTGCCACGACCAGTGCCCTTGGCCAGGTTGAAGTGCTCTGCCACAACCTTCCCGAGCGCTGCCAGCGGGCTGTGGGTGTCTTCTCCTGCCTGGTGTCTTCTCAGGTGGGAATGGGGATGAAGCTGGTCGATTTCGAGTGGGGTGACTCCCTCCAGGTGTTCAAGCTGTGGGTTGGGCTCCTGTTGTTGGTGAAAGAAGTCTGTCGCCTGCTGTTGCTGTTTGAATCTTCCTTACTCAGTGTTTGCTTCACTTTTTGGCAGCAAGGGAAGCTCTGTATGCAGTCTTGCAGGAGATGCCCGCTGAAGAACATGTAGATCCACGGGTTACAGCAACTGTTCAGGCTGGCCAAGAGAGCAGTGACTGTAGTAGCAGTGTTTTCAGAGTCTGGGGGGGGAAACAAAGGGGTTTAACCATCAAAGGAACATGCTCAGCCTTCAGTCAATTGCTTTACTAACTCTTTTTTTCTTTTCTTTTGCAGTTGCTGAATAATCCCAGTTCTATGAGGTAGTGACTTCAGCAATGGTATTTGAAACAAATACGGGTATAATCAGGAAAGTTCCTACTTATGCTAAGCTTACATTGAAGTCAGTGGGAATTTTTCTGAGTAGACTTCAGAAATCCATGACAGAAGTATGGGGCAATCCAGCACAGCCCACAGGCACGGAATAATGCTTTAGCCCTTTTCCACTGGTGTTTATCCATGTGTTGATAAGTCTGTGCTTATATTTTAATGACAGACTTACTTTTTATTCAGATTTTTGCTTAAAAAAAGTGTTACCGTGGGAAGCAACAGCAAAATTCCCACAGCTTTCTCACTGCTTTCAGTAACACAGGGTTTTGCTGGGTACATTTGCACACTGAAATTTGTTCAGAGGTTGAACAAATGTTACCGAAAGAACAAATGGGAGTTAGCACTATGCCACTGAACAGTTGCACTGTTCTACTTTTTCTAATTAGTTAAATTATGAAGTACTGTAAATATATAGTGGAATCAATTATTAGTGAGCTCTCTTTGTAAAGACTGAAGCACCACAGAAGTACAATTGCAGTGCTGTACAGTTCCATAAGATTTAAAGCATCTCTTCAAACAAACCCACCAAACAGCCTTATGTTCAAACAGCCCTGCATTTCTTTCTATGATTTTTGAGGTACGTATTTATTTATAATAAATAAACATCTGCTTGTCTACTGCAAGCATTTATTTCTCTGTATAAACCTGCATCTTTGACTTTAGTTCTGTATTAGGGGCAATCAATGCTCTCAATGCAGTAAGTGATAATTTGGGTATATTTAAAAATAATAAATAAATAAATAAATAATGACTTCCAGCGTTTTGATTTGCACCTTTCTCACTATGAAGAACCTGGGTGTATGTTACCACGCTGCCTGTCGTGCCTCATGCAACAATTTGAAGCTCACCAACTATCTCCATCCGGATTTAACAGCGGGACAGGCATCCCCGAACCAGTCCCCACCGTGCCGCGGCAGCCGGTGGATGGCAGAAGGAGATGCTGGGGATGCGCCGAAGCAGGGAGTGGGACGGCAGGGGGGCACCCTGGGGGCAGGAGCCCGGCTCCCCCCTCCAAAGCCTGGCCGGTGCCGGCAGGACGGCCCCGGGGGCTGCAGCAGGGCCAGCCCCGGGGGTCGGGACGGCTGATCCCGGGTCGGGACGGCTGATCCCGGGTCCCCCTCTCGCCCCCCGCCGCCACCTACCGAGCCACGGGAAGCGCTGGTCCCAGACGGACCACATCTGGATGGTGAAGAAGGGCGCCCAGCAGACGACGTACGCCGAGACGATGACGAAGGTCATCTTGACGGTGCGGATCTTGGCTCGGGAGATGCTCCTGACGCTGCTGACACAGGGGGCGAGCAGCAGCCCCCGCCGCGGGGCCGGGGCTCCCCCGCCGCCGCCCCCCGCCCGCCGCCCGCCGCCCGCCGCAGCAGCCTGCCCCGGCCGCGCCTTGCCGCGGGCGTTGCGCCAGATGTGGTAGCAGATGAAGCCGTAGCAGGTGGCGAGGATGAGGACGGGCGCGACGAAGATGCCGCCCGTGATCCAGGTGACATAGGCGCGGGGCCCCCAGGGCATGATGAAGTGCGCCCAGCAGTCGTAGACCCGCGAGCCGCGCTCCACCTCGCTGAGGGAGAAGATGAAGTACTGCGGGGTGCTGAGCAGCAGGCTGAGCGCCCAGGCGGCCGCGATCATGCCGTAGGAGCGCTTGGTGGGCTGCTGCAGCGTCTTCAGAGGGTGGCACACGGCGATGTAGCGGTCGGCGGTCATGGCCACCAGCATGTACGCCGAGGCGAACATGCCGAAGACCTGCAGGTGCTTGACCACCCGGCAGAGCCCGTCGGGGCCGTGGAAGCGGTGCGTGACCTCCCAGCAGAGCTGCGGCAGCACCTGGAAGAAGGCCACCACCAGGTCGGCCAGGCTGAGGTGCCGGATGAAGAGGTGCATGCGGGACGCCTTGCGCGGCGTGCGGCGCAGCGCCAGCAGCACGCTGCCGTTGCCCACCACCGCCACGGCGAAGGTGACGGCCAGCACGGCGATCTCCAGCTTGGCCAGCTCCTCGTCGCGCCCGAACGGGTCCCAGCCGCCCAGGCTGCCGTTGGGGGACCCCGACCAAGCCTCCTCGGGGCTCGGGCTGCTGCTGCCGCCGCCGCTCCCTCCGCCGCCCTCCGCAGCCCTCCAGCGGCTGCCGTTGCCGGGGGGGGAGCCCCCAGCCCGCGGGGACCCGGCGCCGTCCGCGAGGCGCATGGAGGGGGCTGCGCCGCCCGGCACGGCTCGGATCGGCTCGGAGCGGCCCCGCACGGCCCCCGCTGCCCGCCCAGAGGCTCCGGCGGTGCGGAGCTGAGCGGGGGCCCGGGGCCTTTATCCCCCGCGGCGGGAGGCGAGGCGAGCCGGCAGCCGCCGTGCCAGTGGCTGCCCGCCGCCTGACGCCAGCCCCCCCGCCGTCCCGCCCCGCCTCGGCCCCGCCGACAGCCCGCGGGCAGCCCCGGGGGGACGGGGGACGGCCGGCGGGTCCGGGAGGGAGGCAGGGATCCTTCTTCCCCCGGCAGGGACGCAGGGAGGCTTCCTCGACGGCAGCCGTCCCGCAGGGCAGCCCGCTCCGGCAGGGAAAGCCGTCGGCGTGAGCTTCGCTCTGAGGAGATGCTCGGAAAAAAAAAAACACCCCAAAACACTCTCAAGAAACCAACCCCACAACTCAAAAGCTGTGGCACAGAAAATGTGGCTGTGTGAAGTTCTCAGTAAAGCTCCTTCTCTAAAGGTGCCGTTCTTCCAAAATCCCTTATTTATTTATTTACTTATTTACTTACTTACTTTGTTAACAGCTCAGGGCACGATTCACGGCTTGGTGCCTGTTTCCTGCTGCACCGTGAACATTACCAGAGGTACTGGTAAGGATCCATTCCAAACCCGGTTTCTGGGCTGATTTGTTGTGGAGTCAAACTACTTTACATTATGGTGTCGAAAACTTTGTCAGTCGAACACATTCCCACACGGCGTCCCAGCTTTTCAACAGCAGCTCCAAGACATCACCTTAGCTATACACTGTATTACACCCAGGAAACCTTATGAACCACACAGCACATTAATGTGTGTGATTGCAGGTCTCAGGTCAACTACAGAAGGAATTCAATGCCTCATACCACAGGTCTCACAACACACAGCTACTAAGTACACGGCATCATGCCCTGCCATCAGAATTGCTGGAGGTACTGCCTCTGCCTCCAGCAGGCTTTACAGGAGCTGGACACTGCATAAATGAATGTTGTGATTAGGGAAATTGTGCTAACAGCTTTTCTACTGTGCAAACCACGTAAGTATCATAAAGCTCTGTTCACTACTGGGTATGTCATTTCTGCAATAGAAACCATGAAAGTTTCAGGTGTGACAAAGACATCCCTACAACAGCCAGCCAATAAAACAAGGGTGGTCATGCTAGTTCTGAGTACTGAGAGTTTGTCAAGACCACATCTTCTCAGAGAGGTCCCTCTCCAGCCCATATTCATTTCATCTGGGCAGTGCTTTTAAGAGTGTTTCCAGAGGAAAAGGCTGAAAACTTGCCTCAACATCATTGCACAAGGCTGCGCTTAGTGACCATGGACAAGGTTAACATGGAATGGATGCTGATTTTTGCTGTCAGACAGAAGTGACCCGAGGATAGTCATTATACTTTCTTTCCCCAAATTAGTCAATAATAATGTTTTTATACATCTAACCAGGCTGTTGCAAATTTGTTTCTACTGATCTAGGTAATTCTGCGGAGGGTTTTATTTATATTTAGTACTGCAAAAATGTCCTTCTGCTCCAAATATTAAATATATTCAGGGCTCCTGAGGTTTCTGTACTAGTGTAATTGGGGTCTAGACTGCTTTTGCTTACTGAATTCTAACAGTATCTGTGTGTAGATGGAAGTCACAGATAAAATGCTGTTGTTCAAATTAAACAAGGAATCAGTGTAGTTTTCAGTCAAAGTAGCTGCCCTTTATTAAGCTGAAGCCAAGTAACGCTCCCCTGTCTGACCAGACATGGAGAGAGCTCCTCTGCCCACAGAAAGCTGTAACATGGAGAGCAACTTGGGGAAAAGCAGCTAACAGAAAACTTGTAGAACACCCTTCTAAAAAGAAAAAAAAATACATCTTTGGGAAGACTGCTAGAAGAAATGAACATCTTAACCCTGTGATTCACCTGGAGCTCAGCTTGGGACTAAAGACTCAGGAAAGAAAATTGAGGTTGCCCTTACAGGAAGCGTTCGTTTGTTCTATGCATGCACCTTTCTACAAAAATGTCTAAAGATGGCAAGGATTTCTGGCTTACTCTCGGCAGGCATACAGGTTTCTGCAAAAATGCTGAAAGGTTGCCAGACATCTTTCACTATGTTGAATTCATTAATGACTGAACGGCTTATACAAAATACTCCAAAATGTAATTGGAACAGGACCTGGTTTGCTGCCAAATGTAGCTGTTTTCTGTTCATATATTGTCGTGGTGGTGTTGACTTTTGCTGCCTTTCGACAGTCCTAGGCTCTTCTTCCAGGGCTAGAAAACAATGCTTTGAGCAAGCCAAAGTCTCAGGATTTTAATCCTTGGACATTGGTGACGATTTGTATTTTCAAGCTAAGTTTTTCACCAAAGTGTAAGGGGGTTTCAGTGTAATCTTCTTCAGAAAAACTGACAGTCTTGAATTGTAGCTGCTCATAGTCAAAACAGGATTGTCTGCCAGGTTCATAAAGAGTTGCTCAATTCATTAGAGTTTCAAAGAAGCAAGATAAGAAAAAAAAAAATCAAGCTCCTCATGCAGGATACGGGTTAAGGCACTGCTGAAAAAAGGAGTCCTGGTTGTTTATAGAGGACTCAGCCATTCTTTTACATAGCATGTAAAGCCTCTACACAGATACAAAGAGTTGTCCCCTGTCACCTGCCTCCACGTTCTAAGCATCCTTAGTGCTCTTTTATGCAGGCACTGCTTAGTAACTGAGGATGAGTGTGAAAGCCATTCCCAAAGTCACAAGAGATGGAGGTGCTGCAGACCCAACCTGTCAAATCAGAGCTGTGGAAACCAAGCATGGGAGAAAGCCTGTATGGTAAGAAAAGGGCTGCTGAAAGCTGGGGGCACCAAGGATGCTCCATCCATTCACCATCCACAGGAAGGAAACATCACCCGAGGGAGACCAGACATGTACATCTAGCTACAGACTGGACATCTACCTACAAAGGCTGGAGCTGTCCCAGGCTTCTACAGAAAAACTGGAATAGGGAAAAGAAAGATGCCTACTGCCTTGTAGATGCTTCCAAGGTGGGGTGGCTTCTCAGCCAGAGCTGTTAGACAGCTGTGTGGTCTGGGACTCAAAGGAGCCTCCCCAAAACATGATATGTTTATAACACGAGTTAGTCTAGTTTGTTGGTTACCAGAGCCAAACTAAGAGGAGAATTGCCCCCAGACCACCTTCAAAACAGAACAGAAGTCTGAATTTAAGGTTCTGGGAAGTTTGTTGTACCAGACTGAGAAATGAGTAAGACTGAATAAACTCCCTCTCTGGAAAACATGGAAAAAAAACACCGCAGTAGACAGACCTTCAGGAGTAGCTCTTAGGATTCAGTTTGCAAAGGCCCATTTCATTGTCTGGAAATATTTAAAAATGGCCAGGAAACACAGAACCTTAAGATTATGCTCCAGTCTGTCTGTCTGTCTGTCTATTGTTTATTAACTGAAAGATTCAAATTCTAGTATTTTTGCACATATAAAATTGTGTCTGGCTATCCCTGTCATATTGTTTCTCTCTTCCCACAAGCGAGGTTGAGTGTGGCACTCAGAGCAGCATTTCAGAGAGGCCCATACAGCTAAACGTCACTCGCAGAACCAGCAAGTTGCCCTCCCTGCTCTCTTTGCCTCCTTCATTACGGTCTTGCTGACCTGGCTGATAGCAATCGGGATCCTTGGGAGTCAAAGAGTTCAGCCATTCCCTACAGAAATGTTCATCCAGCAGCTCCTGGCCTGTCTGGATATCAGGGTAGGACAGGAAAGCAGCATCTGGGGGCTCAGTGAGCCCTTGCATGTTTATAAAGAAGCACCAGAAAATCGTAGTGCAAGCACCTGCCTTTCCCCACTGCGTCATGTCGTTCAGACTTTCAGCATATCCAAGGCATAATAAGAGCTATCTGAGACAGTTTAAGTAGACCCTCAGGCAGCAATCTCTCCTGTAATCTGAAGGATTAAATTCATAGGGGCATAAATCCACTGAATCATTCGATGCTGTCATTGGCAGAAAAGGAAAATTTAAGACTGAGTTTTCTCATGTTGCCTAAGCATCTACCTTGTGAAGGGGTATAATCTCAGGCTTTCCAGACCTGAAAGAGAATTAATATACATTTTGCACTTTCACAGATACTGCATGAGTTTTTGCTTTAAGCGCATAATCAGTAGTTTTATCTCTCAGTTCTCTTATTTCAGAGAAGTTAAAGGCTCTTGTTGACGATCTTTCATACGCCTTGAGCCAGTTTTTAAATTACTCCTATCTAAAGTTTCATAAAAACATATGCTTCAGGTCTCCAGCAGGTCTGATAAATGCTTCCATCTGTAACCCACTATTTGTAACACTGTGTTAACACCTACCTTATGCTTTTTTACGCCTTTTATAAATTTTGATGCATCTAGGGGCAATTTAATAATGATTTTTCTGTTCTCTTCTAGTTAACATATACCAAGCCAAGCTAAGGGAAAATATTTTATAAAGTTTGGTGGCAAGAATAATAAGTAAAAGTGAAGTGAAATGAATATTCTTGGGTATTCATGTGGTTTCTTCTTAGAAAACACTTGATGTACTGAGATGTGACTCTCAAAAACATGTAGTAAAAATTATCTTCAGGTATTTAATATAGCAGGAAGGAATACAGACAATCTATGCATGGCACAATATTTCAGAGGGATTTAACTGCAACTGACAATGACACTATCAACTGATTCAAGGAAACAGTCCAAAATATTTGTGTAGAAGCTAGTTCTTGTACAGAAGAGCCTTATTTATCCCAGTACTATGCCAAGAACTGAAAGCTTACATTATTTGAGGATAGGCTGGCAGAATGTTACTGCTTCGTAATTGTAATTGAAAGACAGAGGCACTTAACATGTATGGAATAAATGGAATAATGCTTTTGTTTATACCAATGCACATTTTAGTAGCTCTCCTTAAGAAACACATTCTAAAGCAGTCAAAATTAACTGGTTTTGAAATTGCATATGTCAGCAGCCATGTGGTGATCATTTGGAAGAGTTTGCTGGTATGGGATATTGGTGATCGATGCAGGATACTAATGTAAATATTAAAGTAAAGAAAACAGGGCTCCAGTCTTTTGTACTGAAAATATTGTTGTAGCTGCATTCTCACAGGCTTGATAGTTCAGGACAAGAGGAGGTCCAAATTCCAGCTAGTCTTGTGGATGCTTACGGGGCATTCATTTTTCCAGTTTCTGCAGAATGCTCTATGGGATGGTTCTCTTACTATGAGCCACAATCTGGAATGGAACTAGCTACAACTGTTTTTGTCAAAATGCACTTTCAGTAGAATATTAATTTGCCAAAACTTAAGTTTTTCATGGTGGTCTGTGTAATGGCTTTGGTAGGAACCTTCTCCTCATTCCAGTTCACATTACTGGTGAAAATGTCAAAGGCTGATGAAGAAGGAAAGAAATATTGATATGCCCCAAGGGTAATTTTTAATTATTCCCATATTAAAGGTGGAATTTTCCAAAGCTACTATGTTGGCATGGTGCTTTGCATCACCAACTGAGGAAGGCTCTAGAGAGGAGCAGGAGGCACAGTCCATCTGGCTGAGTCAAACTCACACTTGATGTTATCCAGGTTTCAATCATGGTGATCTCTGTACCTCAGAGCAGGTCACTGAAAAAAGGGCTCTAGTCCATCAATGCCACAGAACTACACAAAACTTTGATAATTGTATGTACTGGCAAATGCTTCTTCAAATCCAAACACACATAAAAAGCCCTTTAACCTGAGCTGTAGCACATTCCATGTTCTACTTGCAGAAGAAGCAAATAGCACATTCCCTAGTTGCTTCCAGTGTGTTTTCACTTATCTCATCTGCTTCTTATCACATCTGCTGTCCCTATCCAAGCCAGCAACAGGCTGGCAATGCAGACAGCACAGACTCTCCTCTGCTCAGGCCTCTCCAGAGATAATAAAAACAAGAATGATGTTGGGGAGTGGAGAGAAGGATTTGGCATTGAATGTCATCGTCAAAAGAGAAGAAAGCTGAAAGACGAGGCAGGGAGGTTACTGGATTTCTGATCAGTGTCTGTAGGGTAATGTGTGGAAATGTGAAAAGGGGATGCAGACAGGGTGAGGAGCACCAGGCACTGGCACAGCAGAGAAGCCCCAGCACCTTGAACTTAGTTTCTCACATGGGTGACATATGTTTGGGGGCTGGAGAACACTGGAAGAAGCAGAGAGGAAAACAGAGAATGACAAATGCAATTTAAATGGTGCATTGAGTATCTTGGCTGTTTTTGTTGTTGTAGTAGTTGTTGTTTTTATTATTATTATTTTTATTATTATTGTTTCTGTTGTTGTTATTTGCTTGTTTGTTTGTTGTTTTGTTTCTAGATGCCTATGGGTAGAGAATGACACTCAACAGTTGTAGGTGAATCTATGGCAAGATTTCCATGTAGGTATTTACAATTCACGAGTTAAATTGTACCATGACTAGTACTTCCATGGGGAGAGTTTCCTGACGTTAATTACTACAGTTTAATGTCCCTTTGGGGTATTCTCACTGTAAACTTTAAATAAGCATGGTTTATCATTTGCACTCCAGACAAGCTGTCTGCCTTGCAGTTTTAAGCAGTCTCTCCTTGCACTTTTCTCACCTTCATATGTACCAACTCTGTATCAGATAACATTTCACCAGTTCCTTTTGTGAACACAGGAAAATCTGCATGCTTCTAGGAGAATGAAGGATAACAAAGCAAGAAATTTTAGGGAATAGGAAGTACTAAAAAAACAGGTAGTATGTCAAGAGAGGAGAAGCACTCCATGTGATACAGCCAAGCTCTAAGCCAAAATGTGTAATTTTATGTCCAGTGGATAAACATTTTTCAATGGTTTCTTGGTAAGTTTTGGCATTACATTGTCAATAGCAGGATTAGTAATCCATGTGAAATGGCTTGTCTGGAATTGAAAATAGGTTTTCAATTTAATTTATCTGCCACCTATACAGGGAGAAACACAGGTGCTTGGAGTAGAGTAGCTAGTTGCAGGTCACATACAGAGTGTGCAGATGAGTACAGGAAATTTTAAACAGAATTCTAGAGTTAGAGGCCAGCACACAGAGATTTATTGAATTTTTCTTAGGCTTCTAGGAGGATTTGTATTTGGATCTTTTCAAAGGCAAAAGAGAAAACGCTTTTAATTGCATTTGCTAAAACCACAAATGAAATCTTCCTAGAACCAATCCTAGAACTGATGGAAGGCTTCTATCAGTCTTTGTTCCCAGAGTCCTCCCATGAGCGTCTTCTGTATCATTTACCAAAAAGCAAATAGCAGTATTTCATACTGCTTGTGATTTTCTTTGAAACCTTTCCTACTGGTATGAAAATCACCTTGTTACACACTTAATCCAAGGAAGTCCTGGAATTATCAGGAGAGAATGAATAATGAAGATTGCAGTTCATGTACAAATACATGAACTAGTAATGATGTCGTTCATAATTAACCTTCAAACATTGTACAAGTTAATTTCAATACATTATAACCACAGGAATAGCAGTAAAATATCCGATCTCTTTGTGCTCAAGTTCTTGGTGAGGTCAGAGAATGAATAAATTAAACAAGCGAAATGAAAGGAAAAATATTAACCTTACAGACTTTACATTTAAGTCATTTACTGTTACTTTATTTCAGTCCTTCCTGTCCTCTGTCTACAACATTACAAGTCATTTAGATTTTATTTTTAACACTTACGTGAGAATTGTGATTTTTCTCCCCTTCTTTCAACCTGAATAATATGGGTCACCTCTATCTTATTATCTCGAGTGAGTTCAATGGAATGTTTGTTCCTGTTTTGAACAACTCAGCATCCTTCATCCCCTTCTGTCATTGCCACTGCCACTGTCACCACCATCACCATTATGAGAGGAGATCCAGGTGAAGAAGGTGATCTGATCTTCCCTGGGAGGCTGACTCTGTTATTTTGGGGGTGCTGGAGTTCTTTTCCACAGAACACTTCTGTTCTCCATCCTATTTCCAGTAAAGTGATTCAACTGCCTATTCTGTTTATAGTTACTGCTAACATTTATAATTTATTCCTTTTTAATATTCACGTTGTTTGGTTCTAGTATTACTGAAGTATTAATTCTCAAATCGACTAAGATGAGTATGCTGCCATTCTTAGTCCTTGGACATGGTACAATGTCTTTAGCTCTTGGTGGAGTACAGCTCCTACTTGTGTGTGGTTCAATGCAGAACCCTTCTAATAAAGCCTTTCCTTCTGGTTCTTCATTATTTCCTGGTGCATAACAACAATTTCAGAGTTACAGAACTAGCAGACACCATAGCAGCAGAAATCAGCAGCTTTGTAAAGAAGTCTGTTCTGGCCCATTCCCTAGAGAAATTAAAAACTTTTAGGTAGCTACAAAAGATAACAAAATCAGCAAGTGGCAAAGAAAAGTTGCTTAAAATGGGTTTTCAAGAAATGTCAGGTTGTCACCTTATGGACTAAAGCAATAAGATAACCATGATACAAATTAATTTTGGGTTAGTGTAGCAAAAGAATCTAGCACATCAAGTGATTAAATGATTTAAATTTATATCCTGTTGGCTTATGATTAGTGAAGGGCTTTAGGAGATTTTTATGCTTTTTAACTGGGAATTGTTGTAGCTTTAAGCTCCGAAAAGGAAGTCTTTGATAGCTCTCTGTAGTTAGCAGAGCTAAATCTGGCAAACTGAAGACCTGAGTTGCTAAGGCAAGAGGTACAGATGCATTTACCTGGTAATTGTATAAAGAGGTTTGACAACCCGACTCACAAGTTATAAGGTATATGCAACAAGTTCAGGAATAAAAAAAAAAAGGTTAGGGAGTCATGATCCTAAGTTCAGAAAGTCTTCTATGGCTTATGAGATAGTCCAGTGTTGTCTTAGTCATTAATGAGACCCTCAAATGCCAGCTGAAGTCCTTGGAAAATGAGACAATATTACATAAAGACTTCTTAGCAATCAGGTAAAGTTAATCTATCACAAAGAAAGACTTTTTTTTTTTCTGACAGATATTTTGTTATTTATAGTTGTTATTATATAAATAAAATACAATAAAATATAAAATACTTGTTATTTTATAAAAGCTTTTTTTTTTTTTTTAAATAACTACATTAAAGATTGTGATTTAGGTATCTAAATCAGCTACCTAAACTAAAGAGTACTTCTGAAGCTCTGAAAGGGTGTGTATAGGGTGTTCACATGTACAGTTTGGGAAAAAATCTCATTACAAATGAACTGAGACCTCTTGGTTATTCTGTGGTATTGATATCAGACCATGTGCCGTTTACTAAGAAATATAAGCTCTTGACATTCTTCTAGCTTCATATTTCTACAATCCTGTAGTAAAATATTCTGAAGCATGGACATTAAAATAACTGGCCCTTCATGGTTTTTGATTGTTTATTTTATTCCAAATAATTACAAAAAGTTTTAGCTGTTTATTGTACTAGAACAAGCTAAGTATTGGGAAGGCAATGTTTCCTTTTTCCATAAAACTCATTGACGTATACGCACTTTAAAAATCAGCTTTTATGAAACATCTTGCTGTTACTTTTCACGGTATGTTTAGAAAAACATATTAGCAGAGAACATTGGTTCCATAAAAATATGTGAGATCTTTATTTTCAAATTGAATTCAACATACAAATAGTAGGCCGTAAACCAGTTACATTTGATCTTATACAAGAGGCATATCCTGCTCTTTATCTGTTGTTTTTTTTTGTTTGTTTGTTTGTTTGTTTTTAAAGGTAATATAAAATGAATAGGGAATGAATAAAAGCTTTAGAAATGTCTTTACATTTTAAAAGACTTTAGGGATAAAGTTTTTTGCCAAACTCAAAGAGATAAAAGCCAGAGTGCATTTTCAAAGGCTCTAAAAATTTGGAGCAATTCAAGTTTAAAATTCTGAGATCTCAATTACTGGTGAGAGATTATTCTGAAGTTACTCTGCTTCTAGTATAGGTAGAAATGTTTCACACACTTAAAACAGAATTTTCAGTTTTAATGATTTCCAGTGGAACTGTAAAAGATTGGATCAGGGAAAATGCTAATCTTATGGCATCCTTTTATTTTCTTGTTGAAATGTTAAAAGTAATATAACAATTAAATTGAAGAAAAATTACAAGTCTGGTGAATATATAGTAACAAATTGCGTATTCGTGAGCTGAAGGTATTCACATGGAGGTACAGAACTACTGAAAAAGGACAAAAAGGGACTTTTTTTTTCTTAATAAACCAAGCTATAAAATCAATATAGATTTACAATTCCCAAAATATTGTGCGAAGAAAAAGTACAGAATATCCAGAGCTAAAAAAAGTGGTTCTTCATTACACTTTCTCTTTTCCACTTAACATTTTTCTACAAGGAAGACAGGAAAAGAAGAGAGGAAAACTGCAAAGCATCAAGATGAAACAAATACTTAGGCTGACACTGTTTCTGCAGCTCAAAGGTATCAGTTAGACTGCAACTTCTCAGATGAGTTTGCCACAACACAGCACAGAGGTTAGGTTACAGATCTTCCTTTAACGATTGTAGTATGACATAAAAGATGCCTCTCTAATTTAAGTACGAACAGAAATGTTCATTAACAAAATTCTGTTTTGAAAATTGACATGAACTAACCTCAACAGAAATTCTTAACAACTATTAATTTGCTGAATAAACTTTTTGAACGTCTCCTTTGGAGTGACTGACTTAAACAGTTCCACAGATGCTTTGGAGAGCACTGCTTATAACTAGCAAAGTGACAGGCATGTCCCTGAATAGACATTCAGAGAGGTCATTAGTATTTGGTCTGCTCCCTCTTACTTCTCTGGCTGCTGCCGCTGCATGTGCTTTGAATAGGATTACTTTGCACTGCATTAACACATCCCCGCCTGCCTGCTGGCCTTAATACAATTCCTATTGAAATCAACTCCAGGTAAATTCAGAATGTGCCAGAATGTGCTTAGTCTTCACAAATGTTAGCTTCTTTGATTATGCTGTAGATGTTCTTTTAAGATGACAGATAGCCAAATTAGGATTGGCTTGTAGTTTAATTAAGCAATACCGCCCTTCACAGCATTATTATGTACTTTTCTTTTATGCACTTCAGCTCATCAATATGCAAGATTTTTGATTTTGAAATGTATCATGGAAAAACATGGCCTGGTTGCTCCGTATGAAGAGGAAAATTCTCTCTCAGGTGTCTGTTACCAGGTTCTCCTAGTAACAAAAGCATTTTTCTGAAAGGATGTGGTTTATCTGCAGAATGGGGCTATTTATTCTCTAGTAGAAATAAAAATAGATAAAAATTATGTTGGAGTATACAGATCTCTTTAGACTTTCTGGAACCAAATGATAAGACAACCCCCAAAGAATTGTCATGCATCTTGCACATTGCAATGAAACAAGCAGATATGCAAGGGCACAGAAAGAAACAGAGTGATTTTTAATGTAAGTTAAAGTCTTGGTGGTTTTGTTTCACTTCCTAGAATGGGAATTAATTTTTTGGGAATGCATTGAGGTCTTTGGATACAAAGTGAGCACTGGCGTAATAGATGATTGTAAAAGACACGGTGCTAGGCAGACTGACCCATCCCATGTATGTGCCTTCTAATATTTTCTAAGAAAGATCACAGATTTTCTTGTGATACTGCATTCAATTGTTATGTATGGGAAATCTTCAGAATATTTATTTCCTCAAACAAAATTAAAAAATACGTCCAATCATCCTGCAGTATACATGCAGCATTTTTCCCTTTCTTTTCTTGCATAGATTTCCTGTCTTCCTGGTTTTGTTAAAAAAAAATAAATTAATTAAAAAAAAAATAAAAATGGAGCAATTGTCATGTGCATTGCATCTGCCACAGAAGCAGCCTTCCTGCATGCCTGCAATTTGCAGAAGCATACGTAGATTGACCAAGAGAGCTTTGAGTTGTTTTCTGTTGCTTATCATTTGTCCCCTGATTCAGGAAGACACTAGAACAGCTATGTAAATACTCTTGTAGAAAAGAGATGCCTTTGTAAGTTAGGAACTCAGATAGCAAGCCCCTACATAAAGGCTGTTTACTTCTAAACCAACACTATATGCTAGGTATGAAGCACTGTAGAGATGAGAAAAATCACTTAGAGAGATGTGAACTATTTGCCAGAATGACACATGCCTAGCATCTTGGGGACTGACTAAATTTAGAAATATAATGTCCTAATTCCTTTTTTCTGCCTGATACAGTAGCTCAAATGTCAATTATATAAGCAAATGAAATATGGCCTGTTTGTAAAGTACAGTTTGGAGAGCCCAAGCTTTGATTTACAAATAAAAATTTCATAGATCTGGTGGGTTTGAAATTATGTTCTATTCAGGCACGGAATTTCCTTAATAAACTGAGTCTGGAGACAGTATATGGCACTGAATTTGAGAGAAAAGTGTTTCTATTTAAAGACTCCAAATCTAAAGCCCAATTATGACATTAAGGGTCACTATGCAAGTATTTCACTGTTTATCATTTTAATAAGGGATAACTGGCTGTTTCTGGCTAAACATTTTAGGAAGGGAATGAACAGTGCTACAGTGAAGGAAATGCAGGAGTGACAGGAGAGGAGACAAGAAACAGGCAAGAGGTAGGGAATGAGAACGGGGAAATGAGGAAAGATGAAACTCAAATGGAGGACATTACCCATAATAAAATAGTTGTGCTTTTGTAGACATAATGGTCAGGGGTTACAGGAGAGGCAATATTTGCAGGTGATATCATTACTAATAATTTATGACTGTTGGTTTAATTAAATGTATTAGCTTTGTCTATAAATGGAGCCTCTGACAACCATCAGAAGTAGCTGAAGGTCTTTTGTCAGAAAATTTGTCTGGCTCTGGATTTTTTTTTAATTTTTAATTTTTATTTTTGTTAAAAGTGTATTAAGAAAATGAAAAGTGTATTAAGATTTTTTTTTCAGGATTTTTGTTGAAAATCCTTAATCCTAAACCCCTCAAACTTTACATTTGCCTGTAAAAAGCTTACTATGAAAAAAAAATCACTGAAAATTAACATCCCATTTTGCCAAATAATACAAGTAATTTCTTATTGAGTTTCATCAAATGTGACAATATTTATTAAGCAAAATTTTCAAAAAAATCAGCAACTATCATTATTGAGTCAATGGAGATCACTTTCTACCCAAAAGACTGCCCTGGCTCACACTACCCATCTTCTCTTCTTATTGCCTAACTGCATACTAATTTGTGACTGTTACCTAACACCACCTCTGAAGACAAAGAGAAAATGACATAGAGGAAAGGGGACCACACTAAACAGACCCTGAGAGCTATGTGATAGGGGTCACACTGTCAGGAGCTGCAGAAGATGAAGCAGCAGTTGCTGGAGAGTATCTCAGACAGCAACCAGATATGCCATCCAGATGCTGTCCCCATCACATATAGGAGACAAACACAGATGAGTATATGCATCTCACAAAGAAGATGGATCCAATTAGGACTCCCTGCTTTGCTCAGGGTTATCCCAAAGGCAGGGGGTGTCTTAGAACCTCTTCTCCAGTCATAGGAGTGGAACTTCTCAGCCTCAGACATGCTCCTGTATTACCATGCTCCAAGGGCATAACTTGGAAAGAGAAGATGGGCAGGAAATTCTTAGGGATTGCAGTGTTGCCTGGGGTTGTGATGGCCACAGGTGGCTTCATGTTCTTCTCAGTTGTGTCTGTTGCTGAGATAAGGGAGGAAAGTAAAGCCAGGGTAGGCACACAGGGCCTAGAAAGTGTTAGTGATCCCTCTGCTGTGAGGTACTTGTGCAGGCATTAGGGGCAACAGGTGCAGTGGCCATAGCATATCTGTCCCCCAGCATCTGTGTCCAGCTGCCCAGATCTCCATCCCACTGAGACCCGGCAGGATGCAGGGCCCAGTATCATTGTGCATGTGGCCTGGGCTCAGAACTTTATAGGACTTTTTCCAGGGTTGCTTACAAGTAGGCATGTGGCTTGGTTGCAGCCACCTTCATTTGGGAGCAGCAACTTTTGGTATATGGACATAGGCCAAGCTGTACCTCTTGGCCAAATGGTCAGAAATCACTGTCAGGCTCCTTCTGGTTACAAGTATAGATATAGACATTGTCCCCTTGCAGGCAGCCAAGCTGATATGTGAAAGAATCACCCTCCACTCGACCACCCAGATGATTTTAGCTTTTCTCAACATATCCCTGCATGGTTCCATCTCTCTGTATGTGGGCCTCTGAGCTTGTGCTGCTGACTCACTCTGTCATCAGCCGTGGAAAAGCATGGCCTTGAACTTCTCAACACCTTTGGCCCTTCTTCAGGAGTTGTAAGGGGTTAAAATAGCTTTGGGATTTTTTTTTTTATTATTATTATTATTTTTTTTTTTGGTGAATGTAGGCTCTGCTCTGTATCCCCTATGTGTCTGTGTGGAGCATGGAGAGAAAGTGACAGCAATGCATCTACAGACAGCATTGCACTACTATAGCAACAATCAAAGCAGAAAGAATTACCTTACCCTAGATCACCCTTTCAGATCCTATGAAAAACAAGGAAGAACAGGGGGAGAAAAGGAGATTGTTTGTGAATGGCAGGTGAGGGTCGAGTGCACAGGCACACAAAGAGAACCTACACGCTTTTTTTCAAGTTCTTTCCTCCTCTTCTGCTTGACACATTGATCATGGAAATGTGTGCAGGGCTCAGCTCACAGGGAGCAACTCTGCTAGATCAGAGGGGAAATACTTATGCCAAGAACACGACATTTCATCTCCTTCCTTTGCTGTTCAAGTAGGATTATGATAGCTTCTCAGCTAGCATTAAAATAAGCTGAAATTCTTCAAGTCAGTGCTATTTAAATTAAATTTAACGTTATCCTCCTGCACTGTGGAATAAAACAAGTATTTGTCAGTGTTCTAGGTAGAGAGGAGCTAAGATCAAATATGCCCTTTGGGTGTAGAAACCTCTTTCAACAACAATAAATACAGCAAATTCAATACTTGTCGTGTACTAAATTCTTACACAGATTCTTTCTCTTTCAGTCAATTTCAACAAATTCACTGGCCCCCAAGTGCTTTGTTATAAAGACTGATAACTGCCACTGTAATGTGAAGCAGACCCATCCATTATCCTTTACATACTTTACATACAACTTTACATATAACTTTATGTACAAGTACTAATATTTTAATTCCCTTATCAGTATTGCAGGTCATCTTCATGTTCCACATGAGCACTCCCAGCCCAGGTTCCTGGGAACTGAGATGCACCTGCAGTTTCTAGGCTGTTAACACTTACATGCATGACTTACAAGATTTTAAGTGAAATTTCATATTAACAATACCAGAAATATAATGTTTTGTTATAGAAAGACAGATTGTTTGACACGTAAAAATTCTTAATTTTCTTCCACTGAAGTTACAGAATTCCTTATATCTCCTAAAACTGAGGAAAACTTCAGTTTTCTGATATTACAATGTATTGAGAAAAATTAAGAACTCCCTTATTGCATTTATTTGGCCTGAAACTCCTATATTCCCCTCTTCTGCCCATTCTTCTGCTGTCAGATGATATTAACAATTTTCCCTCAGTTTTCATGTTTTCAACACTTTCTTTGCAGATGGTAAATTTGATACTACACTTCTGGCATGAAGGACATTTTTTGTGTCTAAAGTAAAATATAGTTGTATTCTTTAAATGTTGCCAATATGCAATGACTCAAGAGAAAAGCATATTGTTGTTCCAAGGCTGAAGGTGCTTACGTTGGAGTTCAGAAAGGTGACTGAGAAAATGATGAGACCTGGTCATTGGAAGAAACAATTACATTGTACTTCTGTGAGAATTTCCTGCTTGCATTTGACCTGACATTTCAGAGGAATGAACGTGCCCAGATTCCTACATGTACTGATCTGGCAGTGGCAGAAGCAAAACCAGCACACCACAGCTGTGTTTCTCAGGCTGTGTGTGTATAACAGAGTGGTTTAAGATGCCTAGTTCACAAGGCAGCGCTTTTCTATCAGTGTGAGTGTTCACAACCAACACACCACAAATTACAACAGGGCAAGACAGGAAGACTACTGTGATATAATATGATCCTAAGAAAGAAGTTATTATGTCAGGTAGTACTCCCTTGACTGTGCTGTAGGTGCAATTATACACATGGTCACATGGTTCTTTGTTATCAACACAAGAAAGCAAGATAAATATTTATATCACTAATCACTTCTGCTACAGTCATCACTTCTCTGTGCATTTGTTTCAACAGGGAAGGAAACCAAAAACAAATATGATTTAATAACTTGAAAAATTTCTGTGGGAAAGAAACTTTCAACAATTTACCAAAGGTCATGGGAATCTGGGGAGGTCCCTGATGACTGGGAGCTAACCAGTGCTATACCCATCTTCAAAGAGTGCATGAGAGAAGACCCAGGAAACTACAGACCTGCTAGCCTAACCTCAGTACTGGGAAAAACCATGGAGAAGGTTATTCTGGGGTTATTGAAAGTCAATTAAAGAACAAAGTTATTATCAGGCATAGTCAACATGGGTTCATCAAGGGAAAGTCCAGACTTAGGAATTTGATCTCCTTCCATGATAAGGTCATCCGCTTGGTGGATGAAGGGAAGGCAGCAGACATAATCTTTCTAGATTTCAGTAAGGCCTCTGATACTGTCCTAGATAGCAAACGTCCTACATGTCCTTAGGGCAAAATTGTCCAACAGGTTCATGCTAAGCTGGGTGAAGAACTAGCTCAACAGTAAGTCTCAGAGTGTTGTAGTGAATGAGGCTACATCTGTCTGGCTGACAGCCACCAGCAGTGTACCCCAGGGCTCAGTTCTAGGGCCAGTTCTGTTTAACATTTTTATCGGTGATCTGGATGCAGGACTGGAGAGCATCCTCAGCAAGTTTGCTGATGATACTAGATGAGGAGGTGCTGTTGACTCCCTGTAGGGATGATAGGCCTTGCAGAGGGATCTAAATCAATCAGAGCACTGAGCAATCATCAACAGCATGAAGTTCAACAGAGGTAAATGCCAGGTGCTGCACCTGGGATGGAGTAATGCCAGACACAGATACAGACCAGGAGACTGGCTGAAGAGCAGCTCTGCAGAAAGGGATCTGGGGGTGCTGGCTGACAGCAGGCTCAACATGGCAGCCAAAAGGGGAAACTGCATTTTGGGATGCCTTAAGCACAGCATAGCCAGACAGTCTAAAGAGGTGATTCTCCTGATATATTTAGCATTGGTTTGGCTTCACCTTGAATAGTGCAGGTGGTCCTAGCCTCCACATTATAAAAGGATGTTAAGTCTATGCTGTGTTACACCCTTCTATTCTAAACTTCCTACCTAGAGCATCATGCATATATCAATCTCCAGAAAAATGAAAAAAAAAATATTCAAGAAAAGTTTAGAAATCAGGTGGCAACCTAGACGTTTGGCATAAAAAACTCCAAGAGCCTTTTCTCCAGGCCACCTACTCCCTGTGCTGTCTACCAACAAAGCAGTTACTTGCTGACTTATTTTAGGAAGAAGCATGCAAAAGCTAAATATTTCTTAGTCGTAACTGTTTATATTTGAAACACCTGCACAACTGGTTACAAAACAAATGTTCCCCATGAAACATACACAAAACGTGCAGGAACCCGTGACATGGCACCAGGAGCTGCAGTCTGGAGGTATTCTGAACTCAAGAAACACTTTTTACTCTGAGTGTGGTCAAGCAGAGAGGTTGTGGAGTCAACTTTATTGTAGAAGTTCAAAACCTGACTGGACACGGCCTGGGCTAACACCTGCAGTTCTTGTAAAAGAAAGGTTCACACATCATGCGAAGTCTACCCACATATATCTTCCTGCATGAAAGTGCAAAAGGAGCTCATGCAGACCAACAACCTATGACTCCCAGGTAAATAACTGCACAGATTCTGGGGTATACTATGAAAATAGGCTGAAATAATGTGGCCTTCTGCCTTGGTCTGTCTATTTATCTTACTAATTTTTCTCGTAGTTGCTAGTACTGACTACAAAAATCCTGAGTATTAAAGACAATACAGCATCATTGTATCATTACTGTAAATACTCCATGTGGGAAGCATGTGCAGCTGCAGCACTGTGTGGCACAGGGAGGAGGGCATGCTCACTCATGCTCCGTGTCAGAGAGGAAGCACAGACAATCTCCCCAGTAACTATTTCTCATTTCCATTGTATGTGACTCAGACCTCTAAGAATTTTAGGCAAGGCTTGCAAGCACCTTAAGCATAAGCTATAAAATAAACTGCTGTTGCTCTGCAAATACACGATGTTCTGAGTGTTTATCAGTCCTCACAATTCTGTCCTTCCTTTTCAGAATATTGAAAGTCTAAGGGAGTTTTTAATTCTTCTTCACGACACTTGTAATGATAAATAGCCTGATATTCACAAAACACCTTGTCTGCACAAGCAAACAATTTACCTGCCACCCCACAGCAGTATGAAGAATGAGGACTTGCTGGCTCAGAAGTGAGTGGCTCTTCCTCCGTAAGTGTATTCCAGCTGCTTTTCGAAATCTTCAGGCTTCCAGGGTGGCCACACATCTGCCACTTTATGTGGGAAGAACCAAAACTTGGGACTGCATTTGGTATGGAATTTACCAACAAATAGTTTCTTTCAGTGCCTTTTATTTTTCTAAGACAGACACAGTTTCTCCAATGCTGCTCACAATTTCATAAATATATGTGATATCTCATCCCCCTGGTTTGCTCTTTTCCTGACAATTTGGTCCTTGCACAAATCACATCCCATGTTTTTGACTGATCTTGTGGCCTGTCTCTGTAACCTTTTGGTGTGTCTCATACTTTCAGAAATGGAACAATAGAACTATAACATAACATTTCAAATAAGAGCACACCATCAATTTACACAGCTGAGCAACAGTTTTGCTCTGTTTCTTTTCTAATCACCCCTAACATTCAAGTGTTTTCTGACTGTTCCTGACTTACGCTAATAGTTTTCTGGAACCACTGTAACTCCAAAACCTTGTTCCAGTTCAGGGCCAACCACCATGTAATGTGAATTCACAGCTGTTCTTCCTGTGTGCAGGAAATTTCTGAATTGCATCTGCCATTTTCTCATTCAGTCATTAAATCTCACTGTTATTCTGTAATTCCTCACACATAGCCCATCTCTGTGTCATGTCTTCAGCAGCCTTTTCCACCTGACTGCTTACACTTTCTTATGGATCACTGGGAATATCTAGGACAATAAAGGTACCAATGGGACTGTAATGATAACTTACTGCGAAAATTGACCACTTATTCTGACACTCTAATTATTTTTAACCAAGCACTTATCCATGTGAGAAACTCCCCTTTTGTTCCTCAGCAACTTAATTTTAAGTCCCTTTGGAAGCACAAATTGTCACTCGGTTCTTGACAGCCCCACAAGACAAAAAGGTCATTCAACAGAAACAGCAAAGGATATTTCCCCCCTGGATTTGTTTTTAGCCCAATCAATTTCATGCTGACTGTATTTTTTTTTTTCATGCATGCTAATGACAGTGTGTATTGGGCACCTGCAGCTAATCCAGGAACAAGACCTTCCCTGCATTGCATTGAAATGATTCCAGATCCATAGATATTTAACCTGGAAACTGTGAAACTGGACAAATCTATGTATAAACTATGAGACTACCAAGGGAACAGTGTGTTCATAGTAACATGTAGCAAATTCATGACATTCAAACACAACTCTCATAGGATGCTAAGACTGGGACTAGATGAGCAATGATAGGATATTACCAGGTACCTCCATCCCCAACCCCACCTCTGTTTCTAACCACTGCCAGCAGCACCTGGAGGGAGCTGCAGGGCAAGTGACAATTCAGAAATGCCCTTGGGATCTCTCTGTGTGGGCACTTAGCCCTTTCAGGTCAGCCCAGGGACCCAAGAGCCCAGGATGCATCAGATCAGGGTCTGAGCATCAGGATATAGAAAGACTTCAGATCCTCAAGACCTCAGTAGGAAGGAAGGGGCCTGCAGCCTATGGCCAGAAAGACATTGCCGGCCACAGTTTCTGCTGTGTGAGAGGGAGGCAGAACAGCTTGGGTAAATGGGGAAGTTGGCCACTGAAAGTACACACAGCATTTGTCAAGTCCTTTGTGGTGGCTGGACTAGATCCACCCTGCCCCATGGAAGGTGAATTGAAGTAAATGGCAGGGATTGCAGAACAATCATCTTTTCTGAGCTTTATTCCTACCACTTTTTCATCCAGAAAAACAAATTGCTGAATCTGAAGCACACAGATCCCTGTCCTTCTACCGCTTATGCATAGCAATACCGAAATGACTAAAATGAAGCAAAGTATAGGCACGTGCACAAGTCATGCAGTTTATCAGCAGACAGATGTTCAGTGGTTCCTGAACTGATGCTGCTTGGGGCAGTACAGGCGTGGGCGTGCAGGGGACTGGAAAGAACAGAAGTATTTCTTTGGAATAGTCTTATGTCAACTGCCTTATCTTCTGCCTGATTATTATGCTATTCACCATCTCAGTAACACAAATGTCATTTTTACATCTAATTTTCTGTTCACAACAGTTTTTCCTCCCACCTCCACTCCACTGACTAGACCAGGATACTTGATGTACTGATGAAATTTAATGTATGTAAGCACAAATAGAGGCTGGGCAGAGAATGGACTGAGAGCAGCCCTGAGGAGAAAGACCTGGGGGTTTTGGTTGATGAGAAGCTCAGCATGAGCTGCCAATGCGCACTTGCAGTCCAGAAAGCCAACCGTGTCCTGGGCTGCATCAAAAGCAGTGTGGCCAGCAGTGTGAGGGAGGTGATTCTTCCCCTCTGCTCTACACTTGTGAAACCCCACCTGGAGCCCTGTGTTCAGCTCTGGGGCCTCCAGCACAAGAAGGATGTGGTAACATTGAAATGAGTCAAGAGGAGGGCCACAAAGATGCTCAGAGGACTAGAGCACCTCTCCTATGAAGAAAAACTAAGGGAGTTGGGGATAATCAGCCTGGAGAATATAAGGCTCTGGGAAGACCTTACAGCAGCCTTTCTGTACCTAAGGGGGGTCTGCAGGAAAGCTGGGGAGGGACTCTGTCAGGGAGTGTGGTGATAGGACAAGGAGTAATGGCTTTAAACTAAAAGAGAAGAGATTTAGATTATATGTTAGGAGGAAATTCTTTACTCTGAGGGTGGCTGGCACAGGCTGCCCAGAGCAGCTGTGGGTGCCCCATCCCTGGAGGTGTTCAAGGCCAGGCTGAATGGGGCTTTGGGCAACCTGGTGTGGTGGGAGGTGTCCCTGCCCATAGCAGGGGGTTGGAGCTGGGTGGGCTTTAAGGTCCCTTCCTACCCAAACTATTCTGTGATTTTATAATTCTATAATTCTATGTAAATGACATATTGTACCTAAAGCCATTCTCAATAAAAGGTCTATTTTTTATAACATGAAGAGAACATTTGTGACAAGAAGTATTGGAGGTGAGAGCTACAGACTCACTAAGCTTCCCACTGAAGTTCTTCAATTATTTCAATGAGTGAAAAAACAGTTCGGAAAGGAAGATCAGCCTAAAAGCCAGGAAGGTGGGGGAGAAAGCTTTCAGTGGTTTCTGATGAAAAGGTATTGAATTAAAACAACAACAAAAAGAAACAACCATAAAATATCTCAAAATAGACTGGAAGAAACATAGCACTGAAAAAATATAACAAAAAATCTTTGGCTAAAATTTGTCTTTTGATTTATTTATTTATTTTTACTTTAATCACCAATTAGCTAAAATTTTTGAAGGAATTATAGAACCATTTCTAACTTTATTGCAAAACAGTTGCTAGGCTTTAGGGCTGCAAATTTCAAAAATGTGCAAACCTTTCCCATTGGACACAGGCCTTATCTTATTTGTAAAGCCTAGGAAGTAGACGAAACTATGGTGACTATAGGTAGGTATTTAGGCCTGGAAAAATAAACCTTATATCCTGTACAACAGCCTTTCAGGAAGGCAGAAGGCCTCAGTTGCATGTGTGAAAGAAGGAAAGGGCAAGATTACTCATGTTGGTTATAAGAAACTTTCAGGAACCACACCATAATGTGTGGTTTCTGTTAATGTCCTGTTTCTTCAAGTGATGTGTCCCCCCACCACTGTTGGAAGTGGTGGTAATAGGGTCAACAGTGTCACTTAGCCCACTCCCAAACTTATACTTGCCCCCATACATATTGTTCCCCTAAACTGCCGTGAAAAATTTAAACCAAATTCCAGAATAAGGGGGGATGGCAGAGGAAAAGCTTGAGCCATGGTGTAACACATCAGCTTTCTTTCGTGTGCTCTGGACAGGTCAGGCATGGTCAGGACATAGCATGCCACAGCTCTGTAGAGAACTGAGCTTTGCTTTCCCTCTGCACTAGTGGCCACCAGTGTGAACAGAAAACTGAGCACACTGGAGTCAACACGTCCCCATACCTTCCAAGCACATTTTGCACCTCTTGAACAAGCCATTTTTCAGAGATCTGTATACCTTCTTTGACACAAGGCAAAACCCTGTCAGATATTTTTCTGTGTAAAGGTGGAAATATAGCATAATTTATACACGAGTGCTAAGCATAGTCAACAGGCAACTTTCACTTTTAATGATGTCTGATGTCCAGAACATTTACTAACATCTCCATTTACTTTTCACTTTTGTCTGTATGCAGCAACGATGTTTAGCTTCACAACAGGTTAGTGAATGCCACAGCTTCTGAAGAATTAGTAAAAGGTTACCATAAGAAAGCATTTAAATCAAACTCCACTCCCCAAATAAGGCACCAGGAAAAATGGACAATTTGTTGTTAAAGAAAGTTAATGCCTTCCTTAGCCATACTTGGAATTGCTGTCTGTCTGCTGACCTTGAACAGCCAGACATATTATTCCACTTTACCCTCTGCCTGCCCAGTAATTTTTTCCTTTTGTTCTTCATCAGCATTTTGTCATATCAAGCATGCAGCAATAGCAGAAATGTTTATCTTGTTGAGATCCAGCCAAGCCATGAGGCACTACAGGAGACATAGTAATCCTCCAGTGCTATATACAGGTGACATCTGTCACTGGCAGGTGAGTTTTTCCTTGCCTGGAGTTGTGCTTTTACACATCAGATTCACAGAAGTGGCTTTGGCATTGCCCTGCTTGTGTATTCTGGAAAATTCCTGCCTCTAAGGGTAAGCATTTGCTTTTTCTGACCAACCAATATTGAAGTAGGTGAAACATCTGTAGTGATCCCACTGTCCAGGTGATCCAGTCCTAGCTGAATCAGCAACTTTGTCTTTTACAAAATGCCAGGTGGCATTTGCTTAGCTTCAGCTCCAGGCTCAGACTCCAATATATCATCAAAAAGGATCATCAAGACACATATTAATGGTAAAAGGGCAACTATTCAGGACTCAACCAACCTGAAAAAAAAAAGGCAGGTTCTCTGCCTTGGTCTTTACTAATAAGACCAGTTGTTTTCTGGGTACCCAGCTCCCTTTCCAGGTGGAAGAGAGAGAACGGGAGCAGAATGAAGCCCCCATAATCCAAGAGGAAATAGTTAGTGACCTGCTACACCCCTTAGATGCACAAAAAGTCTATGGGAGCAGATGAGATCCACCCAAGGGTACTGAGGGAGCTGGCAAAGTGCTCACCAACCCACTTTCCATCATTTATCAGCAGTCCTGGCTATCAGGGAAGGTCCCAGATGATTGAGGGCTAGCAAATGTGATGCCCATTGACAAGATAGGCTGGAAGTAGGACCCAGGGAACTACAAGCCTGTCATTCTGACCTTGGTGCCTGAGAAGATTATGGAGCAAATTATCTTGAGTGCCATCATGCAGCACATACAGGACAATCAGATGATCAGGCCCAGTCAGCACAGGTTTATGAAAAGCAGGTCCTGCTTAATCAACCTGATCTCCTTCTATGACAAGTTGACCAACTTGGAGAATGAGAGAAAGGCTGTGGATGTTATCTACCCAGACTTTAGTAAAGCTTTTGACACTGTTTCCCACAGCATTCTCCTGGAGAAACTGGCTGCTCAGGGCTTGGATGGGCATAGGCATCACTGGGTGAAAAAACAGCTGCATGGCCAAGCCCAAAGAGTTGTGGAGAATGGAGTTAAATACAGTTGGTGGCCAGCCACAAATGGTGTCTGTCCCCCAGGGCTCAGTACCGGGGCCAATTCTGTTTAATATCTTTGTCAATTATATGGATGAGGGTATAGAATGCTCCCTCAGTAAGTTTATAGATGACACCAAGTTGGGCAGGAGTGTTGATCTGCTCAAGGGTAGGAAGGCTTTACAGAGGGATCTGAATAGGTTGAATTGATGAGCCAAGGGCAACTGTATGAGGTTGAACAAGGCTAAGTGCTGGGTCCTGCACTTGGAGAACAACAACCCCATGCAGCACTACAGGTTTGGAGAAGAGTGGCTGGAAAGGACCTGGGGGTGTTGTTCAATAGCAAGCTGAATATGAGCCAGCAGTGTGCTTAGGTGATCAAAAAGAAAATTAATCACAAGAAATTTAATTATACACTATAAAAATATAAAAAAAAAACATACATTATAAAATATAAAAAACTTTCCTTTTCAAATCAAGCATTTGTGATAGCTAACATATAACTTTGCTCTCCTCTTCTACTTTAGCCATAGCTTTAGTCAGTTCCTCATAAAAACAGTGGGAAATAACAAAGTTTGGGGAAAAGTAAACAGTAGACAAACTCAATATACATTTACACTTAAAAGAACAACTTTTATAAGAATAGATTTTATAAAAAAAAAAAAAAAGTAAAATGAATCCAACCATGTAAGCCTTCATCTGTTAGCCGTGTAAACTGGCATTAAGTGCTTTTGCCTCTATTAATCCAAAAACAGATATTTGCAAACAGAAAAAAAAATGGCTGTCCTGTTTTGCAGTTGAGCTATATTTACAGTATTTTAAATTATGAAGTATAAAATATTGATTTTGTTTATTCATTTTTAGAAAAATTGGAGTTAAATCTATTTGACACATAAAATGTAACAAAGTCCATATGGTCACTCAGTCTGTTCTCATCACATAGCCTTAATACCTGGCAAAGGAAATTTCAGTCGCAACACAAAAGTAAAAGCTGCACTCGGAGGCAAAATAGATAATATTTAAAGTCTCTTAAGGGACATCACTAATGCACCTAATTAAACAGGAACTCCAGCATGTGTGATAAATGGCACATAGATAAAAGAATGCTTGCCTCATGCAGAATTTTGATCAGCCAAAACAAAAACCTTTGGGGCAAAAACCAATTCAGTAAATTATCAAGCTATTACATCAAGTACACTTCTTATAATAAAATAAAATTCTACCTGAAAGATTGGAAAGTAAACAGAACAGAAAAAAAATAGTACACATTACATTTATGTCTATAGAGCACAACGTCAAAGAAGTCCTCTCATGCTTTGACTGTGAATGATGGTGTAAACAAAACCAAGGAAGGCAAATCTGCTCTTCTATTCAGTGCAGTCAGGCATAGAGAAGTGATGAAGTTGTGCCCTGTCTTGAGTCAGAATGCCATCAGAAGGGGCACTCTAAACCTTTCCAGCCCTTCTAGTCAAGGGCCTCCAACTTGTTGTAGCACAGAAGTCTTAGATTAATTTAGGCCAGTTCTAAAACTGCATCCTCAGAAGTGCATTCCAAAATGTTTTCTCCTTAAGCAAATCCAATAACTTAATAAACTGTGTGTAAATCACCTAGGTAACACAGGAGTTACTGCAGCTAACTACACTGAAGTGTTTGTTAATGTGGTGCATGGCTGCAGAATCCTGCTTTTCTGCAAAATACATGAGAGGTGCAGTTTAAAACTGTATGCCATAGTACAATTATCACACGTGGAAGTTCACACAAGAGGCTCACTTTGGTGCTTGCAATTTTACAGCATCAGCTGGAAGACGGCAAGTGCAGACAGACAATAAACTGGTGATGTTTTATTCTGAAGAGAATTTTACAGAATCATAGAATGGCTCAGGTTGGAAGGGACCTTAAAGATCACCTAGTTCCAACCCCCCTGCAGTGGGCAGGGATGCCACACACTAGACCAGCTTGCCTCATCTCTCTGGCCATCTTCAATTCTCTGCTGTGCAGCTGCCCTGGGATAAAAAGCAATTCCTTCACATGTTCACGGGGATCTGTCCCAGTTCCCCCATCCTTCTGACACAATTCCCTTTAGTCCTATCTGGGCCTTGGTGACCTTCTATGCCTGCAAGGTCAGACTGCATGCAATCCACAATAGTGTAGGTCAGCAAAAGCTGCTCTTCACACAGACCGAAGGTATTCCCTCCACAGAAAAAAGAGGACATGAAGCATTCTTGGAGAGGACAGGCAGCCTAGACTGAATCAGTGGAGTACAGCCTCAGAAAGTGTTCAGGGGATATTTCTTCACTATATCTATCTGTAATGCAGTTCAGCATTACAACTCTAGCTGAATGATTGAGGTTGGTCACATGAGTAGTTGGGATAAAAGACACTGACTTTGTCTAGTTTCAATTCACTGAACAAAATTAGTACTCCCCAGTTGGAGTACTGTGTCCAGGTCTGGGGTCTCCAGCACAAGAAGGATGTGGATCTGTTAGAACAGGTCCAGAGGAGGGCCACGAAGGTGATCAGAGGCTGGAGCACCTCTCCTGTGAAGAAAGGCTGAGAGAGCTGGGGCTGTTCAGCCTTGAGAAGGAGCTGGGGTGACCTTATTGTAGCTTTTCAGTACTTAAAAGAGGTCTTATAAAAAAGATGGAAAGCAACTTTTTCTCAGTCAGATAATGATTGGACAAGGGGAAATGGTTTTAAACTAAAAGAGTGGAGATTTAGATTAGAGGTTAGGAGGAAATTCTTCATTCAGAGGGTGGTGAGGCAGGACAACAGGTTACCCAGAGAGGCTGCGGATGCCACGAGCCATTTTATGATTTTATGATTCTATGATGACCAGTTTAAGGGGGCCATCTCTGAGTGCCTAATGTAGGACAGATGAATACCAGCCAGAAACCACTGGGATGTCATATGGATTAGTCGTTAGGCATATCAAGATTCAGAACTTGGACTGCAGTCACGCGGCTGAAGTGATAATCCCTCCGACATCTGTTTCCTGAGAAATGCTGGGAAGAAAGCAAGCAGTACTTCAATCTGTAAGTACTGCTTACAGATTGACTAGTTGAATATGATTATCTAGTATTCCCAAAGCTTTGGGGACTTTGCAGCAATTTTATGCCTTAGAAAGCTACAGATATTGCCTCTGCCTTTATAGATTTCAGACAGTAAGCATGGTCTACTGCATTTCTGCCTGTTGTGATAGCATTAGCCAAGCCTGACTGAGTTGCAGATAGCTTAAAATGCTCACCGAAATGTTTGTTTGTTCTCAGTTCCCACTACAGTGTGCAGAGGTGCAGTGACAAGCTTGGCTGCTGGAGTCTTCACAGATCACCTTGCCTGTACTGAATTTGGGGGTATGGCTGTGGAGGCAAGAAGTACACAGTAGTAGAAATAAACTACTTTTACTCCTATGATCTCCCTTACCCAGGAGACTCTCAACTGGCTTTTGGCAGATGGGAGAGAAGAACACTGAAATCTGAAATGCTGATGGGTGCTCAAAGGAAGTGACACAGAATATTTACCTGTCTCTGCTCATTCCTTTAGCAACAGGCCTAAGACCTGCACTGCACCAGCTACCCCATGAATAGGGAAAAGCAGATCCCATGGTCCCATCTCCTCCTGGTTGTGCTGCATCCAGCCCTGTACTTGAGGCCTCCCTCTGCCTGCCCTGCACCTGCATGATTACTCAGACTCCAAAGCTTTCTCAGTAGTCTCCCGGGCACCTTTCTCTCCTCAGCCCATACAAAAACACCTTGCAGCCCAGAACTATAAAAAGTGGAAATTAAAGGTTTTATTAGAAGTATTAAAAAATGGTATTTATGTTATAAGAAGCTACCAATTAAGCAAATACAGCTGAGTTACAACAGTCTACGATTAGCTTTAAAATTAATAGTGGGTAAGCATCAAATTCCAGTCACTATATGAGAAAAAGCTAATAAGGACATAAAGGTTTGTCTAGACATTGTTAGATGTCAGGCTCCGGAGACACCAATCTATTTTTTAATAGTATCACAGAATACACTAATACTGAATCATATTCCTTTATTAAACCACAAACTATGTTAAAAGCCAAAAAGCTTCTTTTCAGTTAACAAGTAAAACCTACCTCTCATCTTTATGGGACAGTACATTACAGACTCCAGAAGGGTTTTAAAAAATCTCTTCTACATGTTGAGTGAAGTTGTTATAGCATCATAGTGAAGTTGTTATAGCATCATACTGAATACACCTACACATCATTTTCTTTGCCTAACACCGGCATGCTTCAGGATGCCACAATGTGTTCTGTTATAAGAAGAACAAGGAGCTCTCCCTTCCCTTCTTTCCATACATCTTCATGCCCAAAATACTTCCTTTCCATTCCTCATGACAGCTGATTTGTGTTGCTGTTATCTTTATAATTAAAGATTAAGATAAGACAGCAACTAAGAATATCTCTGATCGTAAGCTGATGTGGGGAAATGGAAAGAAAAACTTCAATAAATTTTGGTGATTTTTACAGAAAATCACTCAGCATAAAAGATCTGTCTTAAATGCAGTCATGGGGAAGATATTTTTTTTATCTACTATGGCACTAACAGTAAACAATGCCTTTCCGTGCCATTGCTTGCAACTTTCAAGACTCTGCCACTTCAAACAGACACTTTCCAATGTCTTGTAAAGCATGTGTTAATTTGAGATACATAGATATCTAGTGGGTAATTAGTTACAATTAAAGCATTAAAGTGTATAATTTCCTACTGGTGTTGATATCCAAATTGCTTGGGATCTCAGGAGCATTTAAACCACCTACTAGTAATCTTCCAGCTACATTAAAATTATTTTTCTATATTCAGTGATAGTTACTCCTGCTCCACTCCTAGAGAAAGGTTGTTGCTGTTGCCTGGAGTATTTAAACTGTTTTGATTACTGTTAACTCCTTAGTCATTAAGTCTCTTAGCAGTCTATTTGGTAAGATGTATGGTAAAAGAACTTCATTTGTTTAACCAGAGTGGACCCCTTTCTCTATATTTCTTGCTTGCACATGCACACTGTTACTATTAGTATTAGTAACACTATTAGTTATTAGTATTCACGGACTTTGGGAAAGAGAAACAGGAAATCTGAGTGACAAGGGAGAGGAAAGTCAAGGGGAGAACTCAGAGAAGAAGCAACACTCCTGAGATATCATAGATGTGTGGACAAAGAACAGATGCACATCACACATCTATTCCCCTTCTCATCACAAGACTCAGCATTGCCACCATAAAAGTCAGCCTCTGGTCAGGCATTCACACACTTAATGAACTTCACACACAGCAGTGTGAAGTGAAGACTATGGGGAAAAATAGAAAGCCAAGAGCAAAAAAGGTTTTGTTGAACTATTCACCTTATTCCAAAAAACAGAGAAGGTTCCTGAAGTGTAATTGAACCAATGTGATTTTTCCATTGGCAAACCAGCCAGCATAAAATTGTGAAGGTACAAACATGCATATCGAGGGAAGAGGAGTGAATTATTTTAACATATGATATTTCAGTTCATATAAAATTGAATTTTAGATTGTTTTGAACTTTGTGTATTGAATTTTACACTGTGCTTCAGTAGACTCCTCTAGCAAAAGCATGTCTACTGTGATGAATCCCAGCACTACTGGGATTTTGGATTTAGTCACTTTCTGTACGTAAGCGCAGGCAGCTTGAAACTTTGACGCGAAACTAATTTATAAATATATTTTGAGTGCATAGCTTGTGATTGAAATACATTATTAATGTGCTTTGCCAGTTGATGGAGAAACCGTATATTACCAGACTAGTTGTTGCAAGGAGCAGGTTAAACAAAGGAGGGAAATAAATTGTTGTCTTCTTGGCCTATGATTGAAGTGTAGGAATATCTCTTACTCCTTTTACACCACAGAGATGTTTCATTATAATGAGGCCTGCCAGAATTGCAAAATGCTTTGAAGGAACTGTGATCTTTTATTTTTAAGTCATTAACTTTCCAAACACATTGTTTTAACTGTACATTTATATTATTCTGAAAGGATGTAATTTACCTGTAGAGGCAAAGTTTGAACATCCCTTTTAAGAACTTAGTCATGGGCAACCATTATGTATTATTTTATATTGACCAAAACAAAGCCTATAGATCCTGAGCAGAAACTAACATTAATCCCGGTAAATCCTACTTAAAGAAGATGGTCATTAACATTATTAAATCCATATGCCATTAGAGGAACCAGCAGCAGCACAGGAACAATGGTGACATTATTTATTAGTTGTGTCCAAAATGAAAACATAACCATAATGTCTCTATTCCCTGGGCTCCCATATTGTTTAATTGGGTGCCATCACAGTCCAGGAATTGATTTCCAAGTAGGAGTAGTTCCCTGTGTTTGCTCCAGCAACATGATTAAGAAAAAACTGGACAGGTCCTGGAAAGTCTGCTTTACCTGCTGTCCTTGATTTACTAGCTCCATTCCCATCAGCTTTGCAGTATGACTCCTCAAGAAATACCTTCATAAAGCAGATGACACCTTGCTGGCAAGTCTGGGGCTGCAGCCAGATCCCTGCAGCAGTGAACTGCACTGATCAGCACACTCACTTGTCCCAGGAGCAGTCTCCTGGCTCAGCTCAGGAGCTCTCTAGCTGTGCCATGCCTGTCAGGCTGCTCGCACTTTCTGTCCTCATGCGCATCATCTACTGGTAGCTAAAAGTGCTTTATACAATTCCTCATGATCTAAAGGTCTCAGACCAGACCTTGCACAGTTTATAACACAGAAGAGCTTTCTGGGAGGTGGGCACTATCGCAATCAATGTCTGGAAGCCATCCAGAGCATTGCAGACTTTCTGCAGGGCAAACACTGAACAGCACTGCTATCTCTGAACAACCAGCTACATCTTGAATGTACATTTGTACTGTTTGTGTGGTGCATGCACAAACACTTCCACATTGCTGAATAAAACAGCACTGGGGGTGCTTTAGAGCACAAAACCCCAGTTTCCCATGCTGCAGAACTGCTGGTTTGGTCCCAGCTCTCACTGTAGGGCATCAAATTAAATCGCTCTAAGGCAAAATCCAGACAAGCAGCCATTCCCACTCTTCAACACGACTGATGGCACAGCCAACAAGGAGAAGCCTCTGGGGCTGCATCAGTTTTGTAAATTCAAGTGTGCCCAGGAATGTTCTTGGCACCGGAATAGTTTATTATGCCAGAAAATTGTCAGAGGTACCTGGCGCTAGAGTTATAGTATTTTGGGGAAAGCAAGGCACCTCCTCTTAAGGACAGGTGCTGCAGCCCTTGCTGCTTGCAGAAACCTATTTCCCTATCTACTTGCCTGAACAGCAAATCTATTTGTTGTTGCTGTTGTTGTTTTTCCTCAGTAAAGTGCATATGTGCTGTACATAGTTAATGTGCACATTGTATTTGTTTGTTGAATTAAGAGACTGACAGGTCTAGAGAAGCTGCTGTGGACACAAAGAAAGGCATGGCAGGGGAGACCACTGTGGGGCAGAGGCCAATGTCAGGAAAGGCATGGAGACAGGAGAGAACTCTGCCTTGTGAGCATGGTGGTGGCAGGGTGTTGGGGAGCTCAGCTTGCCAGTGGCAGTGGGTGGCCCACCAAACACAAGGCCCTGCGGGGCAGCTGCCTGCCTGGCAGCCCCATACATGTGGGAGCACCTCCTGGCCTGCTGTCATGCATGGCCTTGGGAGGAAAAAGGCCGCATGTGCTTCTCCCTACAAGAAAAGAGAGAGATGTTGGGAGTATAAGGGCAGTCAGGTCTGTTCCTGGGAACAGCAAATGGCTGCAAAGGCACTAGGAGGAGAATGATGCCCTTTACAGGCATTACTATTGTCATTAACAAATTACCAACTCTGCCCTTGGCTATCCCAGCAAGCAATACAGCCTCTTCCCCCTCCTCCCCAACAAACCATGCAGGGCATGCTGCATGCACTGTGGTACCACACTGTGAAAGTACTGCTCTGAGGCGTGCAAAGCAGCCCTCCCATTGCTTGTGTGGATTTCAGGGCTAGCAACAGCAACTCTGCCCAAAGGACACTGTAGGGATGTGCTGTGATCCAAAGAGACAGGTGCTTTACTGGCGACACAGAGGATATGGCCCAGAAACAGGATGTTCTTCCAAGATCCCCGCTACAGGAAGATCACATTCCAGGCTGTGAATAGAAGCCATTTCCCAACCACTGTGCAGGAACAAATTTCAGAAATGCAAGTGAATTCGGGCTGGGAGGGCTGGCCATTCAAAGCACCAAGCAAGTGCACTTTGTTGTAGTTACTGTGACTATCCTGAGCTGCCCTGGATGGTTGACTTGGACAGTGGTATCTTCTCACTGCCTGTCTCACCAAGACCTAGGAGCTACCATACAGCCAGATCACCTTTCCAAAGTCACCACGTCCCAGCTTGGGATAGCCAAAGAGCACTCAGGAAAGAGTTGCAAACCATTGTTGAGGCCATTTCCTAGCCCACTTCAGCCGGGAGCAGAATTATGGTGCTTCTCCTCTGACCTGCCATTCTGTTTAATCCACTTTAAGCTTCCTATGGTGCATTTATGACCAGAGACCTATAAGCGTTTTCTCTGGAAGCTGTGATCCTAAATAGCTATTTGAGACTGAGGGAGTCAGATCAGACTAATCCAATCGCACAGAGAAAGTCATCCTGTCTCCCATCTGTTTATAGCAGAGCTCACTTCTATTTGTGAAGATGGAGGATGTCTTAGGGGTTGCATGCTGACTAACCAGATGGAGTGGCAGAGCAAAGACAGCAGGGTGAGGGCAATCCCTTGAGCAAGAATATCTTGGGGGACTCCGGGGTCCAGCTAATGCAACATCTTTGAAGTTGTATAATGGCTTGAATGCTTTTCTTGTGCAGTAAGAATGTGTGATCCTATGACCCTGATCATCTTCAAACTGCTCCTGGTCATATGGAATACGTTTATAGTCAATGCAGAGCTTCTACTGCCTCATTGAAAAGGCAATACCATAAAGATTAGACAAGATGTAGGACCCTAGCCTGTTTTCTAGCATATCTTCTCAATACTAACAGAAAGAAAAGATGATTGAAATTATAAATCTGGGGCTTCTTATCTGTGTGAGACCCTATTAAACAGGAAAATGGCAAAAAACAAATTTCTCATGTTAATTAAGTCAACAGTTTTCCATCATTAACTTAGTGTCTGTTACAGAATCCTCAGAAGAGAAATATGGGAGACATTTTGCAAATGGCAGACAAATGGCAATCAAATTGCATCCAGAAGGGCTTATTTGGTAATCAACTTCTCTTTAAGGTCTAGTCTGGGGCTATATGTATGTAAATGTTTGCATCTGATGGTTGTTGACATGTAGATAGTTAATAAATAAATAAATAAAAAGAGAGACTTGACACTGAATGGTGCATGCTTTGTTAATCCTAGGACATGCAAGACGAAGTTTTGTCTCATAAAGTGGAACAGCAGTTTATTAGCCAATTGAACCAAATTGACATTTGATCTAGCAAAGCAGCATTCTCACCTGCTAGGAAACAGCACCATATCTGAGCTGGTTTTCCCAATCAATACTTCAGAAAGCATAGCAGAAATGTTGCATCCACTCAGGTATCCCAGGGGAGTAATGGCTGCAACCTGAGATTTATCAGCTGAAACAAAGATGGAATCCATTATCAGGATATGATACTACAAAATGTGTCAGCACCAGTGAGCAGACTTTGGATTTGAAGACAAATCATTCCCACCAGTTTCTCTTTGGTCCCTTCAGAGCAAACCAATTAACTGTGTCAGAGAAAACAAATTTAGGGCTCTCTCAGGAATTGTTCTCTATAAACTATAAACAACCCAGCCAAAATAACAGCAGTTTGGCTACTTCTATGAAATGAAGATCTCCAAAAGCATCCTGAGGGACTCTGCACATTCACACACTCCATGTGCCCTCAGGACATATATGTGACGTGTCCACATCACACATATGCTTTGCTATTATGCAGTATGAACACTGCTTCTGAAGCTGGTTCAGTCTTGCCTACAGATGTCCACCCTGAATCAGGAACCTGCAGTGGTCAAAAAGAGCTGTACAGTCCCAGCAGTGGTGTCAAATGTAGGCCTCTGACAGTGGCCAGAGATGGTGGCCTCTCAGGCCTCCATCACAGCAATGCATACAGCAGGGCCAGGGTGACAAGGCCCCAGAGGGTATGGCAAAGCTCTTCTGCCCCGACACAGGCTCCACAAGGGGCATGTGGCTACAGGATAGCAGGAATACCTCCTGGCAGAGCACTTCAGGTTCAGACCTTTACATCTACAAGTACTGAGCCCTCTGTCATTCATCCAGATGTATAGTGCTACCTGGGCCCCAAATGCCCATGTTTTGGTGGGACATGGCTAAGAGATATAGTCAGACAGGTTAGTCCATCACTTGGCAGCCAGTTTCCTCCACGTCATGGAAAACCAGTGCCTAGAGAGTGGTGAGATATGTAACCTTATAGCACCAACCTTATGGCAGCACACCTGGTGCACAGAGTGCACAGAGGCTAAGCAACAGGCTTGAGCACTTGGTAAGGTTCTTTGGGCAGAACACGTGATAAAGATTTTTCTGATGCAGTCAGGGGACAGGCTTGAGCAAGGCAGATAGGAGACACTGTTCTCAGTGTGACAGGGAGTGAAACTTGTGTCCTGGAGAAGGCTTTAACAATGGTGACAGCTCCATGGTGACTGTTCTGATTTTTGTTTTGTTAGAGCAATATCAAAGAACAAATCTCCCCTGAGGAAGCTGATCAAATGATGTCCATCCCACTGACTCAAGTTCTGGAAGCCAGCAGAAGGCTTTGTATTAATTCCTATACTTTGGACAGGCGGGAACATTCAGTTCAGGATTGCTGCATTTATATGTAAAGTAATATATTTGCAGAAACCCATAGTTCAGTAGAAAAGCAGCAAACCATGAAAACTGAACACCAAAGGGGGAATTAAAGAGAATGATGCCTACAGCCAGCATCAGGGCTGGTACTGCAGGCTCTTTGGAGTTCTGCGGGGGACTCCAGCCATACCCTACAGCTTTAGTACGCTGACTGCTTTACGAGGATAAAAGACTGCTCCTTACCTAGACATCAAAGAGAAAATGTGTACAAGGAATGCTAGAGGGCCTGAAGTGATGTTAATACAAATTACAGAGCATGAAATCTTATTCCTAAATCCTGCTAAGACACATATAACAATTTTATAAGTTAGAATTTTTAGAGCAATCTGAGCACAAAAAAAGTGAAAGAAAGATAGCTTGAGAAAAATGATCATGGATGACAGGCAGTAAAAGCAATGAACTTTTCACCTCAACATCTAGAAATGATCACAAAAGATCACCCAGCTACAGGTATTGAAAATCAGGCTAAAGGTTAGTTCTAATATGTTCAGAGTAGGAAGATAAATTAAATACCTCTCCTTGACATATCTCATATATATTTTTCCTCATTAGTAATTAAATCCTCATTAGTAATAAAAATTAAACAGAAGAGCTTTGCCTTGATATTGAACTCCTCTGTGTGCTCAGCAACCTATCCACACAGCAAAGTATTTTCTTCCATGTAACTTCTCATCTGAAGTTTGGATGAGATTTATTTTGGATATTTGATGATTATTCTAAAACACTTAAATATCTGAAAATCATAATACACAACTCTTTTATATTTATAACAATTATAAAAGTTATTTTTTGGTTTCATGTTTCATTTTGATCATAATAATTTAAAACTGACTTGATGTAGCTCTTTATTAACATTTTTAGCAAATTTCTTTTGTAAATCTCTTCTTCACAGCACTTGGTTTCTCTGGAGTTAAGTCCTTGAACACTTGTGGTTTCAAGTTCCTGTCAAGGGTTCAGCAAAATGTTCTAGGGAAATAAATTTTGTGAGCAGAATTCACTATAAACACTGAAATTTCCCAAAGTCTTCTGACTTCAGAAACTTGGGACAAGTTGGAGCAACAATACTTCCTTGATTAACGTTTAAGTGATTAGAGTAGAGGTTGTGAACTGTTAGATAACTGTCTTAACTTGAACTGTAGGAAACATCACTTCTTTTCTGTTTGACTTGTTTTTCTTTTCCCCTCACCCCTTAGAGCATTGCAGGGTGTTTGATGTTTGGAAGTAATTATGGTTGCTATATTACAGACAGTATTAATAACTGATAAGCTGGAATATAAGACTTCCTTTCATGCAAGACCGTTTCATGATGTCTCAAGTGGGAGCAAATGAGAGGAGAAAGAGGATCATAGAAGAGGGAGGGAAGAAGGAAGGGAGGGAGGGAGAAGAGAGATTCTTGGTCTATTAAAATGCTTTCATGGGTTCCATGACAAGCAAAATAGTCCCAGATAATAGTGGGGAACAAACCAGATCTCCAGTCACAGAATAAGTTTTACAAGACAGAAGCATAGAATGACACCTAGCTGCCTAACCTCAGGGAAAATCTCTGCCCATATCCCAAACCTGCCTATTAAATTAAGTAAAAAGGTTGTGGCTAAGACATATGAAATAACATTTTTGAGACTCCAGCATCTCTTGCCCCTGCATACCTTGCAGTTTCTGAGAAACTGTCTTTTCCCCAAAGAAGAATAGAAAATATCCTAGATTTTAAGCTGTGTAAAAATTCTATAGCAGATGAATTATCTCTCAGTTTTTACTTCCTTATGCACAATACGTAACTTTCCCAGCAGCTCTCTGGTGTTCCTTTCTCCACAGACCAATTCTTATTTTCTCAGTTCTTCTCCTGCCATGTATCCCAAATAGAATACAATGGAGTAGGATAGGATAGGATAGGATAGGATAGGACAGGACAGGACAGGACAGGACAGGACAGAACAGAACAGAACAGAACAGAACAGAACAGAATAGAATAGAATAAAATAGAATAGAATAGTTCAGTTGGAAGAGAACTACAAATGCCATCTGCTGATTCTGCAGCTGTAGCAGCAGATTTGGACAATTTGGGGCTATAGTGACTGAGCTCATCAGTCTTCATTCTCCAGCATTTTTCAGCATAAAATTCACTGAGTCTTTTTAAATGTGAAGCGTGTGCAATTATGTCCTTAAATTTCCCTCCTTCCTGACTTGCCTCCATGTCTCTGGTCTCTGAGCATTTTACCACACAGTGAAGGGCGGAGAGAAGCAGGTTGGAAAAAGACAAGCAATTCTTATGGCAGTCTCTGCACAAATTAAGTATTTCTAAGCAATACTTCCATGAGCTCAATTCAGAGGAGCAAGAGCTCTTCTGAGCTCTGAAGAACATTCCCACAACAGTCCTTGGACAAACAGCCTTGTTCTTATCGTACCATTTCTCCTCAATGAGATGCTCTGCTAACTGGCTGAGTATTTTCATTCACTGCTTTTTCTTCAGCTTTGCCTACTCATAGCTCAGCTGTGAAGAAATGCAGCTGCCCCTGAGAGATCCTTGTTTGCTTTTTGCTTTTATGGAAAAGCCATTTCCACTGTGTAAATAAAGGGCTGCTATTTCCCACACAAACAGCTGCTTTCAAAATGGGAAAAAGAGGGCATATCAAGTGGAGTATCTTTCTGCATCACTGATGTATCTAATTAGAGCCTTTGGTCTCCACTTCATACCAATTTTACCCTGGTGTAGTGTCACATAGATCTGAAGGAAGGCTGATTTAAAAGCCTTGGCCTTCCTAATCAGAGGGTACCCACAGCTACTACTGAGTTTATGCCTTGTCATACTGCAGCACAAAATGTATGCACAACACATATATTTTTAAGCTCTGTGGCCAGCTCAGAAGATGCATGGCTCTCTTGTGATAATTAAGATAAATACATAGCATTCCACCACAAGACTGTATCACCAGGTTAAAATAAATAATTGAGATACTAACAGAAGTGACTTCCACTAATGGCCTACTGTCTAAGCTAGCTCATGCATCATCAAAAGACGGTCATCAAAGAAATCACTCTGAAATGGGTCCAGGTCTTGTGATTATGGTGAAGGTTTGTTTATCTAGCTATTCTAATTCTGCTAAAGTGATATATTTTCACTTCATAAGTTCATGCTAAGCATCCATCTTTCATTTGTTGTTTGTTTGTTTGCTTGTTCATTCATTTCCACAAGCACCAAGTGCACCCTCCCACTCCTCTTTTAGGACTTTTACCATTGCCCCAGTGCTCTGTACATCTGATTCAGATTCAGTGTCCCTGTTTTTAAGGCTTGTCATGCATACGCCTATGGCAGTGAACTTGCTTTCTTTTATAAACCATTGCTTCTTATTAGTGTTTTCATCTTCAGCTCAAAAGCTGTGCACTTCCTTTCTTGCTGCCTTACAAGTCTGAAATGCCCACCCTACATCTGTTCTAGTTACATGGGTCTTCCGCTGTCGCTAATCTTCTGCTGTTTTCTTAAATTAAATTATTAGGCTGGTTTCAATGCAATCAAAAGCTAACAAAAACTTTGTCATATAACAATCATTCTCTTCTCTGGTTTTCCAGACACATCAAATCAGAAATCTTGATCTTTTTTGCTGCTTGTGGACCTTTACAGCCAACCCCAAACTTTTAACTTGCCAGTAAGGTATATAGAGCAAATAGATGTGGTTTCTTTAATTCCTGAAAAGATATTTTAACCCTTCTCTTGCCATCCTTTGTTTGAAGTGGAAGAAAGAAGTGTCTGAAAAAGGGCTGTATGCAGCCTATTAAAAATAATGTTAAAGATGAGACATGGGAAAGGTCTGTCAAGTTAATGAAGTTCTTTTGGAATTATTATTAAGAGACCATGATCTTCCATTTTCTTAATTAGAGTCTGAAGACTCTTCTTTCAGATGACCAATTAAAAATTATACAGACAGTGCTATTCTGGATTTACAAAAGACTCTGTAGTAACCATAGTATAACTATCTCATAGCAGTGAATACATGAAGTATATACATAAATAATCTGCAATATGCATACGATTACATATAAATAATGTGTATGCATACAAGTAATGTTAACACTGAACACCAAAAATTTCAATGCCCCATTTACATGATGAACCTCCATAAAAAAGAACAGCATTGCAATGTCACATTGTCTCAGACTGTCAAGTCTGGGATTTTGCTCAGTTTCACAAAACACTTCTGAAATTCCAAAGCCATCTCCAAGAGTCAAATGTGTGTGAAACAAGATATTTGAAGGGAAGGGCACAGAACAGTGCCCATGTTCATCTTTAGAGTGTCTATTTCTAGACACTCTAAAGATGAACATGGGTGAGATCTGAACACGATTCAAATAGATTGAAATATAAAAAATACACTTTTCTATTTTTTTTATTGCCCCTTACAATTCATTCTTTTGATTTGCTGTCTTGAGCAACATTATGTTAATTAACAATACATAACGTCATTTTAGAAATATTTGTAATTATCTTGTCCTGTTGGGTTTATAATTAAAGTTGAGTTATGGCTTTAAGCAAGGGTCTTGAGAAATGAATCTCTGCTACATATTCAGACAGGTTTTCTCAAGTTAACCCAGACTGGCACTGCAAGAAAATCTTCATAAATATCCATGCACAATAACGAGGGATGAGGCATAACTTTCCACCCAATAAATGGGACAAAAGGGTAATATCAGCATTCCCAACTGACCCCAAACTGCCTTATATGTTGGTTATTGCTTGCAGATGCCGAAATTCATGAGCACATCAGTATCCTTATGGGCTAGCAGGAGAAAAGTCTATCCAGAAAGCAGAAGGCTTGGTAAATGCCAGTGCAGTGAGTCAGCCAACATACATTTATTTCTATAAATGTTAAAGGACTAAGGAACCTTGCCAGAAAGAAAGGGGATTTTAAAATAATAGCAGAAATAAATAATAGCAAAGATAAATATAGCAGTATCCCATTACAATAAACCAATTTGCAGACCAGTGACAGAAAATACCTGATGATGACACAGACACAGCCCTTATAATACTCCTTAGGACTGTCAGTAGGAGAGGGGCAAAACTTTCATTATTCTGTCATTTGCCCTTTCTTGTAAAAAACAAGCAGCTAGATACTGATAGAGGATGTATTTATATCAAAGATACTCTGAAGGGAACACGAACAATAACCTCCATATTCATCCACATCCAAAGACAATCCTCTAAATATTTTAGAGTAGAGTAGTAAATAATAATAATATATATTTTTTTAAAAAAAAAAAAAAAAAGGAAAACAGAAGAGAATTTCGGTGAGGCCATAAAGGTGGACTTTGATAGCCAGCAGCTTGTTGGGACAGGATGTGAATGGTGTTGAGAGGGTGAAGGATTTTGAACATAAGAACTATATTTTCCATGCTAGAACTACTCGAGAAATATCCTGGGATTGATATACCCCATTTCTCCAGCACTTTTTTAAATCATTGAATTGCAAGCTCAAGAGAGTGAGATGATATAATGAATCAGAATCATTAAGGTTGTTAAAGACCTCCAAGATCATCTGGTCCAACCACCTCCCTACCACCAGTGTGACCCACTAAACCATGTCACTAAGCACCACATCCAACCTTTCCTTAAACACCCTCAGGGATGGGGGCTCCACCACCTCCCTGGGCAACCCACTCCAATGCCTAATCATCACTGTATCTGGCATTGTCCAGTTGGGAATCGACAGGCTAATTAAATACATATAGTGACATAGGCTGCTTCAGATACTTAAAGATATTTTAAAATGTTGTAATGAATTGAAAAAAAAAAAATCCAGGAGAAAATCTTAAGACCCAGAGATAAGAATAAGTTAATGCAAAAATGCAAAGTATTCTTATTACTAAAGCTCTTCTTCTTGGTAAATGAAACAGAAAGCAGATAGGAATGTGGTTCCTTCAATTTTGCTGCTAAGCATCAAAATATATATATTTCCACACCTCATGAGAAAATACTTGAAGCAAATGGGATCACTCATGAAACTAAGCCAATGTAAAGAGTGTAAATGAGAGCTTAGGCAGACAACATAAGAAAAAGTCTCATAGGATGACCACCCCATAGGGACAAGAGAGATCTGATAACTAGCACAGATATGGGAGAGAACGGATATCACAGAGTAATACTCAAACCAATAATAGAAAAGCAAAGAAAATTACTACCTCAAAGACCTGTCCTTTCTTTAGTTAAAAACAGAAGATAGACAATGCCCTGGTATCTTATGTTGCAGAAAAGAAAATGAATTCTTTTACAGTATTTTTAATGTGTGCATTCATTTGTTTATTTATTTAACAAAATCAAACAATGAGAAGTAGCTTAAGTCCTCTTAAATAGCAGTTTGGATAGTTCAGATGCCTAAAGAAGGGAGAAACTGGACTAGCTGCTTTCAGCATGAGCCGATTTTATTAATAAATGTTGACACAGAGATTCTTGCCAATATGTTTGGCAAATAAAAAAAATAAAAAAATAAAAAAAAAAAAGAGAGAGAGAGAGAGAGAGAGAGAGAGAGAGAGAAAGTGAGTATATCAGGGTTATGTGCAGCCAGATAAACCAGGATTTGTACTTCACTGATTTTCCACAGCATGCAGTAAGAAGACCCTTTAGCAACACCTAATTTTCAGAAGAAAACTTTCAGGGTATTTTAGGTTCTGTCTACATGACTGCCTATCCTGTTCTCACGCACTGAGAAGTGGGTGATAAGCTGTCTTTGTGGCATTTGATCCCAGACATTCAAAAGCTTATTGGTATATTCATAGTAAACACAAATGCATTCTTGCCTAAAGCAGATAAAAAATCTTTTGACCAAGTAGAACAGGCTCTGAAGTACACAGACTGCATAAAAAAAAAATATATCTCTGAGGATACGTTGAGGATTTTAATTCCATTTTAAGGATTGCAGAACTTCTGTTTTAGAGAGTGAAATGATCTTAAATAGATTTAAGCTAATAAAAAGTACCTGGCAGGGTGCTCTCTTTCCCGCATTGGGACATGTATCTGAGCCACAAAAACTGTCATCCTTGTTTCCTTATTTACTTATTTTACATCCTTAATTACTGAATATTCTAGACCTTCCCACATATGGAACAATTGCAGCTTTGCAAAAACCCAGATTGCAGCTTTATGTAGACAATTGCTACTTTTTGTATAACGCCTTCTGTTTTCTTTGAAAGCAATAATATCTTTGTTAGATCTTTGGTTCAATTTCCATTTCATTGCAGATTCCCCAGTCATCCACACAACCTAGTGGTGGATTATCTCAAACATGGGGTGAACCAGGCAGTCCCTGGCAGGGAATCTTGGTGTTTGGGGGAGAATCTGATCATGTTTCACTCCTGCGACCTGAGGTTGCCCTCTGGTAACATCCCACCAAATCCTCTGAGTCATTGATCTTCTTGCCATTGGCCAAGGTATTGAAAGCATTTCAGAATTTGTGTGAAGTGAAAGGGAAATCTCAGTGTGCTTTACCAATCAAAATATCACATCACAGAATACCTGTAAAATGATCCTTTAAAAGGCATAGTAGATAGTAATCCAAAGAATGTGATGCTCGTCTGTGTCACCAGACAACTAATGCATCTGGTATCTTAAGAATGAATGAGTAAACCCCTGATTTGGAAAAAGGAAACAAATAAAATAAAATAAAATAAAATAAAATCCCTGTTCCAACAACAGTTGAGTATGTGCTTTCTGCTCTAACTTTTTCATGGCTGAGAAACAGGCATAGCTATTCCTTTACTCTTCATAATACTCTATGCCCCTACCACCAAGGCAGCAAAGGTACAATCTATCAACTTACTGAGTTGTTAGTCAAATTTAATTTGTTGATTTCATTTTTTGTAGTCATTTATACCATGACACAGATGATCATTAATTTCTCCTTCTGACAATTGATGGTTACAAGCACAAGAGTTTATTTAATGATCCAGTCTTCCCCTGTGAATATTCCAGCCATTACTATTCTAGTCAGACCTAGCAAGTACTTTGACAAATTCAGTGCATCCACAAACAGCTTATTAAATTCTGTTAAAATGACATTTGACATTACCAAAATGTGTTGCTTTCCTTTAAACAATCGTGAAGGCCAAGTTCTTTGAGAACAGAGCTCTGCTACTGCATCTATCACTCAAACATCACCCTACTTGAGCATGGAATGCTGTGCTCTGCACTCAGTGCACGGAAGTCCCCATGAAGACAAAAGATGGGGCACATCTACTTGGCTGGGACAGAGGAAAGTGATCTGACATGTTGGGAGCACTATGCTGGAATGCCAGAGCCGTGCCCATGTGTGGTTCTCAGCTACAGAAGCAGCATCTCTGCTCACATGAGTGAGACAGCTGAGAAGCACAGTGTGTCATCTTAAAGGCAGCACCACATGAAAAACAGGGACTCACCAGCTCAGGTGAGCACAACCCTACTGCCTGGTGTGCATACAATGCAGTGGTGGCGGTTTGCCTAAGTCCACACCGAAAATCGGAGATGGATCACAAAGCTGAAGCAGATAACTACTGGAAAATCTTAACCTGCCAGCCACCAGCCTTTACTTCCTCTTTCAAAGGAGAGTCATAACTCTGAGGGTCATAAACTATCATGGGAGTTGGTGGGTAGAGTAGAGCCTTACAAACAAGGCATCCCCAGTCTTTCTGGGGCAGGGTTGTCCAAAGCTGCTCAGCAGGGCTTTCACTCACTGACACAACTCAGCAACAGTGGGAATAAGATTGGGCTAATGCTGAACATTTACAGAAATTTAACTGAGATTTTTAAAGCAAAAATTTATAAATATCAGTTTATTAACAGTCAAAGGTATTTAGGAAAATTACAGGAATGTTCACAGTGAGGACTTTTCTGAGGCTGTGACAGACTGACCCAAGCCTCCTGGATCATGGTTTGCACCAAAGATGCTCTGGTGCTGTTATTTCAACAAAAGTTTTTATATGTTTCCACCACAGTTTCAAGTTAAACTTTACTGTTAACTTGAGTTGAAAACACAGATTTGACAAACAACTGATTAGGTCATTATACTTACTGAAGCCAGTTCAGATTTCTCCCAGGTATTTTTTAAAATTCTGGTGTCTGTTGTCTGTTATCAGCATCAGCGTAGAAATTTCCCCACTGTGCCTGAAGAATATTTATTTTATGAGTGTCTGGTCTGCTGTATAGTTTACCCAGCTCCATCTAGCCCTTTTACTGCCGTATTCTGATGCATTCCAAGTGACTTGGAAGATGGAACTAGCAAAAGTAGTACCTTATTTAGCAATTGAGTAACAGATAAAAATTGCAGTCATTTTTTATCTTTTTATTTAAGTGCACAAATGTGTGGAATCCTTTGCTTTTCAGTGAAGATTTCTTCTAACTCTCATTTTAGAAATATTCTACTTATTTCATTTTAAATCATATTCAGTCTGCATAAAATACAGCCCTGAAAGCTTCATTTAAAATAGTTGTGTTCATCTGAAGCATTTGCTTTTACCATGACCAATGGCAATAACAAAATTAAGAAAAACTCTTTATAAATAGACACTACCTGTAAAATCATGATTCCTACTAAAGCAGAGCAGCAGGTCCCTTTGCTTCCCTCCCCTTCTCAGCAGTGTTACTCCTCAGGTAGGAGGTGTGAAGCATTTTTTGGACTATTCTTCCCAGTTACATTAAGCGGAGGTAATAAAAAAATAAATGGCACTTTCATGATCATATTATTCTGGATTCACATTCCAAGAAAGAAACCTAGAAAATTCTTCAGTCCAGGCTATATACGAATAAATAATATACATAAGATATATGAGAAACACCCAGAAACAAGCCAGAACTGTTTTGTGTCAGAACATTTTTATTAATGTGGTGTACAAACATTTCTCTTTCCCATCATGATCTCATATCATTCCAATACTATAAAGCAACACATAAAAATGACTATCAGAAAGAAACGCTGGGGGGAATAAAACCTTTTTGGGATGATATCCTACCTACTCCACCAACCTCATTTCTCCGGGTTTGGTGTGGTATGTGTGGTATGAGTGCAAAGGAGTCTCTTTTCCTTGGTGTGACCCCAGGAGGGGTGTCAGACGGTGATAAATCTGCCCAGGGTCAGAGCAGGAGGTCCATTTCTGGCACACACAAAGGGAGGAAGCACGCAGCTGAGTCCAGGAGTCACCATGGTCTGCTGGTCCAGCTTCTCCCACCAGACAGGGCTGCATCTGCTCCCCTAGAGCTCCCACTGCTTGGAGTAGGCCAATGAGGAGAAGACTTCAGTTTTTTTTCTAATGGTGGCTTCTTTGTCATCCTGCAGGAGTGGTGTTCTTCCCCTCAGGAATGTGTACAGAAGGGATGTCATCCTGGTGCTACCCTAAAAGTACATACCTGCTGTCTATTGATGACCCCATAGAATAAAACCCAATGAGTCTGAGAGCTCTCCAATGGCTGATTGTGAAAATTAGGTGTGAATTCTGGATGAAGACTTCCATTATGTGTGCAACAGGATCAACAGATAGCAAGACCATCTCCCTGCAGCAGTTCAAAGAAAAATATTTATTTTGACCAATTATTGTTGAGGGTCAGAAGAAAGATGCTCTGGACTTCATTGTTTTCATCAGCCATCTGGGTTCTTAGGCAGGTAATTCAACAGAATAAGTTCATCCAGCATCAGAAGGGCCCAGTGGTTTTTTTTTTAAGGGGATTAGATAGCCATCACTCATAAAAATGTTACACTCAAGAACCAGCCCAATCTGCAATTTGCAATGGTTTGTTTGACTGTGGGCACACTGGAATTCACTGATGTTTATGTTGGTTTTAGTAGCCACAGTAATCAAGCAAAAGATTAAATTAATCCACTGAGGAGGAAATGAAGCAGCCAATACATGTCAAGATATTGTTAATAGAACAGACCTCTTCAGAACCTTACAAATTTGTCCTTGATATGGTGTAGGGAACTGTTCAGATATTCAAAAAAATTCCATGGACTCAGTACGCAGTTTTGTATAGAATGTTCTGAAGTGCCAAAAAATGATTTAGGACCTGTTTCTCAAGAACAACGCCTGTAATTTCAACAGTACAGTTGCTTTAAGCTGGTATTTTGCTGAAAACAAGACTATCCATCTAATGAATGGGACTATTTGTGTGAGAGGAGTTGGATTGGTTTCAAAAGTGGTTTTGAACTATAAGCAAACTGGTTTAGTTACAATTAGCAGCAAGCTTTGAAACTGAAAAGGAGTAGATGATGAAACCTAAGCAAAAAATAAAGTACATTTCATCTGATTAATTATCAATTTGTGGTACTCCAAAATATGCATTTATAAAGTGTTTTTCCATAACATTTGCATTGGCATGATGTTACATTAAAGATTAAAAACAAAACAAAACAACAACAAAATACCGTGAGATTTCACTATTAAAAGGTCCATGGGGTCATCTGATACCGTGCAAGAGCCAGTAATGATCACCACCTGAGAAACAGATGTATATAATTCAGCAAAATACTTCCTTGAGGTTCATGTCATCATTCATTAGAAATTAAGTTTACTTTAGATGATTAAAGCACAAATTAATTTTCAGCAATAGACTAACCTGTAAATTGTAATAATACAACCTTGTTTTTGACTAGGTATGGAGGTTTTTCTTGGGACAGAAATCCCCAACCTTTCCAACAGAGAACGGAGAGCAAAGGAATGTTCAGCCAAAGATGATGAATGAAGAGTAGCTTATTTAATGTGGAGAAGAAAGCGGCACTGCTAGGTCAGCACAGAGATAATATAAGGATCAGACTGTCTTTATGTTGCTTAGCCAGACAGTCACCGTAAAATGAATTGATATAGCAAGGATCTGGTACAATGCTTTTTCGATTCCAGTTCAGCAAAGGATCAAGTTTATTCTTGCATTCAAACACATTTTAATTCTTTCCTGTATCGTGGTGGTGTGGTCTAACCCAACAGGCAGCTAAGCCGCCGCTTGCTCACTCCCCTCTCTCTTCCAGTGGGATGGGAGAGAATATCAAAAAAGATAAAAGTGCAAGAGCTTATGGGTTTAAACAAGGACAGTTTAATAAGAAAGAGGAAAACAAACAATAATAATAATAATAATAATAATAATAATAATAATAATAATAATAATAATAATAATAATAATAATAAAGATGCATAATGCAATTGCTCACCACCAGATGACAGATGCCCAGCCAATTCCCAGCAGCCCCCTGGCCTACTGCCCCCTGTTTCATTGTCCTGCAGGATGCCATCTGTTATAGGACATCCCTCTGGTCAGCCTGGGCTGGCTGTCCTGGCTGTGTCCCTTCCCAGATCCTTTTGCATCCCCAGCCTCCTTGCTGGCAGGGCAGCATGAGAAGTCCCAAAGTCCTTGACTCAAAGCATGCACTGCTCAGTAACAACTAAAGCATCAGAGTTATCAACATTATCTTCAACCTAAATACAAAACACAGCACCAAACCAGCTACTATGAAGAAAAACTCTATTCCACCTGAAACTGGGACTATTTGGGGCTATTTGGATTCACGTTGTGTCCTACTGCTTATAGTTTTGCAAGACAGTCTGTCTGCTGACAGCTATGCCGTAGCTGTTCCAAACTGATCTGTAGTTAAATCTGAAATAACCATTTTTGTTTGTAAGTGTAATAAACATTGAGGTAGTTTTGCAGTCTGTTCCATGTTCATCTGTAAGTACCACCAAGAGGCAAAGAAATGTGAAGATTTTCAGAAACTGTAGGTGACATGAAAACAGGGCAGAAAAGCAGTGAGACAGAACAGTTACAGAGATTCTCGTTCAGAAAGGGACATAAATGCTTAGTTTTGTGGACTTAACTGGGGTTATACAAGCGCTTAAATTTAGGCATATTTTTAATATATTTCTGGATGTGCCATAATGGGGACTTTTTCCATATGAAAGTTACATTTCAGACACTTATATAAAAATATTATCACCCATAAGCTGCTAGGTATTGCAACTTAATGTTTTCTCTTCTCTTTGAAATACAGCTAATGTGTCTCATGTCTAGACACTCTGTGGAGAATCTGGCCCTTTGATAAGGACCCTGCACTGAAATTCACATCCACGGGACCCAGCTCGATGCTGCTGCAGAAGTGAACTCTTCTTGCTAGAGTCTCTGGGCAAAGTCACAGCTGAAATACAGATATTTATGGCAAAATTAAAGTTTACAGTACTGATTTATAGCAAAGTAGTTCTTTTACAATCAAAGCAATAGTTCATGAGCTAGTACAGATACCACTCTCCTTTATGCTACAGCTTTCATCAGATTATTCACAGCACTGTTTCAGGGCATATCCTGAAAGCCTTTTTGTTGCTGCTCCTGATTACATATGTGAAAATATTACTTACAACTATTTTGACTACCCACCCTCAGAAGCCTCTGTATGGAAAAGAAGAAGAGGATGTTAGCATAGATAGCTGAGATGTCGAGACATGGTTAGATGTCTAGTCTAAGGACTAGAAGGCCCGCTATAATTTACTGAGCCATGAAATCAGTGAATAACAAATAGAAAGAAAAAAAAAAAAAAAAAAAAAAAAAAAAAAGCACAAAAGCAAGGGCAATATGCAAAATGTATGTTCTCTTCATTTATTTTGACAAGTGATTTCATTAATCCTAATATAGCAGACAGATCTGGATGATGTATTACATATTGTGGAAATACAAGCACCATGCTAGAGCTGTGTGCTTTAAATAGAATCAAAAGAGTAGTAACTAACAGCAATAGATTCCACTGGAAATCCTGCAGAATCTGTGAAAAGAAGATGTCTTAGCCCAGGCTGCTGCTGACAGCAGTCCTGTAGGTCTGGCATCCATCCTGCCCATCGCCAGAGAATCCCCAGGACAGAGAGGACGAGGAGCAAAATGCCCATATTACTGAGTTGCAACAGCCTCTCCCCAGCCATCCACCCTCCCCAGACCAGCCAACACAAAAGAAAACCGTGCTGCAAACCCAACTCTTCCAGGTAGCCCCTGTCCTGCTTCACTGGCAGGGGGCACCCAGGCCAGGCAGCTCAGAGCTCCAGGGAAGGATGGCAGCAGGGCTCTGCTGGAGCCAGCGAGCTCTGCACAGGGACCCTGCTCAGGCCACAGAGAGGGAAACAGGTGGGCATGTGGCTCTTTCCTCCCTCTCAAAAACATGGATACACTCCTGGCCAAAAGGTTAGCTGCCATACACCATGACGATTTTCCACGCACATGTAAAACATGCCACTGAAATTTCCAGCTTGCAATCAACAATTATCTAATGTTGATTATGTCTTTATAAGCCATTTATAACCTTACTATCCCATAACCCTACCACTAAATTCATGCCACAAAAAGAGGAGAAACTGCTTAGGTTGGAATTTGCAGGAGAAAACAACAACAAAAACAACAATGAAGAACAACCCTGCCTATAATTTTTTGGCCATCACCAACATCTTGCTTGTGCTGGTGCCAGACTGTATTTTCAATAATTTTACAAAAGTCAATATGTGTACAGGCTGTACCAGTTATATGGAATGCCACTGAACTCTAGTACATCTCTCATTTTGTTTGGAAGGTAAAACATATCAAATAGGAAAGGCGGGATATTTTAAAAAATGAGAAATCTTTCTGTTATAAAAATTCCTGTGGATGACCAGCTCAGTGAGGTTTCAGAAAGTTGTGTTATTGAACCAACAAAATATTGATAAATATTATCATTTACCAATTTAAAAGTTCAAAGAACTTCTGAGGGAGGGTGAAAGTAGTTTGCAGGAGATATTGTTAAGATCTGTGACTATTTTTAGGACCAAACAATTGTAATTTCACTCAATTCTATTTCAATCAGATCTGAAAAACAGATAATGTTTCCAAGACTTTCTGTGTCTAAATATAAATATTTTTTTCATTCTGCTGTATATTTCATTACAATAATGGTCAGAAGGACTTTCAGTGTATAACATGAACCATCTCATATAAAATATATTCGTGTCTGCTCTGGTCTGTTTGTAGTAAATAAGCATCTGTATCTTCAAATTCAAATTACTCTGATTTGTTTTACATAAGTAAAGTATATGCCTTGTTCTTCTGAGCAGTTTCTGAAAGTAGGATCTGTAAAGCCATAAAACTTTCCCTGTCCATTTCTTAATTTATATCTCACTGGTCTAGTTTTTGCAACATGATTTCTGTCAGAGTACCTTCAATCCAACCACCAAATCAACCTCCTTGTAAGTAACTTGAACCTCTGGTTCAGTCTCTTACAAAACATCATGCTGCATTATTCTTTTGCTGTACAGACGTGCACAAAGAAACCTTCTGAGGCTTTCTGCAACAACTATTTTTGCATTAAAGCACACTAAAAAAGAAAAATAAAAAGAAAAATAACAAAACTTTTTGGAACAATCATCTAGACCATTTGTGCTCCAGTGTGATACCCAAAGTAATAAAACATTGGTTTCTTTTAAACAAGTCCTTGAAGCTCAGTTCATCCAGGAGTCATAAAAGAAAAATAGTATTAGAGAATTTTCTGTGTATAGGGACTATCATAACCTCTTTTGTCCATCAAATTCTGTGTTGCAGGGTGATCAATAAATTTGATTACTACATTCTGATTGCTTCTGAGTTTGGACAGAATCAATGAGGAAGAGCTGCTAACCAGCTGCCGATGATGCTCTGAAGTATTCTTCTGAGGTGAAAAAATAACAGAGGAGAACTTGGAGAGCTCAGTAGCAGCAAGCAAATATTATTTCTTACCAGATATAATCTTGCTGCATCTGCCTGTGGTCACTGCCAGTAAAACAGCTTCATTTCTGAGACTGTAAATGAACGTCTCTGCGGCATCAGTGCCATACACAGGGTGCTGCATTCAGCAATGAACCCACCCACCAAAACCCACTACCCAGTAAAGCTGCAGCCCAGGGACATGTGGCATGAGCCACATGGCTTTCTGGAGCAAGGCTACTGTCCACTGGTAGGAGCAGTTTTGATGAAAACCCTTGCAAAGAAATTTAGTAGAGAAGTCCACGGAAGTCATGATGTTCCAGAAGGAGGCTAGGAACCAAACTGTGTTGCAGCAGTGACAGTTTGTTGCCCTACTCATCATTTGTTGCCTACTCAACCATTTCCACCATGACAACCTATTAAGTTGCTGTCTTCTTCATGCAGGGCTGCACAACAGGACTACACAAGGCCTGGAAATGCATGAATCCCAACAGGAGTGAAAATATTTGGGAAAATGGTGTGAAAAGTTAGTCCACTTATACTCAGTACCTGGAGACATCTCTACTGCAGAGCTACAGCTTGTAGTTCAGTAACATGAGCAAAGAATGGAGATCATTCATTGTTAAACCAGAGAGTGTTTGCTGAGCTGAGACAAGGTGTTGAAGAATGCTCCTGAGCCACACCACTGAGGGATGATCCTGCTTTGTTCTCAGACTACCTCCATGGATGGCAGCTCCCCCAACAGTGCAAACCAAGCTGACTTCAGAAAACCCTGATGACAGAAATTTCTTGAACTTTTTGATTCTCCTGCTCAGCCTTCTGCTGCAATTAAAAGTGCTGAACTGTTCCTTCATTGACCTAAATGCCTTCTCATTTACTGAATATATACAAGTCATATTGGTTGACATGGCCATGCCTCTAAGGACCATGTGTGTCTTGGAGAACTGAAAACTGGGGCACATGCCTCTGAAAGGCTTCCATACCTTAATAAAAAGTGGTACAAGACCTCTACAGCTTTGCCCAAATTTTTTTTGAAACCGTAATGAGGTGAAAGACAAGTATACTAACATCCCTTCCAATACAACTTTTTCCTGGTTAAAATATGAAAATAATTTTTAACTCTGAAAACAAAACTGTTATTTTTGATCAATATGTTTTGCATTAGTATCCATAACTATAATAGATAAGCTACCTCTTTCAGTAGATCATTTGTTTAATAAACAGATCTTTTAGAAAACTAATTACTTCATTCTGATGCTGTTAATCTTTCAGTTTGATGTCTGTAATGACCTTGGCTTTGGCATTAGGAGGAAAATACTTGTGAACTCCTAGCTATAAGCCATTTCTCTTTATTTTCAAATTTTATTAAAACTAAGAAAAGGTTACTGTGTTTAGCTTGGAAATATTAAACCCAAAGGAGAAGTTTTAGCAGCAAGAACAAAAGCACCAGGGTGCAAGCTAAACAAAGTTATTCTTGAAAACAGGTGATATATTATTTTACCACAACCAAAATGTTATGCAATAGTAATTTGTCTTTACAAGTAAGTTCATAGGGCAAAAATATCAACCAGACTGTGAGTCATCAAGTGAACACTGAGCACAATGACTACAGGGAATTCAACTGAATTAAGTTTTTAGGAAACTTTCTCTAAGTTGCTCTAAAGAAAACAGCAGAAAAATGATATTAAGTAACCGCTTTCTGTTGTTGATCCTGGATCATGTGCAAAGGGCTAAAGCAAATACTTTTGTCAATAAGATACGGTAGATTTGTATCGACAACGAGCTTCTTGGGCTCGTTGACCCACAGAGCAGCACCCCAAATGGCCAAATGCAATTGGCAATCCCTCCTGCTGGGGCCATGCAAGACAAGGCCAGGTTGAGCTGGCCAGGTGCTCCAAAGGAACTGTCAACAGACAGAGGGACATATGAAGAAAATCAGGTGACATCTAAAGAAATCTCAGAGGAAAAAAAAATAATATATATATATATATAAAATATATAAAATAACATGATATAACATGATATAACATGATATAACATGATATAACATAACATAACATAGCGTTATGTTATGTTATATAACATAACATAACATAACATAACATAACATAACATAACATAACATAACATAACATAATTATGTTATGTTATGTTATGTTATGTTATGTTATGTTATGTTATGTTATGTTATGTTATGTTATGTTATATATATTCTTTCTTCTATGAGGAGAGCTTCCCCGAACAAATCAACTGCTTTTGTCCTGTCTTGCCAGGTCACCAAGGACAGAGATCAGGCATTCTTACCATGGCCCAAACAGCCTGATCTCCCCAGTTATCACGCTCAGGGAGCAAATGAAAAACCAGTTTCTTTTCACAGAGTCATGGCAAGTGCACCAGACACCCAGTGGCATGGTTGTAGTATGGATTTAGTTGGCAGCCATTAAGACAGAGATGGATAAAGCTCCATGGAAGTCAGGCACTGAACTGCTACAACATTTTACAACCAATACATTACTACATCCAGTATTATTCTGAGGTAAGGTCTTCTTGTTTTTAATTCCTTGTGCAAATTTTATTATTGAGTTCAATTTATTTTATATACTCATAGTTTTATGTAGCTACTCGTTAAGAAGAAGGGGATTCTTCACATGGAGATGTCAAATAAAAATGATCTGAATTAATTTTTAGAGCAGTCTGATTAAACTGCTCCAAATCCTCTCGGGAGGCCATGCTTTTACTGGGAATTAAAGCAAATTGAATTAATTTGCTTTTTGTTTTGGAAACAGAATACAGATGTTTCATTTCTGTATGACAGGATACCCAAGAGCATAATGTAGTGTAACTGATCCTTTGTAAATTCACACTGTTACTTACAGCAGGGAAAATTTTCTAAGTTCCATCCAGTGATAGGACTGAAGCCCCTACTCCCTGTGTCATTAATCACCAGAAAGCTGAGTAGTACGAAAGTCAACACACAGGCACTATGTTAATAGATCACCTTTTGTTTTAAAATGGCAGTAAGTAGTACTAAAAAGACTGACATTTTCTTTTCACTCATTGATTTGTCTAAAAAATAAAAATGACCATATTGCACGCAGCTTGTCAAACTCTTCAGAACCAGGCTTTATTTCTCTGCTAGATGTAGCAGCTTAGTTTTCCAGTAACTAAACAAGCCATCAAATATTGACTGCACCGAGTTATGTTGTGGGATAACTATATTTAAGCCTTACTGATTTTTATAATCACTAACCCAGTAATACTATTCAGTGTAGTTACTTAGATGTATAAAATTTTAAAGTCACTATTTCCTAATTCACAGAATCACAGAATGGTTGAGGTTGGAAGGCATCTCCAGCAGCCATCTGGTCTAACCCCCTGCTCAGCCGGTCACCTAGAGGAGATTGCCCAGGACCATGCCCAGGTGGTTTTTGAAGATCTCCAAGGAGGAGACTCCACAGCCTCTCTGGGCAGCCTGTGCCAGTGCTCAGACACTAGCACAGTAAATAAGTGCTTTCTGATGTTTACACAGCATGTAAACTCTGCTCCATGTTGTACCTTTTGCCTCTTGCCCTGGCACTGGGCACCACTAAATGAGCCTGTGTCTGTCTTCTTTGCACCCTCCCTTCAGGTATTTATGGACATTGATGAGATCCCCCCCAAGCTTCCTCTTCTCCAGGCTGAGCAGGCCCAGCTCTCAGCCTCTCCTCACAGGAGAGGTGCTCCAGTCCCTTTACCGCCTTGGTGGCCCTTTGGTGGACTCTCTCCAGTTCGTCCAGGTCTGTCTTGTACTGGGGGGCCTAGAACTGGACACGGCACTCAACGTGTGGTTGCACCAATGCTGAATAGAGGAGAAGGATCACCTCTCTTGACCTGCTGGCAATACTTTGCCTAAGGCAGCCAAGAATACTGTTAGCCTTCTAATCAGCAACAGCACACTGCTGTCTTGTGTTCAACTTTGTGTCCACCAGGACCTCCAGGTCCTTTTCTGCCAAGTTGCTTTCCATCTGGGTAGCCCCCAATGTGTACTGGTGGCTGGGGTTGTTCCTCCCCAGACACAGGACTTGGAACTTCTTGTTGTTGAACTTCTTGAGACCCTTGTCAGCTCACCCTTCCAGCCTGTCAAGGGCCCTGTGGGTAGCAGTATGGCCCTCTGGTGAATCAGCTACTGCCCCTGGTTTTGTGTTGTCTGCAAATTTACTGTCAGCACACTATACCCCATCATCCAGATCATTAAGGAAGATGTTAAGGAGTACTGCTTTTTGCTACCTACGCTGCTATGTCAGCCGTTATGGTTGCTTTCTTATCTAATTACAGAGAGAAACCCCACCACATCCCACACAGTATTTAGCAAATGTGAGAAAATATTAATATTCAAGAAGTTGATACTGTATATGGAACTGACTGGTTTGTTAACCTGGGCTGAGCCATTTTTACAGTAAATACAAATGATGAGGATGGCACTTTCCCTTCTTATATTGATTTACCATATTAGTAGGTTTTTCTGGGAAGATAAGCTGTCACCCTTTGAATGTCAGAAATAAATACAGCAAATAACCAAATGACATACTGTCTGTCCTCATCAATACTCTGACTCACTTGCTCCCAATGCTTAGATCAAATCAAATCGCAATGCGTATTCTGAATTTTGTATCCAATGGGACTGTGCTCACAGGACAGCCACTTGACCTTTCCATTATAAATGTCAGACTGAATTGTATCTCCCACAGGTAGATACACCCAGGAGCTCTATTAGACCACTGGGTGTTCATGGGAGTCCACATAAATCTAAGAATGTTTCTGCCTTAGCTACTGAAGTAAAACACCATGGCAGGAACAAAACATTGCAGATTCTAGAAGTCTCCTATGAATTTATGGGACCTTTCCTAAAACATATTCTTTTTTTCTTTGAGTAATTAGAGTCCAAGTAATTTCAATCAGCCTTTCTTGTAGGTGAGAAGACTGAACAAAATCAGTAGGTCAGCCCCCAGGAGTGCTCCTCCGGAGAAATGTCCTCCCAGTAGAGATGATGCCCAGAGGCAGGGACATCCAGAGCCTCCCCCAGCTAGAAGCAACAGTGGAAATATTTAGTTGAAAGGTGCTTGTTCTCACAAGGCACGGCCTTCTACTTCTCAGAAACACCCTAATCTTCACTTGTCAGCTTCCACCCTGTGGTTTTCTCCAGAACAATGACATATATATCCCTCATATACCTCTGTTCATGAGGAGAACTGGGCGACAGAATTCACTTCATGTTTTTAATTGGAAGTTCCTCTAAACCCTCAGTACAGCCCAGATAAAGGACTTTAAAGAAGTATTTAATTGATTTAGTGTCTCAGCTAAGAAGCCTTCCCTTGATAAATTTTAGATATATTTTACTCTATTAATCGTCTTTTTTTTTTTTTTTTTTAAATGGTGTTAAAGGAGACGTTTTCTACATTTCACCTCATGGATTGCTCTAAACTCCCATCCGACCTATGTCACATCCTATGGTACCCGGCAGGAGCCAGGAAAGATCACTGATTAATTGTCTGAACTTTCCACTGTTTCCTCTGCTACATTAAAGGAGCTTAAAGCTAGTTTCTGTCCTCATAACTGCACCCAAAATAAATATGCTCTTCTTATATATATGTATTTTTTTCTATATAGAAAGCCCTTGGGTCATGATATATTTTTGGATGGAAGGGATGAAAGTTGCAGTACTATTTGCTCAAGTTTATTCTGCTCATGAAAACACACAAGAAAATCTTCTTAAAAATAAGAAGTTTCCATTTCCCCATTAATTTTTCCTCAATTCAGGGTATAGATTACAACTGGATACCTATGAGAAGCCTCTACAATTAGGAGACAAATCCTCCCTTTAGAAAGAGCAAGCCACGAGCACAAGGAAGATGGATATTGCATGATTTCAAGTTATATTTCAGCTAATTCATATGGATAAACTTTTTTGGTATCACGAAATGAGGGCCTAGAGAGTGTCAGAAAGAGAGAAATGGTCTCCACTATCCTTTAACGAGTGTTATTTTATTTATGCGTGGACAACTTCCAAGGTGGGAACATAAAGTACATAGCAATCTGTTGCAGGAACTAGGACAACAGCACAAAACTTTCTTAATATCTTGAGAAAATGAAAGGCAGAAACCCCATTCCTCTAAAGCAATTTCTCAACATGGAGGAATCAAGCTGCCACTGCAGATTTTTCTAAGCAGAGTTTCTCAGTCACTAGGCTGGTTTGAAAAAACATATTCCATCTCTGCTTTTGTCTTCCTGTTATTGTTTTATTTATCTTCTACATTTGAAGCTTTGTGTCTCCAATTTCAATTTGCTGAGCCATTCCTTGTGAGGCAAAAAAATAGACTTTAACTTTCTCCAGATATCTCATGACAATATAAGAGCAGGGAAGCCCTGGAGACAGCAACACCTATGACACTGGTGGCATAAGGAGGCTGGAACTTGACCCAATGCCCTTGTTCTATTCCCAGCACATGAGCAGGAACAGGCAGGGCCTCAAGCTGCCCTTCAGGTGCCACCCAGATGATGAGCATCTTGGCCTCAAGCATAACCTTCCCAACCATCTACTTCTAGTTTTTCCCTGTAGAGAAACAGAGCTGCCCGTCTCATAGCTATTTTGGAGAGTTGAGGACAGAGCAGATGTCCTGGATTTCACATCTTTATTGACTATCTGATGACACTTGTCCTTGGTCATGAAAATTTCAGCTTTATGGTCCTCTCTGCTTCAGTTTTCCTGTGTCCTCTTGTTTTTGCATCTGATAGAATCTTTGCATATGCATTTTATTCCATCTGCTGTATAAGGAGGGTAATCTGCAAAGGAAAAGTTATGCATGAATTTTCAGCATGCAGCAAGAGTAGTTTACATGCTTATCAAGAAAATAAGGCTCTCTCAGCTCTTATGCATACTATGTTTTCACCCTTTATAACTAACCCTACTAACCAGATAGGGCTGAGTGGCTTCAAAGAGCTACAGAATATTGCCTCAAAAATGCAAGTATTGTCTTTAGACATCATATTAGGGTTGTCAAGAGAATCACAATTTCATCCAAACAGCAATATTTTGAAGACTTTTTGTACCTTTTTTTTTTCATTTTAGATTGTTTTTTATTTTAAAAATGGCACAAGCAAACAGAAGACGGTGGAGAAGAAGGATGCCAGAATGGGTGCTGAAGGATCAATATCTGAACTTCAATGCCTTTCAGGTGGCACTAAATAGCACTGGTCCATGCCAGTAACTAAAAATCACAGATATTTAACTGCTTTTGTGGAAATCTGCTTTCACTTGCAACAATAAGAGTACAGGCTTAGTCGGGAAAGATTCTTGCAAATCTGTGTTGCTAAATACTGTTTTATATTTTTTGTCCCATGGCAATTTTGTCCCATCACAATTATTTTCTTTAATTTCATTTAAAACTTGAAATTATTCTATCTTTTACTAGGAGATTCAATGATTTCATGATTTCATGTGGCAAACTTGTATACTTTTTTTGTTCTTGTTTTTACTTCAAAAGAAGCCCATAGAGTTCTAGTTTGCTTATTTCTTAGTTTGTCTATCAGTATTTTGAAGACACTGTATTTTTACATACAGAATTTTCCAAGTAATCTAACGGATGCATGAGTTTTGATGAAAGCCTTTAAGGACTATTAAAAATCCTAACCTAGTGTCAGAGCAGACCAAACACTCATTATTAAATTTCCGTGGCAAAAGGACAAATTGAATTTCATAATACATTGGACTTCTAATCATCATTAGCATACACAATAAGAACTACAATGAATAGATAACTACCCTAGAGTTTCAGAATTTTATTCCTATTGCAAAATGTATAGACAAAGAACAAAGTAAAAACAGATCAGACACAATGGGGGACTGTTGTGGGGTTTTTAATTATTATTTCTAAGGACTTGTTGCTGTAGGTAGCATCTTTATTCTTTCAGCAACACCACATAGTCTTCATAAAGCCTCAGCTGTTGATTTAAAGGACTGCCTGAGGAGAAAAAATATACCCAGAAAAGAATATATTACCAGTTCTTTTGTGTGTGTGTAAAGATCATAATATTTGAATGGAGGTAATTTGCAAATATTACCATATTGTACTCTATTGTCTCAGAAACCTAAGTAAACAAAATGAACCCATCACTTTTTTGCTGTTTCTGACTCTTAATTTTTATGTATATCACCTCATTTGGGGCTTGATTTATGATTTTTCCACTTCTAGGGTTAAAAACCCTCTAAAACTTGACACTACCCCTCACTATTTAGTCCATCTTTAAAATTCCCATCCATTATCAAGATGGTAGATGACACTTGTATGAGAACATTAATCTGTGTTTGCGTCTTTTGAGTTTAGCAATATACCATTTTTATTTAGTTCTGCATTAAACAAATCATGTACAGCTATTTCAGCTTCTTAATGTGATTGAAGTATTGCTTTAAGAAAAAAGATATCTGGCTATGCTTGAAAAATGTGATTTAAAATTTCTTTGAACATGAAAATGCCTCATTAGCTTTGAAATGTGTTTCTGAATAACAATGATTAAACAATAAATCACCGTTTGAAGTCAGCTGATTCTCAAAGATACTAATTAAATACAATATGTTTTCCTTTGTGAAGAAATTTAGATATATTTGAGCATAACCATTACATTAAAAATCATCCCCTTCTCAGTAGGGTATATAAGGCCTAATTCTTGCTCCATTTAAATCTGTAGCTAAACTTCATTAAACTTGACAAGTGCAAGACTAGTTTTACAACGTATTACAATGTTTGATTCTTCACTTTTTAGTATCTTTTATGCATGTGCCTGGATTCACTCCATAAAAATATAAAAAAGAATATTCTAATAAACTGAATGTCTTTATATCTTTCCTCTAATTAGAAGCACTGCTTCTCTTCAACAACACTGCTGCTAGGCGGAGGAAGGATTTGCAGAATTTCTGTGTGCCATCAACAGATACAACTTTCTGAAAAGGATGAAAGTTTTCAGGTTTAATTAGGCTAGCATGACACCTCCCTGATCATGTCCATTTGTTTCAGTTGTTTCATTCAAAAGATAATTTGACTGAAGTCTTCATCAATCAGAACAGATAATTAAACATTAACAAGTATAGCATGAAGGGAAATTCTCATCATTTCTCTTACTAAGGCTTTCTGAAGCAAGGTAAGCCTTAGTTAACATGTCTCAAAGCTCATTTCTATGCTTAACCACAAATTGGATGCAACTCATCCAAAATAAGATGATGTCCACCACCAGGCCAGCAAGCATTATATCATGGTTCTTATAAACAGAATGACAAGATGTGGCAGCTGTGCACAGCTGTGAGTTTGGGTTGTATTTTGGGCTTGTGGGGGTTTTGCTTTTTGTGTTTTGTTGGTGTTGCTGTTTTGTTTCAATGTTGGGGGGTTGTTTGTGGATTTGGTTCCTTTTTTTTTTTTTTTTTTTTTTTTTTTTAGACATGTATGGTGCATTTTTTGTGCTTCTTAACTAAAAATCACTTACAGCTGAATTTGGAGAAAGTTATCTTGCATCTGGAAAGTTATCTTGCATCTTTCATCTCGGAAATCTGAGAGGAACACCTCTCGGATTAATCAGCCATACTCAGGGGTTAGGGTGAGTGAGTTAAAACACTCAAAGTTGGAAGAACGTGTGCATTGTGACTGACAGAAGTGTTTGGTGTCTGCCCTGGCAACTTGCAGAGGCCATCCAACTGCTTGCCCTATCTAGAGTCAACCAGTGATGGGGAAATTTCCAGTGCTGCCCCACCTCTGCAAATCCCTCCAACCACAGATGTTTCTTCCCCTTTCTTATCAGGTTTTTGCCTTGGAGGCCACATCCTTGGCAGGGAGCCCAAAATATGATTTTGTCTCTCATCTCTTTTCTCAGTTACCCAGTTATCAGGCAGCCTCTCTGGGTTTCAACTACAGGTTGGACATGATCTCCAGGTTTACAAAAAAAAACTAAGCAGGTTTAGTAAACAGAAAGAATTATTTATACTATCTGCACCTTAAAGCTGTATTGAATGTTCCAGGAAAGGTCACTTAAAACTTACAGTCCCACACCAGCTCTGTGGTCACATGGAATTCTACTGCATTTAATCACGGAGTGTATAAAATTTACACCATCCTACTTCATATGTACAAGACCCGTTTTCACTGTTATTTGTCAGAAATCTCAGCATGAGACTTCCACTACTTCAAAGTCAAATTATTTTTATCATTGACATGTAGAATAAATGCTATCTGGTGGTTCCTCAGAGCTAGAGTGTTTCCTTATCAACATTTTGCCAGTGTTAGCCCAAGAATGTCAGTGTAACTCTTGGTTGAATCCTAATATGCTGTATAGTCTCTTTAGCAGAGGTAAATTTTGAAAATGCACTGTAAGATGGCACAGAGGTTTATTGTTTAAATAAACACTTTATACTTTTGACATATTAACTTACACATATGTAAACCCAAAAATCTTAATGTACACTTAGTTTTCATAATTTGTCCCTGTAAAGTGTTTCATACTAACTTTCTATAAAAGTTACAGGAAAATGCATGAAGTTGAAGAAAAGGACTCAGGTACATATAAAGAAGATAACAGGTATGGAATGTAATTTTTTTCTGCATAATGCTTTATGGGCTAACATTGAATGTGTATGTAGTCTATGGAAAACATATATGTAACAAATAGTCTACACACTAGTCTATCACTATCTATGGCACTTTATGGGAATCATAGTGGAAACCAATACAAAAATGTATTTTGAAATTTTATTTTTATATTTTCATATGCAGTCCACACTGATTATAATATGAAGAATCCAACCAGAAGATGATGAAATAGGACATTCAAATGCAAATGAGAAACATAATTTCAATTTGTGAATGATGCCATTAGCATATTTTATTAGGCAATAACATGTTTAATCTCTTTCAACCTCAAGCTATTAGGCTCAAGTCATTTCCTTTCTGAGCACAACAAAATGATTTCAAGTGTTGCATGTGCTCCTGTCAGAAATTCTGATGTCCCCACAAATGTACCTACTTTTGCTGGATGACAGTGTGATCTTTTAAAATCAATGCATATAAACTCCTCAGTGCCATCAAAATAATCACTGAGACCTTTAGGTGTTACCTTAATAGAATAAAACTATTTACAGAGTATATACAGAAAAATATCACTATAAGAAAGAAGATCTCAAAGAAATATCCAAGAGAGACTGGAGGAAATAATTCCAGATATGAAATCTCTGATCTAACACCTACTGAATTCAATAAAAAGTAGGGAAAATCTGATGTATATGAAAGGCAATAAACCACCATAATCTCTACATACAATATTGCGTCCTTATAATTCTTCATTAGACTTGCGAAAGCATGACTGCCAGAGTTTGATATTTATTTATGCGTTCTCCCAGACTTTGAGGGTTAGCATTACAGTGTATGACAAGTAATGGAATTTGCTTTCATTTCCTCTATTTTTAATGGAAACTTTTCTAAATTTTCAGTCCTTGGCACATATCGTCACTTTGCACATTTTTCTTCATAACACAGTTGGTGACTGAGCAATGTTAAGAAATCAAATGAAGTAAGGAAATCAACATAAGTAGAGCCAATATATCAACATAATTACTGATAACAATGACACCAGATATACCACATTGGTTATCACCAAAAAGCACTGTTCTGAACCATGCCATCTAGGGCACAGTAGATAAATTGTTCTTTTATTCTTATAATTAGGAAAATTAGAACAAACAAATAAAAATCAAAGTAAAAGAAAAGAACATTTCCACTAAGTTGAAAGTATTCCAAAACAGTGTACGTTATTGCTCAATGTACACAAAAATCTTCAGTAAGAGTTGCTAAATATCCCATCCCTTGCAAAGCATCAGGACACTGAATAAACTATGCTCTTGTGCATTTACATGTATGTCTGTGTTCTGCATTCTGAAATATCTGCCAGATGGAAGAACCAATCTTCAGCTTGGGTGTTGCCCTACAATCTCTATCACCCCACAGAATAAAAAGCAGTATCTTGAAAATTAGAGCCAAAAAAAAAAAAAGCGAAGGGCAAGTGCTGCATCATGAATGTGGAACAGTGAAGGAATAGCACCCTGGAACACCTGCTGTCAGTTTTAGCACACCTATGCACAGGCAGACAATATTAATGAGGCAATGACTGCTGGGCAGGGCTGGGAAGGCCACTAAACCTCACAGGCTTTGAGAGGGATTACTGTACCGATTGTTTTTCCGAGAGCTGCCCAGGCAAGCCATCTAATCCAGTCTCAGCTGCAACTTCACTCAGCCAAGAGAATTATCCCTGGGACAAGCCCTTTGGCCATCCCTGGGGCAAGCAGCCGCTGCCTAGGTAGCGGCACTGAGGAACAAGGAAGGGTTGGAGGGAGAGGTATTCATGAACAAAGAAGATGAAGATAATTTAATTAATCTTTATTCGAAATGTCTTCTGCCTAAATTTGTGGTTTCCTTTATATAATTAATTAGTTTTGTTGTGCTGAATTAATATTGGCAAAAGTATCCCTTCCTTCTTCTTTCAGAAAAAAAAAATAAAATATATATATATATGTGTATATATATATATATATATATATATATATATATATATATAAAATGTAATAATGTTGAGTCCCCATGCTGAAAATACCACACAGTTCAGTATTTTGAGAGAGCACTCCTTTACTGTGAGGGTGACAGAGCATTGGCACAGGTTGCCCAGAGAGGTTGTGGAGTCTCCTTCTCCGGAGATATTCAAAACCCACCTGGATGCCATCCTTCACAGTGTGCTCCAGGTGATCCTGCTCAGCAGGGGGTTGGACTATATGGTCTTCAGAGTTCCCTTCCAACCCTGTCCATTCTGTAATTACCTGCTCTCACCCTGAACTCAGCTGTAGGCCTGCATCTTCCTTTAGTGTGGCAGAGTGAGAAGTCACAGAGCTCTGGTATTAACATCAGCTGCCAGTTTAATTCGTTTTTCATTTCGTAGCATGATTCTCACAAAAGTACTATGTGAAAATACACTCAGGTTTTAATTTCAGTAATGGATGTAAATAAAGTCATTAGTAATTCAGAATGAGTCATGCAGGAATTTACCCAACAAAGTCCAAATGAAGAAAGACATTTATTGTCCAGTACTGGAAAGGTACCCTATAAATACAAAAACCTGCCCATTTTAAGTATGGTCAGGAGTAGAAAATCATTTCAAGGACTGATATTTTATAAGACTTTCAAATAAAGGTGGTGAAGAACTCCTCTCTGCTCATTCTGCAGTTGCAGAATTGATAACACAGTTGCTAATTGATATCCAGGGACCACCTAGCTAAAGGAGAGGTTTATTCTCAGTAAATCTGGGATAATCCAGAACACCTTATGGCATGACATTATTAACTGAATGTGTTTGTTTGAAAAGAGTTCTTTGCAGCTAAATATATTAAATCCACAACATTCAGCCCAAAGCTATTAATTTAATTTTAATGTGTGCATACCAAAAATACAGCAAGGTAGGCACAGGCTGGAGGTTTTTGCTTGTTTGAAAGTTGTGGGGGTTGCCAGGGGGTTGTCAGGTTTTCTTTTTATCCTCCCTAATAACAATCAAATGAGGGTTAGAGGCACATTATAAACAGCAGCAGAAAAGCATTTGATCATGGCATCAACTAGCTAAAATGCTGGTTTGTTTGTCTTGGGTGATGACAAGATCATTCTTTTCAAAGCACAAGCTTTAATTATTCAGTTGCAAAACAGTCAGTTTTACTGAATTTCTCCTGGCACTCTCCAAAGACATATGCTGTGAAACTGCTGGAGAAACTATCCCCTCACTTTGAACACTCCCAAGCAAATGCCCAACAGTGATACATGTGGTTAGGTTCTTCAGATATGTTAGACTATGTATTTCATGCACTACATAGCTATTTTTAGAAGATAAGTTGGTTGTTGTAGCTGGTTTTTTTCCTTATGGGATACATCAAAACTTAGGAGCAGCCAAGTGAAAAGGCTTGTATGCTAAAAGTCTCTCTTTTTTTTCCAACTATGTGAGATGACTTAATAAAAGATATTACTTCTCCTTGCAACCTAAAACCCACACAACATATGAAAAATACACTTTTTGAAGTAATCTCCTGACCTCTAAAAATCCTTACAGTTTACAAATAACAGCATGTGCTAATGCTGCTTATTCATGAGAGTACCTTTTCCTGTCTGGCTGGTATCTGTAACAGACAAAATAAAGAGGGAAGATCAGGTAGGACTCCCAAGGTACTGTTAGGCTGTGCTCTCCGACTGTCACCTCAGGAGCACTGTTTGTCATTTCTGAATGTCAATCTGGCACAGACAGAGTTAATTATCAGACAGTGCAGGTTGGCGTACACGGACTGGTGTGCTGATCGCTTTTAAGCCTTATTTTGTGAGATACTTCCCCACTCCCAAATTCATTTGAAGCATCACTTTTAGGGTGTTATTCACAGTAAGTCTGCAGGGGAAGTGCACTTTACAGGCTACTAAGTTCAGCAAAATCAACAGACCCAGACAATTTAATAAAGTCTGTTTCTGTGGATGAGTGGTAAGAACTCATTTCTAAAACATTTTCCACTGAAATAGACATGAACTGACAAGAAAATGATATATTCATTAATAATGGTGGATGGACTACATCCTTGATTTCTTTCCATGCCATGTTTCTTCACTGGTTGCGGAAGGGGGGAGCAGCATGCAGAGAAGTGCAGCTACTTGGTGCTGTCTGATACTTTCTATACCCAGGGTGGACACTGGCAGCCTGAATGTAATATTTCAAAAGAAAAGAATATTCTCAGGAAGAGTCTCTGCACTGCACACCCTAGTTCTGTGTCTTGCTAATGAATGTTGCAGAAGCTGGAAACTGTCATGCAGTTAAGACAGTGAGGTGCACTTTTGTTGGAAAAGCTTCAGAAAGTGCTCATAGCCGTCATGCTCAGGAGGGCACACTTTGTGGGTCTCACAAGCGTGCCTGACAGCAATTCAAGCTTCCATCTTTTTATTTATTTTTCACTGTTTTTTATCCATATCACAATGGAAGCTTCTATTGAGGGAATTAGTATGATTGACGAATGGATTAATTGAACACCAAGAGCAGTATACCCCTCAAAAGGTACACCTGAACTCTTATGAAGACCTACCCAAAAAGAACAAATCTCTATCTGAAACCTCCCCAGATCTGACACTGGACCTGTCCTTTGCCTCCTTTGCCCTGAGAATCAGCTGAGAGCCACGGGCAGAGCGAGTGCTGCTTTGCTCTGCTCCAGCAGCCCTGCGCTCGTCTGAACTGGCAGAGGAACAAGCCAGCGTCCGTGTCTTCATGTTGCCAAAACAAACCCGAATAACTGGAGTGAACAGTTTGCCTTGGCTCCTATTTTATTTACAAACCACGGAGTGAGTGGTTTTCCTAAATTATTATTATTTTTTTTTTGCTTACGCCAATTTTGTGGAGTGAGTGGTTTTCCTTGATTCACTCTGTGTGTATATATACACAGAAAAAGCCATGAAATGGCCCTGCTCATCCCACCACTGAGGCATTGTCACGCACGCTGAAATGAAGCAACGCTGGCAACGTGTGGGACTTCAGCACGACGCTGCAGGAGGGCCTTGGCCCAAGCTGCTCAATTAAGTTGCTAAGCACTGTCCTCGTTAATAACTGACCAGTAATGTGAAAAGAGAAGCCGCACGCTTCGGCAGACTTTGACATGTTGTGTGAGGCGGGTGCTGAGTACACAAAGAGCTTTTAGGCCGGGCAGTGCGCTCGCTGCCAGGTTTTCCCCAGACCCATTGCCCTGCTAATGGATTAAACTGCGGCTGAGTGGCTAAATATAAATACTGTGCAAACGGCAGTGGCTTCGACAGCCAGGGCCTGGAGTCTGAGGCATGGGGAGGGGGACAAAGAGGCTACCAGGCCCTGCCTGCACCTCCTTGGATGGTGTCTGCCAGCTGGGCCATTTTCTCCGGGCCGTAGTACTGGGGGCTGCTCTGCTCCTCTCTCCCAGCGCTGTCCAGACATATGGGGCCCAGCACACGGCTTCATCAGCCCCATTAGCCTTACACACAGCTGTCATGAGCTACTTGTGTAAAACTGAACTGGCAATGTGCTGCCCTCGCTTGTGAGGAGGTGCCCTTCAGCCCCGTTACTCACCAGGTGGTCAGTCACAGTGTGCCTCTGGACAGCATAGATAAAAGTCTTACCCGAGGGAAGCAGAAACTACAGGTGTTTTTCTCAAGCACAATTAAAGCTAAGCATTATTTCTCCTGTGTATACAGTGCAATTGACCGTTGCCTTTGGCTGCAGGGCTCCATCTCCTGGTTTTAGGAAGGCATTGTACAGCATGAGGAGATAGCTTATATTCTAAAAGTCTAGGAAATAAGGATATTATTGATATACTGGAGAGATACCGATTTCTTGGGTTAAAACCTGTGTTATTCTGTCTTTTTGAACCAGTGTAAACACTGCCAAAATTTTCTGATAATATGTGCTGCTCTATGGATCTTCAGTCTTGCTGTTTTGAGATGAAATGGAAATCTTTAGCCACGTGGTTTGTTCCTGTTGATAATGAAGCAGTGTTTTGAGGCTGGAAGGGACTGCTCTTCTGCCCTAGCCTTTAACTACTTGCTGTAGCTCCCTGACTCTCTCTGCATTGAATAAAATAATCTAGTTGTTATTTTTTTTCAGCCCTACAAGAAAATAAAGAGAGCAAAATGCAGGTCACAACACTGCAAAGAGGAGTTTCGCTGTGTTTTCCCTTTGACAGGACAGGGTCACTGAAGATGTCACCACAGTGGTGAGGAGTGAAACGGTTCCTTGAGGACATTTTCCAGACTCCGTTTATATTTCCCTAGGCTCCACCTCATTGGTACCCCCTGCTCTGCCCAGATGTGCTGGAAATACTGGCCTTCAGCATGGGAAATGTCCTCACTAGCATTCACATACCAAACAGCTCTCTGTGATTTTATCCTAATTAAATGCAAAGAATGCATTTAATTTAAAAGAAATTAAATTTTTTTTTTTTTTTTTTTTTTTTAACATAATTGTCATCCATATGCTACTCAAAGGCATGTAAACATCAACAGATTTAGTTCATAGGCCTGAAGCTGGTTACCAGCATAAGGATTGCCTTTGTGCAAAGACTGAGCAACTTGAAAAAATAATCACAACAGAATGCAGGATTTGTGCCAACCGCTCTAACAGCCAAATTGAAAGAGAAGCAAGATCTATCTTTACTCCCAAACACTGCAGTTCAAAATCGGTTTTACACATAAAACATACCTGAAAGGCAGGATGAAGGGCAAGCCTTGAGGTGATCTGCAAGGGCAATGTCAGTGGAGATGATGTAGTATATGCAGTGAAATGAATAAGACAACCTGGTATATAAGAAAAAGCAAAGTTTAATGGAGATCACCCAATGTAAAATTCTTGCCTATTATTTTTAATTATTAATGAGAAAGATTTTTTTATTTCAAGCTACATATTATTAATGATGACACACAGTGCAATATCAGAGGGGGCATTGAGAAAAGTCAGTGCTCATCGCAGCCATTATTTACAGATAATATTTGATCATCAGTCCAAAAGGCAAAGCATGTCAAGCAAATAGCAGATCCCTACATCACAAACCTTGCAGCCTCACTTTCTCTCTTTTCATCTGTCATTCACACAGGCAGAAAATTCTTTCAGTTCTTCCTAGACAATATTCTCCTTATCTTCCCACTCTCTCTGAAGTCAATGGAAATTTACTGCTTTTCAGCACCTAGTCCCATCTCTTTAAAAATACCACTACCAACAGGAATAATGATTCCTCTTCACAATAGATACCACTCCACATGGATCTGACATTTTCAAAGACTGGGGAGGTAGATAAACAGAACTTAAAAACAGTTGATACAAATTTCATTTTGCCCTCTCCTCTTGGTCTCCTTGAACATCACACATTTTTCATACCATCACCGATACCAAAAAAATTTTAATTTTCTGTTATGAGGCGCTGTTTTTGCTATGTTGCCAGGCATCTATTTTCCCCAAAGAATATTTTGTATATCAGTGGATGACATAAATATAACTGATGGTGTGATGTTGAAAGGCAATTTCAATGCAAATGAGCTACACGAGAACAAGATTTCAAATGTTCCTGCATCTGTAATGCACAACAGGTTGCCCTGCCCAGTGATGTTAGTATGTGTTAAGGAATATTGTGGCAGTTGAATATGTTGAGATTTCAGGCATTTTGCAACATAGTAAACGGATCATTAACACATATTTCAACAAACCCTTTTGGCCAGGCTGTGGTACTTTGGACATACAGTGTTTTCTGGTGCATCATTGCCATCGGGATATGAAAAAAAAACATTGCTATGAGCCACCACATTTGATCATACTGTATTTTTTTCTCTTCTCTTCTCTTCTCTTCTCTTCTCTTCTCTTCTCTTCTCTTCTCTTCTCTTCTCTTCTCTTCTCTTCTCTTCTCTTCTCTTCTCTTCTCTTCTCTTCTCTTCTCTTCTCTTCTCTTCTCTTCTCTTCTCTTCTCTTCTCTTCTTTCCTTTCCTTTCCTTTCCTTTCCTTTCCTTTCCTTTCCTTTCCTTTCCTTTCCTTTCCTTTCCTTTCCTTTCCTTTCCTTTCCTTTCCTTTCCTTTCCTTTCCTTTCCCTTTTTTGAGGTTAGTATTATGTACAACCAAGTTACAAAATGCTTTCTCTTATCACCAACATATGAAAAAATATTTTGGCAAAACCTTTATTTTATTTTTTTTAAATAACTTAGGCCTAAAACCAAATGGAGACAAGAACTTGATAATACCTTGAAATCAGACCGGCCTTAGATTTGCCTACATTTGAAATGGCACATGAGCCACTGGGAACCAAACCCTCCCAACATTACAATGGTAAAATTTTTATTAACATCACCAGCTATGCAGTTTTCAGATATTACCTAGGGTAATTGAAGGTATTGTAGAAGACTTCCATGTTCCTCTAACTTCTACATTTCATTGTTGCCTAAGGCAATGGCTCTGCCTTCTCATGACTCTCCAGAAATTGTGTTAGGCTGGCTTCAGCGAACACATGGCTGAGGACACAGGGACAGGGCACTGCACTGCAGGCTGGCTGTGCACCATTCAGGTTGTGCTCTGCATTGATGATTTTAATAGTAAAGTGAGGGGAAACAGCCTCTACCAGCAGCCCTTTCAGAAGTCCACTCTCATTAAGAATGTAAGGCAAGCCCAGATCTATGATATTTAAAATCTCCTTATGGGAGTTGGTATAAGCTTTTGTATGATGTTCCTTAGGAAGCAGAGCTATTGCTCTGTCAGTGTACAGTCAGTCTTATGAAGAGCACATCACCACACATGATGAGGAAAACAGGAATTGCAGATGAGCAGAAAGATTGAGACTGCATTCACAGTTATATGAGAGCAGGTAGTCTGTGCTTCGAGCTACACATCAGATGTGTTACATGCCATAAATTCTCCCACTTCATTCCTTAATTATAAAAGATGTAAAGATGAATTGTGAAAATGATGGCAGCGGTGTATGAGGCTTAATACTTCTGTAACCTACATACAATGCTACACTGATTCTATTGTGGTGTTAGTTTCCCTTCCCTTCCCTCTCCTTTCCTTCCCTTCCATTCCTTTTTTTTTTTCTTTTTTTTTTTTTTTTTTGACACATTTTTGTATATATCTTTTATTCTGTGCAGAGTTTTGAAATGCATAACAAGATGCCAAAGTGCAATGAGATCACAGAATTATAACCTCAATTTTCCTGATTTTATTTACTACTGAATTTCAGAATGCACATTTTCTACTGCCCTGGGAATAATGCAACTCAATAGAACTATTTAAAAAGGTGGGAAAATCTATACAATGTTTTCTTTTGTTCAAAAGGAAAGCTGCATGCGTGAATCACTACTTTTCCATTATGTCCCCAGATCATCGTTACTTGCCTTTCCTCTCTACAGTGTATTCTTCTCTGACTTCTTGGGTGTACCCAGGAATCAGTATGTGGTTCCTACAGGCAGGTGTGAATTTTTTTATGCTCTGGTTGAAAGGGGCGGTGTACCATTCATTCCTGTATTATCTAAACCAGTATTTCTCAAAGAGTGGAGATGGGCTGCTATCAGGATGCACGTCAGTCTGCAGCACAGATAGTAGCCCATAGTGGTTGAAGCCTTTGAGTAATCACTGAATATTTCAAGGCAGACACCAGGCTGCTTTCCCAGGCAGAATCCTCCTTTCCAAGTGTCAGCTGTGAGTTTGGTAAATAAGAAGGACTGGGTCAACCTCTTCACTTTTGTTCCACATTTCCAATAGTGCCGTTACTATGAGAAGGAAGGTGAATATGTTGTATAAATCACACTCTGTATTTAGTCCTTGCTAAAACAACAGCTCATTTCCCTACAAGCAGCTAATTGCACACCTAACATGGTGACTTATAGAGATCAGTGACAAGTTTTCCTTCATTTTTATGGAGCAGCTGATTACAAACCTCACTAGGCATGGCTGCTTTGCAGGGCAGCCTGGAAGAACGGGATGTCACAGGGAGCAAAAGGCTTGCAGGGCACAGTGCTGCAGGCGTGCAGAGCAAGTCTGGCTCCAAATCTTCACATCTCTTTTCCTGTACTCTTCTTCAGTGCTGGAGAAGCACCAAGGAGAGGGGACCGAGAGGAGAACCTGCTGGGGAGGGTGGGGATGAAAGTGTCAACCTAGGCAAGTGTGTGGCCTTTGTCTGCTCGTGTCTGCATTGGTAAAAAATGTTGAGCATGCTTCTGACAAATATCTTTGATAAAGAAATTATTTTAGAGGAAATTTTGCTGCTTTTCATTGGACACATTTTTGCCTTATGTTCTTCTTTGATTAATATTCTTTACTTTCTAGTGAATACAATAACTTCAGTCAATATGGATGAATATTTTGAGGCTACTTCCTGTGGCTAGATTCATGTAAAGTAGTTCTGGTGTAATTAGGGCTCCAGCTCCAAGGTCTATTCCCTCACTCAGTCATGTGTCTTATGGAAAGGACATGCAACTCATGGACTGAAGACAGATCTTTTTCACATTGCTCCCTTAAGGGCTCATTTCGATGCTGGTGAGTAAACATTTATTTCATAGCTTACTTCTGGCATAGTACAGAGTTAAAACAAGCCAGAAATTACAATTTTACTTTTATGAGCCCTAAAACATACTGCTTTAAATACAGACAAATTTGGCTATTTCATTATACCACAAAAAAATTACATAATGGCATTTGAAACTTATTCACATAGGGAACTTAGGTATGAAGGTAAGATCTCATACCCCTTCCAGCAAAGAAAGAAATGATCACCCCAGAGTGTAAAGAAACATAATTTTGCTCAGTGCACTACCAGACTAGCTTAAGTGTTAAGATGCAAATAAGAAAATCAGAAAAATATTGTATGTATATATATTTTCTGATTCTGCACCACTCTTGAAGCCTCCCAGAACTTCCAGTGCTTTGTTCAAGTAATTTTGCCTCCTGGAGACCATGAGGAGGTGCTGGTGCAAGACCAATGGGAATCTCTCTCACAACTACTTACATATTTCCATCCTCCATGCACAAAGATGATTCCAGTCCTCTGACTCTGTCATTCAAATGCCAGAAAAGACACAGGTAAGCAGTAAACACTGGAGACACTGTGAGGACTTTTATGAGATGGGGTGGCATCCCCTAAATGCCGCAGTAACTATGATGAGAAACAGAACACGGCATGCATACACAAATAAAATTGAGTTCCAGTTTCACCACAGAACATTTTTAATTCATTGAGTATATATTGAATATTTATTTTTTTAGAAATGCTTCTTGTCATCTACACAGGTTCTGCCGTTGAAGACATTATATTTTTTTCACAATCAGTTTATATAGTTGGAAAAAAATGGGCACGTTTTCTTGCTCCAAGTTCCTTCATTAGCCATGACAAGTTGCAAGTCCCTGGTATTGCTTGTTCAAATTACTTTCCTTAACAATGAGGGGGAGGAGAGAAGAACATGGGGAAAGAGAAAGAAGGGGTCATGGAAAGGAGGCACAAAGAAATACGTCTGTATTTCCATTGTGAACACTCTTCATTTCTTTATTATTTATCTATCAGAAGCTGTCTTTACCAATTTTTTCTATATATACATGTTTATTTCAGAAGCTTCAGCAGAATATCCCCATTTGATTAGAGCTGCAGTTAGAGAAGGTATAGAAAAGTGTAAAGAGGAGTTATATGGAAGTATACACAGAATGTATATGATCTTCCGTCACTCACTACTAGTTCACACCAAACCTCAGATTTTCAGGAAAACGTAGAAAATGCTGTGTTTTGTTTCAATACTATGCATTTCTGGGTGCTCAACTCTTCTCAGACTTCAGAGAAATACACTTGTTATGTGAGCCTGCATCACTGCTGTCAGTCATTTTAGAACTATAGGGTATGTCTGAGTTCGTGATCTTCCATTTAGTTGTGAAAAGAATCACTTCAGCTTTGTTATTCTGCCATCCGTTTGCAGTGTTCTGTTTTTTGAACAACTTAGTTTCATGGTAAGATCCGTGCTTCTTCTCCAGCCCTCCATGTTACAAAAGAAGGATGTAGACCATAAAGGAGCCCACAGGGAACTTTTCCCTGGCAGGACCCAGTGAAAATCAAGTCTAAAGCTGCCTGCCAAGCACATCCATGGTCCCGCAGCACAAAACACTGCAAAATGTTATGTACTGCTACAAGCCAAAGAGACAAAGGTAGCTGCATCACTCACACCAGGACCGTGCCCAGCTGGAGCTGCCAGCACAGAGGCCCCTCTTCTTCCAGTGCTGTGGCTGGCTGCTCACCCAGAGCATTTCCAAATGCTAGCATCCTTTTACATCCTCCAAATAAATACAAAAGGTTTGCATCCTGAGTATGATACAGGATTTGCAGAAGAAAAACAATAATTTTTCAATTCAGTCTATGTTAAGGTGGCTGCTCTGTCTGAAGGCATTTCCTCCCCCATACATGAGATACTGAGACTGACGTTCACTTGAATTCAGTGACTGGAACAAGTACAGCCTTATCCATGAGTGGGAGCTGTAACACTCCTTTCTTTGGGCAACAGTGTGAAATTCCTCTTTGCTAACAAAAATGAAGCACTGGCCAAGCTGAACAGAACATTAGGTCTCACCTGGCTCCACCACTCTCCCAGCTGCTGCATGAGCTCAGATTCCCAAATAAGATTTCATTGTGCAGCTGCAGAAATTGAGGAGTCAATGTACAGGAGATGATGTCTTTCCCAGAGAACAGCTTCACACAGGTTGTTGTCATTTCCCAAGGCTGATTTTGTAAAAGTCATCTCCCAGAACAGAAGTTCAAATATTCAGAGCTTATTCTTGTTTTCATCTAAATCCGTAAATGAACACTTATTGACTTCAGTGGGATCAGGACCTAGCCACCACAGTACACATACACTCACTGTGGTTCTCCAGCTGTAGTTATCCTTGAACGTAGCATTCTGGGGAGAGGGGGGACAGCCTCATAGCTCCCATTTCTCAGCAATATCATTATGATTATGGGTAACAACTTAATGCTGACCGTCAGAGTCTTCAAATTTGGGCACACTTTAAGTAGAGGAGAAAACCTGGACTATCGTGAAACAGACCTCATTGAGGTCTCTTATTTATCTCCACCACATTACAGGAACTCGGAGGTGGGATTTGTCTCCAGTTACGGCATACAAATGTAAATGTCAACTTGCAGTTGTCTAAACAGCCAGCCTACTCCATGAGGACCTAGTTGGTGGGGGCCAGAGGGTGATTCAGCCCTGGGGCCTGCCTCTGCAGCCCAGGCAGAGCCACCTCATGCTCTTTGAGATGCCTGGAGGTGGCTGAGGCCTGTGCTTAGGTCTAGGAAAACTAAGGCCCAACCTACACAAGACCTGTGCTGCTGTGGAGAGGAGGCTGGTGGCCAGCCAGGCCCCCTTGTGCCTTCCCAGGGGCAGTAGACACCCATGAGAGGGCATAGGTGGCTCACTCCAGCCGTTGACTGTGTTGGCTGGATCCCAAGGACTACAGTGGGAGTTTCGACACCCACATGCCATCTCCTACCCTGAAGTGTATGAATCTCAAATCAAACACTGCTCTGGAAGTTTTTAAGGAGTGTTTGCCGTGTCTCCCTTTGCATGAGTGCAACTCTCTTTGAAGAGGGATTATTGGTTTTGATTAAGTTGTTAACTTCTGTTTGTTTTATCTGGTCTCACGAGGATTTCTGAGGTAGATCAGGCATTACTGTTCCCTACATCTTTTAATGATGGAAAATGATTATAAAATATTCCTATCATAGAGCTATCACATACTGACTTCTTAATGCTTAATCTAGCACCATCTTCAGATTATAAAATGAGCTGAAGATACGTTGTTATATAGCTAAAACATGATGGTCCAAGTGTTGGTGTTGTCTCTTTGCACAAGGCAGCAGTTGATGTACCACAGGGCTTTCCTCTTCTTGTCTGAGCAGTCCAGCAAGCTAACCCACAGAAACCCACTGGGTAGAAACAGCAGTCTTGAAATGGTTGCCCAGCTTCAGTGGAATATTTGTAGATTTCTTAATGGGCAAAAGAGAACCTGGTGTAGAAGGGATGAGTGTTTGAGGAAGCACTGCCCTCCCATAACACTGTAATTGCAGCAAGAACTTCCTACTTTTTGGCAGCTGCTGACATTATAAGGTCAAATCCTCATTTATGTTGTAAACTGCCTTGGTTGGATAATACTTTAAAATGAAAAGAATGTTCATAAAATACATTTGTTTATGGCCTTCTTAGCTTTTAAGGTATTAGAAAGTTTATTTATTACATAATTCAGGGTGCTATATAAATTCCTGTTACATTAAAATAGCACACACTGTTTTCATTAAAAAGCAACTAGCTTAGGTTTAATTGAATGAAAACAAAACAAAACAAAACAAAAATTCTTCAAAAGTAAATAAAACTGAAAACTCTAAACACCATTATAATGTTTACTTATAGCAGAACCTGAACAAAAAGTAAATAACATACACTGTTATGCTCAAAATAACCCAATGTCTGCTACAAAAACACTGTTAGTGTTTTCTGTTTCATAAAACAGCTACTGTTTCTCTCAAAGATATTTGTGGCATTTTCTTTTTTACTGCATCAATACTGCCTAGACACAGATTAATTAAAATATAAATAACCTTTCCCCACAGGCTTATTAAATTCTGTGGGAAAACACTGATGAGATCAATGCATTTCTGCAATGTAGTGTTACACACGGTACATGTATGCTGTGATGGAGAGGTCTTCTCTGCTAGAACATGAGAAAATTTCAGAATTAATGAGCAGCTGCATTTTGTCTGTATCTGAACTTCCTACACCTGAGATGTTTGTGCCCAGGATTTCAGTTCATCCAGAGAGAGGGACAAATGCTGTGCCTGTACCTCAGCTGCTTAAGTATTCAGGAGTGATGAGATTCATTGTTTTCACCTTGACCCAAGCCTAATTTACCACTGGCTGCCAGGTCTTTTATACAAGATCAGGCTGTAGAAGATGAGTATTAGACGTCATGGAGAAGCTATTGTTTTAGTGAAGGCAGGTTCTTCTCACCATGGAGCAGCCTGCAGCAATAAATATATTTCCATTTTGACCTTATTCATGATTTTAGCTCTTTTTTTCTGAAGCCTGTTGAGGGACTTTTCAAGTAGCAAGCTCTCAGGCCATCCTGATGGTGTATAGCACTTATCTCTGTACACATCTTGGGATCAGCTGCTATAATTCTAGTATAAGCAAAATATTGAGATTAGAAAATATGAAAATAGATTGAAATGATCATGGTATCAAAGATTTAATGTAACTCCTCAGCATTCCTTGTCAAAGCTTGAGAATTACAAGTTGATTTCTCTTGTATTTAAAAGCTCGTGGAAAGCAAGTACTCTTACTCCTACTGACTGCCTTATCTAAATACAAGAATGGAAAAGTCAGAGATTTGTTCACAGACCTCAGCATCATAAACCCTGTTATATTCCTTATGTCATTTATAGACTGATTAGAAGATTATTACATCTAAGCATGTGTAAAGTAGCAACCAATAGCTGAGGTGAAGAACCTGTCTTTCATATCTGACGGGAAAGAGAAAAAAAATCCATGAAGTTTAGTGAAGTTCTTTTTAACTTTATTTTCTCTGATCAAGTTTAATCCAAATCTTAATGTATTAACTGCTAGTAGCATTAATTGTCAGGCATGTGAGAGAGATGACGCCTAATCAGTTTCTACACCATATCATCCAGCATTCATATGCAAATGTGCCCATTTGGATCACTTCATCGAGTGAGATATTGTTCCTTAATCAAGCTACTGAAAACAGGAATCCTGCTTAGAAAAAGGAAATTATCCCCCAGATAAGACAAAGTGAGATCTTTTCAGTTCCAAATTCCTTTCTTTCTTTTAAACCTTACCAAAGACTTCTTATGAGATTTTTTAAGAAATCTAAAAGCACATATATTGTATGGCCTCTGGATTTGTTTTCATAACCTTTCTTTTAACCTGATCATTCTTTCCTCTGTCCAGCATCCCTGAATGACCAGCTGGAACTCTACTGGTCCACCTCTGTTCTCTGTGTGCTCTGGGGTTAGACAGCACATCAAGGAGGTTATTAGAAACATCATAATTCTGTGGTTAAAATTAATCATGATTAATCAGATAATCCAGTTGTTAAAGTACATAGCTGATGGGTCAACAAATAAAGTGTTGATTTGTAAAGCATTCAAAATTCTTTTTTATTTTCAATACAATTTAATTTAATTCTAGATTTCCATTATCAAGAATCAGAAGCCCAAGAATCAGAAAGGAAGTCCACGTTCTTTGTTTGGGATTCTTCTCATCTAACCTTGGCTACCTCACAAGAGCATTTACATCTGAGTTTGTGGTACAGTCTCTCTCCCTAGTAAGTGGCAAGAAATACATGTATGCCTTTAGGGAATGCCATACATGTGGTCTATTTTATCCATTTACATTCAGATGAGTTATTGATATCCCGGGAATGCTGATTTTCATCAATTAGGTAGAGGGGAAGAGTGCATGACCAGCTCAGTTGTAAACATTTTAAAGCTCGTGAGATGACCCCCACCTTTTTTATGTATATCAAGATAGACACATGCACACACACAGACAAAGAAACCCCTTGTATTAGAAAAATTAGAACTTAAAATCCAGCATCCAAAAATGTAGATATGTACATATGTAGATAGTTTCAGCATCTTTAATTTACCCATCGTACATGAATCCATTTTGATACAGACTTTAATTACAGGACCCCATCTCTTTCTCCCTAAAGATGCCTCCTTCACTCTATGCACAATTAATGGGCACTCATTCAGTGACTGAGAAAGGGAATAGGGGTTATATGGAATAGACAGAATCCTTTAAACTTGGCAGTTTAAAGGATTAAGTTTAAATTCAGCAGTTTGATAATTAAAACAAAAGCAATTTGGTACACAGAAAATGAATTTTAAAAAGGTGTTGACAGGTCTCAAAATAAATGTGTAAACAGTGAAGCCCCATTAAGGGCATGTACTCTTAAGGCCACACTGAGGTCAGTTCTTGGCCTTTGCATTTTGATTAATGATCTGGAGGAAATCAGAGAAGCCTTACTGATTAAAGTTTACATGTGACACAGAAAAAGCATTCACTGAAACAAATAGATTCATAAACTGCTGCAAGCAAATGATATGTGAATCAATACAGATAATTGTAATTCAACAAAATTCAGGAATTATGCACATAATGAGGTGCTATGTTGAGACCAGTGACTGAAATGATTGGGGCATCATGTCAGTCATCTGGAGATGAATTCCTTGTACAGGATGTAAAGGGAATAACAGCAAAACAAAAATCCAGTCCTGGGATAAATGAGCAAAATAGTATTGAAAAGTATTAAAGAGGTTATGTAACCTGGCAAGTCTTCTTCTGAGATGCTGCATACAGTCCTAGCCCACAGCTCAGGAAAGAATAAATTGGATCTCTTGGTTCAGAGATGAACCAAGAGAAAGATTAAAGGATTGGAAAACCTGTCTTAGTGGAAAAGTGAAGTTCAGTCTCTTTACCTTCACAAAAAGGCTAAAGAGTGCCTTGATCACAGTTTCTAATTGCCTCTAGGGGGAATAGAAATTCGATAATTGAGGGCTTTTCAGCCTGAAAAGCACAAATATAACAAGATAAGTGGATGCAAGTTGAAAGCAGAGACATTCAGAAATAGAAATCACACTCATTAGTATTATGAAAATTAACCACTTCAATAATTTAACAAAAACAATGATAGAATGTCCATGCTACAAATATTTAAATAGAGATTTTCAATCTTTTTTAAAAGAGATGCTCTAGTTAAAAAATAATTCAGGGAAGAATTGACCTGTGCTACACTGGAAGCAGGATAAACTATCATCTCTGAAATTAGGATCTATGACTGTGTCACTTTGTTTCATTGCTTAGTGGAGGACCCACATCTTATTTAAAAACTGATTATTCAAAAACTGATATGATTATAATTTATTTTTTTTTTCAAATAATTTATTTTACTGTGCTGTCAAGGTGCTTCACTGACATTAACTTGTACTACAGGCCAGTTGGAGATGGAGGAGTGGAATTACTGGCATTTTAGGGAACCAAAATGAGATTAAGACTGAAAGCACCTGTTGACTGTGGATGAACAATTTGAAAGGCTTGTACCTGATCTTTCAAAATACTTCTCGTTTCTGCACAGCTCACATATTTAAAACACAGCTTCTCACGGCATCAGCCACAGCACTGAAGACATGGTTGCTGGATTGGCATGCGTGGTGGAACCACGTACTGGTAGTGCTGTGACACAGCTGGGAACACCAGGCTGCTCTGCCACCATCGCCTGACCTACCAGATACACTATCTTAACCTAACTACTTTGTATTTGCCATAATATTTTAACAGAGTCAAGGTGCCAGGGAGGAAGAGACTTTCTCTAAAATGAAGGGAGTACAATCTGCCTAATTTTATGGGTCCCTATTGACAAAAGGCTCTATCTTTGCTTTCCATCCAGTTCACTATAAATCTCTGTATTTGTGAGTTTTGACTCATGGGAACCCATATAATTTAGTTTAATAAATTATTTTGTGTTTTATGATGAAATCTTTTGGTAAGATGTCCTAATTCATTTCCTGGTAACTAATGGGGGACAGACAACACAGCACAGAAATAACAGACTGTCAAATCAATGGATAAATCAAAGTGAGACAAAGCCTATACAAGCTTCCAGTTAAGAACTGGAAAGTGCCTTTGTAAAAGTGCAAAATCCAACACAAGTTGTAAAAACAAATTATAAACAAATTTTCAGGCAGTCTCGGTCCCAAATATATATATACCAGTAGGTATCAACTTAAGATAGTTGATTTAATAGTTAGATAGTTTAGATGATAAGTCCCATTTAATATCTTTAAAATTTCAAAAATAGAGTCAATAGAGAAGTAGGCAGCATGTGTCTAAGAAGAAAAGGAGAAGGAGAAGGAGAAGGAGAAGGAGAAGGAGAAGGAGAAGGAGAAGGAGAAGGAGAAGGAGAAGGAGAAGGAGAAGGAGAAGGAGAAGGAGAAGGAGAAGGAGAAGGAGAAGGAGAAGGAGAAGGAGAAGGAGAAGGAGAAGGAGAAGAGATAAACAGGTTAAAATCAAAGAAGTCTGTTGCCAGCACTGCAGCCCAGGTCAGTAGTGACCCAGAGAAGAGTGACCATGGTGCAGAAATGTGCAAGGATGTACAGCAGTGCAAATGATTGCTTGTTCCGTGTGCAGTTCCTTAGGTTACTTTTCTGACACTACAGCATGTCTATGTCATTAAATATGAGGTTAGATGCTCTACCGCAAAAATATTTCTGTGACATTTGCCATCTAATTAATATGCCATTTGACTTCTTATGGGTTCAGAATTTCTAGAAACTTGTATGTCAAAAACCCATTAATGACTGCATGAATACCAGTCTCACAATTTGGTATCAATATATTTTTATTTTCTATATAGAGGCTTTCAAAAAGATGTTTCTTCATTTTATTTGTGGAAAGGTCAAAATAGCATTGCAGAGGATCCTGTTGGTATTCTTTATATATTCAATATATGTTTGAAAACAAAAGGTATAGACCATGGCTGACAGTCTAGATAGATCAACAGATGTTGATACCTGTAAATAAAGCAACTCTTCCATAATTAAACCGTAAAGTATTCAACTGTGAAAATCCGTTTAAAAATACAGAGTGTTTCCCACCCAGTAGACTATGGTAGTTCTACTACGGTTCATTAAAAACACTAGCTAAAATAAGAAGCAATTTAGAAGCTTTTATGTCTTGCTGCTGGAATATCTCCACAGAGAGTCTCTCCATGATCAGCATACTGATTTGAAACTTGTATATAGCATTCATGAGTAAAGACTGTGACTTTTCTCATACATTAAGAGATGCTTCCCACTGCAAGCACTTGGTCCCTATGTCCCATCAGCTGGGCCGGCAGCCACTTCTATTCTGAATACTGCGTAAGATTCCCTTAATCCTATCTTTGGATATATTGACCTTTACAATGTACTGTGAGAAGCTTTCCCATTTATTATTATTATTATTATTATTATTATTATTATTATTATTATTATTATTATTATTATTATGTGTGCTGGAGAACTGGGTGAATTACATTTGGAAGCGGAGGTCTTACATAAATGTAGATGCCATCAGTGTAAGGGTAGGGCATGTGGTATAAGGGAGATGATGGGAAGTTATGTTTTAAAACCTGTTTGCTACATTTAAATTACCTTTGAAATCTTCTCAGAATAGCATCTAGACACAATAAAGACTGATTTTAAACAGAATTAATAAGTGAGCAGTAAGACAACTGTTTGGGGAGTTCACTGTGGGACTGTTATAAAAGGGAAGTGAATGCCTGTGGTGGGACTTGAGTATCTGATTAACAAAACTATCAACAGACATTATGTCTCTGTCTTTCCTCCCAAGAGTAACAGCTCCTGCTGCTGTGGTCTCTGTCCTCAGCCTTTCTTGGAAGAAGAATGTCTGAAAACACAGACTGACCCCTAGGAAGGAGTCCCTGGGGGAAAGCCAGACTCTCTACTCTGTTTCTGAGGTCTCTTGCAAAATGAACTGCCTCAAGTGGATCGCCAATCCCTGTATTTGGGAGAACAACCAAATTAGGCAGGTCCCAATCCTCAAAGTTATGCTTTTCACAAATAAGTGTTTACAAATGACTTTTAGTAAACAGAAAATTCCTTTAATAGAAGCATCAGAAAGAAAATATTTATCTACAGTCATGCTGGTCTGTGCAAGTGGTCTCAGCATTAATACAGAAAGCTTCCTGCGGTGTTGTTAGCATTTGACTCAAGTGAGAAATGAACCCGAGCAATCGAAGTTCGGCAGTCATCTGGATGCTTGTTGTCAACATCTCTTCCGAGGGGCTGACATTTATATGAGCCAGTGTGTGGTTTGGCTCAACGTGATCCCTGACATGAGCACAAGTATTTGCCATTAACAATCCTTGCACCTCTTCTGCCAAACCGTTAACAGGAGTTAACTCCGAGGGCTAAGTAAAAAGAAAACATTTAGGCATTTTATTACCTGTGTAACTGGCTTCAATTACTGAACTCAGATGCTATCCACAAGAGTTTGGATATTTGTATGTGTTATTTCATACAGTTAGCAATGGGGCTGTTTTCATAAACACAGTGCAAACTACTGCCTCACGTCCTGCCCTGTGGGATGACACTGGCAACGTGCGTCAGAGGGAGAATCATCAGCCAGAGGTCTAGAGGGCATCACCTGCAAGACAAGACTGAAAGAGATCCCTTAGCCTAATGATGAGTAGTCTAAGGAAAAAATTACCAAAAGGTACAGATGTGGAAAAAGTTGGTAACGTAAAGATTCAGGGGAGAAAAAAATGAGTTTCTGGCATAAGCAAAAAACCTTCTTGGATGCTGAGAAAATCCTCATAATGGTGTGAATAATTAAAGACAAGAATATGTGACCTGAAGTGATCAAATAATCTCCGTCTTTAGAAATTTTACAGAATAGATTGAATAGATCTTTGAGTAGTATGGCTGCTTCTGTCTTAGAGACTGATAATGGACTAGATGCATTCTCAAATTTCCTACCTTATGTCTCCCCTTTTCTACAATGTTGTGACCCAGGTATGCTTTTCATAATTTTTTTTTTTTTTTTTCAGAAAATGAATGAATGAATGAATGAATTGACAAGTAAATGAATAAAGGCAAAAGGAATGAAAATGTTTCTCTCCATTAAAGCAGCCTAGTTTGACTATGAGCACAAGAAGAATAAAATCAATGTAATGTACGGGTTAATAATCTGCTTCAAAAGTTACATTGCAGAGAGCCACCAGCAGCCAGCCCAGATGATTTGCTAGTCTGAAATTAGGCAGCCAGGCTCCTGCAGTAGTCAGTATAACCAGTCTCCATTCTGCTTCTGTGTCTCTACAGAACCGTTTCTCTTTTGAGAAATGGTGGAGGTTCATGCTACTTTCCCAATGCACACCGATTATGCTGGTCATGTTGGTGATTCCTGCTGTTGTGGCAGGGGGTGCCACTAAACAGGTGTCTGAAAATGATGTGGGTAAACAGGCTAGCAGATGCCTGGAGAGGAGTCATGGTACACACCTAGTCCCAGATTTCTTTTCATTAACTATTGAACTGCACAGACTCTTCTTGTGAACGTACCATTTATTTATTCAGTGGCATAATGATAGTTCTGCCTTGTTTTCTGTCTCCTCCATAACAATCTCTGATGTGAGGCCTTCTTGACCTTCGCTGAGCATCACATTGATTTTTTGTAGAGCACTGGCCATGGTAACTCCAGATCTCCATGAATAATAACTTATTCACAGACAATCACTATGCATCCCTAGTTAGAGAATTTCTGTCTTTTTCAAACCAGAGACATTAACTGCACTCATTGGCACTGAGATCGATCTGCCATGCTGCTATGCAGTTATTCAGAGCACACATTAAAGCCATCCAAAGGGCTGAACTGAAACATGATGCAGCCCAAGGAAAAATATCTCTTCCTCTATTAGCTGGAGGATTTTTCTCTTTTACAGAGTATTATAGACGATCATCTCATATCCAAAAACAACTGAGTTATATTCAGTATGACCAAAGGTTCCAGATTTAACATGTGCTGTATTTCTTCAGTTATTTCATATGAACAAAAATTAAAAATAAATCTCTCTACTCATTTTATTGTTAGAACATACATAGATGGTGTTCATGGTAGACTGCATTTGTTAATAACTCTCAACAGAGTTCTCAGAAAGCTGTATCTTTTCTGTCAGATTCAGGCTGAAATTTTTGAACTGTTTATGGGACCACTTTGTTTCAATCCTAGTACATAAGCACATGGCATATGACTTCCAGATAATAGATACATATATATAATATATATATATAAAATAAAAATATATATTTTATATATTATTTTTTTAATTTAAAAATGTATATATAAGGGAGAGAGAGAGACATGGCATGCCAGATGTTACCTGCTAGGATATCCCGAGAAAAAGTCAGCTGTTGCAGCAGTGTTTAACGCTGATGGTTTCTCTTAGGTCATAGTACCCTAGCAGGCAGATAAGACATGCAGTGATGGGAATTAAAGCAGTGACTAAGATACAAGATTTTTCCTCTTCCTTTTCTGAGCAGTGTGCACTTTGTATATGGATGTCATTCACCCTCCTGGGGACCTGGCATTACCTGAGCCTTGGGGAAGTTGCCCTTGTAGCGCTTCAGCTTCAGCTGTGGAAACTCTCTGCCTCTGAAACCATCTTTGCCAGCAATGTTTGTGTTTTCGTATCAAATACCATTTATAAGCTTGTGTGGACACAGGCAATTTTAGCACTTCCTGAAGTCTGTAAGGAGGCTGTCACAGAGATGTAGTGAAATCTTCTCTAACTGCTAGAAATGCAGTACATCACTTTATTCAATCAGATCATCTTGCCCATGAAGCCTGAGGGACAAGTCTTACCACTACATGAGATGCATGCAGAGAAAGTGAGCCTGTTTACCTCTGGTTGATAAAAAAGATGCAGTGCTAAAAAGTCAGTGCCTTCGTTTCGTTATGCCAGGATATCTGGCATTACAGCTTCAGCAAGAGAACAGATTTGACCTCCTAGTGGAGTGTCCCCTACATGATGTACACAGAAGGCAATCAGAGTCCCATTTTCATTGCATTCACATCATAGGTTTTTCTGTTTCACTGACTTCCATAATGCCCCCTTGAAAGCTATTTCTCCTTCCTGCCATATTAAAGGAGAAACATTTTGTTCTGATTTAAATAGTTTCTCTTCCCCCATAACTTAATCATTAGGGAGCTGTGAGATTGCATAAATAGATGCCATTCAGAATATAAACACTGGAGTCACTTTGATTTGTTCCCTTTGGGCAGAGTACATCTGAAAGGATGATAAGCAAAGATAATGTATCTTGAAATTCCATCCTAACAAACAATAAATTACCCTGCTGAAAGCTGACTTTCAAAGTATGGTTCACGCTATTTCTCAGCCCAGCACACAATCAGATGCCTTGAGGCCAAGGAAGCAAGTAAATGACAGGTCAAGCAAAAAGCCAAATTATGAGCATCACACGAATCTCTGCAAACAATAGCAAATTAATTTCATTACAGATTCATATTTGAAGTTTCAGAAGAGTAGGAATTCTGAAGCTAAATACCAGTATTATACTATTATACTATCTATCCAAGGACTCCTTTAGAGTTCACCATATAATTAAAATCTTTCAGTGGGGTGAAAGATTTCAACAGGAAAAAAAAAAAAAGTTCAGAAATAAAAAGGTAGCTTCTAAATATAAAATCATCGTTTGTTACAGCTTTCATAATTAGCTATGTGTTTAGCTCTATTAACTCACTTCCTTCTGGGATACATTCAGAAAAGCTTCCATTATTTCCACGTCTAGCAGGAAAAGAATATAAAAATTAGAAAGACAAAATAGACACAAAAGATTTTATTTAGACTGCATACATAAGTAGAAGGGCACAGCTGCATTTCCTTAGGTAATTCTGATATAAATAACTGAGAGCAATGCTCACAATCTCAAAAAAAAAAAAAAAAAAAAAAAAAAAAAAAAAAGATGAGTTAGTGTTTCAAAAAATTATCTATCTTCTGCTGAGAGCTGCCACTTCTCAGCTAAGAAACATTTACTAACTGATTACATGTGCCTCCTTAAGACCTGTATGATGGGAAAAAAGATCCACTTAAGCCACCGTCAGGCTGACCATTAACATGACACCCAAACGAGCTGGGCCAGCATTTCCTCTAGGTGCCCAACCCAACTAGCTCATGGAGGGCTGAAGCGACCATGCTAAAGGAAGAGTTTGTTTTGGTTCATCTCAAGACATTTTCTTTTGATTTATTACTACCAAAACCCAAGCAACTACCACCAACAAAAAAGCACAGATACCTTCTCTTCAAAATGATTTTTTTTTTTTTTTGTATTGGGTCCAAAAACAGACTATGAGGTGGAAAATAACATGGTTCCTGTCTCCTTCCTGGGGGGAGGCAGCAGGGGGCAATCATCATTCTGCAAAAGATGTCAGGAACTAAAAGAGGTATTCACAGGTGAGCAGCACAGCCTCCTAGGATTTAAAGAGGAATGTGAACCTTTGTATCCTGGAAAAGGAGAGAGACCATGAACCAAGATGGTAGAAAAAGGCAAAGGGAACAGCAGGAGTGCTACAATCACAGGCACCCTGCTTCCTAAGCCTTTTGACAATTGTATTAGGTGAAATTCCATTCTGTTAAATAATACTATCCAGATCTATCCTTCACAATCCTTTTATGGGTGTTTGCACCTTACTAAGCATATAATCAACCTAGTTCATTCAACCTCGTTTATTCATCTATATAAGTCTTTTAAGTCATTGTCTCTATCTACTGGTCTTACGGTTTGTTCTTCTGTTATGTTTCTAACTGATTGATGTATTACTGTTTTCTTTGGGATAGACCTCTGTGTAAAAGGTCCTGTGTTCCTTTCTGTTTGTCACAGAAGTCAGTTATTAATTAAATGTATCATGATTTAATATAATATTTTAAAATAGGAAGATTATGACTGCTTTCACACAAAAAGGATTACATCCCTGATTTCTACAATTCAGGTAGAATTCTGGTGGCATTACAATTGCACTTGCATAGCCATCCATTCCACTGCGTGGGGGCAGAGGACCAAGGCAGGTGCCAAATATTGGCCAAAGCACGCCAATCCCCAGGTGGTGAAGCCACATTCTTAAGTGCACTACCAAGCCTTGCAGCAGCAACCATTACACTGGCATGTAGTGTAATGGTTACGTGCCTGCCTAACACTAACTCAGTGAAAGATCAGGTGTTTCTGGTACCATCATTTCCCATCAGCTGATGATATGAAGCATGGACAGCTCATGTAGCCATCTACATGAGGCTGCACTCCAGCACAGGGATATGCTGGACTCTAAACTCTACAAAGATTAACCTTAACTTAAAGCTGCTGTACATCACATGGGAACAAGCTAACGCTTGGACATCTTTTTGTTTCCTTGCTCAAACATGAAACCAAACAGCCGTCTCCCAGCTTTCCTAGTGAAGGAGGCGCAGATTGATCTCTGTGACAGATCCAGTCCAAAGTCTCTAAATGCTTGGTGCTCCCAAAGCCTTTATTCTAATTGCATCTGTTGGAAGGTTTTTTGCATGGTGAATGGGCACTGGTGAGAATATCAGTGTTGCAGAATAATCACCCTTCTGAGAAAACAGACACATTCAAACACATCTAGTTACACCTGAACCTATAGTCTTTTAGACATAGGAAAGGTAATTTGAGGGATAATCTTTCTTCCTGAAATTAATTCAACATTATGCTCTTTAAAAGCAGCATTTTTTAATTCAACATTATGATCTCTAAAAGCAGCTTTCTTTTCCATCTTTCACATCAATTGGGAAAATATTCATTTGTTATAGTACATCATCCCTCACACCATAGCAGCATGATAGCGCTTCTTGATGCCGTGTTCTTTGTCATGCTTTAGAGATGTGATGGCTGTCTGAGCACTTCCCCATCCACTGATAAAGGATTATCTCCTGAAAAGATTACACATAATGGGTTTGGATTTATGTGCAATCACATAAAACATTACTTACAAAATGTCCTGCATGAGGTACCCAAGATATGGCTCTGATCTCTGCATACACAAGAGATGGAGCAGAAAAAACAAAATGGAGTGGTATTAACAGGACTGCTCACATGCCAGGAAAGGTCTCCAGCCTCTGCTACTGGTGTCCTTTGGGGAAAATTCAAATGAGCCAAACAGTAATCTGAGTTGTTAGGCAAGCAACTAAGATCTGGAAGAAGCCTAAGGAAGATATGGTTCAGACCAGATCAGGTTCAGAAGAGTTTGATTGAAACATAAAGACAGCAACTTAAAGAGAATGTTTAAAATAAGGAGGCACAGAGCTACTGGTCATCTGATTTCTTCCATCACAGACAAGGCATACAGAAATCAAGATGAGTGAAATCAAATCTCCATAGCAGAGCCCCATGCTAAGCATTGAGACTATCAAAAACGCAAGTGAGAGACTGTCTTCAGGTCAACAGATTTCAATTCATTCAATTTTTGGCAGTTTGGGGGATTGAAAAATTTTCATGGCATTGAAATCACATTCCAGGAACAACAGAGTCTGGCCAGTTAGTAACAATTAATTCTTCCCCTTCCCCCAGTATGGAAAACTGTCATTATTGACGTCATCAAACAAATGGTAAACCTGAAGTCACCACATGAAAGAGACCAGCTACTACAGCAAATAGGGGATGCTATCTAAAATTTAAGCCTTACCTGTTACTTTAATAATAACCGAGGATAACCCTTAAATGTGCCAAAGATGTGAATACACCCAACGTCTCTAAAGAGTCCCTAACCTATTGCTTTGACATTGTCTGCTGTTTCTCTTCTTCAAAGCCAACAGATTTTGCCCACAAAGACTGGAATGAAAAAGTTGTTGAAACACTATTTTCCTTATCCTCCATCACCAGATTGTCTCTTCTCCGTCAGTAGACCCACATTTTCTCCATACTTTTTTTTGCCACTGTGTACATGGAATCCTTCTATTTTTCCCTTTACATGTTAAATTATTATTTTTTTCTTCAAATGAGTCTTTGACTTCCTGATTTCAATTTGACACATCTGAGTACTTTTTTTTTATACTCAACATTTTTAACCTGTTCATGTTTACACTTACTGAATGCTCTTTTTTTGAATTTTTCATTCAATAAGAATTTCTTAGAAAGAGTAGTCAGGTATTAGAGCGGGTTGCCCAGGGAGGTGGTGGAGCCCCTGTCCCTGGGGGTGTTTAAGGAAAGGGTGGACCCGATGCTTAGGAACATGGTTCAGTGGGTGACATTGGTGGGAGGGTGATGGTGGACCAGACGATCTTGAAGGTCTTTTCCAACCTTATTTACTCTATGATAAAAGAAGTCTTTCTATAACTTTTTAGGTGAGAAGGCCTTCTGCTGAATCTTCCAGTCCTCCCACACAACAGGACAGTTTGTTTCTGAGTCCTCAGTATGTTTTCTTTAAAAATAAGCTTAATAAGTGAGTCACCTTCCCACAGCATGGCAGCTGCCCAGGTGATTCTGTCCAGAATCTACACAAACAGAGGCCTACTCTCCTGAAGACCTGAGTCCTAGCTCTGCTGCTTAACATTCTGTCCCTCCTCCAGCATGTAAGTGTAGGGGGTTTATGTGGCAAAGGATTGATAGCAGGGGGCTGTCAGGGGTGGCCTCTGTGAGAAGATGCCAGCAGCTGCTGCATGTTAGATAAGGGCCAGCTCCAGGCGGCTCCAAAGTGACCTGCCTCTGGCCAGAGCCAAGTCACTGAGTGACTCTGGTTGTGCCTCTGCGAGAACAAATTTAAGAAAGGGGAAAAAAAAGAACTGCTGTGCCACAGCAGCTGGGAGAGAGAGAAGTGGAAAGATGTGAGCAAAACAGCCCCGCAGTCCCCCAGGTCAACTCAGCAGGAGGGCAGGGGGTGCTCCAGGCAGGCAGCAGCAGTTCCCCTGTGGGCTGTGCAGGGAGAGGCCCCTGGTGGAGCAGGTGGATGTGGCCTAGAGGAGGCTGTGGCCCATGGAGAGCCCCCACAGGATAAGGCCCCAGGCCGGAGCCTCCGTGGAGAGGAGCCTACACAGGAGCAGGGGCAGAGTGACTGTGAAGAAGCAGCAGAGACTAAGCATCAGGGACTGAGCACAGCCCCCGTTCCCTGTTCCCCTGCACCGGTCGGGGGGGGGAGGTAAAAGAGGGCAGATGAGGGGAAGGTGTTTTTAGTTTGTTTGGTTTTACTTCTCACTGCTCTATCTTGTTAGTAACAGGTAATAAATTACATTAATCTCCATATGCTGAGTCTGTTTTGCCCGTGATGATAATTGTTGAGTGTTCTCCCTGTCCTTATTTCAACCCTTGAGCTCTTTGCATCGTATTATGTCCCCATTTCACTTTGAGGAGGGGCTGTTAGAGAGCAGTTGTGGTGGAGTTCAGCTGCCTAGCAGGGTAAAACCACCACTGTAAGCAATCCATTGCTCCAAATAATTATAAAAAGCCATTTAAAAACAACAACAGCAACAAACAGAGCTTAAGAATAGGTTAAAATCTTCAGTACTGATGTAGACAAAGAAAGATTAAATCCCCAAATGCACAAACTTTGACCAAACTGACCAGGTATGGATACAATTTCGAAAATTCATCTACTTCACAAAATGTCTCCACTTAGAGCTCACTGATATTTCTAAACCTAAACTGAATAAAGCCTACTGGAAACCTGTGGTACCCAGCCTGTAAGCCTTCCCTGACTCCTGATAAGTCCCCAAATAGAGGCATTGAATAAACTGCAGCTCATCTGAATTGTTCAGACAGTGCACACTGCTGCCCTTTGCCAAGTGCTCTGTGTTCCTATCCTTATCACCTGTGTAACTGCCATAGAACTGAGGCACATACATGAATATCACAGGAGATGTACTGATCAAGTGCCAAAAGCATAACTGCTCGTGTCCCAGAGGGAGCCACAAAGCACAACGCTAAGATTCCTTCATGACAAACTACGTTTGCCCTCCAGAAATTCATTTTTAGAGAAATTACAATTTCAAGTGATTTTAAAATGGCCCCACAACCAACTTAATTAACACTGAAGACTTTAAATGATCCTTCTTTCCCATATAGATCATGTGACAGAGAAATTTAGAGCAACATACACCAGTGTGATAATACCAATATAGTTTTATTCTAAAATATGGTCAAAATTCCTGTGCATATATAACTTACTTCACTTGTTCCTATAAGAATAAATGATTTACTTTGGAATTTGTTAGATGGATGTGATCTACAGATATGTTTCTTCATGCTACTAAAACAAGAATGCAGGGAAGAGAGATTATAATCCTTTCTATCCACAAAGCAATCAGAAACCTTCAAGATTTATGCAAATGGAAAATGTATTGGTGTTGGTTTTATAAATATTTTAAATATATTTGTCTTAGATTTGTTCTTAAAATAGTAAAGGATTGTACAAACTGTGTTTTTAAGACAGTGTACTTGGCCTATTGCAATACCAAATGAGCTGTAACGGTTTTATGTGGGTGGGAACATCCAAAAAAAAATCTTAAAGAAGCAGGGAAATGACTTTCATTGTATATTAAATTAACAAAGTATTGTATATGCAACAGTTATGGGAACAAGGGAGACCATGGTTCAAAGTGGGCATGGCAAATGCCAAACTCATTTAGGTTATTGGAAAGGTCTGACCTGGTCCTGATGTAGATGTTTGTTGTGGTTTAACCCAGCAGGCAGCTCAGCATCACGCAGCAGCTTGCTCACTCCGCCCCCACCCCCCCCGCAGTGGGATGGGGGGACAACTAGGGGGCAAAAAGTAAAAGCTTGTGAGTTGAAATTAAGACAGTTTATTAGGAGTGACAAGAATTATTATTATTAATAATAATATACAAAGCAAGTGATGCACAATGCAATTTCTCACCACCCACTGACCAATGCCCATCCCATCCATGAGCAGCCGGTCCTTCCCCCTCCTGATGTAATGTAAAATGTAATGAATGCAACACAGGAGGAAAACCTTTGGGTTTCTAAAAATGTCTCCAGATAGATATGTCTTGTATCAGAGACAAACACAGGAGATTGGCAGTTAGGTTTGCATTTCATTAGGATGAAAAAAAAAAAAAAAAAAAAAAAAAACCTTTATTTTGACATGTCTTCAGTGCATCAGTTTCTCAGGAAGAAACTGTTCTCATTTTAACTCAGAAACTTCAAGGCCATGGATGAACAATTTCTCATTGATCCCGCTGTACCAACAGAAGAGGTCGTCGCCCTTAATTTTTCCCCACTATTGGCAGCTGCTTACCATCACCTCTCTACCAGAGGCAATCACCCCATCAAGCTAACAGTTCAGCCAGGTAAAAACGAAGTTAACCTCAGCCAGATTCTGCCTGCAAAGTGATGTTAGGGTGTACTTATACAAAGCACAGCCAGAAGTATTTCCATTAATCTAGCACTAGGGGCTGTCATTTCTCTAACCACAAGAGACCTATCCAGAGGAAAACCTCCAAGAACAGGTGCTGTGATCTGCGGCCTGCAGAAAGGCCTCTCTCTGTCTTTAATTTCTTTAATTGCCTCCTGCAGACTTTTCCCTTTCATTCAGACTTGTACAATACAGCCTAATAGGAGACTCTGGCCTTTGCAGAAAAATAATAATAATAATTGCAGTATCAACTGCTTTCTACATTCTGCAAGCAGTACTAATCTGCAAGGTTTCTGCAGACTTCTTAATTAATGAAAGCAGGACTAATGGAGCAGTAATTATACCCCAAAAGCTTTCCGTAGAGATTCTGGCAACAACTGCCTTCATTCTGTGTTCTGATTAGGTGTCTAACTGATGCCTTCTTTCATTCCAGCTGTGCCCTAAAACCTTGCTCAGGTCTGCCTACTTTACGTATTGATCTATATAGTTTTCTACAACTTCCCGGTGACATCTGTCAATCAATTCCAACCTAACAGTGAGCAGAGACTAACATACAACAATTAACACTGTAGAATTTAACAACGCTACTTGTTTGAAGGGTGTAGAGGAGATAAGAGAATAATTTATTGTAAACAGTAATGAGCAGTGAAGAAAAAAAAAAAAAAAAAGTATGAAGTATTTTTTTTTACCATAATATGTATGAAAAAAATACTATTTACAGTAAAGAAAAAAAAGCTTACTTCTACAGCTGGTTACTCAAAATGACCTGATGTATAGCAGAATGTGTTCTGACAGGCTTCCAGCCACATTCATTATAAGCATTTTGAAACTCCGGGTTAACTTTCATTTGTTGTAATGAATTCTTGAACAGAACAGGCATTTGTTGAATGTACTTTATACTTCCTCTGTTTTAGGAATGTACTTTACAATTCTGCTGTTTTATGATTTTTCCATGTTTCATTAGCTGCTGCTGTTGGGCTTTTTATCCCCTCTTACACTGCAGATGTCTGCTTCTTAGCATCATCTAGGAGATTTAAATATCTTGTTTGTGTTTGCCTAGGACATTACTGACGCTCTCCTCCTCTCTTGGCTTTTGTTCTTCTACAGCATATCTGAAGTTTGTCATAGAGTACTAGGAAGTATTACATGCTATGCCTTTGTAGGCTGCCACAGACATTCTGTATGAAGTACAGGCATCTCCTAAATTTGACATCTGCTGCATGATTTCCCATGATTTCAGGAAACTCCATGGTTAAGGTAGTTCCTACCGGTTTTATGTTCCTGTAAGACTTATCACTCTATAGTCCCTGGACAAATCTCCCACTCTAAGATCCTTATTCCTCAGGCTTTCTGTTAACTCCACACACCCCTGTCCCCCATATATTCTTAACATTAAATATGTTCTTAAGTCACAGTAGTTTCTATATCATTTGAGTTTGCATTATAGGAAAGGCATCTACTAGTATTCTGTATAGACTAGTTCAGTATAGATTCATTGTAGGTTCAGTATGATTATATAGTTCAGTATATATATATATTTTATATATATACTATAATATATATATTATATATAATATTATAATATATATAATATTATATATAATATAATATTATAATATATAATATAAATTACATATAATATTATATATATATATTATGTAGTTCAGTATAGATTCAGTATAGACTAGTTCAGTCTATACTGAACTTGATGGATATTTTGCACAGGAGCCAAAGCTCTTTTTATGAAATGAATACATTTTTTACACTATTTATAGCATTTTCCATCTTGTTCTGCCCATGAAGTGAACAAATGCAACTTGGAAAATGTAAAATGAATTAATATAGGTAGGAAATATAAGATTAAAATTTTATGCTCAGGAAGTATATGCTGTTCCTTCTTGCAGCTATTTTCACTATATTTTCTGCATTTGATTTTCTTTCCAAGTGATCAAACATTGTCATCTACTATGAGGGCAGTCTACTACAGTTGCTGTAAGACTGTTCTAAGTCCTTCTTAACTCATTTCTATTGTTCTCTTCTTCCATTTTGGTTCTACTGTTTAGCATACTTTTATTACTGTATTTTTAATTAAATTGTAAACTCTTTGCACAAGGGTTTCCGATGAAGTTTTGCAGTTCAGCACATGAATCCAGTTACTGATAGTCTAAAAAATAGGCTGTAGTTAAAGCCGAAGATAATTTAATATTCCATGCTTCTGGTCTTCCCAAAGTATGTGACTATGCCACTTCATTGTGCATTCACATAACACTAGGCAAGAGAAAAACTTGGTCATCATTTTGAAAGCATTTATCTAGCGCACTTATCCAATAAAATTACAAATCGCTATAATCAAAGGAAAGTGACCATGATGCCTAAGAGGCAACAAGTCTACTGACCTTCACTTTGGAAACAGATTACCACCAGTCTTGATAAATGCATTATATGCAGGTTTTAAATGGACAGAATTAGCCAGGGTTAAATTTAGGGCTAGGAGCTGGGCTAGAAAAAAATAAGTCAAGCTGACACAAACCGCAAGAACAGGATACCAGAATAAAGGAATCATTGCTGCCACTGATGGTCATCAGGGTGCGTTTCTAGTTCTGTGCGTGTGTAGGTCATTACATTACATTTAAGACTTGGCAGCGGGCTGATTGTAAACCTGTCTCGGAAGGCCTGCTAAGACAGACCAGGTACATTTTGTTTGGGAGCAAGCAGAGGGTCCATTCAACAAGTTTTAGGTCAGAGTTAGAGCAAAGTTTAGTGTTTGTAAGGATAAATAAATAAATAAATAAATAAAGGAAAAACGCCTAGATTCAAAACAGGCTGTGAGGCTGTATGTGGCGTTATAGCCCATGCTGTAGCAGACCGTGCTTTAGTAGGTGAAGGGCACTGTGCTTCGGCTATCAGTAGGATCATGGTGTTAGAAAAAGGCCTGGCAGGGGCTTGAGAGATATTGTAGCATCTAGCTTTAGAGGACTGATGCTTAGTCAAAAATATATGCATATATCCTTCCTTTCGCATTTTGGCCTCCTGAAGCCCTCGTGGGGGAGGGCTCGTGAGGCAGCTGCAGCGCCTCGCCTGTGGGGCAGCAGCCGCAGCCCGCAGGGCTCGGCCATGGCCCGGCCTCCCCGCCTGAGGAGCGGGGCGAGAGGACGGTGCCGGGACCCCTCGGGGCCGGCCGCGGAGCCCGATGGCGGGGGGCGCCTCTGAACCTCCTCGCCAGGGGACGCAGCCCGGAGCCGCGGCCGCGGCCCCTCCCGCCGGGCGGCATGCGGGGCGCTCGCAGGCGGCTGTGCTCCGCCCTGCTGCTCGCCTACGGCCTCTTCTCGCTCTACGCGGCCTACACCGTCTTCCTGCGGCCCCGCCGCCCGGCCGCCCCCCGCCCGCCGCACAGGGACCGCCGCGGCCCGCGAGGTGAGAGCGGCGGCCGCCCCCCGCCCCGCAGCCCGCTCCCAGCCGCCCGCCGCGGGCCTGCCCGGCACCAGCGGCACGGCCGCGGCCGGCATCGCTCCGACGGGGCCTGGGGGCGAACAACGGGCACGGCCCGGGGAGCCCGGGCAGCGCCGGGGGCTGAGGGGAGCGCGGGGACGAGCGGCCCCCCCCCCGGCACTGCGCTGGCGGCCGCCATTTTGTGGGTGCCGCGGGCGGGGCGGGCGCCACCTTGGGAAGGGAAGGGAAGGGAAGGGAAAACTGAACCTATCTGGGGAGGACGTGCCCCGATTCTACCTTTAGACCCCTATCTATCAAGCAGTTTGCACACTTCCTAATAAAAATCACATTTTGTTTGTTTTTCTGCCTGTCAGTTAGTTCATTTAGCGTGTATAGAGTTATGTCATCGACATAAACATATTTTAAATTATTTTTCATATAAACTATGTTATACTGACTAAGAGGGTATTTGGAATTCAGTACTCACCAGAAAAATTATAAATTTTCTACATTTGTAAGCCCAGAGTTTTTATATAAATTCTCTTTTTGGATTTCCTAGATAACGATCATGTTTCTTTGGGAAACGAAGAGTGGAATCCTTGGGAAGCTGATGAGAAGAATGAACAGATTGCTTCTCAACAGAGATATGAAAATAACGTTAAGATGATAAAAAATGCAAGATCTCACCTAGAACAAACCAGTCTTAGAGTACAGATTTGGGGAAAAGCAGCAATTGGTAAGCAGATGTAATCTAGGCCTATGTAATCACAACTTCTGATAAATCACTTTGCCTTTTTTTCTTTAGTTGACTCTAATGTATGTATATGATTAAAATATGTGGACATCTATAAATGAAAAGTGTTAAAGAAATAGAAGCTATTACTCAAAAATATCTTAATACCAATATAAGAGTAGTTAGGTGCCAGATTCTTTGTATCAGTTCTTTTGGGAGCTGTTTTTCATTTCTATCCAGGGAAAGTCACGCAAATAGCAGAGTTACTTTTTGAAGCCAGTGTAGTTTACAGAGCAACAGATAAACAGGCATCTTATTTGGTTAAAACAGAATAATTGTAACATTTACACTTTATGAACTAAAGCATTGTACAGTGAGAAATAAGGTAATTTGTGTACCATACTAATATAATCACTGATGAACTTGAAAAATGTTCTGTTGTAGAAGACACTGAGAGACTTCTCAACATGAACCGGGGGCCAAGGTCGTCTTAAGATTTTTAGCTACTGCTGAAGACATCTTGTTGCTTGTATTACAGCTTTTTTAGAAATGCGAAATTTCCAGTTTAAGTTGAATTTTTATGTAGTATTGCAGAACACATTGGTATTCTGACATAAAATTTGGTGTATTTCAATATAGCTTAAGAGCAGTATGGTTGTCCTTAAAATGGAGATTAATATTTGTTAATTTTTAAGTGTTAACTGTACCAGAAAGAGATGCTAGCAGAAGTGATAGTGTGATATATCTTCATCTACTGATATTTTGACAGCCAAAGAATCTTTTCATATGCTTTGATGTTTGAAAAATTCATCTTAATTATCAAGTCATACAGAAATTGGGGGGGCAATGTCTGCATTATATAGGAAGCTTTGACATTTCTTAAGCAATTTTTTTTGTCTTGTTGGTAGTGTGGAGTAGGCAAGGTATGTGCATTCAAATTGACCATCATGTCTTCATCATTTATGTAGGTCTTTACCTTTGGCAACATATTTTTGAAGGGCATCTTGAGCCAGCTGATGTGACTGCACCGTGGAGAGAAGGAAGCCAAAAGGCGGGAAAAACATACTTCAGGTACTGTATTTGTGAAGTTGACTTAATCTGTGCAAAATTTAGCTTTCCAATGCATAGTTTGTTAAAGAGCATGATAAGATGCATCGGTGCAATATTTTGTCTATCAGAGTTGCAATTATTTTAATATCAGTTGCAAGTGCTTTAATTTTGTAGTGTTTTGATAACAGAGAAGTATGCATACAATTTCTCCTTTAATATTACCGCAATAAATGGTTACATGAATGGAAAAATGTACTTGATAAAACCAACAAATTTTAGCCCAAATACACTGCTATTAAAAATCAAAAGCTATGAAGCTATTTCATCAGCTCTTTTGCAAAGATCTCTGTATTTGAAAGAACTGTGAAAAAACTATGAATGGTGCTGCTTGGTCATCTCCTTCATGGAGATCAAGAGATCTTTCCATTCACAGACTCAGAGAAAGAATACAATAATACCTTTTTTCAGTAGGGAGCGATGCCTGTAGTGTTTTGCTGGTGGGAAGAGACTCTTTTTTTTTTTTTTTTTTTCCTAGATACAAAATCTCAAAACCAATACAGATCATTGACATTCTATCATATACATTGTCTTCTTGGCATGCACACAAGGATATTTTTCAAGACCTTGCCTTTCATCTTAATAAGAAATAATTTGCTGCATGTAACTGAAACCATCACTTGACTGATTATGGATATTTTCTTTCTGGTCTGCCTGTTTCAGATGAATAATAACCTCACATGGTCTGTGTATGTGTATCTCTCAAAGAAAGACTTTCATACTAACATATGAATATCTTCTTGTTATATTTAGAGGTATTGGGGATAATAGCCTTTAACTTCAACTTGAACGTTAAATCCTATGAAAATACAAAGTTTATATCGGGTACCAATATAGCAGCAGTTAATATTTGACAGGCTAGTAAGATTTTTTTATGAAAATTACAGAAAATATGTGAATATAACTGTGATTTTAATGATTGGGATTTTGAAATAAAATAGTTGAAGTTCTACTTTTTAGTCAAATTGGAAATGATAATCTGTAGCTTTTTGTGAGGACAAATTAGTATGATTTTGGCTGCTCAGTCATAAAAATATTTTCTGGAATTGTTGACTTCTTTATTGTCTAGCTGAGGTAAATTATCTCCATTTGATTACTAGATGAGGCTAGAGGGAGCTAGCTGAGGTGACATATTTGGAGAATGTGTGCTGCTGTGCAGTTTTGTGGTAAGTCTAATGATTGTTAAAACATAGAGCTCACATGAATGTTTTTAAAGAACATCAAATCAGAAGACACAGAAATGCCAAAATAGCACTTGAATACACTTGCATGAATAAGCCCAATGCATATCTTTATGGTGGAAAATGCACGTTTTGATGGCTTTTAAGTTTTTACTCAGGAAGTTGCCTAAAGGATACTGAAACTATCAACTTCTACATGAACTTCAGGGACATTTACATAACAACACAGGTGAAGAAGGAGCTGCTGAGCTGTGATTTTTAGTGATGTGTTGGCATGTTCCTTCAAGGAGTAGGAAGAGTTTATCAGCTTCCTTGGCCTGAAGCGATTCACATCCTTCTCTCTCTTGTCATCCAGGAGGATGTTTGTAGAGAAGAAGGTGTCAAACTTACCATTAAGTAAAAACATTCCTAAATGTTTGTTCTGTTGAGAGTCACACCCCTCTCTATTTTAACGTTCAGAGCTTCTTTCCCCCAGGCCCTGATAGACTTGGTTGGTTGTTCAACAGTTTTCTTCTGCCCCATTCTCCTGTCCTCTTTATGTAAACCACAGCCATTAATTGCAGGTACCTGAATGAAAACATACTGGCCAACAAAATTAATGAGCAAAGACTTCTTTACCTGCCATATGATTTCCCAAAGGATAGCTTGTGGCAATTTAGTTTCCTTAATAGCCTTCATTGATTTTTTTTTTTTTGAAAATCCAAATACACTATTTCTACTGGATTCCCTTTATCTGTATTCTTACTAAAACACTCAATGGATCTCCATCAGATTAGTGAGACAGCTCTATAGGAGCCGTGTTTATCTGCATGTGTGATCGGTGATCTTACTCTTTATTATAGATTCTTCTGGAGAGGGAAGTCGTACTGACTGGTCTGTAGCTCCTGGAGTTTTCTCAAGATGTTTTTGTAGGAGTGGTGCTGCTTTTCATTAGGCATGGTGTCTCTTCATAACGACTGCTATGCATACTTTTGCCAGTAGTTCTGCAATTTCATATCCAAGTTTCTTCAGAACTCTCAAGTGCAAACCATCCAGGTCCAAGTTCTTGTTGTTGATGTAGTGCTTCATGTTTAGGACACCATGGGGAGAGTGGACAGGCTGCATTGTTTCCTTCTTGGATTGGGGCACACACTTTACCCGGACTTCTTATACAGTGTTTTTAAACAGTTAGTTGTACTACTTCTCTCAGAGTTGGTCTCTTGATTTTCTTGTTTTTAAGTAATTCCTTTATTTCATATCAAGTATCCATGCTGGATATATTTGGCATGTTTTCTTCTGGTATGGTGTTAATTGTATTGCTGTTTCAGAGAGGCTGTCTGACTATCACCTTTGGAACCAGGTTCATAGGGGTTCTAAGACTAGCAAGGAAAATCAAGGACTTCATGGGAAGCAAGTAATTTATTGAGTAAAAAATGTCATCTCCATATATCACTAGATAGTCTATACAGAATCACAGAGTATGCCGAGTTGGAAGGGATCCACAAGGATCATCGAGTCCAACTCCTGGCAACCCAAAAAATTCAGACCATGTGACTGAGTGCACAGTCCAAACACTTCTTAAACTCCGACAGGCTTGGTGCAGTGTCTACTTCCCTGGGAATAGTGAGACTCTCCTAGTGCTACTGCACGTCTTAATTTAGTAGCTTCTGTAATCCCCCTTACATTTCCCAGTCCCTGTTGTATTCTAACTTGGAGATAATATCACAACTTCAGTATGATGTTTTTGTACTATAGTATGGGATTTTCATAGCGTTCCCCCTCTGGTGCAGTTTCATGCTTCTAAGCTTCACGTTCTCCTACACACATTGCTTCCCCACCTCTTCATCCTGTTACTCCTGTGAAGTTCATAGCCTTATAGCACTGTGTCCATAGACAAAATCCGTTTCCCCCAGATCTCCTTTACAAGGTGGTCATCAAGGCAACTTCATATCCCACTCGCTATTATAGGTATTTTGATGTTCTCTCTTGCGAATCTCAGTGATGAGGATGTCACTGTCCTTGTGCCCTACAAAGTCTTTTGTCACTGTATGTTTGGATTCAAGTATTGACCTGATCTACATTTGATCTGTTAAAAGTCTTAATTCCAAGTCGTGTGTCTCCCGAATCTTGGCTCCAAGATGTGCCGCTCCCACAGAGGCAGCACGATGACAGCCTAACTCAGGTTTAGAACATGCTTGCTGAAGGTCAGTCTGTTCCAGGTATCCTCACTGGAGTAGTTTGTATGGCTTTTGATGTGAATTTTCTTATTCTTACAAAACACATTTGAACTGAAACTAGCTGTCAGTCAGCATTTCAAGTTCATTCTCCATTAAAATTCTCTTATTCTAAATTAAGTATAGCTGGTAGTTGAAAAAAAATATAGTAATGCTGAAGACCTAGAGAGCTAACACTTCATTGATTCCTGAGGAGAACAAAAACTTCTTTTTTTTAATTTGTTTTTTCTCCTCCACTCTTTCCTGAGGTGTGTAATCACTAATCCTTTGAGTTCAGTCAATAGTCTGTTAAAACAGCAGTTAACTGAAGAGCAAGAGCTGACAAACACTGGTTTGCTTAGTGGCAGTTCATAAACGGCTGTTCATGTACTTGTACTTCAGATACTTTTAAATTATCAGTGATGTAATGATTTTGCTACATGATTGAAATGCCTTTGTTATATTTATTGTTTCATATATATTTATTTTTATATTGTGATAGATCACAATGTGCAATTTTATACCTAAAATGTTTGTGCTACAAACTCAAAACCTGAAATTTGTCCTGGGTTATACAAGCATCATAAGTTTACCTTTAGGTACCTACCTCTCGTGTTACAGATTTTACTGAATATCAGATGATGCAGTCTGTTTTTTGGTTACCTTACCATAACCAAAATTTCAGAGAAAAATCAAACACCAGACCAGCCAGCTGTTCCTCACAAAGACACATTTAAGTAAAGGCAACTTTATTTCTGTGTTATAGCTGTAGTTAACAACAGAAACGGTTACAGATGCATAGGTACTTCACGGTATATTGCATTTAGTTTATTGAAGAAAAAAATCTCTAGAGTGTTGTAAGGATGATGAGGATTAAGGTCAATAATTTGTCTTAAGGATGTTTACTGTTTGTATTTCGGTTTTCACAGCTTCATCACTGGTCCATCTGTAGTTCCTGGCTACTTCTCAGTTGAAGCTGAAAATGTTGTGCTAGTTCTGAATGGAAGAGAAAAAGCAAAGATCGCTTACGCCACTCAGTGGTTGCATTACGCACAAACGTTAATCCAGACTCACAAGATACAGCATGTAGCTGTTGTGCTGCTTGGAAATGAGCAGTGCAACAACGAATGGATTCAACCATACCTGAAAAAACACGGAGGATTTGTAAATCTGCTCTTTGTAACATATGACTACGCATTGGTAAATGAAGAAGATATTTTCCAGTGGCCTTTAGGAGTAGCCACGTAAGTGCTGTAGACACAAATTATAATTGAAACTTAATTGTTATGTGTGAGGTATGGAAAATACATCTGAATGTTACTGCTAGTTCCCAAAACGATTATAAGTCAATTGTAGAACTTGGTCCTGGTAGTGCTTTTCTAAATGAAGCATTGGAATCTTTGGAAATTACATTTAACAATTAAAATAATAACATAGAAAAAGAATGCTAGGATTTAGGGAGCTTTTTTTTTTTTTTTAAAAAAAAAAAAGGAACCTGTGTCCAGGGGGGGTTTCAGTTTGATTATTTCTACTTCAGTAGATTCGCTCTTGAGATTTATTGTAACTGCTGATGTAATACATGCATGAGGATTTAAAAGATAATTATGACACAAGGATTTAAAAGGTATTTATGTAAAAAGGTTCCAGCTACTGCTTGTTTCAGACAGGAAAGCAGTGGTACTGGCAGTACTGTTTTTTAACCCCTGTTTTGGCTCTCAAAAGGAAATGGGATGGCTCCCATTTGGGATTAGTACACTCCAGTATCACAGTAGCATAAACTGGCTTAAGTGCTTACTCACAAAACCTTTTTGTTATACTTAGTGCTCAGGCTGTTTATCTGGAGCAAATACCTGTTTGGTTCAGTTAGATGTACTCCTTCCTGTTTGCTCTATATTAACAGAGTTAATACTGTTGTAGCTACTTACTGTAGTAATATAAGAAGAAAAGAATTCAGGATTGTTTTCATAACTCGTGTTGTATTTGAATTTAGTATCTATACTGAGACAGTCTGCAAATTGTATGGAGTAAACTCAGGTGCAAAGCTGGATGGGGTAAGATAGATAGGGTATCAGAATGGGGCTTTGCATCCCTTTTACACCAACAGTTGCAAAAATTGTCGTTAAAGTTATGTAAATGGGACGGATTTTCCAAGGGAAGAGGGAAAAGAAAGATGTAGGAAGCTGCAAAAATGCTTGGAATGAAAAAAACGATTCTCTGAGAGTAGGTAAATTGACATTCATCAGGTAGGAGAAGAACTAGGAAACGGCTGTTCATTAAAAATATTGGATGGTCAGGAAAGTGAGTGTCTGTTCAGAACTATGAATGACAATTAAGAAATTGCTATGAAAGAAAATAGAGACCACCTTTAAAAGCACTAAAGAGTTGGTATCAGGGTGTATTTTTTCTTCAAATAGCAGGAAAGTAAAGAACAGTGATCCCTCTAAAATAATGACATTGGAAGGAATCTCTATCTTAATTCGAGAACATTAAGGGGCAGAAAAAAAGGACTTCTTACCATTCATCTGTTCCAGACAAAAATATAAAATTAACTTTATTTAATGAAAAAGTTAGTGCCAACCCTTCTGCTGAAGCAGTTTTTCAGCTAACCAAAATTCCTGACATAAGATTTGAAAAACCAGTCAAAAAAAAAATAATAATAATGAAAATGAGTCTAAAAAGATAGCATATAGCTCACATTGGATCACAGGATTTTGCACTGGTTTTGTTGAGTCCTAAAAGCAAGGTTGAATAGCTTGTACAGCAAGCTGTTTAGTAGCCAAAGATTAATGAATGCAACCAGGTCACAGTGACATTTTTCCTTTGAGAGGTTACCAGTGTTTTCAGCTGATGAACATGCCCAGAGGTCAGGTAACTGAGACCTCAACTCTGTAATTGCCTTTATCCTGGCCTTTTCAGTCAAAACTAGTGGTTGCATCCAGAACAGAGCATTTCAGAAAAGTGTGTCTCTGAGTGGTGTTTGTAGCATGCATATGTAATTGCTTTGATGTCAAGACAGAACAGTAGTCTACAGAGACATTTGAGAAGAGAGTGGTTGGGACAGAGGGAATGAAGACCAACTTTTTGGACAGGACTTGCACTGCTTTGCTTATAGATGTAGATTGGTAACAAACAGGTGTTTTTAGTCTTGGAATCTTTTATGGTAAACATGAAATAGCGCAAAATGTATTTTCTCTTGACATAAAACATGTCATTATCTAATGTGTACATTGTTTTTACAGCTACAGAAATTTTCCGGTTGTAGAACCCAGCTGGTCAATGCTACACGATCCAAGGTCGTATCTATGTAATTTCTTAGGAACAGTTTATAAGAACTCTTCGAGGGAAACTCTAATGGAAATCCTGAAGCAGGATGGACTTGATAAGCTTTGCTGGATTGCAGCCAGAGAACAGTAAGACTCTGATTTACTTCATGAAAATACTCTGACATTTTTGCTTAGTTCATTATTAACAATCCTTTCTTGAATTTAAAAAAACAGTGCAAATAAAGGTATCCAGTCATCCTTTGTATAAGGCTTCATAGTACAACCTTTCTGTTTCAATATTTTAAAGTATATTTTTAAATGCCTTGAAAGATCTATGTATACTACATAGAAAGACCATCTGCCTTTTTTTTTTCCTTACATACATTTGATTATGATAGGAGAAGAAATACTTGTCTTGCACCTTGTGTGTCTTAATATCTTACTAGAAGAAAAAGGCAGCTATATTTTGCTGTGTTCTATGCAAGGATGATTTAATCTGAACGATATTACTCTTCATTGCTCAATGGGTAGAGCAGATGTCTTGAGTAACAGGAATAGGGTTCTGATAGTTTTTCTTAATTTTGCCAAGCAACGCCTGTAAAATGATTGATAGTAGGCACAGCAGTGCTTAGGAAAACCTGTGCTACCCTGATGAAGAATCTCAGGAGATGAGTAGTGTCTGGCATAAACCCTTACCTCACAGACATTCTGAGGCACTCCAGGCAGACTGATGGTTAACAGATTGTTTAACATTCTAGAGCAGAAGGATGTAAAAAGCGAGCCTCTACTGATTTGAAGTATTTAAGACCAAAAAAATTCATTGGGAAGTACATCAAGTGTTTCCCTGTATGTCTCGTCCCTGTATATCTCTACCTTTCATTGTAATGTGTGTGGGAAAAATATTAATGTTCAACCCCTTTACTTTCCTAGGTGGCAGCCTCAAGAAACAAATGAAAGTTTCAAAAACTATCAGGATGCCTTGCTGCAGAGTGATCTGACGTTGAGCCCAGTGGGAATAAATACAGAATGCTATAGGATTTACGAAGCTTGTTCGTATGGATCCCTGCCTGTGATAGAAGATGTAATGACACCTGGTGATTGCGGAAATTCATCAATGTACCACAGTGCTCCATTACAATTATTAAAAACCATGGGGGCTCCATTTATCTTTATTAAAAACTGGAAAGAGCTTCCTGCTATTCTAGAAAAAGAAAAAAAAAATGAGCTTACAGGAAAAGATTCAAAGGAGAAAAAAGCTTATAGAATGGTATCAAAACTTCAAAGCATGGATGAGACAGAAATTCATTAATACTTTGGAAAATTCATTTCTGCCCAGTGATAAAGGATAAATTTCCCTTTTGAAAATCTAGAATAGATTGAAAGTTTAATTTCCATTAACCTTCTGAGGAAGCTTTTATTCAAAAAAAAAAAAAAAAAAGAAACCTCACAAGGCAGGTGCATTCCTTTTGAAGTCAACAGAGTTGGGCTAGCTTAGCCAGGAGCTATGTTTGGCCCTCCATTCGTAACAATTTCCAGAGAGAATGTTAATGTAGAGGGATGGTAGCCTGTAAGGGTGGCAACAACTTTGACTGTTTTTACAATTTCTGTGCTGGTGTGTAATGTGGTAAATTTCTTTAGGAAAATATCTTTCAGCATGTGAACTTGTTAAAAATCCAACATGAGAACAACCGTTGGTTTTGAGGAAAAGATAAGAAGGAAAGCTGTATTGTACAGAATAATGTATTATGAATGCTGAAAATTACCAGGTTTAACACAATCAGTAAGGTATCTCCTGGTAAGTGTTGGTTTTGAAAATGTGAACTCTTTACTTGATTGACATGTTTCATTTCCAAGAAAGTGGACATAAAGCTAATTAAACACTGTGGAATAAAAATGTATATTTCAAGGTAAGAGCAGAGAATTCTTTCTTAGAAATATTACCTCACAATGTATTTCCCCTTTAATTTCAGATATCAAAATATCTTTCATTTCCGTGTAGTTTTAAGACATACCTTTACAAAGCTCTGCTGAGGGAACAGTCATTGCCTGCAGTTACAGCTGCACATCCTGAGCACTTGGCCTTCAACATGAACCCGCATGTGGCTTATCTGATTTCTAAAAATCTGCTGAAACCTATCAGCTCCAAAAGATGACAGAAATGCAATACTGCATGTTTATGACAGTTTTCATTAAATGTAGTGAAAGGGATCTGTTATTGTTCTTGTACATGAGAAATGAGTACGTGCTATTATCTTCTGTGTGTTTGGCTGAGCTGCTTTTCCTGCATACACAACATTGGCACACCAAAAGTGGTGTAGCAGCCAGTTCTGTCTTTGAAAGTCAGTATGCCATATGGGTTCATTCTCATGTAGGAATCTAAAAGCCAGTGTGACTGTTCTGCTAAGTGATATTAATTAGTGTAAAAATCCTATCTAGTTCTGGAATATGTATCATACAAGAGCACTTCATTAGTATTTTTTTTTTTCAATTTTCTTGCATCTTTTCTGTTAAAACATATAAAAGCACTGGGTTTTAGTTCACTAACAGCAAATGATACACACACTGGCTGTTCCAGATCTGCAATAAGGTATGGCTCAGAGCACATAGATTTTTAGGATCTTGCATTCCCAATGCAGTTAGTAGACAAAGAGATGTTCTCAGAAGACAAATAAGTTAAATTCAAATAAGCTAAGCTGCATGTCTAAGATAGATTTCCTATGACTATCCCCCACCCATTCTATCTGAAGCATCATGCAATTGCAATACAATGCAAATGTATTCCATTCTGCTGAAGCTGGAAGCACAGCTATTACAATTCAGCACTCAGCTGATGAACCTTGCTTGGAGGAGGAGCTTGCTGGATCAAATTTAGAAGAAATTTCCATACTGAGGATCTAAAGTCGCCATCTGCACAGTTGCACATGGCATTAAGAGGGCTAGAGGAAGCTCGGTGCTCTGCAGTAGCGAAGTGTCATTGCTGTAATTTCCCTCTACTAGAATCTTTCTCCATAAGCTACAGAATGTTGAGCAGTGATCTAAAGCAGTGTTTTTCAATACGTAACAGGCATTCCTGAAGGATTTAAGTGGACTTCAAAAAAAAACCAAAATAAATAAATAACAGCTGAGAGTCTCTTATCTAGTCAGCCTAGATTTTCATCTAGGGTTGGTAATTCCTATAAATTTGGTGGTGCGCAAGGTAAAGTTTGAAAAGCAGCTCAGTGTGTTAGTCACCAGTAGTGCTATTCATGTGTTCATTTATAAGTAAACGTGTGAGATTATTTCTGAATTTGTGCAGCTATTGTATCTTAAGGGAGCACAATAGGTGCATCAGAGTTTTATCAGAATTTCACACCACAGCTACTTGCCTGTTCTTGAAGTTGAAAGAGGAGTGATTCACATTTTATCTATGTTTAGCCAAAATCTTGACACTTCAAATTCATCTGCTTCAGTCCAACAGGAATTAGTGCTAGATTTTCCTTGTGTTCTATTTGTAATGCCAACGGAGCAAAGAGAGCAAACCTTCTGCAAGACAGGGGAAGGTTCTTAACACATCAAACAGCTGCTGGTATTTATTTTTCCCTTATTCCACTGTCTGATTTGTGAGGGAGATTGTAGTTCTGTTTTTACTTTCTAATCTTTTCTTAGAAAAATTGTCAAATTTGCACTCTGTTTGGATTCTTCTTACTTCTCTCTCTCCTTACCCCATAGCCTCAGTTGCCTCATCTCCACCAGCTCCAAGCACTTTGCTCCATTATAGCAGCCCTGGGATCTTCTGCCTGTTTTGGGGCACTGCCCAGGGAGCTGGCAGGTGAGCAATACCCCTGGGTTCTGCGTGCCTGTGCTCATCACATCCAGTGCTGTCTGTGCAGGACGTTGTGTGTTGTGCAAGTGGGAGCATTACAGATCTCGAAGTGGGAAGAGAGAGAGCTCACCTGACTGTGATTATAAGGACCAAGATCCCACTCCAAAGCATGGTTTTCCTTAGATGAGGGGATATTTGAAGAAGAAAGAGGAGAAGCTATTTTTGGTAGCTCTGGTGTAATATGCAACGTGCCACAAATTGCAAAAGAAAGTGAAGTCTCCACTAGGGTGGGATGATAAAAAACAAGAATGAGAGAGAAGTAAGGCATAAGGGACCTTAGCAAACAATGTTTTGAAACTGGGGGTAGGAAGAGAGGGAGGGGTGCAAGAAATTGGAGATGAAGTCTCTTCAGTGGTAGAGGAAACTGGTTTAAAAGAAGGGAAGCAGTTAAGCCATTGGAGAAACAGTTTATCAGCTACAAGGTGTGTCCCGGTGGGAGTACGTGATATCTGCTGGTAGTGAGAAGTTAAAGAATCAATGTAGTTTAATACTGAGAGGAAAATTCATGCTTTGTTTTTGCAATTAGCCCTCTGGTTCAAGGGTGGGATGGTGAAGTAAGGCTTTACAGAGTGTGACCACACATCCCACCTGTCAGAGAGGCAGCACTGAGGAGAACCGAGCCTTTCTTGAACCAGGAATGCTGACTGTAACATCACATGTTGTCTGATTGCCTTGCTATAAGAGGAACCAGATCTAGTGTCTCACAATTTGCTCTACTTTTGTCTCCCTTACATGATTCTGAACCTGCTAGGAATGGCAGCGAACGCCATGGTGTGCGCAGGTTACAAGGCCAGCTCTAGAGCAATGTATTTCCAAAGAAACATTGCCGGCCTTTATCACTGTCAGTAGTCCTGTAGACAAGGCAGTACCTTGCAAGGTCAGGCTCTTGATTGTTTTATCACTCTTGGACACTAAAGCTGGTGTATATTCCAGTATCTATATATTTCAGTGTTGTCAGATACTATCCTTCAGTGACTGAAAAGAACATGGCAAATGGAAGTTTTGAAGAAGCCTTTCTCACAGCAATCGTTCAGTATGAACTAGGGCTGCTATATGCTGGTATCAGCAGAGTCTCTCTTGGCCTACTGGCCTTACCAAAACACTTGCAAAACTACAAAGATAAAATCCTGTTACATCTTGGCAAACCTTCCATGTTAGTACTAACCTCCAAGCTGGGCAGACTCAGCAGCAGCTTCCATTCGACAGAGCCCTAAAATACTTCCAGGCATTCTTCCTACTGGGACAGGAGAAATGAAAGACGGTGGAACAAGATTGTGTTTATTTTGGCATGTCCTTGAAGGCTGATGATGGGAGAAGCAAAAGTATTTCAAATCCAAATGCAATTTGCTTCCAGGGAAATTGCTGCCATAAGGCATGTTGGGACTGCCATTTTCCAAGAGCTAAGAAAGAATCTAATGTTTGCGTAGTGCTCCGATACAAAGGGTTTGATGAATCAGCCAAAAAAGTAAAGCTGACCTCATGGAAATGTGCCTGAGAGGATGACATACGGTTTACAATGGGTCCCAGGACTTTGTGTTGATTTTGTTGCTTTCTGAGTCCACAAAGATAAGTTAAACAGGCTGTACAATGAGCCCTCCTGGGATTGGTCCAAAAGTGGTGCTGTAAAAGCCGTGCTGTGCTGCAAAACCAACAGGAGTTCTGCACTCTTGTTCTTTCTTCTCCTCCCAGAAGCTGATGCAGTCAGAGAATCGCATAGATTTAGTGTTAATCACCAGCCCATAAATCACCACTGCTAATCCTCCTGATAAGGAAACAGCTTGCAAAAGGTCATGCTACTGATTATCTTCGACACCGTAATTCTCTGGGTGGGTCAAATTTCAGGATTTCTTCGGTGTTTCCCAGACAATAAAAACCAGTACATGGGCAGGTATTTTTATCTTGCCAATATAAATACTCTTCTCATCATAACTACAAATCTGAGAACAGGGGACTGCTTGAATGTTAAAATGGTGACTCCAGTTTTAAAGAACTTAAAAGCTGAAAAGGCACTAGGGGTGAAACTCAAGGGCTGAAAGAAATGCTCGTCAACAATAGGCGAATATACCTATGTGCATTTCTGACGTACTTCATTCAAAATTTGTCAGAAAATGCATCTGAGCACTGAAACTACACAGCACTAAAAGGGTAAGAGCAAAGTTTTTCAAAATAGGCTACGTAGTGTTCGTCCCCTGGGGTCTGGTCCTTCAGCGTGGCCAGTATTTTAAGTGTCTCTGATACACGATCACATAAAGAGGCCTCGGCCTTCAGGGGAAACTGCTACACATTTTGAAAATCAAGAACCTTTTCAGATTTCTCTAGTTCAGTACCCAAAAGCCACTCTCCAGTTTTGAAGGGCCTGTCACACCGCCAGGCATTTGTGTGGTAACACACCTTGCCTCCTGACGGGCTGATAGCTCTGGCGTCATGCGCCTGGCTGTGCGCTTCTCTGAGCTCTCTGGGGACCTGAGTGCAGTTCAGCGAGTGCTGCCTTGCCAGCACACAAGATATTTACCTGGAGTAGTGTGTCCAGTTCTGGGCTCCCTGGTACAAAAAAGACAGGGATCTCCTGGAAAGAGTCCAGCAGAGAGCCACAAAGATGATACGGGGCCTGGAGCATCTTCCCTGTGAGGAACAGCTGAGAGACCTGGGGTTGTTTCACCTGGAGAAGAGAAGACTAGGAGGGGATCTCATCAATGTTTACAAATATCTTTAGTGTGGGATACAGTGGGATTTGGCTAACCTTTTTTCAGTGGTTTGTGGGGACAGGACAAGGGGCAATGGCCACAAAATGGAGCACAGCAAGTTCTGCACCTGTGTGGAACATGCGAAAGGACTTCTTCACGGTGAGGGTGAGGGAGCACTGGCACAGGCTGCCCAGGGAGGTTGTAGAGTCTCCTTCTCCGGAGATACTCAAGGCCCATCTGGACGCCTACCTGGGCAACCTGCTTTAGGGAACCTGCTTTGGCAGGGGGGGTTGCACCTGATGATCTCTTGAGGTCTCTTCCAACCCCTACAATTCTGTGATTCTGTGATATTTCTGATCTGTTGTCCTACAGCACAGATGTGTTCAGAGAAGCAAGCTGTCCTAGCTCATGACTCACTCTCTCAGTCACTCTTCTCACCAGCCTCATCACAGAAGGATAGTTTTAAGTAAATATCTTCAAATTGCTTCCTATTTGATATTCTGCACAGCCCAACCTGGCAATCCACACTCTGTGATTTTCAGGTGACATTCCATGATCTTCATTATTTTAAACCTTCAGGAATATGGAATATGCCATTTTTAGCTTGGGCTGCATTCTTAAAACAAACAGAACAGAACTGAGGCGTTGAACACAGTTCCCATGAAATGTGTGTTTTCAAAACATGAGATGCAAAATAAATGCATCAAACAGAAATGAGTCATTCACTAAGATCCAGATGAGGACATGGCTCATTGAAATAATGCAAGTTGTGCAGGTGGCCACAAATAAAGGAAAATGAGTCTCTGAATGACTGAAATTAGCCCAATTCTTCCAAATGAAGTTATTCAAACGGCATAAATCTGTTAAATGCCATATATGAAGTTTGCTGTATCTAAAGAGTTGTGTTCAGGGCCCAAAATGCACGATTTCCACATAAGTGATTTCTTTTCTTCTTTTTTCTTTCTGCAACTTGAGTTCTTTCCTGAAGAATAACAGTAGTCCCTGGCCACGAGAGGAGATCATCTCAAGTAATATTTATGATGGGCGATGCAATGTTTTCCTCTGTGGCTGCTTATTTAAAAACATAGAATCATCCAGGCTGGAAAAGACTTTTAGGATCATGAAGTCCTGACCTACATTTAGTACATTTTAGTATTTGTATGATCGTGGCACCTGACAACCCTCATCAGCAGGCAGGATACCGCAGTGCTAGATGCTAACACACAAAATACTCTCTGAGGTGGGGCTCTCCAGGTTCAAGCCTTAGGGCAGGGCTTAGCAGAGCAGGGACAGTGCAGGTTTTTTTCTGTGTGAAAAGGTGGGAATCATAAATAAATCTTGAAATTTTGTATGAGATGTGAAAATAGTCCTATGTTGTAAAAGACAGAGTAAACCATTTCTGCCTAAAGAGACTCAAAAGACCCAAAGAAGGCTCCATGAGACAGTCTGTGTGGGGCTTTAGCACCAAAACAGGTTGATTTTCTCCTCTTTAGTTTTTGTTTTCTCTTTCTCATACTGACCGTGTTTTCTGTTGAATGGCATCTCATCTAAATAACACGATGCTGGAAGCAGCCACTAAGACCTGCAGTATAAAAGTGGAAGCTGATAGTGGTGGTGGAACATAGCAGCCCTGTTGGGACCTTGGTTGATGGTGAGGGGTTTTACAGGCGAAGCAGCACTCTATATGAATGTCCCATATTCAAGACAGGATTATTTCTCTGTTTAACAGCCTTTTATTCATCAAAATGCATTAAACCATCCATACGTTACAAAAGGTACCATTTCATTGAAATTTGGACTCTTACCATAGATGTAAGCAAAATTATTAACTGAACTAAACTTCAAGATAAAATGCATAGTCATTTTTGATAGCCTTATTACTTTATTTGCTTATAAGTTAAATTAAGCAATTGTTACTTCAGGTGTAGCAGGAAGAGATTTCTTTATATCCTTAGACAAAAAGAATTGTATCAAAAAGTAAGCATTTTTTTAGCAGTAGTCTGTTGTCTGCCACCACTGGGTACATGGAAAAGCAGGTAGTTTGATTTCAACAAACTTTTAATTTCCTCAAACACAGCCCAGTCATCTTCAGGTCGTGGATTCTCTTTTTGAATCTCCTGGGGGAAACAGAAAATCAAGGACAGATGTGTTTCACCTAAGAGAGGTGGGAACGTACTGATTAATTGCTGTAGGGATTTAAATTGTGCTTCACACTTCCTTCAAGTGCTAGCAGAAATTTAATACAGTCAGTGACATGCACTCTCTGGTATGCAGCCTTTAATTTCATATTCCTGTTGCTGGAGGGTTCACTTTATTCATTTAATAGCAATTTATCAATCTCTATCAATGCAGCCCCTTGCTGATGATTTTACAGGGCATCATGATTGCTTTACCATGAAAAATAAGTAGTCTTACTCAGCCTAAAACTGCAGACAATATACCAGCTGGTGAGTACACATGCAGGAATTTGCAAGTTATGCCATGTTGTACCAATTTTCCTTCCTTCCCCTGTCTAATCAGACTGATTGTTTCTTCTTGTATGTCTCTCTTATTCTTTTTTTTTTTTTCCCTGTGCCCTATAAAATGAGCTGAACTGATTTTACCCAGCTGACCCTCTTTTCATGCTGTTATTTTCAGATTATAGCAAATTGCCTTCTATTTAGTAGAAATAATATTTCTTTGTCCCCATGGAGAAGCTCTAGCAGGTACCCAATCTCAGCACAGACGTAATTAGGATCTTGCTGAATTTCTGCCTTAGCAAAAGCTCTTACTGTTACACAGTGTGCTGTCCAAATATCTCTCTGTAGGATATTACGTCAGCTGAGAGCTTGATCTTAAACATTTATAGTCCAATGTTTAAGATTTTGGACTGTCAGTCTATTAAAATTTCAGTGAAAAGGATCATGTTTCCAGGAGCAGAAGAGAGCTAACTTCAAGCGTCTCTGTGCTATCCATTTTAAAGCAAGGAATGCTCTTTGCTCCCTGAATAAGACTTCACCTCCAACTATAGATACCTGCACAGATTGTGGTGTTTGACACCAGTGTCTTTGACATTGGCTCAGGAATTTCAAAGTCTGACTTCAGTTTCCCACAAGGTATGTTGCCTGGGGCCAAATCCACCAGAGGATTTTCACATCCAGTCTAAGACTTCAGGCAGCTCAATGCTGCCTAGACTAAACTGTCCAAAGGATTCATCCTTTGAACTCCTGTGAGACAGCCTGTGGTGCTTGGCTGCCTGGTGAGCTGTGAAACACCACAAAGCGGCCCATGAAATGGTTACTTCTTTTGTTCCTCAACTGCAATGCACATTGCCCACATGCATAAATAAAGAAGTTCCCACTGCTTCCAGTATTTGTGGTGGAAAACGTAACAGTTTTCTATCAGCAAAGCATTTGCAAGCATAAAACACAGTTGTTTATATATGTGTGTGTGTATATATATATATATATATAAATTATCTAGGTGGTGAGTATTTAAGTACTCTTTTCTCCATTATCAAAGTACCATGAGGTAAGGTGGAGGACAGTCCCACTCTCCTCTGTTCCCAGCAGCTGTGATTCCCCTTGATTGAAAGCCCGCTTTCAATTTTTTTTATTTTTTTATTTTTTTTTCATTCCAAAGCTCCCACACTTCCACCAGTGGAAACCCTTCCAGTTCTGCTCCTCCAGCTCTGCCAGAGTCCCCCACTCAGGTCAGAGATGAGTGACTTCATGCGTTTCTCCAGCCAAATGCCTCTCCTCCAACTCTGCCTTCTCCTGTATATTTCCCTCAGGGTTCATTACATGTCTGCAGCATGCCTAATGCACACCTTTTGCTCTGGATTCTTCAAAAAGAAAAGGTGAATGGTTTTGCTCTGAAAGCAGCACCTATGAAGGAGGGGATTGTACTTGTTCTTTCATGCCATCCATCATCTGGGGTGAGAGCACTCCCCCGGCTTGTGACTTGGGCTTGGCTCCCTTCTCCACTTGTGAAAACTTGAACCCACATGTTCCAGCTCCCGGATTAACAAATGCCTGTAGCGTCAGCATAGAGCTGGCCTGTCTCTATTTTAAGTCATCCCACTCACCATGAAACCTTTCAGTATTCGCAGGGATAGCAAATATGCATGAGTATGATTCTAGTATGTGTTGTTGGTCACAGCATTCCCCTTGAGGACAGGCATCCGGGGTTCCTGTCTCTGTTCTGTGTGTTTGTGCATTTCACACAGAATAATCATGATGAGAGGATGAGAGCCGCTATATTTATATAGCGTAAAACACCGCAGAGCTGTAATGTTATGTCCCTCATACATCTAAATGCAGTGCTGTGTTTGCAGGCTTCTCAGAGGGTTCAAGGAAAGCAGCAGCACAGCGTGCGCAGCTGTTCCCCAGCGAGCATGGGTGCCACTGGCTCCTGTTCCTGCTGCACACCCCAGTGGCAATGTAAATAAGGAACCATTAGGCAAGGGTAAAAAACATTTGTTTATAAATATTATGGATAGAAATGGAGCTACAGGAGTACTGTGCCTGAACACGTGTATTCCTGAGTTTTAGCTCTGGCTCCACAGCCCTCTCTCTGCCAGTTTTCCTGGATGTAGAGCTGCAATACTTCTCTCACTGCCCATGGAAGCAACTGTTGTGAAGCTGCACTTATCTGCTGGTGTTGGTTCAGTACGCTGCTGGATCAGACTGTTGTACAGATCTTTATAGACAATCCTTACGTTGGACAAGTACACATTTTTAAACTTTGGGAATTTGAGTGTACCTTGCTATCAATGTCTTATAAACTTCTGCTCTCAATTTATATTTTCTGATTGAGATTTCATGTATGGTTTACAAATGCATTAAAAATTAATTTTTAAATCTATCAGTGCTATTCTGTTTAATACTTAAATCAAGCACTTAACTTGCTTCTGTGCCTATAATCACCAAGACATTTCTGCTGAACTACCGCTCTCCCCCTTTTTCCTCCTTTAATTAGAGTGTTTCAGCTATTGATTGAACCTCCTTCACGCAACATTGGATTGTTTTATCAAAGGATCATTGCCTTTCCCTGCTGAATTCACAACCAACCAGTAACACCCCACTCTCTGTTGTCTTGATTGCCCTGATCTTTCATTAGAGGCGGCTTTTCTCCTTCAGGGCCTCAGTTAATTTTGGTTCCTCTGGCTGCAAAGTCGTATCTCTCTGCCCCCGCCCCCAAACCACTTATACTCATGGCTGTCCTTCTGCTTCCTTCTGCTACAAAAAGAGGTAACAGATGATGCTGAAGGAAGCCATTATTTTGATTCAGAGCTTCAGAATGAATATCCTTCACTTTGATCAACCTAATCTCAGTACGACATGTGTAAATCTATCAAATGGTTTGTTAACAATTTCTCAGCTGCTTAATGTAGCAAGCATAACATAACGTTCATGTGAAGGGTGTGTTAGATGGCAAAATGGAAACGGCCAACTGGTAACGACAGAAGTTAAAGGCAGAAAAGAGAAAGACAAGTACACTCACTGTATATTTTATGAACTTGCAGCAATGCTTGACTAAGAAATATTCAAGTTGCTAAGAAATAAATACAACTGCGCAAAAATAAATACAAAGTTTTCACCTTCACATTTTCTCATCTGTCACCCACAACCAAGTAGCAGTCTGAGTTTTGGTGACATTATTCCTGGTATGAATGCTCCTGTTTGATAATCTGAACTGCGGGGATGTATTTGAAAGTAAGTGTGACCACAAGAATTATGTGCTTGTTGCTGTACTTCTTCTTCTGCCCCCTCCTGCTTGCAGGCAGGTGCTGGTTCATACCTGCCAAAAAAAACATCCCTCCCTCTTCCATCGAAGTGCCCAAACTGAGCTGTAGAGCTGAGCAGAAAGCACCTGCTCCCGGTCCTGGGAAGGCCACGCTGGTAAGTGCCCTAAGGTCATGCCAGGACTGCAAAATGGCTCTGAGAAGGCCTGCCAGGTCAGTTTGAGATCACAGGTGACTATGAAGCATCAGTGATGAGCGTACAGCAGGATCGTTTCATTTATCTGCCTTAAGGATGGATTAGCTGATTGCAGAACTGGGAACAAAGCTGTGAAAAGGTAGAACAACAAAATGCATTTTCAGAAGCTTCCTAGAGGCCTAGCAAGAGCCTCTCCTCGGCTTTCTTGTAGAAGCTAAAGACAGCGCCCCCAAATACCTTCCCTCTCAGAGTGTGGCTCCACAGACATGCCTAGTGTAAAATTACTGCAGAGACTGCCGTATTCACACAGCAGCCTCCTCACAGTGTTGCCTAAGAAAAGAAGCAACCTCTTGTTCCCCTCCTCCAAACATGGAGTAATTAGGATTTTCTTTCATTGCAAACACGGTATTGAAGGATCTTCCTGAGGAAGCCCTTCTCCTCATCTCACTCCATTGAAGAAAAAGCGTTCCCAGCCAGTCTCACAGTCTTGATGTTTATATAAAGGTAACACTGTAAAACCACTTGGAGCATGAGCCAGCACTGACACCAAAAGATAAAATCCCCTGCCCACCCCCACCACCAGCCTGGCTGCTCTTTCCCTTCCTGGCCCTAGGGAGTCCTTTCTGCTCCCAGACCGATTCTTCAGGTGGATACACAGAGCTTGCCTGGGCTTTCTGGCTCAAATAACATCAGTGTGGTGGTTTTACCCTGTTGGGTAAAACACAACCACGCTATCACTCCCCCTACTCAAAGGGAAAAGGGGAGAAAATAAGACGAAAAGGGCTCAAGGGTTGAAATAAGGATGGGGAGATCGCTCAACAATTACTGTCACAGGCAAAACAGACTCAGCACAAGGAGGCTAATGTAATTTATTACTTGTTACTAACAAGCTAGAGCTGTGAGAAACTAAAAATGAACTAATAACACCTTCTCCCCATCCACCCTCTTCTACCTCCTCCCCCCAAGCAGTGCAGGGGAACGGGGAATGGGGGCTGCGGTCAGTCCCTGATGCTTCACCTCTGCCGCTCTTTCACAGTCACTCTCTGCTCCTGCTCCACGTGGGGTCCCCCCCACGGGATGCTGTCCTTCCTGAAATGAGTCTGAGGGGGCTGCCCAAGGACAATATGGATCCTTCAGTATTGGTTCATACCACAGGTCCATCCCCCAGGAGCAAACTGCTCCAGCACGGGTCCCCCATGGGTGGGCAGCAGCTCCCCCCAGACCCCCTGCTCCTGCGTGGGCTCCTCTCCACGGGCTGCAGCTCCGGCCCAGGGCCTGCTCCTGCGGGGGCTCTCCATGGGCCACAGCCTCCTCCAGGCCACATCCACCTGCTCCACCAGGGGCTCCTCCACCCATGGGGGGGCTGCAGCGTGGAGATCTGCTCCGTGTGGGACCCATGGGCTGCAGGGGGACAGCCTGCTCCACCAGGGGCTTCTCCCTGCACAGCCCGCCAGGGAACTGCTGCTGCCTGCCTGCAGCACCTCCTGCCCTCCTGCTGCGCTGAGCTTGGGGGCTGCAAGGCTGCTTCTCACTCCTCTCTCCCAGTTGCTGTGACACAGCATTTTTTTTTCCCCTTTCTTATACCTGCTCTCACAGAAGCACAAACAACATCACTTATTGCCTTGGCTCTGGGCAGTGGTGGGTCCCTTTTGGAGCCGTCTGGAGCTGGTCCTTATCTAACATGAGGCAGCTTCTGGAATCTTCTCACATAGGCCACCCCTGCAGCCCTCCACTACCAAGCCCTTGCCACGTAAACCCAATACAATCATTTATAATTCCTTATAAAACATGCATCTTGGGATAGCAAGCATATACATCTATCTCATAAATATTGCAGTCGTTTGTTTCTTCCCAGCACCTTATGTTTCATCCATCATCCTACCCTGATGACCAGCAATTTCTGCTCAGTACAGCATGCCAGCATTCAAGGCAATGTAAAATAGCAGTCAGCAAAGGCAATAAGTTATTCTGTGTTTTTTAACTTGCATTTGACATGGATGGAAATGAGGCATGAGGCTGAAAGAGGGGCAGAAGGACAGAAACCTGATGTTTCAACAGCATGAGAGAAATGAGGTCTGGGGTCACCCAGCAAGGTTCACTTTAGAAAGCTTGAAGTATTGCCCAAGACAGCAGCTTCACTTTCCTCTCTAAGTCAGCCATGTGATGCTTCTACTACCATGTTATTAGTATGTTCTGGAGGCCACTGTTTCAATAGTCACCCGTGAAGTGACTATTATGCAGTAACACAGTGTAAATACACTCTTGCCAGAGACAAAAGACTGCCAGCAGCTGAGGCACTAAGGATTTGGGTAGATTTTCCCTGGGTTTATCCCAGATGTACTTCTATGTTTGGCTTGCTGTAAGCTAAATACATAGGCTTTGAAGAGAGCTGAGATCTCTGAGCAAGTGGACTTTATTTAAACAATAAATCCATTACATGGTAGTAGAAGTGGAATGAAACCAGAAGCACTTAAGACAACCGCAAAGGCATACGGGTATTGGCAGCAGTCACAAGTTCAGATACTCCTGCATAGATGGAAGACTTGTTATCCATCATTTTCAAGGCTGTTGATGACTGGATGAAGTGGAAAACAAAGTAGGAGCATTTAAGAAGAGGACAAGCCCCTAAAGAGCAAAACAGAAGAGGAGCAGTACGTCTGATAAGATTACAGGCTAACCTGTAATGCTGTCTTTGATTTTGGTGACTGTAGAAGCAAAATTTTTGTTATTTTCATTAGAAAGTTTGAATAAATATTTTTTGGCTTCCTCTGAAGCATGTTCTACTTTAACTTCACAAGGATTCTGTGAAAAATTTCAGTACACCTCTCTTTAACACAATATTGCAACATTACTGGCATACAGAAATGATGCATGTTAGAAAAGCTACAGCTTGCTACTGATTTGACACTTAAGATGGTAATTGCTATGGCTATACAAGTGAAGAATGTGAAGATGTAACAAGATACACTGTGGGGTCCTAGTAATTCCATAGGCAAAATTCATGTTACCACCCAGTGCTGATCATTTAAGAAACAACAAACATCTTTCTGATAATAACACAGACATCCTGATATGCCATTAGACATCCCTTTGATGAATGCCTTCTAAGAATGCCCCATGGAGCAAAAGTCACAGAAGTGAAGCAGTGTCACCAAGGAAGGCCAATTTCACAGTCCAGACTTCCTTCAACTAGTTCTGGCAGATAGACCTGAGCCAAGTCATTGGTCCTTGGACACTGAGACACTTCACTCTCCCTCATTACTGACAGAGGGACAGAAGTTGTGGTGAAGATGTTGCTTGAATCTATTTTGGTTTCTGTTTTATGCTCTGTCCAACTTGAGCACGCCCCTGCAGATCATCAGGATGTTGGACAAGCAGCTGTAATGCTACGTGTGTGGTCAAAGATCTAATATGATCCCCATGGAGCTGCAGTGGAAGTGATGAATGAGGCCTGGTTCACACACCAAATCAAGGCAAATCTCTGGGTCACCTTTTATGTCCACAGCACCCTGTAGTTCGATTTCCCTTGGTGAAGGCTGTCAAGAAACAGCTCCAAATAATGGTCCACAAGGGAGCTATTTATTCAAGCAGTGAGCCTGATCTCTGGTTACAGGCTGTGAAGGGAGCATGAGCAGTAGACTGTGGTACGAGATGGACCACTGATGAACAGGGTATGTTTGGCCTGGGTTCTTTGAGGAAAGTTAACTCCATCCCAGCCAGACCCAGTACAACAGTTCATACTGTCAGCCTTCCCCAAGTATCCTTCACCTGAATGGTCACTGAAGTCTTTTCATGGCAGACTGCCATTCAGGTTATTTTTGCTAGACAAAGTCGAATAGCTTTTATTTCAACACAGCTATCACACGTGTTTCATCTCTGTGAGGTATGGCTTCCAAGAGGCTGGTGAGAAGCCATACTTAAATCATTCTAAAAGTTCTCTCTGTTGATTATAATAACAGAAGCCTAGTTTTACCCATGTCATTTTCATGCCTTGCTGTTCACTGAGAACCGAGTTCATCAAGGCCACAGGGCACAAAAAGCCACTCAGATAAGGCCGGTGATCCTGACAAGGTGATGATAGCTTGTCCTGTTACACTGCACACAAGTGCCTTTGGCTCAACTCACAATGAAATGCCTCTGCACCACAGGTCCAGCAGGGAGTCTGCTACAGCCCCTACAGCCCTGACAGCCACAGGAAGGACAAGCAACACTTGGAACAACAAAGGGAGAGTTATATCAGATGTTACACAGCATGAGGCTTCTGTGGACTCCAGTTCAGACTAATCAGTCCAGATTATCAGTAGGTACACTGAGCAGATGGACAGTTTGTCACCTGGACAGCGCTGTAGGCACCACATGCTTGTATGTCCTTCACTGCAAGGAGCTGGGGAAGCAATATGGACTCAAACAGACACCAGCTGTGGTGCCTGCATCCTTCACTGTTTGTCATCTCAGCTTGCTCTTCCTGTTGCACTTCTGACTGGCAATTCTGGTTCATGTTTCTCCTACTGAAAGCTGAATCAGGAATAAGGAAAAAATCCTTGGAGACTACTACTTCAAAGTCACATTTCTTTCCTTTCACTGGGGGTAGATGAGCTCTTGCTCACTGTTTTTGGTTGTTTGGTTTTATTTTTCCTGACTTTTCACAGAAAGTACTGGCTTGCTGGAGAAACTGAAGAAACATAGACTGCAGAGAGCAGAGCTGGAGCTCATTTTTATTTAAACAATCAGAAAGCAATACTGCAATTCTTAAATAAAGGAAATTTGAGGCAATGTGGGTTTTAATGATATGGTAGAGGCTTTTGTCTTCGAAGTGCTACGTTTGGCAAGAATGGAACAATTAGGGAAATATATCTGAATTATCTCACAGCAGAACCAGTCTCACCTCCTGAAATACCAAAGGCTTTAGGATGCATGTTTTGAGATAGCTTCTCACTGTGGGGGGTTGTTTATACAAGAAGGTCCAAAGACCTAGAGCTAGCATTCACCCATTCTGGGGCATTTACTCCCATTCCTCACCTCAACCCAGTATTTTAGCTATGCCAGGTAATGGATTGCAGCACTGTAGAAGAGTATTGCAAATAGTATCTGGCAGTCTTGGACTCATCCAAAGAGTTATTCCTCAAACCTTCCTTTGCTCAGCTCTCTGCGGATCCTAATGCCCCAGGTCACAGATGTATGAGCTTCTACCTAGCAAGATATCCTCTGTGCCACAGGGATAATAAATTCTCTGTCTCTGATCTGGAATCTTTCATTGACAGGGACTTGCCTGTAAATGGCAATGGGAAGGAACATGTACAAAAGCACTTGTATCCTACTTTGTCCTGAGATCTTCCCTAGACTGCTTTCAGCAGCTATGCACAGCATTATGCTCTGTTAAGATCATCCAGATACACATGACAACTGCAGCAACACCTTGTGTTCTTAAAGGTTGCTTTGCCCGCAACTTTACAAAAGGATTGAATTTGCGCTTTACTTTTATGAGCACGATGCCTTCCTCAAAGCAGCAGGTGGTTCAAACCATTTAGTCATGTTTGTTCTAGTATTTTTCCTCTGATGATTGCCTTTACCGATGTTTAACTCCTGAGAAGCTAAGAAGACAGGCCCATGGTATCAAGAGCACTCTGAAAAACACTGGGAGAGATGTTCTCTGCCTCCGTATTTCTGTGGAGGGCAAATGCAAGCTGGCCCTGACAGTGCTTGGCTCAGATAAGGGACTTGCTCCTGGAGCCATGTTAGCATGTGAAGTCTATTTTCAGAACTCTTTTATGAATAAGATTTACAATGATAATGAAATCAGGAAAGCTTTTTTTTTTTTTTTTTTTTTTTTTTATGGAAGGGGTCATAGTGCTGTACTGTCCTTTTATTTTGGGGATCTCAACAACTGCTAGGATATTGGACTACAGGTTTTTCCAACTGGTATGAATAGAAAAAAAGACACATTTTTCAGTGGTTACTGGCTGTTATCAATTAGGAACATTGAAGTGCAGCTGGTATGGGTTTCTTTTTACCTCAAAACCTGCAAATAGAGCTTTTACGTGATGACTATTTACAAAAATGGAGCGTAGCCAGGCTGATATTTATGTGGCACTTTTTTTTTTTTGCCAGAGAAAAAACACTTTATAATATGGTGCTTTTCAATTGATAATTTACATGTCTTTCTCTGGAAATCCTCTTTCGGCACATATTTTGATGTAACCCTTGTTTATCTAAAGCATTTACGTAATTAATTCAAGCTGTTTATTGCTAAAAGCTCTCACAGATAACTACTCATCCACACAGTGGAACAACAAGACCTGATCAGACCAAACGGAGCAGATCCGTTGGGTGACCCAGTAAGGCCCAATATCAATCTTTACATCTGAAAATTAAGGAGGTTAGATTACACTAAGCAACACTGAAGCCGAGCACTGGCTGTAGCGCTCACCCAGTGAGCTCATGAGCATCTGGTCCACTGCTCACCCTGTCCAGGGCTGTGTATGGACCAACCCCATTTGAAGCCCCCAGCTCTGATCCAGATGCCAAGGAATATAAAGGAAAGAAAGGAGTTAATTGTCTGTGCACTGGTGCTGGGATGATGGGTGACCAGCAAGAGGAGCTACAACTGTTCCTTTAAATGCTGCCTGCCTGGAGTTTTTTCAGACCTGTGTGATGATTCAGACAATTAGGCTATTAAAACCATGGCTTACAGCATGCTTAACAAATACAGAGAGGGCAAAAAGGAGAATGGAGTAGGTCTCTGTGTCAAACGTGTCACTGTCTCTCTGAGTCACTAGCAACTTGAAAATAAATTGCCATGGTTACATCTGGATGAGTGCTCTGTGGAGGCAGAAATGGACTCACACGTTGGTATTTGCCACAGACCATCATATCACTTCAGTAAACACAACAACCAGCACATAAACAGCTGTCTGTAATATGTAGGGAGAAAAATAATAATAATAATAAAACACTGTAATGGATTTCAATACAAGTGATTTAAAAACAAGACTCATAAAACCAGAATGAAATGTCTTTGAAACTCTTCGGTATTACAGATGATGACGTGCTAACTAGAAAAACACCACATCCAATACCAGGGGATTTCACTCTTGCAAGAACTTATTGAAAAGGAGAGGAGAAGGGACACCACCACAACAAAGCAGTAGTTGGTTAGGTTATGCTGGTCATGTTTCAGTCACAGCCTGTTTGCTACAGAGCAGAACCTCAGCCAGCGCTGCAGATTGGGTAATTAGCCACAGAAACAACTCAGTCCAGGTTTTTGCTTTTGGTTTTGGTATTTTTTGAGGGTGGGGGCAGAGAGAAATATTTTCCAGTATTGGAAATACCTAAATCAACACTGGGCCTAGTTCTGAAATAAAATGTTCTGTTTCAGTCTGAACTATTGCACCCAAAGCAGACATTAATTCTCCAAATTTATGCTTTGTATAATGCAGGAGATCAATCTAGGATTTTTCTGTCCTTACTAACAGTGAGCACTAATATAGGTTAGAGTCATAACTTACTGGATGCCAGATGCCCAGGCACTTGGTGTTCTCAGTGCAAACACTATAAGCTAAACTTTAAAAATTAATATATTGCAAGGTTTAATTTTGTTTATTTATTTATTTTACAATTTTATCTCCAGTAGGAGGCACTCAGTTTACTTTTTCCTATATATGCTATATGCTTAGACAGATATCATCAGTATTTTCTAACATCCAGATAACGTGGAATATCATGGCAAATACAAGAACTGTTTTCATGTAACAAAGTCAGAAGAAGGGAGTTATTATCCAGAAAGCCAATGGTCTATCAACAAATATCCCACAGGGACCAGGAGCCAGGGCGTTTATGAAAACAATGAGGAGCTGGCGTGGTGTCGAGCAGCTCTAGCACCCACACTCATTTCTTACTTGCTTTTCATTGTCTTCATGCACCAGCTTTATTTTTCTGTTCCTGGTCAAGACAGAATGTCAGGCCTCCTGAGCTATAACTGAATACTTGGACACTATGCACTCTGTTATCATCGCTTAATAATAACGTAGAATTATTATTAATAATAATGATTATGACACTAATAACATTAACTGTGCTAAAATAAGATATTGGAAATTACATCTTTTTTTTTTTCCCCTAGAAAAAAATTTACTATAGTCTGACATTGTAAGTTGAGCCCTGTGAAGATGAACTAGTTATCATTCTGGTTTGTCCCTGGGATGCCCAGGTTTTATAGAACATGATCAAATCAACAGCATGTGAGTTTTCCTGCTACACATGTAATATTGAGAGGAGCTTGAAAGGTTAGCAGGGTTGTTGTTTTTATTTTGCTGACAAAACATGTTTCCTGTATTTATCAACCAACTAGATCAGGTAGTCAAATGTCAAATGGTCCTTCATTTGTCTGTAACTTTTGAACCTTTCTTTGAAAAAATGTAGTTACACTGCTCTGTGTATCCCTCGGTCTATTTGCCATGAGAAATTGTGCCCTTAGTATTCTAAAAATGCCATACCCTAGATTTCTCATCAACTGTACATCCTGAGGCATTTTTACTTTAATATAGTCTCAGGGAAAAAAAAAAAAAAAAAAAAAAAAAAAAGGATTTCTGCAAAACACCCAGGTTGAGCCAGTTTGAAATAACCAGGAGTATGCTGATAAGAGTATAAAGGAATTGAGATTTAAGACAGCAGTGAAGTACATTCAGACTCAATCTTTGCGCAGCAGGGCCTCCTAAATGACGTTTGTGGGAGGAAAAGTAAGCTCGCCCTGAAGTGGAAGAAAAAGGATTATGCCCTTTCTGGTAGAAATGCTGTTCACAAGCATTTCTTGACTCCTAATGATAGTATATTTAACAATGCATCAATTATTATCATTTTTTAATCCAATTAAAAAGTAACCAATTTTGCAATTGGTTACTACAGGCCTCAGCTGATAAGCCTGGGCCTTCCTGTATGCACCAAAATTGCTGCTTAGTGTCCAAATCAAACATTTCATTTCCATAAGCAAAATTTACCATATTCCCCCAAGAAAGGCTTGCCACTTGGGCTGCAGAGATGAAAAAAAAAGGCCTCCCATGGGTGGAAGCACTGGGTGACAGCAGGCTGTGTGCAGAAAGCCAGAGGCAGGGGCAGAGCAGGTCTGCCTCTGGCCTGGTCACGGTGCTCGCAGGAGACTGCTGGTGCTTTGGGCCATGGAGGAACCACCATGGTCCTCTGCTGTTATGTCTCTGTGGAGGAAAAGGCTGGCCTGAACCTGCACCCGCTGGTGTGGAAGGCAAAGCTGCAGCGTTAATGGTGTTTGCAGAGGAAGCCTTGTAGCTGGAGAGATGGTTTCACACCTCATTTCACAAGCACAGGGCTCGATTAAACGCAAGTCCAGTCACTGTTCGTTAAGGTGAGGAAGGCTGGGCTACAGAAGAGAGCCCAGCCTAAAAATTGAGGGATCTGAGGACAGTTTGAGGTTCTGCCACAGACTTTCCGTGACTTGGATGTACTGAGTATGGTGGCGCTGACAATCCGGGCCTGGGCTTACTTGCTGTAGTGATTCAGCAGTGCCAGCTCTCTCTCTACTTCTATTTTCAAGACAGCTAAATTTGCATTCACACTATAGATGTTGTTTCACGGCGCAACTTTCCACATGGCAGGTGGTTTTCTAGTGAGATGACATTTTGTTCTAGTGAGATGACATTTTGTTCCTAATTAACGCACGCAGCTCTTTGCTAAGGCTAGGTGATCAAAACAAGCCCTGCCAAGAAGAAAGGAAAAAATCACCCACAGCTTTCATACTGGGCTAGCTTTCTTAACCGTTTCAAACAATTACTTCAGAAGACTCTGCAAAGTAAACCCTTTCTTCCTGTTCCTTTTATGCTTGTTAGATTGTGTTTATATTGCCCTGTGCAAGATCATGGGCAAGGTGAGACCATCGGAGAGCATGCTGCTTGGGGAGATTTAGAAGGGCTGCCAGCCTCTCTGATGTTCCCTGCTCTCCCTCAATAAATTTACATTCTAGTGTAGTGAAAATGAATGCTGAGCTGTTGTTTATCATCAGAGAATTTACAAATTCAGCCATGGAAAAAAAAAGATTTTGGAAGACAATAACCTTTACATGGTCATGTTCCCTTCTTGAGAACAGAAACCACAAGACAGTAGGTGGCAACTGATGTAGGCTGAAGCAGCAGAGCTCTGGAAAATGACTTCACTGGAAGCAAGGCTGAGAGTCTGGGTCATTTACAGATTGGTATGGGAGAACTGGTGGAACTGTTTGTTTACCAAATCCTGGCTCCCAGCACTGACTTTTACATGGACTAGGAGATGCTGCTGCTCAGCACTTGCATTCACACCCGTACAGTTCAGTGCAGGGTGCTCATCATGAGCTACACCTTAATGGCCTGCATTTTCGTGTTAGCTCAGAGCACGACAGTCCTTTCTGATGCCCAGCAGCGAGGTAGAGGTATAGTGGGCCAGGAAGGGTCAGAGGAACCGAAGTGAGTTTCCAGACTTGGAGTGAACATGTAGAGACTTGGGCTTATCACAGATCTGGAGAGGTGTGTGTCCACGGAGGTGCAGGCACCCATCAAAAGGGAAAACACACAGTGGGTAAGGCAACACAGGAGAAAAGAAACCTGCTCTTGGGAGAAAGAGGAGCTTTTCTTCATCTCACTCATGAAACTCTCCTCAAAGGGTTTTTTTTCTTTAACTCAGCCCACTACAAAGGGAAGTTATTAAAATATGAAAAGATGCTGGGATAAAGAATGTTGCTGTGTGCTCAGTTGGGAAATCCACACTAATATCCTAATGAACTTTTAGCTAAGACACAGCAGTCTCTTTTTCTTACCTGGTACTGTCAGGAAAATTATCGTATTTGTCCCCACAGTGTGAGTCATCTATAGACAAAATAAAAAGGAGCTTATTGCATGTGCTTGCAGTAATTAATGACACCCACATAAAACGAGACTTTTGCCCCTTCTGTGAGCAAAAGCTTAACGTGCAGAAGGATCCTTTTGAACACAGTGGCACTAAAGTTATCGGAGGCTTAGCACAAAGCCTTTTTGTATTGCTTTGAAGCTGTTTATGAGGGTCTTGCAGTGACGGAGAATAAAGTCACCTTTCTCCCCTCCATGATCCTTCATTACAAGTTCCCCAAGGACCATAGAGATGCAAGGAAAATATTAAATATTCATTTCAAAAGGTTAACACTTGTGCAACAAGACTTTCATTGGGTTTATGCAAAAACACCCTTGAGACTTTGCTGTGCGTCTGTACATAAATCCTAAAACATCACCCACTCAGGAACAGTCACGTCTGTCTCTTTCTCTACACTGTACCACACGAGTGTATTCCTCCTGTACTTCATCATTTTATCATCAGACAGCTTTAAATAACTCTCCATCTTCAGAAAATTACAGGGTATGGTGGACTAAATATGACAAGCAATAATCCTTACCAGCTTTGTCATGGAACTCAGGGTAGAGCTGCCTCTTTTAAATAGTTTTTATACCTTGAGGAGTTCCTTCTTTAAAGCATATGTGTTGTCTTCTTCATTAAAGTTTGCAACCATGCTGAATCACATTTCTTTTCTAATCATATATTATGCAAAATGGATTTTAAAAAATGTGACCTTGCCTCACTTAGGATGCCTTACCTCTCTGGGTTCAGACAACATGCTGGAGCAGTACAACCATCTACTTATTCTTTGCCTTTTTCTCAATGTCATTTCTGGTTTCCTCTTTCTGAGGGATAAAAAATTTAACGAAATTATAGCTTCTGGTATTCTTAGCTTTTTCTTATTACTTTCAGTAATAACAGACTTCCAGTTTTCATTATCTAAGTTGCTTTTCTTGCTTGCAAAAAAAAAATATCAGGCAGAATGGTATTTTGATCTGGGCCTACCCCCATCACCATCACCCTCCTCTTATCCATGAAGTGGCTGCATATGAAATGGATGGAGCCTCCTGATGTCCCCAGCTGCAATCCAGTTGTTTGCATCCAGCCCTCCATCCCACTGGCTCCCAAGCACAGAGGAGCCCCGTCCCTGGCTGTTGGCCACAGGGCACCATGAGCACTGCCCTAAGCTGCCAGAGCTGGGGGGAGCAGGGGGCTGCAGATACAGAAAGGCAGGTTCAGAAGGCAGGAATCCAGGGGGATAGTTAGATCTGCTCTGGCTCAGTCACAGGGGTGATTTTCTGGGGAAGACAGGAAGGTCTAAGAGGATGAGGGATGTTGCAAGAGCTGTAGAGGTGCAGCGAAGTGGGGACTGAACTCTCTGTGCCTATGGAGACAATGGTGGAAATCCCACTCATGGGCTCTGCTTCTCAACTGGTTGGTGTCAGGAGGAAAGAAGAGAGATGGATTAGAGCTATGAGAGCTACCTTATGCCTTCTCCTTCTGGTTGCCAAGGGAGCTACACAGCTTTACCTCTGTACAGCAGCAAGGAAGTGCAGTGCTGGGCAAAGAAGACCTGTGTCCCACTTTTCGTTTGCTCTCATCACACCCACCAGTACCTGTCTTGAAAAACAAGAATCAAAAAGGCAAACACCTTAGTATGATAAAAGATTAAGAAAAAGATACTTTTTGGTCCACAGACTTGGAGGACTTCTGAACAATTCCAAAGAGCAATGTGAAAATTTTACCATTGTGGCAGGGCCCAGGAATGGAGAATGAGATAAGGTCTCGGGTAAGTATGAACTGGAGCTTGCTGGAATGAGATTTCTGGCAGTGAAAGGAATATCTCAGGTAAAATGCTTTCTAAACATTGCATATAGGGGTATTAAATTCCTTTCTAGAAAGGGATATCAAGTCAGAGTACCTGTTTTGTCTTCCCAGTTCAATGTAGGGTGTTTCACTCTTTCAGGGTGTTTCTGGGTTGACTCATCCAAAGGTAACATGCAAACTGCTAAAAAGAAAAGTGACAGAGGTGTTCTTCCCTATCTCCAGCTTTTTTGAAGAGCTAATGGAAGACAAACCGATTGAAATTCTGCTTACCCAAGGCAAACAATTTTTTGATGCCTGAGTAAGGTATTGTTAGTGGGTTTTTTAATCATAGAAAACATGGGACAAGTAGGACTGTGTGCCTAGACTTGTAAATTTTCATGACAGCTTTGCATACTGGAATGATTCATTTAATGAAATAATGCTGGAAGTTAATAAAAGAAATGCAGCTTCTCACATCATCTAGATACTCTCAAAGATACAGAATCCTACAGCTTCTTCAAGCTGGTGAAACGGTGCCAAATGACTTCAGAAGCTTTGGAACATACACGTAAAGATCAATTCAATTTTTCCTTCCACGTTGGTACCTGCCTTGAGTGGTGATTTATCCAGGGCATTGTTCTAGCAGAAAGTAGGCAAAATACTTACTTAACGCAAACGTCAGAAACACTCCTGTGGTTGATTAGCAAGGTAATGGAAATCAGGGAAAAGAGACTATCTTGCTCTAAATACCAATCTGGGCACAATCCTATCCTAGAAGAGGGTTCAAGCAGACCTCAGGTGCCTGTCTCTGTAAGTGTGATACAGACACCACTACGTGGTTGGCCAGACACCTATCTTGCTCTGGGTACTCTTGTCTGCTTGACTTAGCAGTACCCTCAGCTCCCACTTTTGGGCATGCAGAGGATCAGACTCATCAGAGCAGCAGAACAGCTGTTCTGTAACTAAACAGAGGCTACTTAGCCAGAGACAGAAGAAAAGGAAACAAAAGGTTCACTGTCTACGATTTATCCAATGAGCTCAAACTTAGGCTCCACATGGCTTAGTGTTGGATGCCCGGGTGCCAAAATGGCATCAGCAGCCTGTGCAAGGGCTTCACACTGAATGCACGGAGTTGGTCGGGTGTCTTGTCTGTCTCTCACTGTGAGTCAGCAGGAGAAGCTGAACACAGGAGCCTGTGAGAAGCTGTTCCTCTTGGCACCAAGGTGCCACCTTCCAGGCAGGACCCCGCAGCTCCTGGGGGCTCAGCCAGGATCTTACAGCTGCCCTCAGCAAAAGGGTGGCTGTGAGTTCAGTTTCCATTGCTGCTTGTGGATTTTAATGTAAGTAAAGCTTAGTGATAAACCATGACCAGCCTTTGGGAGGAAGGGATGTAGGAAGAAGAGGGGATTTCATCTTGCATCCTGAGCCAACTGACACCAGCACCAAAATTCTGGTGGTAGCAGCGCACCCACCCTTCTCATCTCCTGCTAGCTCCTGTTATGTTGGTTTGCACACATATCAGCTTTGTAGCTCTCCGTCCTGATATGATTCCTTCTCCCCAGGCACTGCGTAGCCTCATACCTGACTTTGCATGAACCTGGGAGAGGCCTGACGCAAGCCTCGGGACCCTGCTCTGCAAGCCAAGTCCCTCAGGGCCATTACCTCATCTGGCTGCAGGCACCCACGTCCTCTGTTGAACTTAGCCAAAGGAAGGAGCAATATAAATCCATTAAAGAAAAGTGGATATGAGAAGAAAAGGAAAAGCTTAACTGCAGGGGTAATTGTCAATACGCTGTGGGGTGTTTGGGGAAGGTGCAGCTGCTGCTGTTCTTGACGAGGCAGCCAAAGCTGCAGCTCAGCAGAGTGAGCCTGATCCGACTTGCTCCCAGCGGCTCCCAGGACTGAGTCATACTGCTCAGCGTGTCCAGTTCGGGTACAAAACCCTTTCATTACATCGCCTCAGATCAGCTACGCACGTAGAATGGACCTGGCACTCATTTTTAACTGGCAATGATTGTCTTTACCAACTTTTCCTAATTAGCGCAGATTCTCTCCATGACCTATTTCAGGAGCTGAGCAGCGCAGCCAGGACTGGCTAATAGGAGCCTGCACTTTTGCTTTTGCAAAATGACAAAAAGCTGGTCTGTAACCTCATTTTTTCCCTCTAGCTACTGCAAAAAGGTTGTAGTTATAGAACAGGTGGTTTCAACATTAAACAGGCAGTCGTCAACACTGAAGTCATTTTTAATCAAAGATTCTCTTCTCCATTTAATTTCCACATTATCCTACATCTACACAGAGCAGACGGAACCTCGCTTCCTCATCAGACTGCAGAGTAAGGCCTGCTCTCATCTTTTTTCTCTTGTGGTCCTATCTGTTCATCCTCCAGCTAATCTCATCATCGTCCCTGCCCAGCCACGTGGTTTAGGTGGTGGAGCAGAGACTGCTTCCCCAGCCAGCACTGCCTACAGTCTGTGGGCTGGGCATTTTCTTGGGCACTGAGATGTGGAGGTGAATCCATCCGGCTACAGCAGGTGTGATTTGTGGGAATGTTCTCTAACCGGGAGGCTGCTACACAAGGGAAAAGGTTCAGCTATGCTTCATGATTTAAAAAGATAAGTGTAGGTATCAGGAGCTGTCATCTGCCTTGTGTGGCCAAGAAAACATGGTCCCATGCCAGGAAGCTGAGGAGGGATCCCAGACTTACTCCCATGCCCATATCTCCTGGCCTGCACAAGGCAAGTTCCTCACAGCATGCAGGATTTTCCAGACAATTGCTTCTCCCCACACTCCATACAAAGGAACAAAACAGCTAAGACTGCATTTGGCATTAGGTATTGCAGTGCTTGATTTGTAGGGACTAAAATCTCACACTGGGCCAAGATGATGTATCTAAAAAATATCCTCTGAAGTGCACTTTTCACTAACCTTTTCAATAACCCTGCATCAATCCTTCACAGCTCTCTTTATGCAAAGAGATGTAAAATCATCCTAGTTTAACACAATTTTGGACCAAAGCAAGAAAGCCTCCAAAAAAATATCATGTGCCAGGTGGCTCTGTCCTGCTCTGCCCTGACTGGTCTCCCCTGACTGCTTACCAACTTCTGAGTCATGTCCTATTGCCATGGGTTTGGAGTCTTTTTTTTTTTTTTTTTAGGGGTACTTTCAAGTTAGGTGAGAAGGTTTCAGGGAAGGGAGGAGGGACAGACATAACTGAGTCTTCTAATTCAATTCCCTTCACTGTATGTTTAATACCATATGCTCATATTCATGCTACGTTTAACACATTTCTTTCCCTTTATAAAATTAGGTGATAAGTCTATACAGACAGCAGGAAAAAATGTGTAACATGAATTTAGTGATAGAAATTCTGGGTATGAAGAAACAATGCCCCAGAGGCTTTGGCATTTGTTCTCGTGTAACCATACGGAGAAAAAGCTGTAGAGAGCCGAGTATGATATGAAGGAGTACTACTAATGCCATCATCTCTTAGATCATCTCCCAGGGGCTGTTTTCTTAGAAGGAGTGATCTAGCACTCAGTTACTTCCTGAGGCTTCCTTAATAGGCAATTATGTGCAAAGACACCAAAAGAACACTACTGCAGTAGGAACTTGGGCCCATTACTACCCTACTACCCCTCTTTGCCTCCCCCCACACCCTCAAAAAAAAAAAAAAAAAAAAAAAAAAAGTAATGTTTTGATAAAGTATAGAAATAAGGCAGAATTAATACCTACAATACCTACGTCCAAGGTTTCCATTGAGAGAACTCTGCACCAGCTGGCTAGTAATGCTGGTGGCACACTGCTTCACTAGACCCTTGTCTATATGACTTGAAAATTTTTATTAGGTATAGCTGAATTTCCGCATCTACCTAGGATTTCTTACTTGTAAGCTCTTTTTGCCTCAAATACATCAGTTTTAGAAGAGAATGGAATTCCCAAGTTCCTTAAGAGGTCCAGTCCAAGAGGTGGTCTCAAAGTTCAAGATGCTTAAACAGTCAGGAATCCACAAAACAGAAATGTAGTGAAATCAAAACAGTCTATCACCCACCTTCTGGTTAGAGAATTCACTCCAGAAATAGGGCAGTCTGTTAACTGATGAGGGGTAGCTGCCATGCTGCTGGGAGACCTGCCAGTATGCTATAGGGAATTGTTGACATTGCAGGGTTTCCCCTTCCTGCTGTAGCTGGGGCCGTAAATATTCATAAGATTTACCATTCCTTCCCTGTATGTGATCTTCACAAATGCTAGCACCCTGAAGACTGTGGAATGGAGTGTGCATCAGGGTTGTGATTTTAAAAAGTGTTTTGCTAACATGTTCCATTCTTGGCCTTTTAAGATATAGTACAGTAGACACAGTTTAAAGAAACCTGGCAATATAGTATGTCTTGTGTCTAATTTTACGGGTATGCTTAGATTTCCTAAATCCAGATGAAGTATGTTATAAATGACTGACATGTGACAAGATGGTCTACGTATTAGTGGCTTCCCTTACACAGAGTAGAAGTGCAAGTGACAGGAGAAGAAAATACCCCAGTTTCTTGTCTCTGTAGGTACAAAGCAGAAAGCACAAACTGGTAGGGGAAAAAAGAAAAAAGGAAAAAAAAAAAAAAAGAAAGAAAGAAAAAAAAGAAGAAGAAAAAAAAGGAGCAGCATCTTCTGACTATGTGAAGGATATTTTATAAATCCTGTAAATACTGAAATATTTAAGGAAAAGAAAACTGTTTCTGCATAATTATCCTTGAACTGCAATACTGTAACATGTGCTTAGGAACACCAGAAGCACAGGATGCTTGATTGAGACAAGGCATATTGATGATTGGGATGCTGGTTGGTATAATTTTTAATAAATGCCATTTTTAAAGTGCTCAGGCAGAGTCAGTTTTCTTAATTCCATGATCATGCAGTATCACAGAGACATAATTAAAAACACTTACTTTGCTGAGCGAGGAGACATGCAGTTGCCAGGCAACATCTTATGTACCTCGAGAATATATAACAATGCACATGATTTATGTAGTGCTGTCCTTCCATCCCCAGCTACTGATACCAGTGTACCTAATGCAGATTTGCATAGGCTGAGCCACCACCAAATTATAAGCATCATGCTCCATCTTCTCCTTGGTTTACCAGCACCATCCATCTGCTGCCAACTCATTTTTAAATCTACAGCTTGAATCAGTACTTAATATTGTCAGCAATATAAGCATAAGTTGGTTGGAAAGGAGCGTTAAGCTCCATTAATTCATTTTCTTCTAATATAAAATTCTCTAATAATATTATATTATCAATCTAATAATTGTTAATATACATTACATTTTTTTACTGTATTTGGGAAAATTAACTTATTTATAAAATGCATATGTCTCAAGGTATCATTTCCCCCAAAATAACAAAGATTTCTGGAGTATGAAAGCCACTGGGAGGATTACACCCAGAATTAGAAATACTGAAGATCTCCTGAAATAATTGTCTTCTCAGCCTTTTGGAAAGAAATAATCCATTTTTGTTGTGAATGTGTTACTTAGCCTGGGTCAGACTTTATTATTCACATGGGCTTGGCCTCACCCACTGTCACTCCTGAAGCCCATAAAAGGAGGCAGCAGCTCCTGTAGAGGTTCAAAATACTGCTAATCCATGTTACGAAAGCAAACCCACACCAGTTCACATATTTTAAATGAATGCCATGTATTTTGTGCTATATTTGCTGCAGTTATTGAATCTTAGAGATTCACACTGGTAGGATGTTAATATAACAAACCTTCATTACCCTAGCACATCTCTGACATCGTGGTTTCGCAATTCATGCCACCCAGCTCAACATGAGCATGGTTGTCAACAATAAGTAACTACTAAGGCTACATGAAAATCTGGTCCATGTAGGCTAATTTTCTCAGATTGTATACAAATATCTGATTCAAATAATGCTATATTGCAAGAAAAGAAGAGAGAATCTGCTACTGTATTCAGACAAAAAAAATAATAATAATGTCTGTTATAAATATTTTCTCTTTGAGATTTGGAAGCTTTGGTTGGGAACCTCCTCCTGGCATTAATCCGCCTTCCTCATCTTTCCACTTGAGGGAGCTCTGGCATTTGAAATATTTTAATAGCCTAAATTGGAAACTGCACTGGAGCCCCTCAAGAAAGATTTTTTACATATCTTTTGTCTTCAGCATTTGTGAAAACTACGCAGTATTTGTGAAAACTATGGCTTATGTTAAACAGATATTGTCAGTTACACTAAATCTTTGGTAAAAATATAATTTTTGAAGCAGTTGTTAACATAAAGCTTTCAGTTATATGTGTACATGTGAGAAACAGAGCCATGACTCTGAAAATACATTACTCATTTAGAAAAAACACGTGTGTACTTTGCACACCCAATTGTTATGGCATTGGTCAACTGAACACAAATAACAAAAAGAAGCTAACACTAAGAAAAGTGCAAAGAAACATACATACAAAGAAAGAAAGGATGGGAAAATGGCTCTTATACTCCTTGCAGATTTTCTTTAATGTAAGACGCTTCTTGGACAATGGAAGGAAAACTTGAAAGCTTTACTTTGAAGCCCTAGTTGTGAAGCTAAGATCACTGCATTTTACCTTCAAACTACTATGTGTCTGCTGTTGATGAGAACCAGCAGCTCAAGAGGGTCAGCTGCAACCTGAGGATATGACAGAAAATTACATCCGATAGCGGATGCAGGTACCCGCAGCACCTCCTGCCTCCCCAGCCCCCGCAGAGCCATACTTCTGCAGCAGGGATGTGGGCATTGCCTTAGGAAACCGCCTCCAAATCCACTCCCCAGCCCTGCACGTTACGCTAAGAGCATCTTCCAGCCTGGCAATAAGAAAAGCCAAGGACAAAGAAATGTCTGAAGTCTCCTCCCAGCCCAGGGCTAGGTATTTCTAATTTGGAGATGGAGACTGCAACCAAGGACCACTTTCCCTTTAGGTGATCACGCAAGTATCAAGGGCTTGAAAGAGCAGTGTTTGGGTTACCCTCATCTCTTAAAACCTGATGCCTGGAGAAGGACATTGTGCTGCTTTTAATTCAGGGAGCACCAACTCATGAAGTGGGAGGTCTGAATTCAATTCCTTCTGCAGCCTGAAACCATTCCAGCTGCCACCACCCAGCTCACCCTGGAGTGCTCTCAGACCATGCAGGCAGCTGAGTTTTTGAGCTAAACTGTCATTAACCAAAATATAGAAAAAAATAGGTCTCCTCAAGAGCAGGTTGGTGCCCATATCCTCTCCTATCTCCATTTGCAGCACCCTTTCCACACAATTCTGGTTCATCTTTTCGCAACAGCAAAGCCAAAAGTAGCTGGAGGAAAAAAAAGAACTCAGGAAATCAGCACATTGCTGCTCTCCATAATGAAAAGAGAAAATTCTACTGAAATTGCCTTTCCTTTTCCACTCATTCCTCTCCACATATGCCTCGCTCTTGGGGAAGGGCTCAGCCAGAGGGTGGGCCAAGGGGCTGAATCAGAAAAATGGCAGCGTGCTGGGTAGACCATTAATAGCAATGCACTTTTTTACTCTGCTAGGCTGCAGCTGTTCCCACCCTTCTAGCCCACACTAATGAATAAGCACAGTAGCTAGATGTTTCTGCTAAAATGAACAAGGCTGACATTTGAAGTGTCATTGCTGGGCTTCAAAATTAATGCCCTTTTGAGATAAATGAAGGCGGTTCATAACCTTTAAACTACTGGCATGGACTGAAGCAGCCCCAAAAGCTGAGATTCTGCAAAATCTGGATGTTCTGTGTAGGTCATCTAAGGACAGCAAGACTAGGAGTTACGTCCCCCTCTCTAAGCGCTGGGGGTGCAATCCAGCAGATTTGTTCATGTAAGCATTCTAGTTAACGTCAGGCAGCAACATCATGATGAAGTACACAGGCCTGATTTTTAAAAATATAATGTTCTCAATTCTCTGATGTTGCTTCGAGTACAGCCTCTTCTCCTTTTAAATTTAATCCAACTTGTAATGTTCTCCAGTCGAAGCCATTAGGATGAGAAGGTCAGGAGTAATGAAGTAGCAGAAGTACTTCATTTTTAGCTGAGAACTGATAGAACAAACATAAACAATGCAAACAGAAGATTTTAAGCCAAAAGCTAATTATCAGCGTTGCAATTATCTGCTCATCAGAGACTTAAATTACCACTAACATGGCCCCTCAGGCTCCTTTGGAAGAGCTCTCTCAAATGCACCGGTGTTTTCCCACTGGGTTTGGAAAGGAAAGCTAAACCAAAAGAGATCCTAGGACTTCTCTGCACAATACAGCTGTTAAACTTAGGAAGATAAAGATCCAGAAGAATGCTGGTGCATGTGAGCTGGCAGGTGTAAGGCACATGCAGCTGCCTAAATTTAGGTGCGTGAAGCTCACAGATTGGGTATTCAGATCATTAGGCTGAGAAGAACTGGAGTAGCGGAGCCTTACAGGTTCCCAACAGGATGGAAGTAGCCCTACAGAGAATGCAAACCCTGCACCGAGGATGCAATTACCTGGATGTGTCTTCTTTCAAAATGGCAAGACTGCCTCAGTCTCTTCTCATTAAGTGAGAAAGTTATTACCTGGAATTCATTCCTCATAATTACTAACTGGGAAGAGAATAGCAATGCCATATGAGAAAGGATAATATTCTTAATAACAGGCATAACAAAAGGCATAAAGAAGCCTCATCACTTCCCATGTATTAGTTATGTCATTAGTCCTGTTAGTGCCACTCAAAACGAGCAAGTTAACAAGGAAACATTAAACTGCCCTTCATGACAGTAAAGCCAAAGGACTAAATATTGACATACCAATTACTGTTTTAAGTCTCATTAATTTCTTCAAACAAAACAGCAACTGAACTAATTGTGAGAAGGTTTGGGTTTGGTGCTTTTCTTCTTGCTTTACAAGAAATACAATGATTTTTCACGTACCAGACAGTACCAGTCCTCCAGGGCTGAAATCCAACCTTACTCAGACAGAAGGCTCTCTTCATTTCCAGCCGGTGACTCTACCTGCAAGATTTTTTTTCTGTGATGTGAACAATTCCCCAGTGGATCCAGAAGTTGTATGCATTTTGTACTGACAGAGCTACCACGTGCACCTGAACATGGCAGGTTTGGCTGCACATGCAATCACACAGAGATGTATATGCATATACATGTATATATAGAAGGTTACCTAAGGGTATTTTTCCTGAACCCTCCTTCAGACAGCAGGCCAACGGGATTCCTTTCCAACGTGACTACAAATAGTAAATGAACAAACAGTCTGCAGATGCTTATCTGCGCATTTTAATCAGGAGCAAGGTATTAAAACTAATAACCATATTTCTAATGAACCATTGTTCACATTCAGCGTATTGCTTTTGGGTTTTACAAAGAGAATGTCGTTCCTGTCTGATACAACCCCGGGTTAGGACAGTAAGGAAAACTGGAACAAAATTCATCCTAAAGGAAACGTCTAAAACAAGTGAAGTGTGTTGATCATCACCAAGGACATGCCCACAACTCCATTGACTCTGAAGAAGGTTAAATGACACATTTAGATTAGGCATATGACTCTAGTTGCCTAAATTTAGGTGTGTGAAGCTCACAAAGTGGCCACTTGGATCACTATGTCCAAAAGTAACCCAGCAATTGCTCAACAAACAAAAACAGTAATCCTAAGAAGTGCATATTAAGCCCCGAGGGTTTGTCTACACATTAAAATGATTACAGATCCTGGTATAGCATTAATTTAAAGCACATTACCAATTCTATGTACTCCGCCTATAGGCACTCCCATGTGAAGTAAGAGTGCCTCTTCTTCCTTTGCTCTGCTTCCAGAAGATGCTGTGCACACAGGCCCTTGCAAGCAATATGCCGATGCCAGTGATCAGAGTACTGTTCCTGGAAATGAAAGATTAGAGACAGCTTAGCCTCTCATGGATGAGGGAAACACCTTTCCTGGACTGGTGAAGTTCAGGCAGCTCGCGAGCCTCATTTCACTGCTGTGGAGGTCCAGCCGAATCCTTCAGAGCCACTCACTTTCAGGTCAGCCAGGGTGAAGCCCCAGCTCTTCTGCAGGCAGTGACAAACCCCATTATCCCAGATTTTGTCTCCTTGTCTCAGGAGTTTATGAGTGCGGAGAGGCATTAAGCGTTGCACTGATTGCAAGGGAGGAAAAAGCCTTGCTGGTTTTATATCTTAGATAAGCGACTGATTTTACTACAATAATCTAATTCCCAAGCAAATAGATTTGATTCTATAGAAATGTACATCTTATCAGTGACAAACGTTTGAACAAGCTCGTTGAATGGTGCCTCTTACTGTTTGTTGTGGTGTTGTTTTTTCTCAGTAACAATCAAATGTTTCATTCTTTCAGTTAAAGCTTGGTTGTTCATTTAGAGACTTCCTATCCAACTGTAAAATGACTGATTGACTGCAATTATAAAGCATGATGAATTATTTCTGTCTCCTTTTCAGCCTAAAGAAAATTAGTGTAGGGTTTTGTTGTTTAAGGGGGCTGATGCATTTCATTGTGTGCTCACGGAGAGGTCGGTGATACTCCAGCAATCAGTTATATGGTCTATTTTTATTAGCAGCACAAGAAAGCAAATACTGTGCAGCTCATCCGTCTGTGTAAATGAAACACAATAATGAAGTTCTCAAGCAAGCAGAATCCAGCATGCCCGTGTTGTTCCATTTTTGCACCGAGTGCATGAAGTATTGCAGGAACTGCTCTCTGTACAAACACGTTGCTGTTTTATCATACATAATTCAGGATTTCCAATTCCCCGACGGAGTAGATTATCTAACTGCACGCTGAGGTACAGTCCAAACCCTGCTCCAGTGCCGCACAGCTGCAGTACCCGACTGCCCTGCATTATTGATACAACTCTTTGCAACAACATATGTGCTCTCCATCAGCTTTATCCTAATACTTTTTAAACGTCTGCAGCACCCTCCCTGACCAGAGCTGGCTATGCTCTACGTGCCATAATTCAGAGTTCGCAGAACAACCTTGTAGATAAGCCAGCGTTTTCCAACACCATTCATGGATGCACAGAGCTTCATGTAACAAGACTGTTACAGAGCCCTGGCACTTGCTGCTCTTAAAATTGATGGGAAGTCTGCTGGGACCTTTCCGGGAACGGGTCTCAAAAGACAGGAATTTCTGTAGTAATCCCTTCTGCCCTGTAAGTCACCTCAAGCCTGACACTGCAGAGCCAGGCAGGGGCTGTTGCTGTGCAATCGCCATCCCCGCGCTGGGATTGCAGGCTGTGTAAATCAGTGCGGAATTGAGTCCGGAGCCTTGAGCTGCCACGAACATCTTCAAAGAAGATTACACCCATGTAATAATGCACAATCCTTTGGCAATCCCTAAAGAAGGGCAGGGAGTGGTAGGGGGGGATGGAAATCAGATTTCTCAGCCAGCTCAGTCCCGGTTGTCCCGGAGGCCAGCCCTAACCCAGGGATCCACAATAGTGGTCCTGCCACAGACAGGCAGCCCCGAGCCCAGGGGCACGAGGGGACTTGACCGCTGTTCTTCGTCCTCATCAGCTGTGAAAACGCTCTGCTCTGCAAGACTAGGCAAGATTCACAGCTAATCTCCAGTTAGCACCCTGTGTCCCCTGGGAAAGTGGCCTACTGTATTGTAAATCAGCCTGTCCCCAGGCTAACAGATGGACTGGAACAGCCAGGAGGAAAGAAGCAAGCATCAAAGGCTGAGATGAAAATCAGAGTTTGGTGGGATTATGAAGATGATTGCTCTTTTGAGTCAGGGCTTCTTATTCAAGGGATGTAATCTGACCACGCAGCTTGGAGGTAAATTGGCTTCAGACAATAACGCCTTGTGCTAAGGTTGTTTTAGGTGATCTGAATTGGGATCAGCACTGAGGAGCTGTGCTGGGAAGGCAAGAGGAAGAGACATAATAAAATTATATGTATGGCACATGAAGAGGGGGTAAGGAGAAAGGAATCCTGTAGCATGGGGGAGCATGGTACCTAACAAAGCTGAAAGATGTGTTGCAAAGGGTATGGATATGCTTAACTGCAAGAAAGGTGTGGTAGAGGTGTGGAAGCAAGTAGCTGTCACGCTATGGCAACAGGTTTGTAAGAATTAAATATAAACACAGGCAAGAAAGTCAGCATTAGCACAATAACTGTGCCATTTCCCCCCAAGGGCCAGATTCCCGTAGCACTAAATCTCAAATCCAGCCAAGTTACTGGGTAGCTGGCTTAAACCTCCCAGCAGCAGATGATCCCAGTGCTCACTCATTTGTCCCAAAGAATCAGGTCCTGGCTGCGTCAGGACTAGCTGTCCAGGACAAGATCTCCAGGTGTTTTATTTCTCTTGACACATTTGGAAACTCTTTGTGAATGCTCTGCAATTTTGCTTAATCACTCCTGGACATACCTGAAGCCAGCAGAGCCCTCTGTGTCTCCAGAAGTCCCCTACCTGCCAGTCAGAGCTGACCTCCCTGCAGCTCAAAGTCTGCATCTGCAGCCTCAGAGTTTGACTTTGGGTCTTGACTCCGAGAATGACAGCCACGTTCTTTGCCTGTCGTAAGAAGCAACCTCCATCACCCTTTGCTTTTCCCTTGTTTTTATTTGTTGTTTTCTTGTCCAAACCCTTCTCGGAGAAGGGTGGAGTTTCAGGGCCATCAGGGGACAGGGAAAGGGGCTGCACAACCTGAACCCTGTCTGACTCATTTTTCAGGTGAGGCCCAAGCTCGGAGCATAGGATCTATGAGAAGTGTGGCTATGGGTTTGGCTAGCTGCTGCGCTCAGCTCTTGGCACACACGGCATCACCTCAGCCCGTAGAGCTGGCACATCCTCGTCTCTGCCCCGTTGCTGGTGGCATTGCCTGGGCTGTGTTCCCCCAGGGTGACTCGCCCCGTGCCCCTGCCTGCAGCTCTTCCTGCCCTTCTAGACCATCTTCAGCTTATCACAGCGCTTGTCTCTCAAGATTTTCACAAGGACAGCTATGCCTGATGGCTTGCTCGCTGACTCCATCCTTCTCACACTGATGCCCACCACAGTGACAGTCCCCGTGCGCAGCACTTTGAGGCAGCAAGATTCCGGGTGGCCTCCCGCCCTGTTTTGTCTCCTTCCCCCACGAATGGCCCCACAGAGGGGTCCAGACACCCCTGCCCTCCACAGCCAGCCGTGTCCCGAGGGGGGCTGCATCTGCCCCCCGGTGCCACTGTGCCCCCATCCCCTGCTGGACCTGCTCACGGCGGGGCGCTCAGAGGGGCCCGCTGAAGCCGTGCCCTGCCCTCGGGGGAACCGGGGACCCCTCGGGGACACCCCTGGGGCTCGGCCCCTTCCCTCCTTTCCCCCCCGGGGCCTGCTAGGCCTCTGCCTGCGCTCCCCGCCCCGGCCAGGCAGGGCAGGGCAGGGGGAAGCGGCGCCTCCGGCGTGCGGAGCGAGCGCGGCGGGCGGGCAGCCCGGCAGCCGCCCTCCTCCTCCTCCTCTTCCCTCCTCCTCCTCCTCCTCCTCCTCCTCTTCCCTCCTCCTCCTCCTCCTCCCCTCCCACCGCCCGCTCTCTCCTCTCTTCTTCCTCCCCTTCCCCGGGCAGACGGCGCTGCTGGGGCGCAGCCGCGGGGCTCTCGCCTAGCGCCCCCCCCTCCCCGCCCGCCTCGCCCCGCAGCCCCCAGCCCTGCCCCGGCCCCGGCCGCCCCCAGCCCCGCGGCTGCCGCCGGCCCGGCCGTGCCCTGCCCTGCCCGGGGCGATGGTGCCGGCGCCGGGCTTGGTCTGAGCGCCGCCTCCCGCCCCGCCCGGGGCCAGCCGCCCGCCGCCCAGGCGAGTTGCGAGCCCGTCCCGAAACGCCGCCAGCCCTCGTCTTGGGCAGGAGGCGAGCCCAGGAGGAGGAGGAGGAGGAGGAGGAGGAGGGGGAGGAAGCGAGCGGATAATGTCAACCCCGAGCAGATTCAAAAAGGACAAAGAGATCATAGCGGAGTATGAGAGCCAAGTGAAAGGTAAGCGCGGGGCGGCGGCTCCCCGGGGCTGCGGGCCCGGCTCGGCGCCCCCTGCCCCTGCCCCTCGCCCCCCGGCAGTGGCGGCCGTGCCCCTGCCCTGCCCTGCCCTGCCCCGCCCGCGGCCACAGGCACCGTGGCCCCCGCCCAGCCCTCGGCTCGCTGCTGCCGCCGCGCCGGGCTGGTGGCTGGCGGAGCCCGGGGTGGGTGCGAGCCTGAAATGCAGCCCCCAGGGAGCCGTGCCACACCTCAACTCCGGTTATTAAAAAAAAAAAAAAAAAGAAAAGGCGTGGGTGGGTGTGCGCTTCATGCACCTAGCGGGGGACCCTCCCTGCGGCCGCCCTGCAGGGTCCCCAGGCAGCCCGGGGGTTTCGGCAGCCCCTGCCCCGGGGGGTGGCGGCCGGGGACCTCCGCTGCCCCGAGATCTGCTGACTTTCCGTAATTCACAGGCATTTTTCCTCTTATCTTGACAGCTTGATCTTGCGGGATCGAGTGATGCTTGTGGTTTTGTTGTTGCACTTAAAAGGAAGGAGGTAGTTTTTTGGGGTTTCTTCTTCCTAAGCTCAACTTTTTTTTTTTTTTTTTTTTTTCCTGTGAAAAATACCTGTCACTGATGAAAGGCGTTGTGGGTCCAGGGTGGGATATGGGTTTAAAACAAACCGGAGACCTGTCAGACGGATGGGCAGCAGGGACTGAGGGTTCGTGTCAGAGCTGGCAGGCCGAGGTTCGGGTGCCCGCCGGAGACGGGCAGAGCTCGCAGGCTGCCGCTGGGTTCGGAGCCGTCACGCCGCTGGAGCATCGCCGCTTCTGCCTCTCAGATTTGTCTTAATCGCCGAGCAGGAGAAACGTCCATAATCTTAATCCCTTTGCAGGGTGTGCAGTCTGTCCTTTGCCGACTTCTGACACGACTGTCACAGGCTCGGTGCCGATTAATTATAGCTAGTGGCTGCATAAGCCATTCTTTTCTTGTGAATAAATAAATAATAAAAAAAAATGTGTCCTTCAGCTACATGTATTGGCTCATTTCCTAAACGACAAAGATTTAGGTAGCGAGCATCCCTGATAACCAGCCTCTCCTTTGGTGTCATGGTCCCCCAGCATAATTTGCAGGGGGAAGTGGCGTTTGTATCCACAGCTTGGCAGGATTCTGACTTGCTTTGCTCCTTTGTGGGGGGCTGTGTCGTGCACGGTCTGGTCCTGACGGCCTCGCTTGAATTGTGGATGAGCAGCTGTTGGGGAAAGTATGCTGGGTGAGAAATTGTAGCCAGGGCTGCTTTTTCTTCAACCCGTATCACTGCAATTGTATCTCAGGTGACAAGAACTCTTTGTATTAAGGCGTAGTTCTGCTCCATGCTAGCTCAGTGATAGCGTATCGAAGTTGTGATAACCATTGTGTGATACCTTCAAAAGCTTTTTGATACTGGGCAGTCAAGGGCTAAGGAACCAGTCCTAATTAGCCAGAAAGGTAACTTTAAGGGGCTATAAATGCAGGAACTCGGGTCCCTACATACTGCCTGGTGTTTCACGCGCTTGGATAGAAGAAAGGGTGTGGCCAAAATGCTTTTTCTGCCTGGATTTCTGGGGTTGCAGCCGCTACCAGATTGCTTGCTGCTGACACATTTAGTGTCAGTGAAGGACGGGGGTGACCAGGCAGCAGACTGTCCCTGTGAGGTCCTTGGGACCAGCTCCTGCACCGTGCCGGGTTGTAGCACCGTGTCTATCCCATACCTCGTTGTCAGGTGGCATTGAGCTCGGCATGCAGCGTGATTTTGGAGCCATCCCCCCGACATGTGTGCTTGTAAATCCCATTGGGAGATGTCTGAATATCCATACTGAAGGAAAAGGGGCCTCTGATGTATATGGCTAGCGGAGTATGCATATGGTGCCATTTTTGGAAATGAGGATTTAAGAGTGTCATTCTTCACATAGCTTTTCTGCTCTTAACTCCTCAAATAGGAAGCAGTGACAGATGTTAATTGTTCTGCCTAGTCCCTGGATGGCTTAAGCTGACCTCTACTCCATGGACTGCTTGGATACTCCTCTAGTAATGCCAGCATGTTGGCTGTTGCTGTAGTGGGGGTCATCCAGGAACAGCAAGAGCCTGCAGATGTTACCTGTTTGTCAAGCTGAAGTGGGCACGGTACTTCTGACTTGTGGGCAGAACATCTTACTGCACATCATTTTTCTGTAATATCCATCTTCTTAAGGCTAATTTCTGTCAAGAACTACCCCAACTGGAGAAATAAGGGAATTGTGTTCACTTCCTCCACCATCATATAGAAGGCAGAAGGGTGTTTCTTAAGGGTGCCTTGATACTCGAGTTAGATCTGTCTAGATGGATATCTGTAGCCATTGTTTTGGAGGTTGTAAGGATATTATGACAACACAAGTACCTTAATTTGTAAAGACATAAAGGCGGGTGGGAAGTACTGCTTGGCTCTGTAACTCGTACTAGTTGGAAGTGAGCTATCTTGATGCGCTTCTGTTCCAGTATGACCTTGTTGCTTCGTAATCAACGAGCACCTGCTTCTCAGTAGTGTTTCACTTTTTAATTCAAAAGCTTTAGGAAAGGCATCAAGAGCTTGTTTATTGAAGAACGTTTTGACAGTTCAGAGGAACAATTTTAATTATTTTTAAAATGGCTCGGGCAATGTGCAGGCTATATTGGATTACTGAGTAAGATAGCTTCAGGTAATATCTCTGATCATCCACGCTGTCAATTGCATGTGGATTTTTCTGAGGAAAGCAGTAATTTTACAGGGCCTCTGAAGTCATTAGAGGTAGATTTCCTTCCAACCCTGTAGCTGAGTGGTGGAAGGGAGTGGTGATGCGACTAGAGCTAGAGAGGGGAACGTCCTGTTCAAATGAGCAACAGAGGGGTGGCATAGTTGGGAGTTGAGCATTACCCTTCTCGTATGTGATCCTACTTAGATTTACACAGAGCACACCTTGGTTCAAAGCAATCTGTTCACTCAGTTGACCATAGTAGCCTATTATTATCACACCTTTTGTATTCTGTGGACCAGCCTGATATGGCTGAGGACTGGGGATGCTGCGCTGTAGCTTTCAGATGATCCAAATGTTAAACTGGCATACCTGGCAGACTTCTGAAGACTTGTAGCTGGCCTTCAGCGCACAGGAGAAATGTGCTTTTCCTAGGTAAGCACTGTGCTCACTGGTTATCTGTACCTGTCTGTTCGATGAGGCCCTCGGTATCTTTTGAACTGCTGAGGACCTTTGGAGTTTATCTTTTGTGCTTCCTACCCAACTGAATCTTCAACTGAAAAGGAGTAAGAGAAGACCTACCAAGATGTTTCCTTTATCCAACCCTCATTTTTCAGTTGAAAGTGACTGAGAAGAAATATGTTGCTTTTAAAATGCAAATCCAAAAGCAACTTTGTGAAGGGAAACGCTTCTATAGGATCAATACTTACGTGGAAATCTTCAGAATGAAATACTCCTATTTTCCACCAGAATCAATTTGTTAGAACTCTGTTAGAAATATGTTAGAAATATAGAATCATTCACTTTTGTGGAAAATAAAAATTCTAGTTTGTGAAACTGAATTTCAACTTGTTCCATATTAAAACAATCTAGAACCGAAACAGGAACAGAAATCTCTTGGAGGAAGGGCTGCATTGTAAAATAGAAATTGGGTTGAGGTTTTGGTAAAGGTACCTAATGACTAATTGGAAAAAAAACTTTGTGATGAAAAATTTGGAATTGAGAATGCCTTGGATGATGTCATAATTCTCATGTTGTATTTTAGAAAATTAATGAAAAATTGAAAATTCCGGCCAATTTCCAAAGTTCAAGCTTATCAAGTGTGGTTTGGTAGATTTTTTTTCTGATCAAAAAACCTGGCCACAATAACTGTTCTCTTGTTCAGAAAGGATATTGCTTTCCATGTTGCTTTTGAATTTGAGTTAAATGTTCAAGAGAGGCTATGGGAGGGCAGTTCCTTACTTTTTTTTTTTTTCCTTTCTACTTTCTTTCTGCTCTCTGATCCTTCTCTTCAGAGTACAAATCTTCAGTTGTCTGGGTAAATATCAAGGAGTTTGTAGATGGTTTTGCAGCTGGTAGGAGTATCTGCAGGTTTAAGTAGTTCAGTCATAAACTGAGCATTCTGTATTTTATTTCATTTAAAATTTTTTTTTCAGTGGTAGACAGACACCACAGCCTACTTCCCAAAGGTTGTGATTGAAGAACTTCAGAGGTTTGGGCCTCTTAGTCTTTCTAGTAATTAAGGAAAAAATACTTTTTGTGGTACCTGTTTTGAAAATATAGCCAACAGTCAGGAAATAGATTTTTATTTTTATTTTTTTCCTGGTTTAACCACAGAGTGTAGCTGGTGTCTCCAGTTCCTGCAGTGAAACTATTTATTATTTTGTTTGAATTTAAAGGTGGATGAAGTTCTAAGTGCCGTAGCACACATGAAAGGGCAAGCAAAGAATGGATTGTCTGACCAGTATTTCTGGCAATATGGCAATCATAATGCATACTTAATATTTAAATTTTGTGTATTCCTGCACTTTTTTTTCTTCCCATTACTCTCTAAGAAAGGTTTAATGTGTCTCCGCATCTATAGCAGTTTGGATGCTTTTACGGTTACTTCTTTGGGGCTTTTCCCTTTTACAATTATACTTTCTGTGCAGTTTTAGTGTTGCAGAATAAGGTTCTAAATCATGGTAAGGTTCATTTAATTTCCTGCCATTATCTTTTATTGGTCACTTTTTTATGAACTGAAGTACTGGTTGCTAATAAAATTAAACTTATAGCTTTGAAATGGCTGTGGTGAGACACAATGGGATCTGAATTTCATCTCATTTTCTGCCTCAAACTTTGCTTGGGTTAGCTTCTGCCTTCTGTGCAGCCGGGTTTCCCTGCCGGTCAGTGGTGATGGATGGTAGCGTTGGAAGGAAGCAGGTCAGAGCTGCTGAGGCTGGATAAGAAGTCTCCCGCTGACTATTACATAGCTGATTAGAAATCTCTGACCGTGCCTTGATGGTGCTCAGCATGTCTGAGCTCTGCTTTGGACAGGGCTGGATGTGGGGGACACCACGAACAGCGCCGGGCAGGTGTCAAAGCAAGCTCGTGCTCCTCTGGTGGTTCTTCTGCCTTTCGGCTTTTTTTCAAGCTGCTGCTACATGTGGTGGATACACTATCCCACATCTAACCTCTCTGGTCTCCGTAAGGGAAATTAGTGCTACCTTAACTTGTATTAATCCCTATTAGAGTCTAATCTACTCTTACTGCTTGGCTTTTGTGGAGCAAAATAGGCTTTGGAGCTGGGGAGGGGGGGCTTGCTTTCATTCATGAGTGATTAATATAAACACATAGTGGGGCTCCTTGCACCCCGTGTGCTGCCTCCTCTGCTTTCTGGAGGTTTTATTCTCACAGCAGTGTTTCCTCCATGGCCAGCATCTCCCACCGTGCCAGCTATTGAGCCAACCTTCAGGGACCCTTCTCTGCTCCGCTGCGAGCTGTCTGGACTAACCACCTATGGCCCAGGCCAGGCCTCCTGGCCCCACTGCTGGTCAGTCCCTGAGCACCCCTTCCTCCTGGGGTTCCTCTGTGCCTTTTGCCACCCCACTTCTCACCTCTCTGAGGGCGAGAGGTGCTGGGGCTGCGTATGTGTGTGGAGGAGGAGAAATGTCAGGCCTGGTGGTGGTTGGCGGCTGCATGGCTGTCAGGCCTGGACGGCGCTTGGTGGTCCATGGCTGGCATGGTTGCTCGCGTGCCACCAGCGGGATGAGGCCGGCGAGCATTGGGTTTTTGGGGTGAAGCAGTGAGGGAGATGCTGAGAGCGTGGGGCTGTGTTCTGGGCAAGAGGCAGAGCTGTCTGCGCAGGAAGCCTGCTCGCTGCACGGCTTTTATGCTACCGAGACTATGTCTGGCACCAGAACCAAAGGAGTTGGTTATCGCCGCTCTTTTTCCTTTGTTTCCAAGATTTAAACAACCGTAGGCTGTCCTGGCAGTTTGTGTGATGGCTTGGTCCTGCGGGAGTGCTTCGAGGCAAACAATGCACTTTGATCTGTTGTAACGGGAGCGGTGATCCTGAGGCAGAGCTTCCTCAGGAATCTGCTGTGTGCTGCTGCCCGTGGGGTTATCTCCTGGTGGACACGCAGGCGTGTCACCAGTTGGTTACGGCCACCTGATGGCTACACGTGGTGTGTCACATCGTACCTGTGCTCTGCCTGGTAATTCATTATGTCCAGGGCAAAATGCTTGTACTCCAGAGCCATTCTCCATGAGCTGGTGTTTAATAACTAGAGAAGGAAAATTTCTTCAGTAGTCCCTTCCCTCTCCACTGCGCTTGCGATTATTTCTCAAGCATACACCTGTATCAGTTTCAAGGTGCAGTGTTCAGTCTTGCATCATACAAGCTGGAAACCTGGATCTCACCTTAGGAGAAGAATGAGGTGATTGATAAATGCTGAGATTGCAGTGGATTCTCTTTGTGGAAAACACAATGAGACTGTTTCACAAATAACCCCAAGCACACCTCATGCTCTGTTTCCAAGAACTGGTTTGCATATGGGCATGGCCATGGCTTGGTATTGTTCCCTTTTGTCAGTGAGTACACACATTGTCATGAACAGTTCATCTTCCATGGAAGAAAAAGCCACTTGTTTTAGTTCATGGTCAGTGTAACCAAATCATCCCAGCTCTAGGTGCACATCAATGATACAGGTGTTGCAGGTAAGAACAGTGCCCTTTGTAGCCTTTCACTTAAAACGTTTGGGCAAGAGGACCCAGCCTTCTGTCCCACAAAGAAATCTCTAGGAAATAAGCACCAGCAAGGCTGCTGAGTGCTCTCAGAAGGTGCAGTGCAGAAAGTGCATGCCTTATGACTCGACTCTGCAATAGTGTGTCTGTGAGATGAGCTCGGGATGACCTGTGTCACTAACACCTGACTGTCCAACACAGGACAGCACAGCTGACCTGATTTTAATAAGGTTCCCATGAAGGTGTGTGGGTACTTGGATCTGCATTTACCTTGATCGTAGTGTTTGGGGTTGGGTGGGGCTGAAGGTTGCTTTTAAGTTAGAGAGGCAAGAATGCTGTTTGTGGCTATTATTCTTCTAGGAAAAGTTTCAGTAGAACTTGCTTAGAAGTATGATCAGTTAAAATATCCCTTTAAACTTTGATATGTTGTCTATTATTGACTGATAAAACCTCTTTGAATTCGCCTTGGAACCTCCTGAGACTTCTTATTACAGGTGTAAAGTGCTGACAAGCAGGCAAGAGAGCTGTACTAGCATATTAACCAAAACATTCTCAAAATATACTAGACTTTTTTTTTTTTAAAGATTGTGAAATAAAACAGAAATTACAGAAATTATACAAAAATACTACACTTACAGCGTATTATTTCTTGTTAACCATATTGGAAATAAGCAAATGCAGCTAATTTAGCGGATGGTGGCTTCCAGAAAGTCATGATTGCAACCCTGCACCTAATGAGCTGCTCTGGGAACCAGAAATGACTCCTGCACATTCGTGTAAATGGACTGTCCAGACCACTTAACTGACTCAGTGCTTACTCATCTGAATTACTCCATGTGTAGGAACTACCAGCCGGTGCTGTGTTGGCTCAGGACTCTTCAGGATGCCGCTTTGACTCGTTTCTTCCAAGAAGCCACAAGTGGAGTAGTGCATACTTCTTGCTTTGCTCTGTCCTTGCGTTGAACTAAATAAGGAGATGTGCTGATCCCCTTTCACTTTCCAGCGTACATGCTTTCGTATGGTAAAAGGCATCAGTCGCTGCTGTGCTAGCCAATTCCAAAGTATCTGCTTCCTGAAAATCAGAGGAGTCTGCTCGTGTTTAGAGTACAGCAGAAGTCTAATAAGATTCAGTGATAGCTCTTGTATGGCTCTGTTCTTTCAACAACCTGTCTTCTTTCAAGCCTTGCTGCTCTCAGCTTTTCCCCTCTGCCTCTTTTTAAGTGAAGAGAAGATAAACAATCTTAAGTGTTAGGTCAGAGACAAGATGAAAAAAAAATGCATTCATTCAGTACCATGATGAGCAGGCATCAGAACTGAAACTTTCTAACTCAGCAATTAAATTACTGTTTGGGAGGTAGTAAGAATGAAAATATTACAATTCAGTTACATTGTGCTTTTTTTTTTTTTAATTATAGAACAGGAAGACCTAACTTTTTTTTTTTTTTTTTTTTTTTTCTGCTTCCAACCACCTTTAGACTTCCATTGTTAACTTTTTTTTTTTTTTTTAAAAAAAAAAAAAAAAGTGACTTTTGTCCAGGAAATAATGTGTCAGGAAAGATTGTATGATAGAATTGCCTGTGGTAACAGCGGACTAGTCCTGGTGATCCACACGCAGTCCTTTCCTTAAGGTTTTATATTCCTAGTAATTTGGGGCACTGTGTTAGAGCTCTCTAGCGCATCCATCCATGGGTGCCCTTGCTTGCCAGATGCACTTCAATGCAAGCCTCTGTACCAAAACAGCCTGAGGCCAAGCTGAAGGGCTGATAGTTACTCTTACTCCTTTGACAGTGTTTATGGAGGCATTTGGAATGAATACTAAAAAGAAAAAGGTTTTTACTCTTAGTTACAGGACACTTGACACACCAAGGTTGTTTTAAGTGTTAGTGTTTAGATGGCACAGCGTGCTTTTCCTCTTGCAAATCCCTAATTTGCTGGTTAGTAGGAATGAAAGCACATAAACTCTTGCCATAGGTGCCTTGTGCATGTGGCAAATTGGTGTCTCTGCATGTCTGGCGTAAATAATATCAGACCCATGAAGAACCAGCTATGTAATGGAAAGCTACCTTGTTCTGTGTTGCAAGCAGACAGAGATATGTTCAAGAAGTTGATTTTTTTTAACATATGCTGGCGTTGCTGCCCAGTATACTACTCGAGGTTAAGAACCAGCGTAATAGGATTGTTTGCATTATGCACCTTCTTAAGGCTGCCTTCATGCATTGGTGCCCTCCGAATTTCCCAGCAGCAGTGCATACAACTCGTGAGACGCATCACGTCGTGACAGAAAGCCGAAGGGAAGCGTCAGTCTCCCCCAGAACTGCAGTGAAGCATGGAGCAGGAGCAGATCCACTGTGCCAGGACGATGGGGAGCACGGTGCGGGTTGTGGGTCCCTCCTGCTGGGGGAGGCCCCTCGGCTGCCACCGATGTCACACGAGCCCTGCCTTGGTTCTTCCCCCGCTGCGAGCAGCCCGGCGTGTCCCTGGCTGAGCTCATCGGATTACAGGCATCTCAGCTGTAATCCTTTAATTGCCAGCCACTTCTGGTGCCATGATGTTGTGGCTATGGGTCGAGCCCTGTGCTGCCTAAGCAGTACTCCTGTCACTGCCTTGAGCTTTATCTCGAGGAGGGTGCAATGCGCTACCCCGCACAAACGTGACTGTATGGCTTTGTTGAGAAACGAGCAGCCAGGAGCACCTTGAACTGCCCTGTTCCTGGGACCTGACTGAATTTGCTGAGCGGTTTCTTGACTGAAGTCTAGATGGTCAGCTGTCTATCAACAGACTGCTGCTAAAAACAGAGCTTATAAATCATAGACACACAGAATGGCTTGGGTAGGAAGGGACCTTAAAGCCCACCCAGCTCCATCCCCCTGCCATGGCAGGGACACCTCCCACCAGCCCAGGTTGCCCAAAGCCCCATCCAGCCTGGCCCTGAGCACCTCCAGGGATGGGGCACCCACAGCTGCTCTGGGCAGCCTGTGCCAGGGCCTCACCACCTTCAAAGAATTTTCTCCTTATATCTAATCTAAATCTCCCTCTTCTAGTTTAAAGGCACTACTCCTGTCCTATCACTACAATCCCTGACAAAGCGTCTTTCTCTATCTTTCATTTAAGCCCTCTTGAAATATTGTAAGGCTGCAATAAGGTCTCCCTGGAACTAATAAACTGTGAATGTGAAGTAAAATGTTACTTTTTTAGGTTTCTCTTGAGCCTGAGAGGTTAGGGGGTGTGAGAGTTGAGGGGTTCATTATTTTTGTACCATTTCTGCTTTGAGATTTGCTGCTTTTGGTGGCTTCTGCCAAGGCTTTAATGCATTATCATAACCGTTCTGAATGAAGGCACCTCGGGGAGGCACAATACCTGCTTCTGTGGAGATGTCTCTGGTACTACAAGTAAAGAAAAGTATGAAAAAGTTAATGGCTGAATTGTGGTCAATTAAAAAGTCTGTATTTGAGCAGAGCTCCTGAACTTCTACCTGCAAACTTAGCGGAGCACAGGGAATTGAATACTAAATTGTGTGTGGCTCTGGCTGGCTGTACCCAGACACAGAAAAATGGAGCATGTTTTCCACTTTTATATGTAAAAATAACCTAGTAAGATTTATTTATTTATTTGTTTTTAACATAGCTCAGCTCTGCGCTGGCTCCGTGTCGCTTCCTGGTGGCTGCAGGATGGCCTCTGTGGAGTGAGGGAGGTCTTGGCTCAGGCCTGGACAAGCAGACTTCCAGGCTACCACAGCAGTTTTTGCGCTCTTCCATATGGGCTCCAAGAGGCTTAGGGTGAAAAATGCCCCGTGGGATTAAATCTATGTGTTTGCTGTTTCAGATGCCATGTTTAGTTCTCCTTTTAGCTGCTGTCTCACTTCAAAGGTGTCCGTGGGTATGTTTATGTGACTGCACATACTGGCCTACGTGTTTACTCTGCACACTGTTAGCAGGAGCTATAATTTAAAGCACAGCATCTCGCTAGCAGAGCTCCCCTTATTTATAGATCAGAAGCTGCTTTGCCTTCAGCTGGCAGAGGGAAGAGATAATGCTGGCCCCATCCACGCTGATGTAATCTGAGTGGCCACTAGGGAAGACCTGAAATGTTCAAGTTTCTTTTGATGAAACAGGTAGAAATCCATGTGATGCTGTGGTGTTAGGAGTCTGATCAGTGCAGCCTTCCTAAAGATCAGAGCGTTTACACGAGGAGTCTGCTCTCACATCTTGCTGCCCTGATCTTACCCAAAACCGAGCTTTGAATCCCAGATCTCCCATCTTGCAAGTGATTGCTCTAAGAATGAGGTAATGGAATATGTGGGGACAAGTCTCCCCCTGTTTTCTTGTCTGTTGAAGCTGTTCTGCCTTTCCCCAGACTTAATGAATATTTAATTATTTACAGAGTGAATATGAATCCATTGCCTGGTGGTTAGAGCAGTCACCGAAGAGATACAGGTTTCACTGTGTATTCCAGCAAGTGTGTATTCCTGCTCTTCTGCTTTTCTAAACAAATGGAAAAGGTGGAGAGGGAGGTAGGGCTGTAAGACTGGGGTATTTGTGTCACCACTCTAAAGCGAGAATACTGATTTTATCAGTCTGGAGGGGGGAAGTATTCAGAGGATACCTTATTCATTCATTACATGCGGTCACTTAGTATGCAAAAACACCCTGACCCTTTCCTTTGTATTGATTTTTAATTTGAATGCCCTGCTAGAGTTAAGGCAATTTTTGGAAGATTGCCTCGATGAAAAAAAATGTTTGCTCAGAGTTATCTGAAAGGTTTGTAAACGAATGTGTGTTTGCACGAACCTTTGCTCTGATTATTCTTTCTGAAGCACTCGACTCGTACAGCGCATTCAGACATCTGCCACATGGTGATTCTGCTTTCCTGTTGCCCGAGTTGCCAATTCACAACCAGCTTTCACAGCAGTCACCACAATCTTATTCTGGAAATATTCCTGACTTATTTCATATCTGCGGAGTGGGGTTTTTCTGAGGGTGGAAGAATTATCCTAACTAATGTTCAAGGAGGAAAGAAGGGGAATGGGTTTGCAGATGTTACTGAGACAAATCTGCAGTTGTTAATCAAAAATAAACACGTGTTGAGGTTTAGGGGCGAGCTGGTGCAGCTGGAAGAAGAAAAAACCTGAAGAACTCTTTATTGGTTATGACAGCTGATCAGGTTATGTCTGTTGCAGAGCTGTTCCGCAGGACAGCAGGCAGCACCTCAGGCAGACAGGGTGCTTACAGATGTTGGGCTTTACCCAGGTGTATTAACGTGCCTGCTCTTCCCTTGTACTGCTCCAAGTCAGGGCGTTTGAACAGCTGTGTGCAAAGTACTGCTGCTAAGAATCAGGCAGGAAGATGGAAATGTCCAAATTCTCTCCTACTTGATTTAAAACGGGAATTTAAGAAGACCATTTGGGTATGTTTCTGAATTTGTACACTGGAGTATTTAGTGTTTGAAAGAACAGTTTGTGTCTCGTTCTCTTCTGCACTCCACCAAGCTGCCAGGTAATTTATCTAGCTATTCATTTGATTACCTTTTTTTAATTGCAATGGAATGATGAATCAAATGAATAGCTAATGCGTTACAAATACTGTAAGCAAGGAGATGGAATGTGTGTGAAGGCTTACTAGAAAGTTCAGTGCCCTGACTTCATGTGTAATGTGCTATTTTCTGAGTTTTAACATCAGACTTGCAGCACACGTGTGTTTCACGTTGTGTGGCTTTCTTCATTGCTTGTGTTAGGGCATTTGAAAGTAAATTTAACTCCAGATACTGTGTGTTTTTTTTTGATGCCATCTCTGAAATCATATTTTTTTCACAGTTTATAAGATATCAGTAGTATGTGAGACCATGGGATTTACTATGATAGTTACTTCCATTTGGGGAACTTCTGCCTTGCTTCTATGCCTATTTGCAAAATGCTTTGAAAGAGATATTTTTAAGTTACGACTCACACCTTACGTAGGGCAGCAAGAATTCGGGTCCCTGATTGGGATCAGAAGGGTCATTATTCATACAGTGTGTTCATAACGTTGGAACTACCCTTTGAATCTCATCTCAGGTGTCTGTGATTTTGGGAAGACACCTCTTCTGTAATTCTTGTGCAAGCAGATGCATTCTTGTGGAGAAAAAAAACAAACAAATAAATAAATAAATAAATATATATATATATATATATATAGCCTCTCTCCGAGGGTGGGACAAAACTACACTCTAACTTTGGCAAGTGCATTTAATGTGAAGGGAAGAGAGGTCTTTGTTTCAGGGGACTGAATGCACTGATGAGTTGCTAGGTCTGCAGGAGTTTAGGAGGTTTTCCTTTGCAAGTCTTATTTTTCCAGTAATGGTTAAGATTTCTGTCACCATCTGGTAACTGGTCAGGTCCTGTTTACCTTAGCCTTGTGGTTTCCCAGCTGGTGGCGTGGGCATCACGGAAGCTTTCCCCACACCGATGGGGTGTAGGCTGAGCTTGTATGCGCTGCTCAAACTCCTCCGTGGGGTATAGACGGGTCATTTCTCTCTAACGTGCCTTGGCTGCAGGAAAGCTTGAGACCTACTGCTGTAAAATTTCAGTCAGTTAAAGCATGAGGCTTTGTATGGCATTCAGTGCTGTGAATAGTTGCTAACGAATGCAGGGCTGGAGGGATGAATGAAGCAGTACTGCTTCTCTAAGCAGCATAGTAGCTGCCGTGTGTGTCCTGTTATGCTCAGCCTTGTTTACTTTATACACATGAATTTGTTGACCTCACCAGGGCTCTTAACCTTCCTAGGGCTACTAATCTCCATAAACGTCTGCAGGATTGGGCTTAATTTTGGCATGGAAATATGCAAATGGAATGAATCAAAGCGTGAGTCATCACTGCAGGCAGTCAAACGTCCTGACCTCGTCCTGCAGCCTCATGTCAGGCTGAAGCTTGCTCAGGAGCTGGTGGGGCCCGACCCACGATTTGGGAATCCTGGTTTCGTAAGTCTAACAGAGAATGTACTGAAACATACAGAGGCATAACGGGAGATACTGAAGCAAAGCAAGAACTGTCACCTGATTCAGATGCAACTCTCAAGATAAAATTAATTTAGATTACTGCCGGGATTATGCACACACTACAGCATGTCTCAATAGTGTTCAAGATGCCTTTTGAAAACTGTAACGGAGGTGTTTGAAATTCACTGAATGTTGTTCTTTTTGAGCATCTAGCTCAACTAAGGTATGGTACAATAAACGAACTCACTTTTAAAACTTATTGCAGGCAGTGAATTGGGGAGCTAAGCGATGCGAATCTCGCTTTCCTGCCTGTGCTATAGAATGCAAAAGCACAAACACAGTAAGCACAAGGTTCTTTTTGATAGTGTAATCTTTTAAACCTTTGAAATGTTGGTGTGCTTGAAAGGACTTCTAAATCCATCGGATAGCCTGCACTGTCTCATATTGTGTTCAAAATCATAGCAGATAAAGGAAGAGTGATCAGAAAGCTTAATGCAGTCAGAGCGTCACGACCTGTTATGTAAAGCAGCATTTGGCAGGGCCTTCCCAGCTGCTGTAAATGAATGTTAACAGCATTTTATCGGCTGCTTTCTCTGCCTTTATTACATAATCTGAATATTTATGACCCTATTAATATGTTTAGCTGTGAAATTGCAATATTGATGGAATGAACATAGCATGGAAGAGTGAATGAGCAGAGTATTTGCATCAGGAACAAAAGTTGGGTAAATATTAAAAAGCTTGGTGCTTGTATTTGAAAGAAGTTTGCTGAATTACTGTGCAGATGTGGCACGCTGTTTCCCTAAACATTTTCACTTTGGTGATGAGATAGCGTTGATGAATATTGTGCGTGTCTGCGTAAAACAGAGAGCACTAACCAGGAAGTGGAGATTTGTGTTTGTTTATTTCAAATGCAACTCCCTGAATCTGTAATCATGATACTGTGGAGCCTCGAGCAACCTGTGGACCTTAGGCCAGACCCCGTTCGTCAGAATCACCTCTATCTGGAGAGCTGCTCCAGGTAAGATTTTGGAGCAGGACGTGGGCCAGTTACTATCACAATTTGATTTTGTGTATTTGGTGACAAAGATCTTCCTTTCTGCCTTGTGCTCCACTTTGTCTTGGCTCTAAAACAACTTCTTTTGCCATGACCAGGTAGTGTTGTCGTGTGACCTCAAATGCACACCATTAGGGCACATGTGCACCGTGTTATATGGCTGGATTCTGCGTGCACGTGCTGTCCCGTTACTGACTGCACACCTGGCCTTTACGTGATCGCACTTGGAATACGTGGGGAAGTAATATGCTTCATCAAGAGATGCACAAGGAGCTGCAAGGTGTTTCCCTTGGGAACCTCTTAGATTGTGGTACCCCCCAGACAGAGCCAAACCCCACTATTTCAACAGACAGCTGCACATTTCTGACGTGTAGAAGCCTGACACTGCTGTGCTCAGTGGCTCACACATACGGCATTTACAAATGCCACTGGTCTCACACTTGCTTACCATTCTGCAAGATAAATAGCTCAGTTGGCTGCCGGCTCAGGTGAGCAGCTTGTCTGTGGAAAGCTGAGCTGGAGAAGGAACTTCTGGTTTTATTTTTAATAGGCTGGGGTTGCTGGTCACTTTTATTTTGCATGCAAATCTGAAGCCTGTCAAAAAGCTGCTGTCCTATGCGTCTTGTCCTCTTGCCACTGAGTACCAGCGGTAAGTTTCTGAGGAATACAGCTGTTGGTGGAAGTCCTCCTTGTTTGCAGCAGTCTCGTAGGTGGTAGCACCAGTTCTGCGGTGTGTTTTTACACTATGCCTATATCTGAGTAGCTCCATCTCTTACAGTCTCTAGTTTCACCCTCTCCACAACCTCCTGAGCTGGTACAGGAGGCAGCTGCACACACATGTAAATGTTCAAAATGTTAGAAGGGTAAAGGTAAGTGGGTAAAGAGCGTAGATTTGAGACCCATAAGGGAAGGCTCTGTGGAGACCTTATAGTGGCCTTCCAGTACCTAAAGGGGGCCTGCAGGAAAGCTGGGGAGGGACTCTTTATCAGGGGGTGTAGCGATAGGACAAGGGGCAAAAGCTTTAAATTAAAAGAGAGGAGATTTAGATTAGATATTCATAACAAATTCTTTACTGTGAGGGTGGTGAGGCCCTGGCACAGGCTGCCCAGAGCAGCTGTGGGTGCCCCATCCCTGGAGGTGTTCAAGGCCAGGCTGGATGGGGCTTTGGGCAGCATGGCCTGTTGGGAGGTGTCCCTGCCCATGGCAGGGGGCTGGAGCTGGGTGAGCTTTGAGGTCCCTTCCAACCCAAACCATTCCATGGTTCAGGAAGAAAGTTTAGATTAACGCATTTTTTTAACAGTATTTTGTCCCCAAGCCAGTTGTATCTACTGTAAGGCTCCAAATGGACTCTCTTCCTGTGAGGGAAATTGAGATTTAAATATGGATTGTTCTTCTGGGCAATAGTGTTGAGCAGTCAAGTAAAGCTCTTAATAGAACAAAGAAACCTGTAATTAGGATAGGAGTTCCAGTTGCATTCTTCTTTGCTTCGTGCAAGAGAAACTTGCATTAACTCAGATAAATAAAAGAATGGATGGGGTGGAGGAAGTTTGCAAAAAGCACATCTGTTTACAAAGTTAAGTGCTGAGTTTACTATAAACCAGTCATTTTTAGTTTGGGAACTCTTAAAATAAGATTCCCCTTCTCCACGTCCCTGAGTATCTAAGTCAAGATATTTAAAGGAAATTACCTTTCAGTGGTTTGGTCTGGGGTTTTTCTTACTTTAATTTTTCATACAGTAAATACTTATATGGCAATGTAAAATTAATAGCAGTCTGCTTTTGCTGTTTTGTTTGCATTGTTTTTTGTTTTGTTTTGTTTTGTTTTTGGTCCATGCATGCTTTGAAATTACATTCCTCTTTTACTCATCTTTGTACTGAGTTTGTATGAGCTAAGTACAATGTATTTCCTTTAAACATGAACAATGACAAATCTTTTCTGGTATTTTCTGAGGGGTATATGTTGTTGCACTGCGTTGCAGAGGTTTTGAAGATCTTTTGCTCAGCCTCAGCAAATTTTAAAACTGGTAGCCTTAAGGAATAATATTTAGTAGATTTAAAGTTTTCTTAACTTATATCTGAAATGACCTTTGTCAAAAGTACCAACTGCAGTCTCCTCTTCCCATCAGACATTGGTAAGAGGAAGCCTCGCAGATGTGAAATAGTTTTTATTTTGCACGTGCTTATCTAATGTTTACTGGCTTATTGTATGCAATTAGACGTGGAATAATCTCCTTCTTAAGTTAGTTTTTTTTAAAGGAACACCTTAAAGATGGTTGTGATGAAGCTTTGGCCATCTGTCCTATGCCTGTCCTATGCAGTTCAGATGCCAAATCCAACAATGACAAAAGGCAGCTGTTTTTTGAAGTCATTGGTTCTGCCTCTTGTTTGGGTAGAAAAGCGCTCCAACATGGCTTGAGATGCTCCATTTCCCTAATTACCTCTCTCTTCGGGTGCTTTGCAGCCTCCTGCTTGTTTCTTCCTATCAAGAGAGTGCTTTCCAGAGCAAAATCCATAATGTCTCTTTAAAAGGATCTAATCAAAACTTGCTAAACTGAGGGGAAGGCTGCTGTTGACTTCAAAGGACTTGTGGTTGGGTTTCTGGAAAGGAAAGGAATAGCCCTTTCTATTCAGTAACTCATACAATCTTCATCACTTAAAACTTTCTTTTACAAGTATTAACATTCCAGATCTATTGGGTGAATGGTAAACTCCATTTTCAGTGCAGAACACAGTGCATCTTACTTGCGGAGGTGCAAAGGGTGTATCACAATAGCACTGTACTGCAAACTTGCTTAAACCTTCTGCTATCTTGCATCCCCTCTGCTGCATCCCATGCAGATAATTAATTTGCAGGATAAAGCTATTGTCCACACTCCCCATGGAACAACCTCAGCTGGCACGTGGGAGCCTTTACCATGAAGGAGAGGCAGAAACAGGTCTTTGCATTTATAGAATGTGCTTCTAAATGGCTCCTCCTTGACCATGACTGGTCCTGGTTTGTCACAGGAATCAGTAAGGTAAACCTCATGTAAAGGAGATACTACTAACTCAAGAGTGAAAAATTAAAAGGTCTTTTTTTTCCTTTTTTTCCCCTAAATATGAGTGAATGCCCACTGCCTCTTGTCCTTTCCCTGTCTTCCTTGCACTTCCTTTCCTTGTCTTCCTGGCACAGTCTGCGAGACTGTTGCCCTTTTTTTGCCGTAAGATCACATTGCAGGCTCGCAGTCAGCTTGGTGTTCGCCAGGACCCTTAAGACTTGTTTTTATTGTTTTTATAAGCAGTTATCCAGCTAGTTGTCCCCCAGTGTGTACTGATGCCTGGGATTATTCCTTCCCAGGTATGGGGTTTTGTATTTCCCTTTTTTGTACTTCATTAGGTTCCTGTTTGTCCATTTCTACAGACTGTTGAAATCCTCCCAAATGGCAGCACAACCACATGGTGGAATTGCTCTTTGCAATTTTGTCTCATCTGCAGACTTGCTGAGTGTGAATTCTGCTAATTGTCCAGGCTATTAATGAAGATGTTGAACAGTACTGGCCACAATATCACTCCCTGGGGTACAACACTAGTGACTGGCCTCCAGATGGACTTCATATTGGTAATCACAGGCTTTTGAGATTGATAGTTCAACCAGTTTTCAGTCCACCTCACTGTCTGTTCATCTAGCCTCTACTTTTATTCCATGAGGATAGTGTAGAGGACAACACTGAAAGCCTTACTGAAGTCAAGTTAACATCCACTGTTCTTCTCTCATCTGCCAAGTCAGTCATCTCATTTTAGAAGACTATCAAGTTGGTCAGGCCTGGTTTTTCTTTTGTAAATGTATACTGACTACTCACAATCACCTTCTTGTCCTTCGTATGTTTAGAAGTGATTTTCAGAATTAATTGCTCCTTAACCTTCCCCACGATCAAGGTGAAATTGGCTGAGCTGTAGTTCTCTGGATCATTTTCCTTTTTCTCTTTGAAGATAGGAATCACATTTGCATTTTTTTTTCCTCAGGAAATTCTCACACTAGCTATGACCTTTCAGAGATAGTCAGGAATGTCCTTGTGATCACATTGGCCAGCTCACGCACTCGTGAATGTATCCCATCAGGACCAGTGGACTTACATAAATCCAGTTTGCTTGAATGTTTTCTAGCCTGGTCCTGTCATCCAAGGGTGAGTCTTACTTATGACTTTCCAGTGGTCTCTGGAAGCTGAGGTTGCTGAAGGCCAGTCTTACCAGTAAAGACTGAGGAGAAGATGACACAGAGTACCTCAACATTGTCTCTGTTCTTCATCACCATGTTCTCTGCTCCACTCAGCAGTGGTCTATTTGTCTTGTTCCGTCCTTGTAGGATCTTGAACTCCGCCATCTCATGGTCATGGCAGCTGGGACTGTCCCAGCCGTCACATCCCTGGCTTAATTCTTCCTTATTCACAAGGTTCCACAGACTGTCTCACCTCACTGCCTCCTTAATCACCCATGTCAGAAAATTATCATCAATGTGCTCGAGAGAATTCCTGAATTGCTTTTGCTGTGCTGTGTTGCCTTTCTAGTAGATACCAGGATGGTTATCCTATGAAGTACCGCATGAAGACTAGAGCAGGTAAACCTGAAGACGGCCTCATCTTCTACTTCTTTATCAGGCAGTCTGTGGCAGACACCAACCACAAGGTTGCCTGTGTTGGTTTGCCCACTAATACTCACTCATAAGGTCCCAGCTTGGCTCAGCATCTGTCCCAATGCATTCCACTGTTTGCTCATATACGGGGCAGCTCCCTCTCCTTGCTATCCTACCTGTCCTTCACAAGATGTTTTTCACTTACCCATTGTGGTACTCTGCTTGTGTGAGCCATCCTACTGCATATCTGTCATGCTGATAAGATTATCACCCCACAACTACATCAGACCTCTAACTCCTACTCCTTGTTGCCTGTGCTGCATATGTTACTGTACAGGCACTTCACAGAGGCCTCACAGTCGTGCTGATTTCACAGAATAGGTGTGAGGGCTTCCCCCATGATACTGTTCTGTAGGTGCTCTCTTATTTCTGTGCTTATGCTTGAGGTAGACCCCCTTCAATCCTGTTTAGTTGATTACAAGGTCTCATCCATATCACATCAGCTGCTTTGCTTGTTGTCCTGGTCTGCTAATTCCTCATTAGATTATGGGTTGTCTCCCTCCCTTGTTGTTCCAGATTGAAAGCTCTCCTCACCAGGTTGGCCAGAGATGCTTTTGCCCCAAAATGCTCCTGCCACCAGTTTAAATGAGATTGGGATATGGGAATTCTTCTTATATAATGATGGTATTATGTGCTTAACGAAGTGAAAATACATTGCATGAGCACATTCAAGGACTCTGCTGAGCTGGAAAATTCTTCTAACTTAGTTACGAAAATTTTCCTAGCCATCTCATGTAAGTTTCTTATTCCTCTGTCCCCTCTCTCCTTCGGACAAGAGATGGAGGGAAAAAATGGGGGCTAATTTTGCTTAAATATATGCTTCTATTTTTCACAGAATCACATAATGTCAGTTTGGAAGGGATCTCTGGACTTCATCTGGTCCAACCCCACCCCTGCTCAAGCATGGCCACCTAGATCAGGTTGCCCAGGATCATGTCCAGGTGGCTTTAGAATATCTCTGAGGAGGGAGACTCTACAACCTGTCTGGGCAACCTGTTCCATTGCTCAGTCATCCACACAGTAAAGTGTTTTTAAGAAATAACTTTTTATTCTTTAGTTTTGAAATGAAATGCAAATTTGTTTCCATGACCCAAAACAGCTAAAGATTGCCCGAGTCTTTTAACTGCTGTCTTAAAGCTTGCCTTCAGCCTGGGAAACGTTTCTGTGCAAAATGGTACCACTTACTATTCCTACTGGAGAACGAGGAAGACCCAGGAAGCTTTCCTGATGTCCTTTTGCATTCATTCAAGGAAGAGAAAAGGGAAAGACCTTGAACCTCTTTATTCAAGGTCCGTCAACTTTTCATTGCTCACCCATCCAAACACACAAGGGGATACAGAGAAAGGGGGTGGCCTACAAATTCAGGAGAACTTAAGAACCAATTGCTGTTATGTCTTGATGTCTCTCTAAGGCTCTTCTGGAGACATTTTGCCTGACAAGGGCAGCCCTAACACAAGCTAGCTGTGCTGCTGTTGGATAGATGCTCTGCATCTTTCCAGAGAGACCTGAGAAGAATTAATGTAAAACTCCCTGTAACTGCTCTTCAACTCATCTGTGTGGATTAGGAGATTCTGTCTGTTTGTTTTTCCCTGGCTCTCCAATTTAAAATCAATTCCTCATGTTGATCCAAATAGGACAGAGTATGTGGTGCAGATGTACCATCAGAGAACATGTGCTTAGGACGTATGGATTTATAGAGCTAATTAACTAAATATAATGCAACTTAGATTACATAATTAAAGCAGACAAGTAAGTACTAGTACACAGCTATTGAAATCTGGACCTGATACTAAAGATTTTGTGAATTAACTTCTTTGGTTAATTTGGTGATATTCCTCGGTAAACTTTTGAAACTGATCTTCCACTGAATAATTCTGGAACAAGTTTTACAGGGTAGATTTAGGACAAGAGTGTCCCTAGGTCAGTCATACACACTGACTATTGTCTTCGTAAGAATTTTCTCTGGGAATAAAAACAACAAAATAATAATAAAAAATAAAAATCCATGCATCTTCCATCTTAATTGAACCCTAGAAATTCATGCCTACAAGCCAAATGAAAATGGAAACTGTATACAACTTGTCAGCAAATTGCAAGCTATCAGTCACAGCCACAGATGAAAGCTAGCACGACCTACATCTGTCGTGCTGTTACAATGGTGCTGGCATTACAGTTCCATTGTTTAGATTTAGGGTCAAGCCTGCCGAGACCTCTTTTTATTCAGCTCTGAATGTATCCATTTTCATTAAGTTTTTCAAAGCGGCATGAAAGACTCAGCAGGGCAAGACGTGGCGATGTTGAACCTAAGTTAGTCCTGCAGCTATCGAACTGTCTGGTGGTCACAGATGGTCACTGCAATTGTCCACACCAGTCTACCACCGGAGCTGCTATTGAAAGGGCACAAAACTGCTGATACAAAGGGGCGCCTTTTCTCCCGCCAGTAAATGAGCCTACTGTTGCTCGGAGCTGGCATTGTTGAAGGTTTTGTGCAGGAGAAGAATGGCTGTCGACAAACCAGTTTCCATGCTGAAAAATGCTACTCTTATTCCTAAACTTAGCGATCTTGCCTTGGGTGAATAACAGTGTCTGACTAATACCAGAGTGGCATTTTGTAAACTATTTTCATTGATTATGTGGATGACGGCTGTACTGGGAGGTCTAATGCTGACAGCAGTAAATGCAAGCTTGTTAACGTGCTAAACAAGGCATGCTTCTGTTCTGTAATTCCATTAGAGGAAAATCTCTTTGACTGTACACTGTTAAAAGCATCAGGGGCATTATTTGCTCAGTTTCTAAGTTTAATTCTCAAATGTTAAGGTGTCCTTACGTGGATTGACAGAGTTCAGCCAAGTTGTCTCACTGTAACTTGGTTATCAGGTACCCCATGCCTTCCTCTGCGTGCTATAAAAATACAAGGTTTTAGAGCTAGTGAGTAAATCTTCCAAATCCTTCTTCTTGGCAATGTGAATGTGCGTTTTGTTTCGTCTTTAAACAGAATGGCTTCTTCAAAGTATTAACTACGGTTCTCCTCCCTTTTTGGGGTAGTGAGGTGAAAGCCTCCATACAAATGGCCTGCGTGTTTGTTGGCAGCCTGGTGAAGGTTCTGCTAAGATTAACATAGTTCTTGCTTGAAAGAACAATGAAGAGCAATAAAGCTGATTTCTGTTGTATAGGATCCTTTGTGGCCTGTGACAGATCAGTTTACCGCTGGCAAGGGAACCCTTAAAATTCAAGTGACCACGGTGAAGAAATGGATGCTTGTTCCTGGGCAGGAAGTACCAGGCCTCAGTGGAGACTTGCTGAATGATTCACCCCACAACATTTAGAATTTGTACTTTAATATTAGGATGTGAGGGTAGTGTGTGTGTGTGTTGTTTTTTGGGTGTTTTTTTTTTGGTCCTCCTTATCCAACTGAAAGCTGTCCGTTGCTTGGCCTCATGCTCCAGTGGGATTTTTCTGCCCCCCTCGCTCCCTCGGGGCCCTCCGTGACTTCTGAGTGGCCTATTGCACCACAAATTCATAGCTCTCTGAGTACAAAAATGTTTGTTTGTCCATTTTGTCCCTTCATCTGGCCCCAGAGCCTGTTGCTACATGAAGTGTGTCAGCCAGGCAGGTTTAAGTTAAAAAGAGGATATCTCTACATGCGAGAGGTAATGAGCCTGGTCATGTACTTTGGCTTGCAATCACTAGAATTAAATATTTCTGTGCCAAAGATGGAACTGAAAAGGAGGGATGATTTTCCCATAAAATGAAAATTATTTGCAGAGGGATGGGTCCGACTGTTCAAAAAAAAATAAAAATCAACTTTCTTCTGCCTGCATTATTCAGTTAATGGGGGAATCTAAAGAATGAGTCTCCTTGCCAGAAAATAGATGAATATTGATGATCTCCATGATGCTGAAAGAACCCAGAGGAATTTGACACTGACCTAAAGCCGGGTCACTCGAGCAACTAGTCATTCTTAATGACTCCAGTCAATGTCCCCTTGCTTCAGCAGTCATGCTTTCTGCTGCCTTGCTTGGGCTGTGCTCTAGTGAGTTTTATTTTTTCCCTTCCTGTCTTACAGTGTACTGCATGCAAATAATCCCTCGACAAACGTAATGTAAATCATTAAAATTTGTCAGTAGCGACTTCCTGGTAGCTGCGTCCTGTTTGGGCAGTGGGGGCAGTTTCTAGACTGGTAGTTTCCTTTCTCACAGCTAGCCTGCATTTATCATGATGTCAGTGCAGCTTATGCTGCGTATGACTCAGGCAGAAGCTTTTTCCTCTTGTTTCTAACGTAACAGGTGCTGGTAGACTAAGCAATGGATGTACTTGAGCCAAGCAATACAGACTTCACAATTCAAAACCTTGCACAGAAGTCATCAGCCTCAGCGGGCTGTGGACTGCAGAGCTCTCTGGGTGTGAGAAGAGAATGGCCTTGAGTTTTCCATAGGCACTGATGGAACTGAAGTACCACCTCAGCCCCCTTTTCAGCTGCAGTTTAACCTCACAGAAGGAAAGGAATCAAAGTCTGTCCCTGTCAAATGCATTGGAGTGAGAGGGAGGATCCTATGGACGTGTCCATGAGTGTAACCAGCACAAGTACTTGTTGAGCCTCATTTTAATGTGCTGTTTTGTGGCTGGCTTTGCACATCTCAAGTTTCTAATGTTAAGTAAAATCTAAAGGAAATCATCCTGGAGTACAGTATGCAGTGTTGAGGGAGTAGCTCCTGATACACTTACATCTGTAGGACACATAGACCAGTTTGACCATACAGACCTTTTTGTTGTCTAGTTTCAGATATGGCTACAGCTGGATGTAACAACAAATTCAAAAACACTGTTAAAAGATCTGAGGGGTTGAGTGTGTTTATGTGTTGTTGTTTTCCTCTTTTTTAGCATTATATTACTATTAAAGGAAAATCTATCTGAATAGTTATCCCACAGGAAATAAGGCATTAAATTAAAAGTGCTGGCTTTGTAAATTATATTGAGGTTCAAGGTAACATCAACCTCCTGAAAAAAATAGACTGGCTGAAGCTTTGGAGGCCTGAAGAGCAGCCTTCCTTCTTTGTAAGGAAGGACATCAGCTGGAAAGTTGAAGACTACTCTGCACATTAGGGCAAAGCCAATTTGTTGTTATTCGCACTGCAGAATGAACCTCATCTGCTTTGCCCTGGTGTCATAGGAATGATTACCCACTTAGATGTCTGAAGTGATTCTGTGTGCACTTCCTTACTATTTTAGTGCTTTGAAATGTTACTCATTTATCCTTTGCAATTCCTAGTTTAGAATATGCTTTCAAAATTGAGTTTGCAATTTGATATACAGCAGACTTCATGGTAACTTTTTTTTTTTTTTTTTTTGTAGCTTGTAAAATGGCTTCTGAATGTTTACCAAACCCAGAACAGTACAGTATTTTTATTCCTTTTCTCTCTATATCTGGGAAGATCATGGAATAGATCCTCTTTGAAGTAGTGTTAAGGCACATGCAAGGCAAGGAACTGGTCTGAGACAGACAGCATGCTTGTGAGGCCCCACCTGGAGTACTGTATCCAGGTTTGGGGCTCCCAGCATAAGAAGGTTGAGGATCTGTTAGGGCAGGTCCTGAGGAGGGCCATGAAGATGCTCAGAGGACTGGAGCACCTCTCCTATGAAGAAAGACTAAGAGAGCTGGGGATATTCAGCCTGAAGAAGACAAGGCTCCAGTGAGTCTTCATTGTACCTTTTCAGTACTTAAAAGAAGCTTATAAAAAAGATGGAGAGCAACTTTTTACATAGGCAGATAGTGATAGGACAAGGCAGAATGGTTTTAAAGTAAAAGGTAGGAGATTTAGATAAGATGTTAGGAGGAAATTCTTTACTGTGAGGGTGGTGAGGCCCTGGCATAGGCTGCCCAGAGCAGCTGTGGATGCCCCATCCCTGGAGGTGCTCAAGGCCAGGCTGGATGGGGCTTTGGGCAGCCTGGTCTGGTGGGAGGTATCCCTGCCCATGACAGGGGGATGGAGCTGGGTGGGCTTTGAGGTCCCTTCAAACCCAAGCCATTCTATGACTGAGTTAAAACATATATCAGTCTTCAGTTATGCTGATTATTGCCGTCATAATTACCTTCAAGACACCTTTTTCCAGTGACCTTTCTTACATTACTTCTTTTCTTTGGAAGAAAAGGGAGAGATTTTACCCAGGGTAATTGTGTTTGCCCAGACCGTTTCTATACTATCTAGGAGCCTGAGAGATGCTTTGGCATTCCAGCTTGGCAGGGGGAACACAAGATCCTTGAATTCATCAGCCTGGGGCTGTCACTAGAAGAGAGCTTTCAGTGTCTGAGGACTCCTGGGAGTTTTGAACAACCACTAAGAAAGTCCACAGCCAGAAAAGCAGGAAGACAAAACTGTTGACAATAAGCTTTAATTTGTAATAAATATGTCTATATATGTATGTGTGTGTGTATATATATATAGAGAGACATATATATCTATATGTATCTCTTCTGGAAATGTTTGTATGGTTGTTCAACTCAAACGGGATTGAAATGCAGTGCAGTCGGGGTGCTGCCTGTTGCTGTATGTCTCAACCTCCAATTTATTTTAACTCCTGGGACCATTTTTCACTGCTCTGTGATGCTTCCCTTCTTTTGTGTTCATTCAGTGTGCATCCTGTGTCTCAAAGATAGCTGTTGCTATCTTCTTGCCTGAGGAATGCTGGCAGAGCTTCACCTCAGAGCTCTTCCACCTAAATTCTTCATCAAATAGTCTGCACTGTGAGACCAAGCGTGCTGCCTCTACGTCTCTCCCTGCCAAGAACAGTGAATGGATTTGTTTGTCTTTCTGCAGGGGCTGAGCTTTGCCTGCTGTCTGTCTGGTGGCAGTGCAGGGGGCGTGTTATGCATTTAAGTTTTAAAGGTCTGCCTGTGTTTTGGGGGTGTTTGGTGTGTGTTACCAGTTAGATAGATCTGACTGACAAACTGCTTCTGCTTTTAAGCTCATTTCCCTCCATCCCTTGACTTCCTTTCAGAAATAGGGAAAAAGTAAATATAAGTATTTCAGGTACTGCAGTTATTATCAAGGCAAACCTTTTAAAGCATTCTCCAGTGGCAAATTAGCAATACCTTATTCATCGGAGTACTTGACAATATTCTCACTGGGTTGGATTGTTGTCATTCGGTTGCTTTGCACACTGGTACAAAGAATGCAGAAAATTGGTTGCGTGATTTCTAAGCAACTGTTTTGTATCAGAACAAACTGGAATTTGCTTTCAGTCTTTAAGCATATGATTCCTTCATAAGTTGCTTATTAAGTTCAAGACTATTTACAGCCAGAACTCTGAGGAGCAGCAAAGAGCAAGAGACTTCCAATAATACCTCGAAAGGGGTGTGTTGCAGCAGGGGCTAGAATTGGGCCTCATACTTCCTGAATTGGTGGCCAAACCTCTGTGCTTGTAACTTCATCTTTCATCGCCTTGTCTCAAGAAAGACCTCATTTCTTCCTCCACCTTGCTGTGTGGTACTGGCTGTTTGAAAGTAGCTTAATGTTGATTTTTTTGTTTGTTTGGTGGAGATTAACCTTAAAGCTAACCGAGTGCATTTTTAAAGAAATATTTTTGGAAAGCGTGTGTTATAAAGCTCTCAAAATAAAAAAGCACAAAGGAACTTCTAACTGCTGGAGCTGAATATGCTTGAAGTTTATGAAAAGAGGTATTCAGGGACAGGGTGCAGTGTTGTGTCTTGCATCCTCAACACAGCTGCTTAGCAGCGATAAGGAAGCAATGCTCTATTCATGCTGACCTTGTTTCCAAAGAAGCCTTGTCCTATGAACTACTGAAAATAAGGAAGAATTTCCTGTGACATGCTGCTAATGTTGGCTTTTAAAGGGGAGCAGAATGAAATCTCTGAGCACGACACATACTGTATCTAACCACACAGGATTTCCTGTGCTGGAATGGGAGCTCAGTGGAAGCCACGTTTTTCTCTTCCTCTTAATTCATTCAGAAAAATAGAGGTCAGCGTCACAAATTGATACGGCTGTAGTCACTGTTAAAAGCTTAAATCAGCAATTGCTAATGGATGTATTGTGATGCCAAAAGCACTGCAAGACAAAATTGTTTCCCTTTAATACAATAAGATTGTACGCCCCAGATTACATTTTTAAACTCTTACCAGAGAATAGTTGTAGAGTGAACTCCCAAAGATTAAGGGTTAATATGTTACAGGAATTAAAAGTTCTACCTCACTGAAGTTGAGAAAAGTAATACATACGTTGCATTAGACTTCAGCGTCTTTTGGTATTACACTTTTCTCTCTAATCTGAATGAATTAAGCTATTGATGAATTATATGAAAGACACAGAAGAACCCTTGAATTTTGACTCTGAAAATATTGTTAAAGCTGTAGAGGATTAAAAATATTTATTTTTCCTTAATTTAAACTTCATAATACTTCAATTAAATAAAATCTCGGATTCCTCCCCCCACTGACGCACACACGGTCTGTGCTGATTTACAATGTGATCTTCCTGGTAGTGTTTCACTGGGTTTGACCAGTAAAACCAGAGCTTCCTGCCATAACCGCTATGCAGTCTGGGGTTACGCAGCTGATTTTGATAAAATGGAGTGCATATCTTTTTAATCTCATTTAAAAGATGATCTCCTTGTTGCAGTAAATCTTCAGAGAGTGGGCTAACAGCCGGTGCTTTTTATGCAAGTCCTACCTGTAGGAATAAAATAGAATTGAATATCCCAAGTTGAAAGGGACCCACAAGGATCATTGAGTCCAACTCCTGGCTCCACACAGGACCACCTGAATTAAATCTGTCTGAGATCATTGCCCAAATGCTTCTTGAACTCTGACAGGCTTGATGCCATGACCATTCCCTTGTGGAGCCTGTTCCAGTGCCTGGCCACTCTCTCGGGACTTTGAATCTCCCCTTTCACAGCTCCATGCTGTTCCCTTGGGTCCTGTTGCTGTCCCCAGAGAGCAGAGCTCAGCGCCTGCCCCTCCACTCCTGTTCCCCTCGTGAGGGAGCTGCAGGCCGCCATGAGGCCTCCCCTCAGCCTGCTCTGCTCGGGGCTGAGCAAACCAAGGGACCTCAGCTGCCCCTCATATGCCTTGCCCTCTAGACCTTCTTTATAGCACTCCTTTGGATGCTTTCTAATAATTTTATGTTCTTATATTGTGGCACTCAAACTTCACACAATACTTGAAGTGAGGCCACACCAGAGCAGAGCGGGACAATCCCTTCCCTCGCCCGGTTGGCAGTGCTGGGCCTGATGCACCCCAGGGTGCGGTTGGCCTCCTGGCTGCCAGGGCATGCTGCTGGCTCGTCTTCATCTTGCTGCCAACCAGAACCCCCAGATCCCTTTCTGTGGGGCTGTCCTCCAGCCTCTTGTCCCCCAGACTGATGGCAAATGACCAACATTTGCTATGCTATGTAGTGGGAACATGCAAGCTCACTTTGCCCCAGAGCTGATGAAACAGCATCCTGGCTATCTTGTTACGACGGTCAAGCAGATGTAAAAATTCTAGAGTTTTCCTAGTACTTGACTTGGTTTCAGTGCTTTTAATTCAGTAACAGATTTGTATTCTTCCTTAGTCCAAATTACGGTCTGGTGCTATCCTGGGACATGGGTAAGAGTGTGCTTATTGACTCTAGTCGGTTGCGTGTGCACTGTGCAAGTCTTCTCCCCAGATACGGCATTCACATGGAAAGGGATTGGTTCATGTATAGTTTTCACTTTTACTCAAGTTATGTGATTTTTTATTACTTTCATGACATCTGGATTTGATTGGGCTGGTGAATTTTTCAGGGGTCTAAGAAGTGAAAATTTTGTGACACCTTGACTGGTTCTACTTTTCTGTAGTAACTCTGAGACATCTATCTTTAAGGGCTGTTTCTCAAAGGGGAATAAGTCATTTTATGGCACACCTACAGTACTTCTGCTTGGTAGAGTCTCTGTGCTTCTTCATTTTCTTCCAAAGTATTCATAGCTTGGTCCTGCAGTCCTTCAGTGTCATGAAAGCCGATAAATGGTATACTCAAAAGGCCTATGTGCATGGACTTGACCTGCTTTTTAGCACAATCCCACTTGACATGTTTTCATGTTATGCATGCCAACCTAGCGCATCAGTTGTTCCTATACGATGTCTCTGCAGTTCAATCTTTATTGAAGTCAGGACTTGTTTGTAAGTTACTGAAGGGAGACTTGTATGTCTCATTTAATCATTTAAATAATTTAATCTCAAAGCAAAATCGTAAGAGGCAAGCTATTAATGAATTCTTGTGTATGTATTACATGAGGACTTCCTTCTGTGCCACTTTACGTATATTTTGGTTGTGTATTTATCTTGAAAGAACTGAACAGTACCCTGGAGCCACTACAGACAGATGGGTATGTAAACAGTTTGCAGAAGTAAATAGAACTCGTAGATCAGAACATTTCCACTCAATTGGACAATCTGTTAAATGATGGAAAATTTAAAGGCACTTCCAAACTAAATGGAGGGTTTCTTTCTTTCTCTCTTTCTATCTTCCTCTCTTCCCCCAGCTCCTCCCTGGATAGTTGTTTGAACAAACATTGTACTTACTGCTGGAATTGGATAGTTAAAGAGGGAATTTGTTCCTTTTTAAAATTTCATCTTGAGTTCACTATAACACATTATGAGTTGTATAGCTTTAAAAAAATACACATTACTCAGAACTTAAGGTATCACCGTTTTTTAAAGTGACAATTTGAATATATTATATATCATGCAGCATGTTTGAAAATGAGGTAATATCTCATATTTTTACCTAAAAGGACGTACTGTTCACTGTTGGTTTCACTATCCTACTGCATGTTGCACTCCAGGCAGTGGTAGTAGTATATGCTGCTAAGATTGAGCAAGGCTGTCGGTGCCGTTGGCCTAGAAGAAATAGTTTGGCAACTCATGGTAAATCCTACAAGTACTTCAGTGAGAAGTTTTCTCAGATCTTCCAAGGGCCTTACTAGCTTTGGCATTGTTTCCAGTCTCCCTGTTTCTTTGTTCGCATAAGGTGCCACATTAATATTTATCAAATTAGTTTCCTCTTCTGAACAATATTTATGAATTTGCACAGCAGATCCAAAACTAAAAATCCAGTGTATATGGGTCTGCTGTTTACTGTTTATCTCACTTTATAATTCACTTTACTTTCCAGTTACTTGTTATAACACAGCTGAATTCTAGTAATGGGTTTTGCCTGGTCTATAGGAAAGTGCCTAGTGCATTTATGCTACATTTTTTGTACTACATTTAACCGAAGCTTAGCTGTGCTAAGAGGGCACGTACAGCCCACTTTTAAATGTAGAGCTCCTGGTCTTCTGCTTGACAATTCTTATGAAATTCTGCTAGCAATGAGAGGCATTGCTTGGCATTTTCTTACATGAATTATAATTTGGCTTTAGTGAAGTCTTGAAGCTATGTACCAGGTTAGTGTGGTAATTGTGCTCTGTACATGTCTTTAAGGACAAAATAGATTTAAAGTCACAATTTGCTATTAGCAACAATCAGATAAGGTACCAGATTTGCTAAAAAAACCAAAATGAAGGTATCTGAAACTACACTGAGTGCACAATCATGTATTTGTCTCTCAGCTTAGAGGTAAATTCTTCTAATATATTTCTTACTGCATGCACTAAATTTGTGTAAGTCATCAATGCTCATTACTCTGGTTGTAGGTCTTTCTTTCAGTGCTGCTTAATGAATGAATTACAAAGAAGAGCTTTGCATCTGCAGGTTATGAATGAAATATCAGATTGCCTGTTAACATGATGGCCTTCCTGTGTGGCATTTTGATTGCTCAGAGACACCAACCATGCTTCCTTTTGATATCTAATTTGAATGCACGCATACTTACACATATAGGATGAGAATGGCATTTTAAATGCATGTGATTGCCTTCTGCTATGTTTGTGGTAAGCCAGAAAACCAGGTAAAAAAAGTGTAGTGTACTTGAGGACTGTACTCTAACCTTGCTGTATCAGCACCTTCCTGAGTGCGTGCTGAAGGCTGCATGCCTGTAGGCTGTGAAGGGGAAGGTGGGACGTCTGCTGACCTTTTGGGGTGTCAGAGGGCTGGGCGATAATACTTAATGCCTGCTGTGAAGACGCTGAAGGGCAGATAGAGAAGGAATTTCCAGCTCACCTTTCTGTGTATTTTTCCCCCTCTCGTTGGAAGGAAAGCTTTTAGTGGAAGCCCAGGAAGTCAACCTGACAGTGACTTGTCTGCTTGCTTGTTAAGCATTTTATCACTCTTGTCCATCGGGGAAAGGTACACTAACACAGTTGTCTGCCAGCGAAAGATTATTTATCAATACTATAGACACGGTGGGAAATAGAACATAGATATTTTAAAATTCATTTTAAGGCCTTTTAGTTTGAAAATATAAAATCATTACTTTTACTTTCTAGTGGCAATAGTTGTTTTTTCTGTAAACAGAAAGAGTCATTGACAAACATCAAGTGGTCTACTAGCAACTGCATTTGTGTCTTGTTGGGGGTACTTTTGTATGATAAACAGAAGATAAGAGAATAGCCCGTAACTGTCTTAAGAAGATTAGTAAGGGCCTATTGCCAGGATTAAAACTGGATAATATATGGTAGAATTAATATATGAGGTGTGGGAAAGGGAATGTTTTTCTGCATACACCATAATCTGTGTGTCAAACATATCCAGATTGGAAAAATTATACTGCCAAACGGAACGTTTTTGATGTAGAAGCACCTGGTAGGGATTTTAGGATGACATTGGGTGAATTTTTTGTGTTCTCTCTCTATCTCCACTGAATTTTTATTGCTAATGTCAATGAAGAAAAAAATGCTAATCTGCCTAGACAGCCACTCTGTTTGGTTTAAGTAGACCAGGATCATTTCCTTTTACCAATTTCCAATTTTGCCATTGGATGTCCCATCAAATTCTGTCTTTCAGAGTGCAAGGCCTTCCTGCTACACAGAATTTGATAAGCAGCAGGTGCGGCTGGTCACAGATGCTTCCAGATTTGGCAGCCTGGTCAGACTGATTATGGTATTCCTCAACCGTGACAAGAAGTGTTCCCTGTGCCTCTTCAGAGTGCTGATGCCTATCAGATGCCAAAACTTCTTTGGCAGGCTGGAGTCACAAAGTACACATGGGCTCCCTAGAGGAAAGAAAGTTGTCATATACGTTCAGGGCGTGGTATGTGTGAAAGAGACCCTCATTTGGGCATACGGTAACAAGTAACTTCCAGTTGTATGACCAATTGCACTTACTGCCATGACTTGTGTCTGGATGCAGGAATGCCAGCATGCTGTAGAGCTTAGCACTTGTTTCTCCAGAAGACCTTCCATAGTGAAAGAATATCTAAAGCTGATGCTACTCAGGGCAGAAAGTTGGAGGTATCCTGGAAAAAAAGTAAACTATTGTTACCCAGGGTTTATTTTAATTCCTAACCCATTATTTGTTGCTACATCAATTACAAAGCCGCAGGAATTTTTAGGAAACTGTCAAACTGAAGTCACAGAAGCTATTTCAATATCACACTGAACTACTTTTCTTTTATTGACTCATAGCAATCTTTTAATGTTTTGTTGTCTTGAATACTTTTTACCCACCCTTCAAACTCTTGTTTATTTTCTCATTGTTAAAATGATGAAAGACACCTATCACAGTCTCTGTGGGAGAAAGAAAATCAGGATTAAGGAAAGAGAGAGAATCCTAAACAAAAGAGAAACGACATTGTGGTAGAAACTTGAATAGATCAGAGGGATGAAGAGGACTTCCTAAACTTTGAATTTTACCTAAGCCCTGGATACTAACATATTGCATATTATTATTTTTCATATGTTAAAGATGGGGTGGAAAGTGTATTCTCTGCTTCTGCAGAGGACTATGAAACAATAACAACACTCTTTGCTTTTGGCTTTGCTTTGTGAATCTAATCATAGGAGATAAATATTGTGTTCTTGGCACTTGAGAAGCATCTGGTCTCTGGTAAACTATTTATTCTGCACATTACAATAGTTCATGAAAGTTCTCCAAGTTTTCTGTGTGTTTTCAGTTCAAAAGCACAATTAGTGCCTAATCTAAGATGCAGCAGAGCTGGGCATGGTTAATGTTGCGTCCATCTGAACAGATTCAGTTTCATAGTTACCTTCCCTGATGAGAATGCCCTCTTCACCAAAAAAATAAATAAAAATGTTTTGAGATGAGAGCTTCCTCCTGCCTTCTGTCTGGCAGCCTTTGCCTTTCCATGAAGACCTGTGTTAATCATTAGAAGGCAGAGTGCATAAACAAGACGAAGGAAGAATGAAACTGTCACTTCTTGGAGGGAATTTTCTTACAAAAGTCGTACTGATAAAAAGGGACCTTACCTGTTTGCATTTGCTGAAGACTAGGAGTGACCACTAGACTATGGCCATTGGTTGTTTTTTGTTTTGTTTTGTTTTGTTTCCCCTTGATCTCTTGAGTCAATGAATTTCTGAACTCACGCAGCATCAAGTGAGGTTTCTCAGGATAGTCCATGTCTTGGTCTTTGGACACCTTGTGTCTCGTTTCTTTCAGACAGAAGCTCACCCTAGACTCTGTCATACTTGGTGACCACTCCTGCCAGCAGTCTTCTGAATAACTGGAAGTCTTCATCCTGGAGTTTGGAAGCAGCAGAGCTGCATTTGCATGATACTATGTTGGAGCAAATAGCTCTTGCTTCTCTACTCAGTTCTCTCCTGGCCTAAAGACTTGGAAAAATTAGATGAGTGCAGGTGAAGGTGCACTTTAGGATATGTCTCTTCTGGGGTAAAAAGTATTTAAAAAAATCTGGGAAGTAAAGATAGAAGTGTTATTAGTTTGTATCAAGGGACAAACTGCAAAGGTTGCTTCCAACTAAGAGCCTCATTTACACAGAGCACGTAAAAACAGATAATAAAACCAAGACCAAATTTATAAGTGTTTCTTTACAAATGTCAAATCCATGCAAGCTAATACTGATGTATTGGAGTGTCCGGATATTAATTAGCATACTTTTAATTAGTTAGAATATTTCCTTGTGAAATATTGGTCTTAATGTCAAAATAAGAGTAGGCTATGCAATTAAGATAATGGCTTTGTGCTTGAAGAAAGTGAAACCGGATAGCATTAATAAGGCAGAGGTATCAACAAGTGACTCAGCCCGTATCGATAAAAATTCAGTATATGCATAGAAATGATCCTGGGAACCATCAGTTTCACAGGGTGGTGTTAATGATGTTGGGCATAAAAAGAAATGAGGATTGCTGCCATGGTGGAGAATAATAATGACCAGAGACTCCAGTTTCTTCTGTACACACAAAGGAGAAGTCACAAAAGGTATGGTGTAGAAATAGTGGTCAAGTACAAACAGTCATTCTGGGAGAACGCACAGGAAAAATTCTGACACTGCCCTGGGGCTTCATTCACAATCTCTCTGCTGAAGAATTGTAATAGTCAATGCAATGTTTATACATTGAATTCAGTTTTCTCATTAAAAATGAAAAAGCCTCCAAAAAAAACCACCCTATACTTCCCACTATAATGCTTCAGAACGGAAGTAGATAAAAATGAGGAAACAATCAAAGGCATATTAAAAGGAGCAGCTGAACGGGTAAAATACATAATAGACTCTGAATTAAACCACGGATCAAACTACTAAATCATGGCTGTGGTTTAATGTGGTGGCTTTAAGTGTTCAAAGTGTGCTACGTATCGAATAGAGGCTGCTATATAAATCCATGGTGCAGAACATCTTGAATGCTGTAAACCGCTGTGGTCGCTCTGTCTCAGGGTAGTGTAACTAAAAGAAGACAAGCAGAAGCATGCAAGCTCTTTGGTGTGAAGATCATTGCAAATAGCCTGGAAAGAAATGACTGGGGAGGTGAAGGGGAAGTTGTGTGCAGCTGAAGTTGGCAAAATAACGAATGTCATGGAGCAGATGACTAGAAATGACTGAAGTGGTGAAGCACTGGAGCGTGTTTTTCCTGGAAATTGTGAGGACAAAGTATGCATACGATTAGGAAGGGATTAGACCAACTGTTATCCTTTGCTGGAAGTGTTCTGCATGAAACATGATGATCTCTAGCTTGGGAGAGATACAATGAATGCAACAGTATGATTCAGTGACCATTGACCTTGTCATATTAAAAATGTTTGACAGAGCTTTTAATCAAGCCTGGTGGATGCCAAATAGTCATAGTTAACGATCACCACTTTTATTGAACTCACGATATTCTCTAAGGGAGGTCTCGATGTCTTCCTGATCCAAGTAAATTGTGGGCACAACAATATCAGGTGTTTTTGAGAATGATCATTCTTGTGTCAAAGTGAGTTTAGTGTATGAGTTTTCTTAATTTGAACAATTCTTAATCGTCTAGGGGACTGTCTCGAAGGAACAAAGGAAGAATTCAGTCCAGTTAACTTTTCTTTAACCATGACATTGTAGTGAAAGTATTTATTGAAAATCAGGTACACGTGAATAAGAATATGTAACTTCACATTGCTGGTGAACACGCGGGTTATCTTTCCAGTGCCTCTATTGGATCACGGTGCAATTCAAGTTGGGAGGCACCTCAGGAGGACATCTAGTCTAACCTGCTCAAAGCAGCCCATTTGATGCCCAGGGCTATTTCCACTTGACTTTTGCATCTTTCTAAGGCTGGCGATTTCACAGCCTCTCAAGGAAACCTATTTCCACGTTTGATTGTGGAGAAAACTTTTTCTGTACAGCTAATCAGGACTTCCTGTCTCACCATTTGTGTCTCTACTGCCTCTCATCCTGTCACTGAGCGCTTCTGGGAACCGTGTGGTCTCTCTTCTCTGTGCCTTCCTGCTAAGGAGTTGAGGACAACATTGGTATCTCCCTTTGTATTTTGGACAGTCATTAAAAGTGGGGAAAAAATATCAAGTTGCTGTTTCGTTTTCATGTGGGAATTGTAATATGGATGTCTTTTGCCTCAAAAGTCCTCTATCAGTGGAGTTTTCTAATTATAGGATTTCTTCCCTTCCTTTTTAAGGGAGTGTAGTCCAGCTGAACTTGGCAATTAAATGGTAGTGGAAAGTATAAAACGCTTGAATTACATCTCTCTTAGAATTACAGTTCCATTTTGAATCCAGATCCAGCTTTTGTTCTTTTGGGCTTTCTTCCAACAAAATATCAAAATCGTGTGTGTGTAAAACAATCTTTTGGAGGAAAATCGAGAGCTTTGCCATTTGATATAAAATTTGGTTTTGCCAGAAAGCTTTTAAGCAGATGTTTAACACATCTGGATGTATTTCTGCTGCTACCAGAGGAATTGTACCCTAGTGTTTTCTGAAAATGATGTCCTCAACCATGTTTTCCAAGCCCTCTGAAAGTCCCTTTTTAGTGTATTCAAAATTACATCTGTTTCTGGTGTTGTAGGATATAGTAAAGATTTAAAACTTAACACTAGATGGTTACTCCTCATTGCATCTTAAGAAATGGTGATAATACAATGTATACAATCTTCTCACATTTTCAGAGCTCTGTGTTTATTGTGTCTTCAGGAAGAGCTGATTGTTTCACTTATTTAAATTAAATTTATTTAAATTACTTGTGCTTCTGGTAGGACTTGCAAAGTTGCTCAGGAAAATAAAAAACAGGATAAGACCCCATTAGGTTGGAATTGTTGCCTCATTGTAATAACCAATTTTACTTTCCCACCAGACCAAGAAGCAGAACATTAGTGCACAGGTAAATGTTGATTTTCCTTTGTGAACTTTTCAGATATTAAATTTGAACTTCCCTTGGATTAGCCAAAAAACAGAACAAAACAAAAAGGCAGGAGGAGTTGCTATATTTTACTATGATATTTGGTTCCGACATCTATTCAAATAGTTTTAACTGCTCCAAACACGGCGTGCGTAAGCAGACACACTGCAGGGCCTAATGCATTTTGGTGGGTGCCGCATCGACACCAGGACCTACTGCACTGGTGATACGGAGCACACGGTAAATGAGATGGTTGTTGTACCTGCCATGGTTTATGAAGAAACATTTGTTGGCTGGAGGTTTATATGGTTTAAAATATACAAAGTATTAGTGTTTTCAAATTAGTAGAAAGAGAAGAGTGAGAGATGAAGACTTACTGTTGCCTTTCAAACAGTTGAACTCAACATGTTCAGATGCACATGACAATAAAAGTCTTGGGGCCTGATATTTGAAGTTGACGAGCGTAGCCCATGGCTTTAGTTCAGTTTGCATCACACCTTGATGTGTCTGAGCCTTTTAAAAAGGCAAGAGCCTTCACCTGGAGCTGGGTGAAGCCCCAGTTTTTGCTTCCCAAGCTCATTCCTTGGAGGGCAAGTTTTGGACGTCTCTTCTTGTCTCGGAAGGCCGTACAATGGTTCCTTGTGGCAGGCAAAGGCAAACCCTGCCCATGGCTCAGACTTAGATTCCCAAGGGAATAAAAACGAGTGAGAAGAATTTTACAGCTTGTTTTATAGAGGTAACAGCACTGATAAAAGTTAATACGGCTAAGATTAGAAGGGCTGTGTGAAGACTGAAAATGTCTTTGTCAGTGTTTCTCATGACATACGCTGAAAGTGCTCGTAGCAACTATCACCAGGGAGACCAGTGCAATCCTGAAAAATCCCGAGGTCAGACGAGAGCACCAAGAGACATTCCGTCTCGATTAACAGGTTTGGGGACCTCGCAGCCACTTTCCCCCCACATTTCAATGTGTTTTTTTTAATGGCTGAACTACATTGCAGCTTTGAAGGGCTGCGGGGAAGGTGAGGAAGATGGGATTGCTTTAGAATAAGTTAATTCCTTATTGCACAAAAAAAAAAAAGTTAAACAGACACCGTATTATGTAAGGCTAGAACGAGGCTGGCATCGTAATGATATCAAACCTCAGAGTAAGCTGCCAGGATACTCACTGGCTGTGAAAAATAGTTGTGGTAGACACACGCACTGCATAGTAGGCACGAGTCCATGGTCTTAACAGCTCGCAGCTTCTTCACTTTCTTGATGCATTAATGGCCACCTCGTGCAGGTGCTGCCTCTTTTTTGTTGTTGTTGTTTGGAATTTAATGTGGAACTTCAAGGTAACATCTGCATCCTGACAAATTTCTGCTTTGGGCACCACAAGGCATAGCTGGTAGACGCAAAGCTTGGTGATACGCCAAAGGATGTGTTGTTTGTGTTTGTTTTATTCTTAGCTTGTAAATTGGGAGGAAGTATTGCACAACGCTCCTGCTGAAATTTAGTGAAAAAGCGTATGGGAAATTCAGTAGGTATAGTTGGCAAATTCTGGGACAACTTTTTCCTGACTTGCCAAAGGGTGACTGCTGGATACAAATGCCCTGTTTCTCTACAAACACTTAAATAGGGGGTATGACATCTCTAGTGGCAGTCAGGGATTTTCCTGTTGCTTTTACTTTTTACTCTCTTATTGAAAGGGAAAACCTTTGCATCTGCTCCTCATACCTCTTAGTTGCCTCCTTTCTTTCACATTTTCTGACATATCTTCTGGTTTGTGGCATTGCTTTTTAAATGGAGAATGGTAAATAGGCCACGTGGGTAAGAAGAGGAGGTAGCTGTTTTCTGCTATCGACTACCTCACGCATGACAACACTTTTCAATGTGCGTGGACAAGCAGAAGGGCAGCGGCACAGCCAGCAGCTCGTTCTTACGTAACGTTTGCAGAGAATGCTCTTTGGGCTGTGGCCTCGCTGGCTGGTATTGATGAAACCACCCATCGTGGAAGGACAGCGGCTGTCTGTTGGAGCTGGCTTTGCTGCCCTGCTGCTGAGCTCCGCGTAACGCAAGCGGGCAGAGGTCACCGGGGTTTGCTCTGGGGCAGGGAGGTCTTTGAATACTGCAATAAATCAGCTCTTGCGTAGTGACAGCTGGTTTTGAGTTTCTTCAAGGTGACCTATCCAATGAGAGCAGCCTTGAGGAGAAGGACCCGGGGGTGTTGGTTGATGAAAAGCTCAGCATGAGCTGGTAATGTGCTCCTGCAGCCCAGAAGGCCAGCCGTGTCCTGGGCTGCACCAAAAGCAGCGTGGCCAGCAGGGCGAGGGAGGGGATTGTCCCCCTCTGCTCTGCTCTCATGGAGCACCCCACCTGGGGGGCTGTGTTCAGCTCTGGGGCCCCCACCACAAAGACCACATGGACCTGGTAGATTGAGTCCAGAGGAGGGCCATGAGGAGGGCTCAGAGGGCTGGAGCACCTCTCCTATGGGGACGAGCTGAGGGAGTTGGGGTTGTTCAGCCTGGGGAAGAGAAGGCTCTGGGGAGACCTTACAGTGGCCTTCCTGTACCTAAAGGGGGCCTGCAGGAGAGCTGGGGAGGGACTCCTTGTCAGGGGGTGCAGTGATAGGACAAGGGGGAATGGCTTTACACTAAACAAGAAGAGATTTAGATAAGTTGTTAGGAGGAAATTCTTTGCTGTGAGGGAGGTGAGGCCCTGGCACAGGCTGCCCAGAGCAGCTGCGGGTGCCCCATCCGTGGAGGTGCTCAAGGCCAGGCTGGATGGGGCTTTGGGCAACCTGGTCTAGTGGGAGGTGTCCCTGCCATGGCAGGGGGTTGGAGCTGGGTGGGCTTTGAGGTCCCTTCAAACCCAAACCATTCTGTGGTTCTGCGATTCTGTTCACCTGTTAACATGCTGTAGGCCATGTTGTTTGAATGTTGATTGGTCACAGAGTCACTCAGGTTGGAAGAAACCTCTGTCATCTAGTCCAGCCTTTAATGATGTCTGTTGCTTGATGTCTGCTGTGGCCTTCCTGGTCCCCCCATGTATGCCCAGAAGAGCTGGCAAATTTTTCCCAGGGGAAAGTCTGTGCAGGAGAAGGTGGCTGCCCCCACTCTGCTCCTGGAAGGCTGGAAGGGATTTGCCTTGCCTGGGATGACCATTGTGATGAAAATAAAACCACAAAGGAAAGCAGAATGCCTTCTTATAAAATGGACCTGATCAGTTTTATCATTTGCCCAATGTCAGGATTACATGTAATGCTAAAGAGAAGGAAATACATGTTTAAGAAATACACCCAGCAGTGTCTACAGTTGCAAAGAAAATGCCAAGGGATGGTGTACGTATGGCATTTTCTGCTGCACTGCATGCTTGTGCTGATGCAGCTTTCATCTGTGATAGTATACAAAAAATTCAGCATAGTTAAGAGATGTCCTTGTTTACAGGGCTTGTCTTACTTCTGACTTGGCAAACTATCTCTAATGTTTTAATTTTTGCCTTAAAACCCATAATTTATTGGCTTTCAGGTGCTACTGGAGCTATCCTTGGTGGGTTACATGACACCCCCAGCTGCATGTGTGCTAATCTTAGTTTCAGGTTAGAACAAGGCTGTTATACTGAAACTTTTCACTGAAGTTAATGATGCTCTTGCATACACACGACCTAAATTCAAGTTTAATTAATTGATTTGCCCTTAAATTTTGATTTATGCAAAACAGAAGAAAAAAAAAAAACCACCTACATTTTCAATATCTTTTAAATGATTTGGCAGGGCTTTGGGGTTTGGATGAGAGGATTGTTTGCTTCATTTGACTTGGATATTCATAGCACAATTGCAAAACACAAGAGTAGGAAATATCATTTTATTCAACATCTGTAAATACCTGTGTCTTTAATTAGTGGTATCCCTGCTCATTTTAGGCATATTGTGTATGCTGAGAAATACATCCTGTACCATTTCATGTTTTAGCTTCATAACAAAATGCTTGCAGAAAACATGCTGAGTTGCAAAAGAATATAGTGTTTGCACATAAGAATAGGAGGAAATACCTGTGACTTAAGAGACTTTTTTTATTTTTCTAATTGTGGTGGTGGAACTTGTCCTGTGAGATGACAGACTTCTCACAGAACATAGGAAAATAAATCTTTCATTTCAGCAATGTGCTTGTAAGCCATCAGTTTGTTTTTTTTTTTTTTTTGCCAGGGTTATAAGATTTAGTGAGTTTCAAGATGGCAAGTGCTGGTTTGGTTCGTTCACTTTGCCTTTTAGGTATTTGATTCTTTACTGCCTTGATTCTTACAAGGGAAAACAAAGTAATTCTGAATTGAAAAAGGAGTGGACTGGCAGTGTCACCTTACTGAGTCATTTATAAACATTATAAATTGATTAATTACATAGATGATTTATATGTTCCAAATTCTGATGACAGTAGGGATGGTGCCGGATTGGGAAAATTGCTTCTGCTGGGATTTACAAGCTGTATCTCAGGTGCTTTTCTTTATGTGGGCCTACTAGCTTGCTAGTCAGCTTACATCCACGCATATTTATAGCAGACTTCAGGTTTTGTGCTGATTTTTCTTGCCTCAGATGATATTTTAGAGTGTGGCGACTGCCACGGAATGACTGTCCCTAAAAGCCTTGCTGTGCCTCCCCCACTCCTAGGCGGTGCCCTGAGTCTCAGTCCTCCAAATATAGATCGTGGTTTACTCGCCAGGCCTAATTTATTCCCTCGGCTGTGTGATTTTGTTCTTTTTGGAGCAAGGGCTCACTGGATTTAGAACAAAACCCATGCAAAAATAAGTCTTAGCTTATAAAAGCAGTAGGATGTTTTGAATGCAGTGTATGCTTACAAAATGCTCAGCCAACACTGAATGAGCTCAGATGCTTCTTTGGAGCTTCCCCCCTTGCTGCCTTGTTCCTGTGAGTGCCGACTCTCTGGGGAAGCCCTGGCAGCTCACCCTGCCTTGGTAGCAAAATTCATCCTGCCTGGGAGGTAAGTCTGTGGTCACGTCGTGCTGGCTCCTGCAAAGCAAGGTTTGTGCCTCGTTGGAAACAAGAAATAAATTCCTTGAAGACAATAGCTTGTCCCACTGTACTTCAGGAGTACACTTTAATGTTTTTATCTGGGTACCCCTTGTGTTGCTTCCACTTGTGCTCTTCCCACAGTCCTCTTGAGTTTTGTCATTAAGACGTTCACTAACTGTTGTGTTAGTGCTGAGTTACGGAGCACCAACAACTTGCTAGTGCTTGCAGTGTCTAGCAGCTTTCGTTGGATTTAGTCTTATTGTTTATCACATCTATTTCTGCCAGAGTTTATACCATCCATGTTTTGAATCATGGCTGATACATAGATGCATTACTCCAGGGACAGAATATGGGCAGAACGTTACCCTATCATGGACTTGCTAATAAATGTTGATAGAAACAATCAAATAACACAATGTGGTTTTACTTTGCAAAATATGTGGTTCTTACATTTTCAGAAAAGGAAAAAGCAATCTCTGGGCACCTACTGGCATTTCCTAAAGACCTACCTCTAAGGGCAGAGTGCTTCCATCAGCTCCAATGAGCAGGACACCAGTAACCATTAAAACGAGCCACGGAACAGACACTTGAGCACTTGCAGCTGGAGCAGAGCATGACAAAATCCCAGTGAAATGTCTGATAATGTCAGTGCTAAGTAGGGAAGAATTTAATGAGGCATTCAGACACTTTGAGTCATGCCACTGGTGACTCCAAAATGACAAATACTGGGTGGACAACAAAGACAAAAAAAGAAAGGAGGGGTAGCAATACGGGGCAAAAAGGACAAAGAGGATCATACTTTGTGAGCATTACTGAGCACTGAGGGTAGACCTCAACGCGATCCTGACCACAGCTGGAGGCAGACATGGCGTTGTGGCTAAGTCTGTTGTTTCAGGTCTCTGCAGATCTGGATTACTTTCCCAGCTTCCCTGCGTGGCTCAAACAAGTCTCTGTTTCCTTTATGTCTCCTCCCACAGCATAAAGCGGGGCTGGTACTTTTCGTCCTCCTGAGGATAAACTCTGGGAGAGTGTAGTTTCTTATTCTGCATTTAAACTGCATTCGGCACAGTGGGGTTCCTTCTCAGCTAGGTTTTCTAGCAGCTTTTATGCTTAAGGAATCGACCAATTTTATCTACCTCAATTACTATGCCATGCATGTCTTCGAAAAAGCAAAGATGACAGGAAACTTTTTTTTTCCTGTGGAAATAAACTTAATACACTTAGCTTTCTTACCCATTTAAATACATATTTAATACTGAAGAACATTAACCTTGAACAGAAATATCCCATCAAAGTCTTTACACTCCAAACCTGCTTTGAAAGAAAAGAGTTTGTAGTCCTTCAGTGTGGCAAGAGTTAAAGAGTTTAATTCAGGAATCTCATTTGAAAAAACCAGCAGTGGGATACCGTAGGTATCAGTGTAGTCCCACTGAAGACATTCTGTAGAGGGGGCACTGATAATTCAGGTGAGCCATCAGTTTTTTTCCAGTTGACAGACCCAGCCAAGACCTTCTGTGCAATGCCAAAACAGTAATCCTCCAGGGGATGCCCTTGACATCAAGCTTCTTGGTTAGCATCCTCTAGAAAAGCCTCTGGCTGATTTGCACCAAGAAGCCCCATTTCTCCTTGCCTCTCATTTAATAAATGAGATATCAAGATGGAGCGTGGCACTGCCTAACAGACATCCCACATCAACTTCATTGGTTTGCCGTGGTGTATCCTCATCTATCCACTTTATCTGAGTGAAGCCAGGAGCATAGTGCAGGTCGGATTAGTTTATGAAGAAAGCAAGCAGCTCTTCCATCGCTGTGTAACAGAAATGGAAGCAGCCCTTTTGTGCTTGATTGCCATTTATTAGTCCTGATGGTAAAGAAGGGAAGGGAACCTTTCTTGGGAAAGATGGGGACGAGGAGCACGTTTCCATCCAAACGTACACCCAGCCTGGAACTGCAGCACACTCGGGAACAACAGCAGCTGGGAGGGACCTACACAAATGAGCCCCTTCCCCTGTTAAAATCTGTGTGGTCCACCACAACAGGAGGATTTGGAACTCCAGTGCTGCTACCTAACACCATGCTTTAACAAAGCTAAATTATGGGCTTTGTGATTCTCCAGTTATATCCGAAGCCTTCGAACTGTTTTAGGCATTTGCTGTGCAGTATCAGCTCCTACCTGCTGAAAATCACAGTGACGTCTAGAAGCCATTTGAGTCTGTTTCCTTTTCTGGTTTTAATCTCTCTAATTTTATTCAGCAGTTGTCCCAGAGGTGTCTGTGGCTCTGCCACTTCCTCATTCTTGAGATGGTAACCACAGGAATAGGGCTGTCATACAGATCATACAGACAATGATTTTTTTTCCAGTTGCTGATGAGCGATGACAGATTTTAACAGTTTAACTTGTATTTATTATGGAGTGAGTGTTCAAGCATAAGGGTATTCTGTTCTCTAGCAAGTTTCAAAGAGAGCATGCTTTTGGTTGAAAATAGCTGTCACATTCACATCTCTGCTCCTGAATCTCATTTCTTGTTGGTTTTCATCTAGGAAAAGAAAGGTATGGACAAATGTAGTGCTGATGGCCAGAGGCAGGACCTAGTTCTGGGTGCTGTTAGTCCTTATCAAATTAAACTTTTGTCTCTACAAGGCTTGAAGGTGAAGAACCTCAAGTGAGGAGCTGATGCCTCCCTATTCAGCAGCCAGCAGAAGACCTGGCATCGGTTTCATTCATGTAAAACTGGATCTTAGGTGAAGTGACCTCTGCATTCCCATATGTTTGCCTTGACTTTAGTTTTCTCTACTTTCTTAACTTAAAAACTTCTAATCTAATGAATAATTCATAGCTTTGTTTAAAAAAAAAAAAAAAGCCTCAAAACCACACAGAAAGGCAAGAGCTGTAGCCATCCTTACAATGAGTGAACTGAAAAATTGAAGAAATTGTGCACTGGGTTTGTACTGACCCGTCAGGGGTGCCTTGTGTGAGTCTTGTGTTGCCGATCCTCTTACCTTGGCTCTCACACGTGTTTGTGCATACAGGAAAACTGGGAGACTTGTAAGCTTAACTGAATCCCAACACACGGAAACATTTCCTGTTCCTAAAGGTATTTTTTGGGGGAAAGAATGCATTATTGCTTTATTTAGTCTTGTTTTGTCTCTGCCATATTTTATATAAAAATATAAGCATTGTGTTACCCAAGACACTTGGATGTCTTGTTGCATCAAACACGTATTTCTGTTAGAAAACTGTCTCTGGGTGAAGCCTGAACACCCACTCCTCACACCAGATTTTTGGGAGGGCAGGCTCCTGCGTTTTGGGGGAGTTTTTTATGAGTCATTGGCTTTCTGAAGAGCAAGCGTGTGTTAGGCTGTAAGTGGCAATCATCCCACAGCTTCTGATATGACTGCTTGTGTTATTCGTGCTGGAAACGTGTGACTCTTCACAGGGTCATGGCTGTGGAAGACGTTTTTATGTTATGCATGAAACTTTTTGTTGTGGTGACTGCCAGGAGGTTTTGGCGACGCTGCTGCTAATGAGTATCAGAAATAAATTACGTTTTAGAAGATGTGCATTGCTTCAGAGTTTAATTTCATGTTTGCTTTTCTGACTTCCTCAGCATATTGGGATTTTACTAGCACAGTTGATACTTTGAGAAGCCGTCTTAGAATCGAGAACTCTTAAATAGACAAAACTACACGGCTGTTTCCATTCCCATTTGCATCTCTTTTCCAGCCAGCGCCCACTTCCCCCTTCAAAGCCTCAGAAGGTAATTTTTCTCTCGGTGTAAGAGGAACGTGCTTCTTTGTATTGCTCCGTCCTTCAGATTCCCAACCTGTTTTCCCAGGGACGCAAGCACCACGAGCCCCCGCTGTCTGTCCACCTGGCTGCCCACCCTCCTCCCTCCCTCTGGCACCTCCTGAACCTGCGGGCAGGTTTCAGCCGGGTTGGTCTGGAGGTTTGATTACGCTCCCAGCCGAGGGCTGTGCTGGTCAGCTCACGGTTTATCAGCCGTCAGAAGTCTCCGAAGGCAGGAGGCAGAGGCAAACAGGTTTCATCACTTCCGCCTGTATTTTTTCCTTTCCTCTGTCCTTGCCTCTGCTCTTCCCCGTTTGCTTCCCCTCTCCGAACAATGCCGCTCTCTGGGGAGAGCCTGTTGTTCGTCATCCTGTTATTCTGACCCATCCTCCAGGATTCGCCCCGCAGCTGCTTATCTTTTTAACCCCGCTCTCCTGAAAACTGGTAGAGATGCTGTAGGGAGGCCAGCTGGGAGGCGCAGAACAAAAGGCATCAGGGCTGAGAGCTCTGCCAGGAAACGGGAAACTTTGAGGGGCTCGTAGGGGGGCTGCTACCACCGCAAAGCCTGCTCCGGCCATCCTCTGCTCACGTGAGTGATCCTAGCTGATGTGCTCGGGCTCCGGGACGTCAGCAGCGTCCACCCGTGTGTGTAAGGAGCTGCTGGAGCAAGTCCTGGTGTTGAGAGCCAGCTGAACTCTTTCTTGCCTTCGGAACAGACGCCAGCAGCAGCAGCTCGCGCGCGCCGACAGCCCGGTGTGCTCCCGTGAGTTCATCGCTCGGGTGCTCAACAAATGCCTTAGCGGCAAGCTCTGAGCAGGTTACGTTTCCCTGAGCTGTTTCCCCTGGTTGTTTTGTGGTTTTTTTTTAAATGTCAGATATATCACAATGTAATTTAGCAAGACGTGCCTCTGAGCAGAAGCAGGGAGACTTGCAGGGACACTTGCTGCAGACAGCATATGGCACAGCCCATGAATTATGCACAGCCGGCATACGAGGAGTGGAGGCAGCCTGAGGAAATTATTAGGCCTGTTATCGTTGCCGTGACTGTACGTTATTGTCACTTGACTGGAAAAAAGGCAATTTTGCTCGAGATTGGGGCTGCGATTGCTGCTTCCAGGTGCCATATATTAACAATCCGTATGAATATTTAATGGTTGCTAGGAAATGTGGCGTTGGGGGGCTGGCTGCCCCATCAGTTCATTAAAAACCTGGTTCTGCCCTGTGCTGAGCCCTGCCTTTCCTAAGTAGCTGTTAGAGTCTCTCCGCAAGAGTAGCAGCATAAAAATAGATTTCAATTTTGATAAGTCTATTATTGTAAGACACAAGTTACACACCAGTAGGTACCACGCTCCTGATGCACAGCTTTCAGCTTGTGCCGTTTCCTGCTTTTCTTGCTCTGAAAAGTAAATGTTACGTTTATACATGCAGATTAATCTCACTGTTCCACCAACAGGATCAGCTCACCCTTCGGTGGAAATGCCATTAGCAACATGCTGATAATGCAGAGTTGGGCCTCTTCTGGGGTGAAAGGCCCAAAGGCTTTTAATTAAAATCCTGGCTCTGCTTCTCAGTGTTGTCAGATGTCTTCCATAGTGTTTACTTCCTGGAAAAAGGTCTAAAACGGGCATGTTCCACTGGAGCCTAGCCCACAGCGTTTCCTTGCAACCATATAATTGCTTGTGGGTCACTGGGCGTGCAGGACATTTTTGCTTACTGTACCAGTCAGTGCTGGGTGGCCTCCCTGCTCTCAAAACTTTTGCTGTGGTTAAACAAGAAATCAGGGCATGACATTTTAAGTTGAAAAAGCTCACATTAGTGCTGCGGAAGTGAAAAGCTCCTGGAATTTCATCAGTGTGAACCAAGTACTGCAAAAGCAAAGACAAAGATGTCACGGAAAGGAATAACTTTATTTTTGTCTTAGGGTTTATAGTCCAACCCACCATCCACGTGGAAACCCATAGAAGCTTAAGCTGCTCTCAAGCATATCAGCGAAGCACTTGTACAGTCTGTTATCTCCCCTTTTCTGTTAGGGTTAGCTGTTAAGCTCCTCCCAGCTGACTGATGGTTAAGTACGTGTTCTCCAGCCTCTTCATTAGATATGTTTCTCCAACACTTTCTCCTAGCCAGCTTTCTAGAAAGTGCTGTGTGACGGTAATTAGGTAAACCATAATACTTGCTCCACATTATCAGTCTCACTTCTGCCACTGCCTCTTTCAGCACACAATGGATTAGGTGTGTAAGAGTCTGTTGGCTAGAAGATGCTAAAGTATCTCGTTTGTACACGCTGCAAGTCCATAAAACCACAATGCTTCTGAGCTGTTGAAAATGTTCTCCGTCTTTCCCTTTCATGAAGATGTCTGCCAGTACACCATATAATAGCCTTCATCATAGAGAATTTACAGATGTTTCACAGCATTTATGGATAAAGCAAAATTATGGAATAGCTTCTACCTTTTCTGTGGAGGGAGAAGGGAAAAGTGTCTCAGTGGAATGATGAACAACAATATTACTTTCGGGAGATTAAATGTGTAGGTAAACCTCCTTGTCCTTGTGTCTAGGCTGTAAATGGTAAAAGTTATTTATGTGATCAATTCTCTTTCTGGAAATCCAGGACATCTTCCCTTAAGAGAATTTGGAGTGAACATGACTCTTCTTTTGCAACTGCCAGGATTTAGGGCAGTGCCACCTTGCTCTGCATAGGTACAGGTTAAGGCAAGTATGCCCATAAAGAAGTACAAGCCTGATAGATTTGGAAGTCACATATGCAGCTGTAAATGTAACACTAAAAGGTACTGAACTTGTTCAGCTTTATGCCTCTAAAAATTGAGATCAAAGCCAGATCCTAGTTTTATTGCAAAAGAGTCCAGAATCCTGGATGTTTTCTCATTCATGTCTGTCATGTCAATGTCTGTCAGAAGGATTATCCACATGGCAGCAAGATTGGGCAGTTCTGCTCTGTGGTGTATCGAACAAGATCCTTGCACAGTTGGTCAAAATTCAGTATAAAATATATAAGACTTAAAATCGGAACACAGTACTTTGAAAATGTCTTTTAAAAAGCTCTGACTGAATTGGTCTGTTCCGGTGTTTTGTTTAGCAAGGGCAAGATTTTCTAAGAGGAGATGTAGTCCAAGGTCTTTTCAAGCGTCTTGGCTTCTGTCTGTTGCTCAACTGTTCCCGCTGAGCTCTGAGTAGCCTCAGGTTGTGGTGAATATGTGTGAAAAATAATGGTTTCTAAAATGGGGTTGTGTTTGCATGGCAATATATCGTATTAGATAGCCTGCTAATTGAAAACGTACAGATAAGGAAGTAAAAACTGATATAACAGCTTCTTGCTATTCAAACGCGCCCTTTAAATTTCTCGGATTGGAATCTTAGACTTGGAACTAAGGCTATACAAAGTAGCTAAAACTTCATTTTGGAGCTTTCAACGATGAGTAAACTTACAAATTATGAGCAAATCCTACCGCAAATGTAAATGGCTTGAAATGTTGCCAGACAATTTACAGCAGCTTTTCATACTCAAGATATTTTTGCATGACTACAGTCTAGTTGTATCATTCCTTAAAAAAAATAATAAAATGTTTTTAAGCATTATGCCTTCTATAATGGAACCTCTCGCACGCCTACTTCTCAACGGTAACACTTATTTCCTCTTCTTTTCCCAGCTGCTGGGAGTAGATGGAGACAGCTGTAGAGCTCTCCTGCTTTTGAAGTTGGACAATTAACTGCTTGTGACCACGCAGATGTTTGTTTTGCACGCTGAAGGCAGCACTGCACACAATTTCCTCTCTTCATCCTAGCTACAGATGTCTGCACATTTGAATTCTCGAAAAGGGTTTCTTGACACCTAGAACAAAATGTTTTCCTTAGGAAGCGGGAGGAAGTTATTAGTATGCAAACCCACAACAGAGCTCTCAAATGAGCTATTTGAAAAGTACTAGTATGTGGGTAAATGTGTCGCATACACGCTCTGTACCAGAATTGTCACTCCTCCTGGATTTCCTTTACCGTCGATGACACATTTGTGCTTACCAGTGTGCATGCATGGGGTCAAACCTACAGCTGCAGGAGGTGGGAATCTGCTGCCACCCCTTCCCTGCTGCTCGGCCATTTCCCAAATGCTGTATTTTCGTGTCCTGTTGCAGGACATCAGACAGGTCCATATCTGTTTAGTTCCCCAGCTACCACACAGACGTAACAATAGCTGCCGCAATTTATGCAGTGACTTATAATGGGGTACTAACTGTGTGTTGTTTTAATAAGGGCTGCCTCTGTGAGTTGTAACAGACCAGCACCTGTAACCTGGGAGCTCACATTAACTGCAGGAGACTAGAATAGAGCTGTGCTAGGTGAGAGAAGCTGAGGAAGGAGAATTGATTGCCAGCTCTGAGAATGAGACGTACAGGAATCGCTGTAGCTCTTGGGTCCCCTGTGTCCGACTTTGTTAAGGTCAGGAGAAGGAATGAAGATAGCCTGATATGTCAACACCTTTCCTCCCCTATTGGACTGTATGCACAGTGGTGAAAACTCTTTCCTCTCCTCAGCATATGATGGCAGCAGGAGGAGAGAGCCCCTGCCATCTCTTTCTTGACTCCCTGGCTATGCAAAGACAGGCAGAGAAGGCATGTAAGCCTTCTCCCACTCCTTCTACAACCATGAGGTTAAAGTGACATAGCCTGGATGACTCCTACCAATGGCTTGGAGGCTGACTCAGTGGAAGCTGGTGGCATGCCTTTAAAATTGAAAATGATACGGGAAAGCCAGAGCGGCCAGCTAAGCTCTGCAGAGAGTTTTTGGGAAGGTTATCTCCGTGTTAGAGCTTCTCATCCTGCCATAGGTGTGGGCTTGCTATTACTGTGGTTTTCAGGCCATCATCTTACACCTGGAAAGCATTAGCCCAGGATTCAGTTCCTTGTAGAATTCCCTTGAATGTATTTGTTTGTGGAAGTTATCTGTTGCACTCAATGTGACATTTATAATAGGTATAATTCCTTCCTCCTGAGACAAATCTTCATTCTTCTCTTGTGAATGGCTTTTGCTGTAGCATTTCCTTTCTGATGTACTTTCTTTATAGTTTTGAGTCCCTTTGAACAAGGAGATGTTTGGTTTTGTTTCATATTTAATTACCATAACCACGCTCTTTCCTGACTAGTATGTTTATAGGAGTTTGTAACTTCTTTTGTGTTAGCGTTCCGACATCTGGACTCAGAGGTCCTTACTAACTGCCTCTGATCCATAATAAGCACTTGATATCTTCTTCCATGGTGCTTTTGTGTCAGCAGCTGCTTTGGGACATGAAATATACTGTGTTCTGTCTTCCTAATGCAGAAAATATGGAGTGGGAAGGAGCGGTAGCAAGAAGGGAAGTGCTCCCATATTTACAAAAGGCATCCCCTGGTGCAGGAGAGGTTGGCTCAAGTCAGCTTGCTGTGGCAGAGAGCGAGAAGGCCTGTTACTACTCCTTAGAAAAGAGCAGTATGTGTCCCTGCCTGGTATGTGCATATTAGCCAGCTGGTGACCTGGCCAAGCTCCTGCTTAGCAAATCTGTCCATTTCATGCACCGATGCACAGGCTGGTGTTGTATCCAGCCCTCTGCAAAAGAGAGCAGTGCCGTAGTTTGGTGTCCTGTCTCTGGGACTGACAGTTTTTGGAGAGCCAACTCCTGTCTGTCATAGGAGTCGTTTTTCCCTCCCCAGTAAAAATAACCAGACTTACAGGATAAGATATTTCCTTTTCCTCACGAGTGAGTAACATCCTGACACCTCCATACCTCAGGCTTAATGCACACATGAAGAAGCAATTACATGAAATGTACTGTTTCCTCCCTGTCTTCCTCCTTGATCCAATTGCTCCACGTTCCCGTGTCCTCACTGCCCTGATGGATCTGTCCCCAGCACGGGTGCCCAGCCTCCCAGGACAGGTAACCTGCACAGGGGTGGTGGAGGAGGGTGTGTTTATTGCCTTTGGGCACTGTACCTGCCCTGAAGTCCCCGCAATAGGACATTTCATAGTCCACTGAATGAAGAGTTAGGTTCCTGAACATAGATACTGCGATATGTATCTAACATAGGTGCCTGATCCTGAGACATGACTTCCTACGGATAGCTGCTCCATACCACTGAAAATCCATTAGTGGGGTGGGCATGTTAAACAACAGGCTGGGCCGCAAATCCGAGAGGAAAATCCTCCACAGGAAACGAGGTGAAATATGTGCTTGTGTGTGCTGTAGGCTTTAGGCAACGGCGTCGTTTATCAGGGAGGAAGCTATATCATCCTTCTTGTTAATGCTTTACACATGCATTTTTACTCAAGTGCTTGACAATACCCATTGTACTTTATGGCTGACAGTAATAGAAATCGCCCCTGTGCTGTAGGATTTGGGCTGGAAGACAGTGAGCCCTCAGCAGTAGTGCCATTACTCTTGCCAAGGCGTCAGAGCATCATTTTTCAGGAAACGTATCCTTGCAAGTACTTCACCGGGGTGCCTGATGCAGAACCAACAGACAAGACAGCGCCTTTGCCAGGCACTGCAGGGAATAATGGAGCACGCGATCAGGCGACAACATATCACGCAGGGCACGGGGAGCTTTCCTCGCCCCTTCTGCCTCCTAACACACGTAACCACACATCTGAAGTGAATTTTTGTCCTTGTGCTGCTGCCCCAGCGTGCAGTTGCTCCTCTCACCTCCCTCCTCTCGTCCTGGTGGGGTGCTTGAGGCCTTGCCGGGCCTCCTTGCGGCTCTCTGCCTGCACCTTCAGGCCCTGCAGCTCCGTTCACCAGCACAGAAGCAGATTATGTAGGGACTGGTGGTTTATAGTCAGGGAGTCTTTTTGGGAAGGGCTCATTTGTGTGACTGGTTCACCTGGAGTATATTCACTGTCATCCCAGTTAGATGCAGAAATGGGGCCACAGGGAAATGGCAGAGTACTTTGCCTGCTTTGTCTTAAGCCTTGCTCTTTCAGAAAAGCTGCAGATGTGCTGTGAGACTTCAGAGCACTTAAAACCTCAAATATTCATCTGATGGCACTTGCAGAGGTCCTTCCACCAGAGGAGCAGCTCCGTGAGGCAGCAGATGAGAGCCCACAGAGCCCAGCTCCTGCCCTGAGCCCCTGCCTAAAATGGAGAAGCAGCATGCAGGATAAGCTTGCCAAGGTGATAAGGCAGCTCTGCTGTCTACTGACATGGATGGAAAACTAACCTTGCCCTCAGTTCCCTCACCTGATTATTTTTTTGGGGGGTTGTTTTGTGACCTTTCTCTGACTGACTGTGACCACATACACCTTATCTCTGGAGGGAAGGTGGATGTGACCAACCAGGGAGAGGAGGGAAGGTGGGACCCCATGTTTCCTCTGCAGCCCGCAGTCGGTCATAAGAGATCAGCTGAAGCTTCAGTCAGCCTGCACTTCAGGCCCCTTGGTCAGTCTGCTCTGCAGTAGCCCTCTTAGCCCCCTCATCTTCCTGCCTTCTCCTTCCTCGCACACTGGCAGTGGTGTGGTTGCATTGAGAGCTGATATGAAGGACAGTCTCTGTTGCCTGATTAATTTTTACCTAGATCAAAGCCCTGAGCAGGCAGAGACTTCATGCACATGTACTATTGCAGATCCAGCTTAGGTCAGCTTCGGCTGCACCTCACTGCAGTGTGCAGAGGAAAAAGTCAGATGGAGATCATCATTTTACAGCAAGTATAAAGACGGGCTGTGAAGTTTCACCTATCTCATAACACCCAATTTTATAGCATATTGGTAACAATTCTGCTTTTGATAGTTACCTGTGGTAGACAGGATGGCTGCTGGGATTTTGTACTGCTGGATTATCATTTTCCTCAAAGACTTGCTCAGGCCTTGATTTCAGAGAGCAAAGGTGGACTTGTCTTCCCCTTTCATTGTTTTCTGTGAATGCCAGAACTTAGTTTTGCCTCCCTGCTGTTGTTTTGAGTTCAAATAGATTCTAAGCAATCATATGTGGCCCATGGTGAAGAAAGCATGGCCAAGTACAGTCCTATCAAACTGAAGTTTTCTGCTTTTATTCACAGTGACCACTCCTGCTTCATCATGAGAGAGTGTTCTTTCATTTTAAAATGCTTGTTTTCAAAAAAAAAAAATATATATATATAATGAAAGCAGAGGATTGCCTTGTTTAGGTTCTTTGTAACAACCCAATTTTGTACTGAAATGCCTGTTCCCTTGTTAAACAAACAAAAACAAAACAAACAAAAAGCCCCACACCAAACAACCCACCTCTGTCTCTTTTTTCTTTCATCTTTTAATAAAAAGAACCTTAAAAACTGCAGATACAAAAAAAAAAGTTCTTCCAAAAGGTGAATAAGTTGCAGAACCACTGTGAATTCAGCCTCAGAAGAAAGTAAAACTACTTGGCCCTAGATCACACAAGGATTTTATGAAAGCTGAGACTAATATCCCCATTTCCCAGGTGTTGTGTCTGTACTCTGTCTTCACCCCCAGCCCATCAGCTTCTGTCTAGCCTGCATGTGTTGAGGCCTGGGACACATAACGCGGCATGAGAACCACATTGTTCCTGCATGTGCAGCATTTCTCAGATGGTGGTTTGAGATTTCGGTGTACACGGCTGATGGAAAGGTCACCAGCACGTAACAGACAGGAGTAAGCACAACCGGGTGTTAGTGCATTTGATCGATGCAGCTGCTGCTGTGAGCTGGAAATGGCTTCCGTGACCAGATCTTAATAAAAGATCTCTCCTGTTGAAGAGGGTGTGATACTCTTTTTATGTGAGAAAGGTACAGCTTCATCAGGCGACCTGGCCTTTACCATAGTTTTGCTCAAGAAGCACACCCATCTTCAGATGTTTATGCCTATGGGCTTTAATAAGGAATGCCCTTAACGCTGCAGAACCTCCTTTTGTATTTTTGCTGAAGAATTTTTGAATTAATAGGTTTAAAATCTTCTCATGAATTCATCAGGTAGTTTTTTCTATCCTCTTCTGCTTTTCCAAATGCTTCTCATATAATCTGCCTGCAACAGAGCAAATGATTCCAGTACTCCAAATGTATTCAAATTAAAAACAAAAAACAAAAACAAGAAAAAAAAACATATGGGAATACAGAAAGAACATATGTGTGCTGAGTAGACCATATTGGTAAATAGAGAGCAGCATCCTGCAAATCAGTATTTTACATGTCTGTCTAGTGCCTGTGTAGAAAGTTAGTGAAAGGATTTCTTTTTGCTTACAAGCACTCAATGTTCTCGCTATGTTTCTTTCCCTGCATTGAGAGCATGGAAGAAAGCTCTTGAGTGATGGAGGTAGGTGTTGGGATGTCCTGCTAGAGCAGGGGGAGTATAGATAAAGCATCCCGAAACCCCTTTCCAAAAGGAAACCAAAGTTGATACCGAGGTAGTTTTGAATTCACTTGCTTGGGAGCACCAAGCTAATCTTACGTGTGCACAGAGGAGCCTAAAGGGAGGGCATAAGTGGGGGTGAATCCAGCCTGCAGCAGAGGCAGATGCATTTGGCATCGCACAAGCAGCAGCCGGCCAGCCAGTGCATCCTCATGCATAGCTAAGAAGTGGACGAGTGCAGGTTTCTAGCAAGGCTGAGCATCTGAAACATGCCACAGTGCTGAGCTGATGACTGTATGCTGACTGACAGTGCCAGGAACAAGGACTGCACTTTTTGTTACGAGTCATATTTTGGGGAACAAACACTTATGACTGAAAGTGTGAAGTGGGAACAGTCTGGGACTTGTGAGAGAGCAGACACGTTGGCCAGGTATCCCACCGCCAGTACAGCCTCTGCGAGGTTGCTGCTTCTCCTGGAGTGCTGGTAGTTTTATTTCTTGCCTTAAATTGTCTTTAAATTGTCTTTGGCAGCAGTTGTTTCATTCTTTTAATTTGGAGACTTAAATTATAAAAATTCTACCTAAATCATACTGACAAATGACATTTTGAAAAAAAAATATCAGAATTTCCCTCCTGGAGGAAGTGGGAATGTTTGAAGCTTTGTTTACGCCTTAATTAGAAGCTTTTAATAAATCAAAAGACTGAAGCTTTGCAGAGGAGGGAAGTTTTAATTAAAGTAATGAGGTGCCTTAGAAATGGCACATATTTGTTGTCTTTTGTTGAATGGAAATGCTTAAGGGCTTGTGTGATTTGTTGAGTTTGGGGTGTTTTGTGTTTTGGATTTTTTTTTAGACGAGCTCTACCTACCCTGTCCATTGGTAGTGATAGGCTTTGAATGCATCTTTCCTTTTCTTTTGCAAACCTGGCCATGCTGCAGAGCTGCTGGGATGATCCTGGTGGAGGTCAGGAGCGTGGACTTGTCCCCAGGGCTGGTAGTGCCTGGGGGAAGCCAGCCTCCAGCCTCCAGGCACTGCAGAGCTGGGCTGGGGGCAGCTGTGTGATTCGTGGTCCCAACAAGGTCCCAGCGGTGGGACAGGGTGAGCAGGGGGGCGATTAGGAGATTTGTTTTTAAGAGGAAGGATTCACTTTTCAAAATTGTAAATGCCCAACCCTAAAAATGAAATCTGTTGCGTTTCTGTCAAAACCCATTTTAGATGTCTAGCCTTCACCACGATGCAAGAAACAGCGATGCAAAAGAATTAAACTGTTGCAGATGTGCTGAGCTCTCAAAGGACAAGAGATTTGCCTCCAGTCGTTCCCTCGCTATGCTCCAGTCAGAGACTGTGCTAATTCTGGGTGGCTTTAACACCCACTCTGAGGAGCTCATGCAGCTTGTTTGGCTCGAGTGAGAAGTGCTTGTAGGTCTGCCGGAAAACTTTTTCCTAGCAAGCTGGCTTACGGCCAGCTTGTACTACTTGAGCTACTGGCTTTTCTGATCTGAAATTTGCTTATCTTCAGTACGTGAAGAGGTTGGAAAGGGAGTAAGGCGTAAAGGGAATTTTTAAGAATGGAGTTCCAAAGGGGTTCCCAAAGCAGGCGTATCTGGGCACCGAGCTCTCTGTAGGGCAGCGTGCCTTGAATACAGACATGAGCAGTGTTAAAGCACTCACTGTTTCTAAAACCAATTGGACCAGTGACAATGTTCAGCTTTCCAGCTCGGTGGCTGGAACACTTCTTTGGGAAGAGGCAGCTCACAGGTTTTCCTTCCCGCAGTAATGAGCGCTTAATGATTTATACAAAAAGAAAGAAGAAAGGCTTCAACAGGAGAGGCTGAGAAATCCCATGTTTCTCAAGGAGTGCTGTACACCTGCATGGTTAGAGGTCTCACTATGGAAAGCATGGCTTTAGCAGAGGAGAAAGCTGAGCATGGCTGGTGCCACACGCAGTCATCTCACACCACACGGGGCTTTTGCCAGCTCCTGTCTCTTAAGCAATTTTGTAAATCTGGCCTTAAAAAATAATCTAGTTGCATCTTCTCCATAAATTTCAGTTATATTTGCAAATAGTTTCAGTGTGACTGACACAGTCTAGGGGGTGATTTGTTCTCTGAGCAAATTTGCTGCCATTTGGAGGTGGGGAGAGGACCTTTGTGGTGAGGGAAGCTGGGCCCCTCTGCAGCAGTGTCTGGTTATTATGGTTCTGTCGAGTTTTCTGAGCAGCCTTTCTTCACATGCCAAGCTCATTTGTTTTCTAACAGGTCAAAACTAGTGCTAATCTGGGATGAAACTGTGTTTTACAGATAAGGAAAGGATTGTTACCTGGAACAGCATGTCAGAAGGGCTTAACTTGCAGGACTCTCAAATATCATCTGAGCACTTACTGTCTTTGCTTTCCATTATAGAAAAAATATATTTTTTTTCCTGTTATCAGTAGTTTGTTCCTTCAAAGTAGATAAAAGCAAATTATTTTCAAAGCCCTTCTCAGCATCTACAGGCTGTCTTAGTCTCATTACTCATAACCTGAAAGTCTGTGTGAAAAGCAAGAAAAAATGTAAAACCTTTTTGATGAGACTACTTTCTCCACAATTTTATGGTTTGAAATTCGCTACATCATTTGGACTTCAGACATTTGGACCTTGTTCTTTGTAATACCATTGTACTTAGAAATTACAGTGTGAAAGACTAGGGCTATACAGTTTTCAGGCCTGCATGAAGGTGGAACAAAATTTACAGTAATAAATAGTCTTGTACCTTTCTGAACAGTGCTTGTGCCCATGCTCCTACCTACAAGTAGTGTGTCTACCAACAACCACCACTAGTATTTGGTGGGTGTTGTGGTACCATCCGCAGTCACATCCAGGCTTGGCGCTTTGCTCAGCCCTGCAGGGGCGCATAGTGAACTGGCAGTAGGAACTGAGTTATCAATGACTGTCCTGAAAAGGGTGCAGCCAGCAGTGAAAGGGCTGTTGTATGGGTTTTTGGATAGAGAGCCTGCAGAGGAGGTCTTTCAGATATGCCCAGTTTGGACATGACTAATGTACAGTTTTAGACCGGTCAAATGTCTGTGTTGCATGCATGGAGTCAGTGGGGTTGACTTGTTCTTCATTCAGATGCAGTCTTCACTTGTTTGGGGTTTTTAGGTGGCTGGATTATGCCAGCCTGAAATTTGGTGAGGATCCCAAAGCGGTAAAACAGTAGATTAGTGCTAAGGTAGAAACATGTATCCAGGTAGAAAGGACAGGGCTTCAGTAAACGCTCTCTCTACTTTAACAGATTAGGTACAGAAAGAAAACTGGTCAAAATGCAGGTTTTGCTGTAACTGGGGAGGTTAAATCCTTTTAAGCATTTTTTTATTTATTATTTATTTATATGGATATATATATTTCATGCCCTTTAAGGGTTTGTTGATAGATTGTAAATAGAATGGGAATGGAATAATTTGAGGCTAAGGACTGACTTGAAACTGAAGGTCACCTGGGTTTCAGTTCGCCACTATCTGTTGATAAGCTCCAGTAATCCTTAAGGTAGGCACCATATAGCTTTTTCTTTTCTTTTCTTTTCTTTTCTTTTCTTTTCTTTTCTTTTCTTTTCTTTTCTTTTCTTTTCTTTTCTTTTCTTTTCTTTTCTTTTCTTTTCTCTTCTCTTCTCTTCTCTTCTCTTCTCTTCTCTTCTCTTCTCTTCTCTTCTCTTCTCTTCTCTTCTCTTCTCTTCTCTTCCTTTCCTTTCCTTTCCTTTCCTTTCCTTTCCTTTCCTTTCCTTTCCTTTCCTTTCCTTTCCTTTCCTTTCCTTTCCTTTCCTTTCCTTTCCTTTCCTTTCCTTTCCTTTCCTTTCCTTTCCTTTCCTTTCCTTTCCTTTCCTTTCCTTTCCTTTCCTTTCCCTTCCCTTTCCCTTCCCTTTCCCTTCCCTTTCTTTTTTTCAGACAGTACTGTTTTCTCCTCATCTCTCCATCCACTTTTGCTTTTTAAGTATCTTTGATTAGAGCTTCAGTAACTTGATGCACAAGTAGCGATTTGCTTGCCTGTGCTTGCCAAGAGCATGCTGACATCTCTCCACTCCCCGTGCCCTTATCCCCAAAATGCTCTCCAGTCCTTTGGTCACGGGAGGCAGTATCAGGGAGTGAGGTCACTTTTTTGCTAGCAGTGCCGCCACTGCACTCTTGGGTTCGTCCACGCTGAGGGGGACGTGCACTGTCCAGACCTCATGACTTTTTGCTCCTTGCTCCTCAGTTTATTCTTTCTCTTTTCCCAATACTTGTGACTGATTCTAGCTCATACTTGTTTCAAAAAAAAAAAAAAAAAAAAAGGCAGACCAAAGGTAAACATTTGGAAACATGTCACTGTTGTAAAAACCAGTGCCATGAGTATTTCAAGTATTCCCCTCCTCCGTAGCTGAGGATAAAGGCTCCTTGGCAAATCATCAGAAGCCTGTGAGACTCTGTTTCCTTGTTGGTGTATCTCGTTTGTCCTTTTGAGTACCTTTGCTATCTCACCCAGTTGGTATCCATGGTTACTGCATTTCTTCGTCAAAAAAGTTCCCCAGTTTTTTTGCTCATGTCTGGAGGACAGGTTTCTACAGGACAGTTTCTGTATTGTAGGTGTCACATCTTTGATTTCTTCACTAACTGCTTTCTCTGAATTACCAAACTACATTTTTTTCCCCAGAATAACAAACAACTATTTCCTCAGGTTACCACTTCGCCATCCAGCTGCTATGACTGCTGATGTGCTTCTCAGAACTGGCACTTTATCCATATGAAAATTCAGTGGCTGGGGTTCAATTTCAGTTTAGCCAAAGGCAGGGCCTGGAAGGGCCTCCTGCCCTGCCTATTGCAACCCTTCTCCTGTATTCACTCCAGTGGGGATTTTACTGCCAAAATGTCTGCTTCCAAGTAGAGCCAGGCTAAAAACATAGGCAGTAATTGTTTTGTAATGGTGTTTTTTATGACAGGATCCTGAACTAAGTAGCACGTGAAGGATTCATCCCTTGGCCTTCCACTGAAAGTGCCCATGGCGGCACATCTGTTTCCTCCAGCTGCTCTTGGTGCCGTTGTTTCCATAGAGGAGTCATCAGAGCCCCGCTGGAAGCCATAACCATCCATATGTCTCTTGGAGTGAGACAATTTTCACAACAGATACAGATTAGTGAATTATTGCAGGAAGACGAGGCAGATAACGAGTTCTGCAAGTCATCAGCTTTAAATTTTGCTGGTTCTGATATTTCAACTCATAAAAAAATATTAAAAAGTGTTTTTTTTAAGTTTCTAACAGCTTGAAGATTATTTCCAGAGGAGCTGGTAATATGCAAATGGTTTTAGCCCAAAGATCACTTATTAGCAGATGCTATTCCTCATCTTGGTGTTGAGTGGGTGAGCAACCATTACCTACAAACAGCCTCAGCAGCAGATATACTTTTTTCTATTCCCATTAGCATGAACCTCAGGGGGGCTTTCTTCTCCTCGTACTGTAACAACTGAAGCTAAATTTAATTAAATGTGGTCCACAATCCAATTTATACTTCCCCTTAGCAGGAAGATGGAACAAAGAATCTGCTCTGTGACACTAAAGGATTTGTTTTTACCCAGCTGCTGTTAGTAGAAGTCGGGGCTCTGAGTAATTGCGTTCAAACTTGTCAGAAAGCCTTCCTTTGAGGTAGACAGTTTATTTTTCTCACATAGAAATTACATCTTTTATGGGATCTGAGCAGTACGTAGACAAATGCATTTGAAGCTTGGTAGAATTCCTGTCATCTTATTAGTTCAGTGACATATGAAAATACCTGACTGTTAATGCTGTTTGTTTGATAGTTATAGTCAACCAGCACTGTAATTATCATTTTACGGTTTTGTAGGATTCCCACAGACAGAATATTCTTCTGTCATGATAGGGGTTATTGCTTTGTTTAATTTGTAAAAATACTAACTTTTTCTGCTCAAAGTTTGGCACGACACTTTCTTTTAATTACTAGAATGTGAAGTTGTTCAGTTTCTTTAATCATCTGTTGATTCAAATTCAGTATTATTTGCTACGTGAAATTGAGCCAAGACACTGGGACATGTTTTTAGGTAATATCACAGTGGGACTCAGAGGGCCAGTAGTCACAGACTGGGGTTTGTCTCTCACAGACACTCAGGCCATGTCTCCACTATGAAAGGATGTAGATCGAGGCCTGCCACAGGTCTGACAGGCCTATCACCTGGCAGGGCTTGCGTTTGTACAGATAAATCCCTATAAAGAGCGTGAAGCTTGGCGATATGGTTTGGTTCAAAGGTTCCTTGGGTGGGAGACACCACCCTCCTCACAGCACTGCATGGCTGAGGCTGGAGCTCCGGTCCCCGGCTGCCATGGGGACACCTCACCGGTGCAGGGCGGTGAGGACAGCCCCCGGTCCATGCTGATGAAGATAAAGGAACATCAGTGAAAGTATTTTGCTGTGTGCCAGGCAGGTTGGGCTGAAAATGGATGTGGGTAACATCTTGGCACATAGAGCACGAATTGCGGTTTCCCTTTTGTCCTTAACTGGATGGTGACTTCACCTTGGGACTTAAAAAGCTGTCACTGAGAGTCATGGCTGGGTCAAATGCGTGGTCTGATTTATGGCATGCAGTGCAGCACGTGTCATACTAAAAATGTTTTACTGACCTCTGGAAGATGTGCCATACATGAAGAATCATTTTCAGAGGGTGCAGAGAGGGCATTTTCTGTAGTTATTAATTCCCGAGCCTTATCACAGTGATAGTAATCAAAGTACAGGAGAGGCCGTGCACAGCACACTGATGGATAAGCAGATAGTGACTTTGGATTTCATGGCCTTCCTGGTCGCTTGCTGCTCAGGAATTCCTGCCCTGCACTGCTGCCATCATGATTGTCATTTTAACAACCATGTCACCTGCCAGAGGCTCAGGATAATTTGTTCTTTGTCAAGAAAAGACATCTCTCAACATTTAATTTATAGAAAAAGCCATCAGAAATTTTGCTTACAAGCTGTCCACCTGAGATACTAAGAAAGATTTTTATTGTTGTACAGTTCAACAAAATAACACGGTGGTCACATCTGTGCAGTGGGGTGGTTTCTGCTTCGCCCCAGGTGAAGGCCGTGTGTCAGCACCAAGCCTGGTGGCACTGCAGGCAGTGTCAGCGGATGGATGGCGCAGTGCCTGTGGCGGTGTGGACACTGCTGCGCTGCCTGGGGTTGGCTCCATCCTCAGCCTTGCAGTAGCCAGGGCAGAGCTTTCACCAGGCTTCACCCCACCTGGAAATAAGGCAGCTGATTAAAGTCAGGTTTTCATTACTGTTCTGATCTTGACAAACCACTATAGGTATTTTTTTTCTGCTGCATACTTGCCTGCATACTCTGTTCTGCTCTCTGAAGAAAAGTTAGAAGAACCTTTGGAAAGCAGCTACTGCAGCTACCAAATATCCTATGTTTATTGCATAGACTCAACAGCAAGGACATATATACATTGCATGTTGACGTACTTGCTCAGCACCTGGTAGATGACTACTTCTTTCTGCTTGAAAGGCAGAATGACAGAAAATGTTCTTTAAATTGTCACATTACATCTCTCAAGAAAACAAAATTTTGCAAGTTGGGTAAACAGGGAGCAGGAGGGACCTCTAAAATTAAGGCACTGAAGGAGCAGAGTTGCCTTGAATTATTTCCAGGGTAACTGAGAACATGCTTTCACTACAAGTCTTATTTTTTCACCTGCAATTGAATATTATTGTGAAAAGTCATAGCAGTTATAAAAGTCTGAAATCAATATTGGATTTTTCTTCCATCTAAATTTAATTAGAGGAGGAATTAGTTAACAGAAGCACTAAAATAATTTCTGAGCTCTGGAGAGGGGTGGAAAAAACAGACCTAAATCTGTCGCGTTGAGAAAATAAACCAGCGTCAGGCAGGATGCAAGGGTTCCCCAGTGCTTCATTGGCTTCTGCCTGCTCAGCGCTGTCTCTGAATTGCAAATTAAGAAAGAGAGAAAGAAAGAAAGAGAGAGAGAAAGAGAGAAAGAAAGAGAGAAAGAGAAAAAGAGAGAAAGAGAGGGAGAGAGAAAGAAGAGAGAAAGAAAGAAAGAGAGAGAGAGAAAGAGAGAGAGAAAAAGAGAGAGAGAGAGAGAGAAAGAGAAGAAAAGAAAGAAAGAAAGAAAGAAAGAAAGAAAGAAAGAAAGAAAGAAAGAAAGAAAGAAAGAAAGAAAGAAAGAAAGAGAGAGAGAGAGAAAGGGGCTACAGTGTCTTCTGTCTGCCTTACAATTTCCTCCTCCTTGCTCCTTCCTACAGGGGAAATTACTAAAACCAATATAACCATGACCAGACGTGACTGTGTGTGGGAAAGAAAAGATTATACAGAAATCTTCCATGGCAAGAAGGAGATTGTTTAACAAAAGTGCTTACCTTCATTTTATTACCAAGTCAATAATGGTGATCCCAAAGTGTGTAAACCCACATACACCCAGCATTCATTTTTAAGTCGTACTATCAGTTTTAAGACTACCAGCTGCTGCCCCATTTCTTCTCCCTTTCTTTCCATTCATGGCTGTTGCCAGACCAGTGCATCACTTATCTCAGCAGTGCCTGTGGATAGCAGCAGCCCCCAGAACAATGTGAAGAGCCTCTATGGCCATTTGGCCACCTGTGTGCTCAAGTCTCTTCTGGCTTTAAAAGAAAGAAAATACAATCACCAAGAAATTCTTACAGTAATTGTAAAAAAGCAACTATTCTGCATTCTTCATTAAAGTAGTCAGATAATGGTTCCAGAAGCAGAGAATCTCCACAACAATAAGGAGATCCCTTCTGAAAGTTCCAGGTGAACTGGAATAAGTGCATACAGATACATGGTATTTGTACAGAAAGATAAAACCTGCCATCATTAATCTGTAAAGAGCAGGAGAATTGACTGTCATCCAGAAAAATGATACCTCGAAGTCTGATTTAATTTGTAAACCACATATGGTGCTTTAGGAGCGGTAAAATCACCAAGCCTGTACAACAATGGTATACTCATTCAGAAGTGCTTCTCTGCCGATCCCTGTAGCAGGATCATCCCACTTGTAAGGCTGAGTTTATCTCGCAGTCCCAGTCCCGTGGCGCTGGTGTCAGTGTGCCAAGACCACGTCGCAGTGGTTGTTAGGAATTGTTAATTACTACAGACAGAGTTTCCAATTGTCTGTGACAAGTTTAATGTGGGAATTGGTTCATTCCTGCAAGATTCAGATCAGCCTCTCCAGAGTTCCTGCCTGCTCCTGACAAGCCTGGTGGGGAGCTCAATATTTCATTCCTCAATGTAAACTGCTGGGAACTAAACTTTCCTGCAGCTACCAACTTTTGGCAAGGGTTTGAAAGACAGTGAGGCTGATCAGTAGTGGCACTGACATGAGTGGTCTCAGCTATGCCTTCCTTTCTCTTCCTTGGTCTGACAATACCTCTGGAGTATTAGTATTTTATAGCTAGCAGAAGACAGTTCTTTTCTCCCCATGGGATAGTTGTTGTGTCTGCAGAAGTGCCAGTACTGAGGCACGATGATCAGGAAGGTTTCTGTAGCCAGGATGAAAAAGAGGAAAAAGACTGCCTTCTTTGACAGCAGTATGGCTGTTAGGTGAGTGTGAGCTTCTTGTAAATTCAAGCAAAGGGGTAGATAGTAATCTCGGCATGAAAAAAGTTAGCAGGAAATCTCTATTGATTTCAGGGAGGTCAGAATTTAGCTTAGAAGCCATGCTCTTTTGCTGACATTAATTTTCAGGGAGATGTGAGTTGACCACCAGTTGACACTAAAACAGCTTTTAAAGCTCTAGGAATAAAGGGGTTCTTTTGTCCACTTTATGAAGTGGCATAGCTGAAATAACATTCCCTGGATGCTAGTTAAAATGTAGAATTTGCAATCTAAACACAGAAGAGCAAGTATGTAACAAGAATATAGTATAATGAATGAATTCTGTTTGAATAGTTGAGAGAGAGGCTGTGTTCTGTAAAGAGAGAACTTTCTGTACAGAGAAAATAAGCAGAAGGAAGGATACATTTCATCTACTGATTAGAGCAATCACAGCAGCCTATAATAACCAAATTAAATAATAGACCTATAGAAATCTGTGGCCAGGAAGGGGTATAGTGTGTTTTGTGTTTTTTTTTCCTTGTAGAGTGCCCTTGTCAATCCAGCATTCCAGACATTGCTGCAAAGAATTATCGAAAGTCATGAATCATTTTTTTATTCTGCTGGCAGAAACCTCACTGTAAGAAAAGGAGAAAGATTTGGGCAGATTGAGCTTGCCTTTAATATTCTCATGTGCCCAAAATTTAAGTCTGCAGGGAAAGGTTCGTGGTAACTTTAACAAGCCTTAAAAAAAAAAAAAAAAAAAAAAAAAAAAAAAGAAAGAAAGAAAAAGGAGAAGAACCTGGATGGTTGAAACCCTTTGAAATCGTCAAAATGAGTTGTCACACAGATCTTGACAGTTTAGATGGCCTAAATGGGTTTTTAGACACCTACTGCCTGATAGCCTGTCTGCTTGGCAGACAAAGATGCCCGCAGACTCCTTGTCTGTCTCTCACTTTTTTTTCCTTTCCTTTCTAATGTTGCAGGCCTTTGCTGTGAATGCCGTTGTTGGGGTAGCTTCTGATTTGTTCTGGTCTTCCGAACTCTGTTTTGGGGCTTGTTTGACATGGATCCTTCTCTCTCCTGCGTGCTTATGGTTTGTGGGGCTGATTTATTCAGCTGGTGGTGGAAGGCTGGACAGCGGGGAGGCCCGGGCTGCATGGTGCTGCTGGAAGGCCCAGTACCAGGCCTCAGAGGCCAGTGAGGTGTCTTGTGCTTTGCTCTCTTTTCTAAATGGCAGTGTTTTGGGATGAGCTGGGCTTTCACCATCAAGCAAAAGAGGGATGAAAGCTTTTGTTCTTGGAGTCCCAGCTATGGCCAGACAGCGATGAGAAGGCCGACGTAGGCAGCGCGCAGCTTTGGGTAGGCTGCGGTGCCAGAGCTTTGCTACGGGCGCAAAGGAGCAGCTGCTGCCGGAGCAGTGGCACTCGAGAGGTGGTGCAGGCAGCCTGCCTGCCTCAACCCACGGCCATTTGGCAGCAGGTCCGGGGCAGAAGCACCCAGCCAAGCCGTGAGCTGGCGAGCTGCCCTCCATTCAGGCTCCGGCTGTAGGCAGCCAAGTGACCAGCAGCTGTGGCTGTGAATAGCAGGAGGGCGTCATTCCAAGAACAACAAGAAGAGAAGTTTCTTCAGCTACGTCTGGGGGCTTTCGTGGCTCTTCCAGATGTGTCTTCTCATTCCAAGGGGAACTGGAACAGGGAAGGTGCCCAAATGCAGCCACCCCTTTTGGATCCCATCCACTGGGATCCCCCTGTTGTGGGAATCTCGTTGAGGGCATGTTGCTGCTCCATCTGCGGCCACAGTAAGCAGGACCAGGGCAGTATTTGCTTGAATACGTTGCCTAAAGTTTGCAGTTGCAGCAAGGAGAAAATCCTTTCTTCCTCTGCTCTTTGTTTCAGCATGATATCCAAAAGGATCTGTAAGCAATTGTGTGCGTTGTGAAAATGGTTTCTACAGCAGTGATCCTGCTAATGGCCACACAAGGACTGTTCTTATCTGAAAGCATACTGAAGTGCTTGGATGAATTAGTTTTACAGGGGACGGGATCACAGATGTCAACAGGGACTTCAGTCCTGACCCTTTGTGCAGCCCTTCAGATGCCAGGCGTGGCCTCACTCCGTTCCACGTCCACAGGCTCCTACAGCCTGGAGCTGGTTCAGTAGAAGGCAACCTCAGACACATCCCTAAAAACCCCCAAGCACACAAAAAGCCTGAAATGGATTCTCTGGGAAATGGCATGTAGCCAAACAATAAATTGACAGCTGGGGTGTGTGTTGGAGAGATTTCATTTTAAGTGGAAGCATGCATAAGTCATATACTGAGTGTCCTAAGTGAAGTCAGCTAGGGAGTAGAAGAAAGTCCCCAAAAATCCTGCCTTCAGAAGCTCCAGGGCATCACCAGCTCTGCAGCCACATTTATTGCGTACATGTTGAAGATAAGGAAGTGATTTTCACTTGTCTGTCATAGAAAGTTAATGTTGTGGAACAGGCTCATGATCTATTTAAATGGATTTCTGCAGCAGCCTGTGAGATTCTCGCCCCAGCACCTCTCTGGCTCTCAGGCACTTGGGATTTTCTGGCTTTGGAAGTGCTTGTGGCCCTGGAAGACGGCAGTAAGGACCTGGAGCAGGGCAGGAGCCAGGCTTCCTGCTGACCACACAGCTTTCCTCATGATTTGTCACAGAACCACTATGACAGCTTTCTAGTCACAGCTCTGAGAAATAAAAACTTGTCCAGCATGAGTACCTTTAGGATCCCTGTCTCCTGGAGGAGAACCAGCTCCTGCGCCTAAGGATCCACCCCAGGGCTGATACCTCTCATAATCTTTATCTTCTTGTCTGTTGTGAGGCAGGATGACATCCCAGGCAGGCTTGGGAGTGCTGATCCTAGGGGTGACTCGAACCTAACTGTGCACTGGGGAGCTTCCAGGGCCTTTTGGTGGCTGCTGCTGCTGTTTCTCTGCTGACAGTGTACCTGGCCAGCTGCAGCTAAGTGCTTTCCTGAGAATATCTAAACATGGGAAAAACTGGCTCTGTAAACCAAGTTGTCTGATTGTGCTTTCACAGGAATAAGGAATGTCTACACTGATGCAGCTGTTGGCCAGCTGCGTTCAGCTAGACCAAAGCTCTGCTCATCTTGATAGAGAAGCCAAAGGCAGGTCCTCACGAAAGCAGAAGATGAGAATGAACTGGAAAGATCGGTCCCTTGATGTAGCATCCCGGCTACATCAAACTCAGACATGTGCCATTCTCACATGAAATGAAAAAGCGGAGGCACTGTGGGAATCACATAAGATTGTGTCTTTAAGGAGGAACCGCAAGATGATAAGGCTCCAATATCTACTTAATTACAAACACACGCCAGTCACCAGATGATATCTAGACTGAATTTAAGCTCTGAAACTTCTCCTCTGAAACATGGTCTGGATATCATAAATGTAAGAATGAGGAATATGTGTAGCAATAGCTCACTGGTATAAAAAAGTGACTAAGGTGTGATGGTTTGTAAATACGAAGCGTAAAACACCATATACCGTCCTTTGTGCTTTAGATAAGACATTTCTGTGTGTATTAAAGCTATATTTTTTGTGTGTGAGTAGGATATTTAAAGAAAGATGGGTAGGTGATACGACTTTGGCTGAAGTAATCAAGCAGATGAAGACCTGCAAACATAAATATAACCTTGTGAGATTTGTACTCTTAAATAGTTTTGACAAGCTGCTTGCTTTTCTAATTGTCAGCAGGATGAGGCCCTGGGGCTGTCTGCAGCATTCTCCAGTAACACTGCTGGTGGCTGTGTCTGCGTGTTGTAGCCAGGAGGTACGTACAGCTCCTCGCCGGGCCGGCTGAGGCAGCAGGTGGGGGACATGCAGTGCCACTGCCTGCCGGCTGCAGCCCCGGGGTGAGCAGGGTCTGGTTCTGCAGCACTTCCCAGGCTTTGGAGCAAACAGCAAAATCTGTGCCGGGGCTTTTTCTGCAGGCACAAAAGTTGCCTCCACTGAGATGGCAGCCTGGAACAGCTCTCAGGGTGGTTCTGGTGGAAAGCAAACCCCAGCAGCTGCGTAACAGAGCTACACATCATTCATTAGCACTGTTTTGGTTGAAAGTTTGCTGATGAGGGTTCATAGTGGTCTGGAAGGTGTCCAAGGGCTGATGAGACTGGGCACAGTCCAGCACAGCATGTCTGGAGCCTGCCTGACCTCATGGGCTCTGCAGTATTGCCTGGCAGGGTAATTTGGTGTATTGCTGCAGTGCTGTGTAAGGCATTGCTTGTAATACTGTGCCATGTACAAAGAGGTAACATAGATGAGTGTATTTCTGCTTAAGATTAGGGTGCTGTTTGTAGTTCAGTTTCATCTGCTCGTTACCTCTCTCAGAAGCAGCTATAATCTTGTCTCCTTTTGCTTTCTGTAGTGCACCGCCTCAACCTCAGCTCAGAAGAAAATAAAAATGTGTTGAAAGGTTAAAGTTATATCTTGAAGGCTGCCACAAACAAAGCTGTATTTCTTCTTAATGCTTTAATTCTGGGGAACGGTGTAGATCAGGGAATAATTCTGAAATGAGTTTCAAGATGGAAATCTTTAGAATAAAACTTTCCTCAGAGGTTATTGGCTTAATTATGGTTGCATTGACTGCTTCCTCGATTTGGTTGTGTGTGCAAATCCTGGAGAAAGGTTGGGGGCTTTTCCTTGATGTGAACTCAGTCTGTTTTAGCCTCAGTGTAAAGGGATGGGATTCCCTTTGAACCAGAGCTTGGGCAGAACAGCGGTGATTGTGGCTCAAAGTCACAGTGTGGAGAGGAGAAGGTGTTAAGCTGTCCACCATTTAAACATGTCCGCTCCTGGCACAAAGCACCCTGTCAATCACATCACGTCAGCCACCCTGCAGAGCCGAGCAGGACAATGTCATCGTCCCTTCCAGCTGGTGCCGGTTCGGTGTTGAATTTGAGTGTGCCAGCAAAACAGGGGAAGGGCAGGCACCTGCCTGTGTCTCTGGAGAGGCTGGGATCTGCTCCTTTCAACTTGGCACCCTCTCAGTGAGTTGGGTGTTTATTTCTTTGAACACGGTGCCGTGATATTCCCTGCAGACCTTCCCAGCTCTAGGGACACACGTGTGGGTTGGTTAAAGACGATAGGAGCATTGCCTTGGTGAATTTTTCCCTAACAGGAGGCAGTGGACAGCCCTGTGCTCCTCAGCAGTGCTTGGCCAGTTGCTTGGGATCTCATGATGCGCAGCCACTCATGCTGGCTGGCTGTAATGCCAATGTTTGTTGTTTTTTTCTTTCTTTTCTTCTTTTTTTTTTTTTTTTAATCCACAGTTGTCTCTTACCAGCAAGTAAAAATCACAACATTTGCTAATCTGTTGTCTCGTTCATTGCCATCTCCCCAGCCTGCCAATGTGGCACCGCCGCACACATTATTAGTAAAAGTAGAATTGAAAAGCAGGATTGGGACGCGAAGGGCTAGGAGAACTGCTGTGCCAGAGCCTCTTCCAAACAGACTGGTCTGCTGGCACGAGCAGGACGTGCATCTCCCCTTTCTCTCCTCCAGCTGGAGACTTCCTTCATGAAGCTGCAGTCTCACTAACAACCCACCTTACCCACAGCTTGGAGACCACCAGCCCCTGTCAGCTCCCGAAAGTCATGCTCCAGTTTTAGTTTTGAACATGTAAGCTTGAAGGAAGCCACCACTATCTACTGGAAACGCAGTGTCAGACAGCTGATGTAGGTCCTCACTGTGTCTGTCATCCCTTGGTCATTGTTTTTTGCATCTCTGTTCATATCTTCCTTTTTCTAAAATCTTTCCCTTTGCTGTTGCTATGGTAAAAGCCTGCCTAAAAGGAAGAATTGCAGCAGCAACATCCACTGACCTACAACAAAATGAGAGCGTAGCTGCTCTGTGCAGAGCTCTGCCTTTGAGGTCACCGGTGGGAAATCTGTAGTGGGAATGGGGGACGACCAGAGTACAGGGACAACATCTGTGGGTATGGTTTTAGTCAAAAGTCCTGCTTCTCATCAGTGAATCTGTACAACTGATTTCCTATAAGCAAGATTTTTCTGTGATTATAATACTAAAAGTAGTGGATGCCCAAAAAAAGTCTTTTTTTTCCTTTTTTTTTTTCCCCTGTTAATAACCTTCCAGCTCCAATGTAAATTTCTCCTCTACATAGACAAATGTCATTGATACAGTGTTGTGTTACAGTGGCTCAGCCTTGCTGGAGGCACGGTGCTATTCCAGCGAGCTGATTTGAAATGAAATGAAAACCAAGCCGTGAATTCCTTGGTTCACCTCCCGGAGTATAAAAATGGATGGTCTCATTAATGATTAACACAGCAGATGGTAGCTCAAAGGAGATTTGGAGGAAAACACTGCAGTATCTCCCTCCTCCAGTAAATATATTGACTTAACAGCTTTCTGTGCTCATCCTACTTTATTTCAACAGACACGGCTGAGTCCCAGCAGGGTGGATCTCTGCCTTCATACCTGCTCTAAGATAAGTGAGGATGCATCAGTTCCTAGCTGCCTCGGATAAGGTTTTGCAATGTTACCACTTGCTGGTTTGCAGTTCCCTGTGATGTTAGCAGTGGTTTTTAGAGAGATTTTCCACTTCGGCCCAGTGAGGCATCTTAAGATTTCCAATGTCTCTTTACCCGCGGCACGGTTACATCATTAGGACAGGAGGAAATGGCCTTAGGACATGAGGAAGCAGCCTCAGGTTGTGCCAGGACAGGTTTAGGTTAGATGTCTGGAAGCCTTCACAGACGGGGTGGTTCGGCATGGGAATGAGCTGCCCGGGGAAGTGGCAGCGTCTCCATTCGTGGGAGTATTTAGGAGATGTGTGGATGTGGCATTCAGGGACATGTTTTACTGATGGGATTTGGTAGTGTCAGGTGATGGTAGGACCTGATGCTGCTAAGGGTCTTTTCTAATCGCTCTGATTCTGTGATCAAGTAAACATCCACAACCATTTTGCTTTTACATTACTTCACTTCTGGCATATTATTTTGTTATCAATAAGTCCCCGTTGCAGTGTTAAACCATTTTAAATATATATATTATATATGTAATTATATATATTATGGTTGCAAAATGTTTACTCCTATGTTTACTCCACAATATTGGATTACAATGTGCATGGGCAGCTGAAAAAGCTCTAATGAACCCGTCTCTCAAAAGAACCAGAGGGATGTTTTTAGACTAAGCGTTTGCAGAATGTGATTATCTGTTTAGCACTAAAGAAATAAAAGTGCTAAAAAACAGACCTTGAAAAGAAGCCCTGCCACACAGTAATTGTGCATATGGCAAACAGCAGTGGTAAGAAATCTGGAGGCTTTTCCCCGTTACTCCAGACTATCATTGTGAACATACATCCTCTTCTAAATTGACTAATTTGGTTTTACATTAATAAATATACCACAATCTCTGGAACCTTGGATGCATTTTCAGACAGCAGCTTCTAAATACACGTACACTGCTTCCTCTGAGTTCACTGTCGAGTATTGGTGAATTCATGTATAATATACCAGTTCTCCCTCTGGTGTAGATGGGGCAGATGTGAAAGCTCATCTGTACACAGTTATGTTGGATAACGCCTCCAGAATTTATTGCAAGGTAGTTTCTGTGGTGTACATGATGATACGAGCTGGCATGGTCCACCTGGCAGTGAGCTGATCCCAGCCCAAAGGGTGCACGCTTAGCCTGGCGTTTTTCAGGGTAGCAGAAGGAGCTGCTGCTCAAACAGTTGAACACCACCCCCCACACGCAGACTGCTCCGAGCCAGATGCCTTGCTAGTGCCAGAGGCAGGGAAGAGGATGGGAGAGGACAGGAGAGGCAGATCTGCTTACATGAGCCCAGCAGAGTCCTGAGCCCTTGCCTTGCCATAGCCATTTGTGAGAGAAAGGCAGCGGGCGGGAGGACACTGCACGCCGATGCAGATGTGTGCCATGGCACAAGTGAGGGCTACCACCGCTGCATCCCACTGGAACATTTGATTTTAATTGATAATGCTCAATTCTTGTTTGTTTTCACTGACTCGTATGGCATGTTCTTCTTTTTTTAGAGATCCGAGCTCAACTCGTAGAGCAGCAGAAATGCCTGGAGCAGCAGACTGAAATGAGAGTGCAGCTCCTTCAGGATCTGCAGGATTTCTTCCGCAAGAAGTCGGAAATAGAGATGGAGTATTCCCGAAACCTGGAAAAATTGGCAGAAAGGTTCATGGCAAAAACAAGAAGTACAAAAGACCATCAGCAGTACAAGTAAGAGATACTTCCCTGCCTCTCATCCTCATGTCTGCCATTCCTGTGTAACTGGAGTGCTACCCCACTTGTTGCTTTTGCTGTTTTTGAGTATTGTTAGGTTGGACCCAGGTCAAAGGCATATTTAAAATTCTCACTCCTGCTTAGCAACATGGCTGTTCTCATTGCAGATGAAGGTAGCTGGGTGCCTAGGTACTGTTTTGTAGATTTGGACCACTGCAGTTATTTATGTAAACTTCTTAGAAATTATTTCAGTTTCTTAAGAGGTAAGTTGCAGAAATATGATCCCTCACCTACCGCTATTGACTTTAAACATCCAAAATTCACACAGTATCTAGAAGTGAAGCAGAGCCCCAGAATTGCTTGAAAGGTGTGGGCTGATCCATTGCAGTGGGGCTGACAGGTTTGGAAGTGTCTAAATAGACACCATTACAATCACCATTACAAAAACAAAAAGGACAGAAATATTGGCAAAAAAAGGCATTGAGAAAGAAAGCTATTTTGATTTGTTATTGCATATGAACTTCAGTATGAAAGTTTGGGAGCCCAAGCTTTCATTCAGCTTGTGTCAGAATTCTTCTGCCTTTTCCAACAACCATCTTTTCTCATTCTTAAACACATGTTAAATACAGACTGGTGAAGACTGATTGTGCAAGAGGTCATGAATGAAGTCCTGTCTTCGATTTTGTTGTGCAACTGTCCAATTGTTTTGAGAGGAGATCATAGCAAAAGTCACTTAAACAGGTGGTCCTCTTGCTGTTCCTATCATTCCGCCCAGAACAGGCAAGATGGCCTGGTAAATGCCTCTGTAGGATTGGCTTTGAGACATGCAGTGAGGACCAACTCATACTGGCATGGCTCTGCAGGGATTCTTCCACTATCTGAGCTGTGCGAGAAGACCCTGAAGCTCGTCAGTATGAGTAACTCTGTCAAGATGTCCCTCTCAGACCAAATGGGGAAGTTTCCTTTATGCACTACTGATTCATAGCAAAGCATTGCACCACAGAATGATCAAGAAAAGGCTTTTGTCTGTTAATCATTCATTGCTGCTTTGATTCTGGGGGTAAAAGCTAAAGCCAGACAATCAGGTGATGAATTAAAGAGCATATTGTTAACAGTGAGAATAGTTAATTATTAGAACAATTTACCAAGAGCTGAAGGAGTTTCTCCCTCAATTCACTGCCACCTCTGGCTGTTTTATCTCCACATGCTTGATCTTTCTGACTGTATGAGAATCCTGCACAGGAAAAAAGAAACAGTAGCAAGTTTCTAGACTGTGAAGTTTCAAGACAAACTTGAAATTAAACTTTCAGTAAAATCAAAGGGCATATTTTATAATAGGTTTTTGTTGCCTGTGAAACAGCTGTTCAGCTACATGTATTTTTGTTTGGCTTTTGTAAAAGAAATGAGAAGTTGTTTGTGATTTCACTTTTCGCAACATTAAACACTTGTGCCTACAGCACAAAATTCTGTAAAGGAAATTCAGAACCGTACCATCATAGAAAATGTCCTTCCTGCTCTTTGTCTTGTAACTGAACTACCTGTGACTGGCAGGAGCAGAGTATTTATGAATGCTGTGAATTTATGAATGCTGATCACAGAATATGTATGCTTGTGACATAAGTACGCTTGTGTTTCCTGTAATTTTATAGCAGTTACACAAATCCATTACTGTGAAACAGCCACACCTACAAGTTTGCTTATGAAGTATTTCAAATGCGCTTGCTGTTCTTATTTATTTCTAATGTCAAAAAATTAAACATCATTACTATATTAATATTGTATCCATGGCCTTTTGAATCTGCAAGCAGCTGCAAGCTTTGTGGCAAGATTTTTAAGCTCTCGGCTGGCTTGCAGTTAGTGTCCTAAATTCTTATGCTTTTTCTGTATTTTTGTATCTATGCCTCATGGGATTTGTAAAATGTTTCTTAAACGAATCATCTGAAGCTTGCCTAACCTGAGTTATTCCAAGAATGGATAGACTGAGTGCTCAGAAGCAGTCATTTTTACATAAAAAGCTCTAAGTGTAAATGTCAGGGAGATGTTTGTGTTAATTATGTAACTTTTCCATTTCTATATGTGATATGTATGTCTCTCTCCTCCTCAGGAAAGACCAGAACCTCTTATCACCAGTCAATTGCTGGTACTTACTCCTGAACCAAGTGAGAAGGGAAAGCAAAGACCACGCAACGTTGAGCGATATCTACCTGAACAATGTGATCATGCGCTTCATGCAGATAAGCGAAGACTCCACCAGAATGTTCAAGAAGGTAATGTCTCTCCTGCAGTCAGTCCTCCTCCAGCGGGGAGTGCCTCTCAGATGCATGAGGGAGGCGAATGTGTCTTAATAGCATTTGAGGAGAAGATTCAGTACACGTAGCATAAAATCTGTTTTAGCACACTTATAAATTCTTCATGACTGTTCTCACAGAGCAAATCCTTAGCGCTGAAATGTTTGGGAACTTGCTGTGTATGCTGGTGACCTTAAGAAATGAATCGCAAATATCTAAGTGGCAAAGAAAAAAGCCTCTTCTTCTCTCAAAAACACATTTGTCTACCCATGCAGAAAGAAAACAGTTTTCTCTTAGGAAACCCAAAATAGTCACATTGAATTAATGAAGTATTTGTAAAAGCAGTATTTCATTATAACTCTGTCATGAGAAAAACTGTGATTCAAGCCAAATTAAGGGCATACCTTGCAGCAGTGCCATAGCATAAAGATTCTAGCATATGCTGTGATTCTCCTGAAGGAGTTTCTTTTCTTTCCCAATATTAAATATAAACGTACACTTTCAATATCATAACTACGTCTATTAGATCATTAAGCATTATCTCTGTACATGTTTGTGCTTGTGCATGTCTGTTGCATATTTTCATAACCCATACAATTTATAAATCCCCCTTTGACTAAGCATGCACTCTGAGGCAGTCTTAATTTGAGATCTATGTAATGTGTTTGCAGTCATTGTTGTTATAAACTTCTGAAACAAAAATAGAATATAAATGCATATCCGTCAGTCACAGCGGGATGCTGGTTGGCAAACGTCACACTCAGTACAAAAAAAGAGTTCCAAAAGGTTACAGAATCTAAAGTATGTGACTAAATGTGATGGCATTTCCTGCAGGGGTAGCAGGTTAATACTTCAAAATAAGGAACTGATTTCATGTATACCTGACCACAATCCTAGACAGATAGCAATGGGGTGGGAAGAAGAATCCTCATTGTTGTGCATTGGTTGTAGTTGAAGGAAAAGAAGTAAAAACATGAATCAGTTTTATTGGTGTGCATTAAAACCCGTGACAGTAATAGGATCAAAATTTATAGTTCTTCAATCAGTAGTGAGTCATTTGTGTGTAAGATGTGTTTGATGCATAAAACTGTAGTTCACCAACCACTAAACTGGCTAATAAGGAAGATCACTGTGGAAGTTGGGAAGATGAAGGGGAAAGCAATTTGAAAATGCTCAAGTAGAGTCTATGTGGAGGTGTCTCAGACCTGCTTGGAACAACTGAAATTTTTCATTAATGAATCTGGAATAGTTCCTCAGTTGCTTATGTTAGTTGCTCAGAAATCTCTTTTTTGCTGTATGTGCATTATTGGGCTGGCCCATAGTTCAGATCTTTACCACTGGAAATTTTTGCTTTTGCTTCCCTTCTTTCCAGAGGCACTGTACAAAAATATCTAAAGTTTTCCATGGAGAAGTATATCTCCTTCTTTATTCACCTATAATTTATGAATGGGAATTGCTGCAGCCTACTTTTTAGGAGGAAAACATGTGGACCTTTTCAGTGCATTAACAGGAGGCACATTGTCACATCTTCCTGACAGACTTTACTGTTTCCTCCATATCATGCCCAGGAAATTGTAATGTTTCAGAATTTCTCATTCTTGCAAAGCTTATCGAAGAAGACTAAACAGCTTTTCTTGTTATTTTATTCCTAATTTGGATTTTCTACGGGTAAAATAAGAGAAAGGAAATTATGTATGCATAACCCAAAGGTCGCATTAGTGGAAAGAAGATCCTAAACAAGCATATTACTACCTTTTGGCAGGGTTTTCTGGTTAACACTCAATGTGATACTGTCACATCAAGCAGCTATTAGTTAGCTTGGAGCACAGGCAGAGTTTGCTCCCTAAAGGATGCATGAAAGGACCTGAGCAAGACCCCATGATGTGAAGGGGATGGTAACGAGGAGACACATGGCACCTTGGAGTAGCGTAAATGAGCATTATGAGCTTGTAGCATCAATGTTGCAGTGGTCGTTCACCAGTATTAATTTTGAGCATTTATTTTTGGGACATCATTCTGTCAGGAATTAACAGTTGTTGGAGCACGACGGTATTTCCACTGACTCATGGTGTACACAACTCTCGCTGTAGTGCTTGCTGCAGAGTGCTTGTGAGGTGAGGTATTTGCTGTTAGTCCCCAGGTGCAGAACTGAATGAGGATGAAGCTCCAGCTCTGGGTAAAAGGGAAGGGAGATATAAAATGAGGTGAGCCACGTTGGACAGAGAGAAAACCAAGACCAGTGCGGGAAGTAAAGCTGTTAGCAAATTGTCTTGTTTTATTCATGAAGAACATAAGCTGTCTACATTTATGTTTAGCCCAAATGGGCAGCTTCAACCATAATTTCTGTCAGATATGAATGAGCAGTCTAACTCAAGATGCCTCACATCTCAGGACTGCTTAATGGGCATCCACTGGGGAACAGAGAGAGATGGGGTGCAAAATGCACGTGTCCTGTACTGCAGTCCACCTTGCAGGCAGAGGTCAGAGGAGCAAATAGGAGATGGGCTTAGAATGAGAAAGGAGACATCCAACACTCCCCTCCATCAAAATTGTGTTCTCCCTAGAGAAAATGATAAAGTTGTTGGAGAACTGTAAATGTCGAGTAGAATATTTAACCAATTTCTGTCACTGTCTGTAGGTTATATTTTAAAAAGACTGGGTTTGTAATAAAATCCTGTCAGAGAAAATTTTAATCAATCTCTGTGGGTTTTGTCCCTCTGAAAGCATATGGGATTTGTTCACTGTTCAGAGATTTTAGATTAAATAAGACACAAACAATATCCTGCAGATACTCATACATTGGAATCTCATCATAGTGTTCTCTGAAAGATGTACTCTCTCTAATAAATGTAGAGAATAAGAACATAAATCTTAAATATGAAGTTTTAAAAAATAAAGACTGACAAGTGTGTGCTCAATACCTTACGGCAGTCTGTGGTCAAAAACAGAAATACACCCATGTAACATTTGTTCTCATAGCACTGCACATAGGAGCACTTAATGTCTTCCTAAGTAATTTTCAAATACCAGCTAATAAAGCTTTTCTGTATTCAATAATTAAGTTAACAAATTATATGTCTACCACTTTATTAATCTAATAGTATTATGCATCCCTGTTACCACCTTGTTTTAGTTCTTCCCTGGTCCTGCAACACTGGCAGCTTCTGCATCTTTGGAGGTGCTTTAGGTCCCCTTTCCAGGTCGGGAGAGTGACTACACCAAATCTGGCTCAGAGGTGATCTCACAGAATCACAGAATCATTAAGGTTGGAAAAGCCCTCCAAGATCATCTGGTCCAACCATCCCCCTACCACCACTGTCACCCACTGAACCATGTCCCTAAGCACCAGGTCCAAACTTTCCTTAAACACTCCCAGGAATGGTGACTCCACCACCTCCCTGGGCAACAAATTCCAGTGCCTGACTGCTCTTTCTGAGAAGAAATGTCTCCTAATTTCCAACCTGAACCTCCCCTGGCACAACTTGAGGCCATTCCCTCTAGTCCTGTGAAAAGAGGCCAACCCCCAGCCCCCAACACCTTCCTTTCATGTAGTTGTAGAGAGCAATAAGGTCTTCATCATTTTGCTCTAAACCCCCAAGCTGCCTGCTGCAGAAAGGGAAGGTGCCTCAGGGTGGATTGCCCTCTTTATTGCTCACAGACAAGTTGCAGATTGACAACAGCAAAGTCATTGAGTTTCTTGGCTCATTCTGCACACACACACACACACACCCTTCCCTCCTGCCCCCCAAGGACAACACTGCCCATTCTACTTCTCAATGGTAGCCTTTACTGGCTTTATTCAGCTGGCTGGTGGCCACATTGGTCCTCAAATGAAACTTTTCCGTGAAGTAAGAACATTTTCTGGACATATACTCTTTATATCCTATCCCAAGACTGGCTCCAGCTGGACTTCTGGTAATGAAAATATCAAACAATATCTTCATTTCCTGGCCGTGCTTTGCAGTATTGTTTTATTCCCTTTCCTGCTCATGCCTGCTACGTGTAGCAACCCTTTTCTCTAGGCCTTCTGAAAAAGATGTGTGTGATACCCAGTGTTGGTCTGTATGAAATGTAGTGATCAGGGATGTCTCTGCCCCTTGGTCTTTGTGCCTTCCCTTGGCTCACTCTCTGTTACTCCTGACCCGTGCAGTGTTCTTTCTCATTCTGGTTCTTCCTTTCTGTGCTTATTTACATCTGTCCTAACATTTGGGTTATTCTGGTGAATTTTTTTTATAGGTTCCAGTTTACGTGTTCTAATGGGCCAAAACAAATTGTATTCACACACCTGTTCATGGCTTGCTTGTCTGGGCTGATCCACTTAATATTTGGATACTCATTATTTTTGTTCTCCTGGGAGCAATTTGTCATTCTTTTTTATAGGGGTCAGGATCCAGCTTCTGTTTAAATGTACTAAACACAGGACAAGGGTACGATCTAGTTCAGAGATTTTAAGGCATTTACCTGATTGTATTATGCCAGGCCTCATACTATCAGGGAGGCACTTAAGCTCTTCTTTTTCTCAGTTGCTGGCATATAAAAGCAGTACAGATTGCTGTTCATGCCTGGCCTTATTGTTGCACATAAAATTACAAACAGAAAGTAGCAGAGTTCAAACCTTGCATGCTTGCACGTCTCTTCAGGCAGATGGGGTAGATGGCCTCATGGGGACAATTAAAGAATAAAGCAATAAGGAAAAATGTCAAGCAGAAGGAAAAAGTATTATGCAGAACATTTCATGCAGTGATTCTGGTTACCCCAGCATTAATAATCAACTGTATAAACACATAACCACAAAATCCTTAAGCAGATTTGTATATTTATAATTTATAAAAATGTATTTTCTTTGGACAGAAACCATAACGAGGCAAGATGAACATATCTTCCAGTGTTTACAGTAAAAGATGCTGGAGAAGCCAAGCACAATAAATATTTTAGTTCCATAATCTGGCTATTAACAGGGACTGTGACTACTTGCCAAATCTCTTTGGAAGTTATAAAAATTGTGGCATAGAGAGCGACTTTTCACATCATTTTCTTAAATGTTTAGAGGTTTAAAAGGATAGCAAAGCAATTTGTTGCTATAAACTGGCAAATCTGGGACAGAATGTTACTGTCACACACTGGCTATGTCAGTGTCACAGCAGCTCATGGAAGCTTCTTCTAAGCAACGGTTTGCATATCACTTCCCCTGGGGACCAGCAGCAGGCTCATTTAAAAGAAGCAGTCACAGAATATTTTCCCTAAATGATGCAACTGATAGTAGCATTGTGTGTGCTAAATACAGACACCAAAGAGTTCCAGGAACAACTTGACTGCCTAAAATTTCAATAAAAAAAAACAGATGAGTAAACTTTGGGTGCCCAATTACACTCTTTCTAAAATGGATGGAAAATTCTTATAGACTTCACTGAAAGGGGATTAACGTGGAGTAAAATTTTAAGTGTATCAAGCATTAACCCATAAACACAAGCCTTGATAACATCAGGAGGGCCACTGATGTGTTTAGAGTTGAGCATTTCTGCTCCAGATGTCTGTTGGGAAAGCAGAACAGCAGGCTGTAAGTGATCCAGGAGACTCCTGGAGATCATTGAGGATAACTTGCTGGAAAAACTGACCAGAGGAGAGGTGTTACTGGACCTGGTGCTCACCAGTGAGGAGGAACACGTTAACGAGGTTCAGACTGGAGGCAGTCTGGGCTGCAGCAACCATGCCTTGGTTGAGTTCACGATCTGGAGGAGTATGGGTTTGGAGAATGGCCCAACTTGTTAGCATCACTGATAAGCACCAGCCTTGGGCAAAGGGGAATTGAGCAGCTTGTTCTTGTTTATCTCGCTTACAAACTTTGTGGATGGAGATCCACGAGCTTTGTATGAGAGGTTGCTGAAGGAGGGACTTTTGTGTTGGCAGGATGACCCTGTTCTTACAGCAGAACAGAAACTTGAGGGCCACAGTGCCTGAGTGAAACCTTTTTCTTCTGTAAAATGAATATTAAAGTCGACAACCCTGAATATGATAATGAGCTTAATGAAGTACGTGCTAAACATGTATGACTATAACTCCTCACTCAAATCATGGTAAACATCACCCTAGGGAGGGAATGGATAAGGATAGGATATTTTAAAAAAAAAAAAAAAAAAGGAGTTGGTGTAAACATACAGGAGAATAAAAAAGAAAAAAAAAAAAAAAGAGAGAGAAGATGAAGTTAGAGTGAGGAAAAAAGAAGAGCTGGGGGGTGGAAAGAAGAAAGTGAAAACCTAGAAGAGCCTGTGCCCTTTTCTCCTCCACCAAGACAGGGAAACCTTGGGTGCCTTCCCTCTTTGGTGAGAAATACCTGGGATAGCATTTTGCTAACACTGTTATCCTGTGTTATCACTATGGCAGTGTATTTATCAATGGCAATTCCAAACTTGTTGTATCTATCACCTCATTAAATACATTCAACTTTGTGAAGCTCCCAGTGAAAGTCCTTGGCAGGGCTCTGAAACAGGCAAACGTTGGACTGCAAATGCTTTCAACTCTGTGAAACTCTGTGAGAGCTCTTAGCAAGGCAAACGCTGGCCCCTGGTAAGTCCCCTCTCATGCAACAATGGGCTTGGCAAAGCCCATTGTCCCTCTTAGGGACAGAACAACTGGTCAGAGCTGGTAACTTTTTAATAACGCTTTTCTTAGAGCTTTCTGGTGAAACTGAACAAGTACAAGTCTATGGGGACCAATGACATGCATCCCAGTATCCTGAAGGAATTGGCTGATCCAATTGCCAAGCCTCTCGCCATCATATTAGAAAAGTCATGGAAGTGAGGCAAAGTCCCTGGTGACAGGAAAAAGGGAAACATCACTCCCATTTTTAAAAAGATGAGAAAGGGGGACCCGGGGAACTACAGATGGATGAACTTGGGATGTTCAGCCCGGAGAAGAGAAGGCTCTGGGAAGACCTCATTGCGGCATTTCAGTTCTTAAAAGGGGCTCTTAAAAATACAGAGGGTGACTTTTTACTCAGGCAGATAGTGATAGGACAAGGGAGAATGGTTTTAAACTAAAAGGGTGTAGCTTTAGGTTAGATGTTAGAACGATATTATTTACTCGGAGGGTGACGAGGCAGTAGTACAGATTGCCCACAGCAGTTGTGGATGCCCCATCCCTGGAGGTGTTCAAGGCTGGATGGGGCTTTGGTTTAGTGGGAGGTGTCCCTGCCCATGGCATAGGGTTGGGACTAGGTGGTCTTTAAGGTCCTTTCCAACCCAGGCTATTCCATGATATACCAAAAGGAGTGTTTAAGTACGCAGCCATGATCTATCCTACCATTAATTTAGGTTAAAAAACAAAACAAAAAGAACTCTTAAATTCCAGTGACAGTTTCTTCAAATTGGCTCTTCATGCTTTGAACCAGATTAGTTAAAAATGCATTATTTTTAGGAAGAGTTTACATGTACTCTAACATTTTTAGTACGGTCTATGTTCTTTTCGTTAATAGATGCTAATACATTTCTCTAGGACATAGGGAATAGGGAAGTATCTCGCTGATTGTTTCTCAGGTTTTAATGGCCTGACTAGAGCTATCAGCTTAGCTCCAGGAAAATGTGTGTTCAAAACATTCTGCTGTTTGGCTCCCCTGCAGAGAGGCTCCTAGAGGAGCACACTGCTCAGACATGTTGAACTACTGCAGAGAATAGGTAGCATCAAAGAGAAATAGGAGAGCCATTAGCCACTGAAAATAAATGCACTCCTTATCTGCTGCTCTACCGCACTATACATTGCACACTAAAAGCCATATCGCTAGCCACTCGAAGTCAGTATTTCTTGATTCTAAATGCTAATGTAAAATGTGTTGGTTCTTGAACATAAAACCCTTTTACACTTGCTTTGTTTTGTTTTGGTCTGGTTTTCTTACACAAAAGAATCTGTGAAGGGTATAAAGAAAATCGACTTTTTGGTCTCTCTGAAAAAAAAAAGGCAACTTTTGTGCTACCTAGTTAAGTCGTGCTGCCTTAAAACCAGCCTTGGTGTATTCAGGGCTTGTGCTGTCATCAGCTTTGAGATGGCAACGACCAACAGTTGAAAGGGATAAATTGCTCGGAGCTGGACTTCATCTCTACAGTTTTTTCCCATGTGTGTATGTTGTCATCTAACAGTTGTAATGTCTACCATCTCATTTGTGTGTTTTGTCCTTCTTTCTGCTAAAATGATTTAAAAAGTAGACTGCTCGTATTCAACAGTATGGAAGCAGCTTTCCAAGAGAAAACAGGTGGCCTCCAGTTCTTGGATCTTTTAGGAGATGTGTAAGCTGTGTCAGAGCTGCACTGCTGACTTTTGAAGGCAGGGTGCCAATGTAAAGCAATGAAAAGCAATGAAAAGCAATTCAGAGTTTTGGTTAAAGCTTTTACTGGGTTTCCCTACAGCAGTTTGGAAATCTTCAATCCTTCTCCAGTCCTTTGCAAGTCTTAACATGCAGTCTATGCACTGCTATGCATTTGATTTTTTTTGTCCTTAGCATTAGATAAAAATAATGTGATATTTGTAAAGAAATTGAAGTGATAAGAATTGTTTTCTAGCTACTGAAGTGGCAGAGCATAGCTCTTGAAAAAATACCAGACTTTTATAAGTTTGTTTGCAGCCCTGAAAGCAATCCATATCCTGGGCGGCACCAAAAGCAGCATGGCCAGCAGGGTGAGGGAGGTGATTCTCCCCCTCTGCTCTGCCCTTGTGAGACATCACCTGGAGCCCTGTGTTCAGCTCTGGGGCCTCCATAACACGAAGGACGTGGAAATATTAGAACGTCAGACGTGGGGTGGAAATATTAGGCCCCAGAGGAGGGCCACAGAGGTGATCAGAGGGCTGGAGCACCTCTCCTGTGGAGACAGGCTGAGGGAGCTGGGGGTGTTCAGCCTGGAGAAGAGAAGGCTCCAGGGAGACCTTACAGCGGCCTTCCTGTACCTACAGGGGGCCTGCAGGAAAGCTGGGGAGGGACTCTTTGTCAGGGGGTGCAGTGATAGGACAAGAGGTAATGGCCTTAAACTAAAAGAGGGCAGGTTTAGATTAGATATAAGGAGGACATCCTTCACTCAGAGGGTGGTGAGGCCCTGGCACAGGCTGCCCAGAGCAGCTGTGGGTGCCCCATCCCTGGAGGTGCTCAAGGCCAGGCTGGATGGGGCTTTGGGCAACCTGGTGTGGTGGGAGGTGTCCCTGCCATGGCAGGGGGTTGGAGCTGGGTGGGTTTTAAGGTCCCTTCCAACCCATGCCATTCTGTGATTATATTTCTAGTTTCCTGTCAGTTACAAATCTTCTTGCGTGTAAGGATTGGAATGAATGCTGATAAGTGGTAGGGCACGTTCCTTAAATACTGCCCAGAGTTAGGGGTATGATAGTAGGGATAGGAAGAAAATACGCAAAGTGTTCTGTTCCAGCTACTGATGTGTTGGTTTCATCCTTCTGAGAGACATAGTGGGTGGGATGTGTGCTGTGGTTCCTTCTCGTATGTGGGTGTTGCACTGGAACTTCTCATTCAGAAACCATTATTCCTGCAGGTGTTTTAGAGATGGCCAAGTATGTGTTAGCAGCCTTGGAGATAAATTGCCCCAAAAGACTTTCCTTTGGCTTCTGTACAAATACAAAGTACTTCTCATAGCTAAGGCCATTATCTATTATGAAGTTGGCGTTTTTAGACGCTGGGCTAATTATCAATATATTCACAGAAAAAGAAAAAAAAAAGCTGACATCTCCAGAATGTATGTTATGATCATACACATTGCAGAAGAAATGTAGCCAGGCTTTTTGCCAAATCCTGTAGTTCTATTCTATAGTTGTTTTCCAAAGGCTGTGGTACAAATGCCTTCAACTCTTGCGCAGTTGCCACAATTTTCATCTGATTAAACTGCTATGGTCAACTCACAAAGGAATATATTTGAATGAGACTCCAGTTAAATACTCTTATTTTGACATACTTGATTTCTGTAATAACCACTGCCAAGTATTTCTTTTTTTCTGGGTCAGAATGAAAGTAAAGCCAGAGTCCAGAAAAGCTAAACAAAGCTGTTTCAGCAGCCCACTCTGTGGAGTATTATGTAGTTGAGTATCTGTTTCAAAGAGGAGCCACAATTATTTCTTGCATAAATATTTATATAGTTGCATGTGCTGAGAAACAAAGACTATTCTAGATCTGAAATTGTGAGGGACGTCCATCTAGAATTTTACATTCCACGTGGTTTAGTTTATGTATATACCGTAGCAGTTGCAAGACAGTACACAGTTTGTTCCATTAAAAAGGCTTGTAACATTAATCCTGCCCTTTGCCTTTTCTGTTGGCACCTAATTTCCCGATGCTTCATGAGAATCTCCCTCTTAAACTACTTCTGAGTTTCCTTTTATAAGTGTTCTGTCCAGATGTTGTCTGTCTACCTCTGCCTTCCCAAATGATTATTTTTAGTGCACTGTAATTCTGACAGAATGTTGTCTTTGCAAGCTGCATTGCATTCACTATCTAGGACGAGCAATTAATACAAATAGTATGTTAGAGTTTTTGTGTGCCTTTTTCTAACGATTTCTTTTTAATTACAGAGCAAAGAGATTGCATTTCAGCTTCATGAAGACTTAATGAAAGTTCTTAATGAGCTTTACACGGTAAGTACAGTTGCTTACTTAGCTTATCTTATACAAATTCCATATCAGACTTCTCTATAAGCTTTAAGTATCCTTTTATCTAGCAAGTTACCCCCAGTGGAGGTTCTTATTTTTGTCTCTTTACACGAGGCCAAATTATCTCTTTGGAAAGACCACTCCACTCACTTGTTTAGAATACGTACACTAATACTTTCAGGATTACTCTCTACTTTCAACCCTTTCTCCCCCCAGACTATGCTAAACCAGTTTCTTATCATTTTTGTTGGTTATTAATAAGGCATTTCTACTCAGACCTTACCAGAGCAATGTTTTTCTGTCTTTTTTTATCTTTTGCCAGTGTTGCCATCTACTTCGTTTGAATCATTGACTAGACTCAGTAAAAGTCATAGTTGCTTGCAGATCCAGTGCAGTGGTGTCTAAACATTTCCTATGTGCACTGCCGTATCCTTGAAAAGTAAATAATGAAAAGAAAAATGGAAGGTTGTATAGGCTTTCCATACCATTCTGAAAGGTCAGAAAGAGAAAAAACAAAACATAGAGCATTCTGGCAAGCTTCTGCTAACTGTTTGGAAATTCTGAAAGAGGAGAAGTCTGAACTTCTTTTCCTCTTCGAAACTCATCTACTTATCTCATTACTGCAGGATGAGATCCTGTCTGCCTGAAAGCCATCTCTCAAAATGTTCTGGGGACAGGTACCAACAATATTTTCTAAGAAAGAACCAAGTGAGAATTACTTTTTGTTTTGTTTTGTTTAAACATAGCTCTGCAATGAAAAGGAACTGGTGAGATCCACCTCCTACAAGTCTTTTGATTCCTGCTGGTTGAGCAAGTAGTACGTCTAAATTTTATCTTGTATCTGAAAGAGATGAAAGTTCTACACCCAGATACCTTACATAACAGTCCCTAGACTGCTCCCTTCCCTATCCTCAATATTTGGGGGACCAGAAAAACAAAACAAAACCCAACAAGAACAGTAAAAAAACAACACAATATTTATGTCAAGAAACAATTTGTGATTTTAAGGAAGTTTAGGAAGACATCAGAGACCAGCTCTCCTCATGCTGAGATCAGTCAAGCATTACTTGTGTCTCATCTGTTTCTATTTTGACCTAGGAAAATTGTGCACCATCTGCAGATGGGTTGAAGAGCATTTGAACTCAAGAACAACTTGGGTGGCGAAAAAGAATTCCAAATAAATGTAGACCTGTATCACTGCCCTAGATTCTTTTGGATTGTAGTTAAGGATGCAAGTTCCTAAAACCTGCCTAAAACTTTTTTTCCTCTTTTTTTGAGGGCTTTTCTTATTTTTTTTCCTGAAATCACCGTTGATTTTGTAGAACATGATACTGCAAAAGCTTGTTGCCTCAGGCCTGTAGTCTCTTAAATATGCTGGGATTGGCTTCTCTAAAGTAGTGATAGCCTCAGACAATTCACACAGCTGCAGGGAATCAGCGACTGTAGGAGCAATTGCACAAGCAGGACTTCAGTGATGAGTAAGCCCTGAAGATACAGCCTTGTTCCAATTAAACAGTTATGTAACTCAAGAGCCCAGTGAGGTGCAGGATTAGTGCCTGTGCTCCCAGGATAGGAAAACACTGAAGCCTGTGCTGAAATACTTGGCTGAATCACCAGTGAAAATCCGCAGGACTGGGCTTTAGTATTTTCATTCTTTTTCATCACATTAGTGCTTATGTCTTCCCACTGAGAGCTGCAGAAGTTTATTCAGATACGAACTTCTATGTTATGCCCTCCAGTGAGTGCCCCTTCATTTCTCAGAATTTAAAATTTTTGATAACTAGGAAGGTTTTTTAAGCTGATGGAATACAGAATATATGCACCATTTAAATTAAATTACTGCTGTACAGTACTTTTGGGGGGATGAAATAAACCACCTAATTTTTAGGCATCTGCAATGTAGGTACAAATATCCTAGCCTGCTGTCTGTGTTCCAGTTACAGGTGCTGGAAATCTAATATGGGGAGATCAGAACCCTTCACCTGATCATGTGCTTCAGATGAAATTAAGTACACCAATAACTCTGCTGTTCAGCTTTTCATTGATTGCAAAGGACTTCATCAGCTGTAGGTGCCCATATTTACCCAGAAACAAGCCACACTTAGTAAAGTGACAATATGGTGCAGAATAGCACCTGCTCCACTACTTGCAGCATTAGAATGATCATCAGCTTATCTGTGTAACATATATCCTGGTGTACGTAAAGGTAGAAAGATACCTAGACAGATGAACACCTCATACATAGGTTTTTAATTCTGTGTAACATTTACTGTTTACAGTAAAGAGATCATATCATAGTGGCTTCACATAAACAAGTATCTACATTTTTTAACTCTGGGAGGCATGTTTCTCAGTCATTTACAAAAAGGAAAAGTCATCTTTCTGCTTTTCCCGTGATTTATGGGAAAAAAAAAACAAACAAAAGCAAACAAACAACAAAACAGTAAGATTAATTTCAGTCTTACTGTTGTGAAGTAAATCTTTGTGTCTAAAAGAAATCAAATGAATTTCAAGTCAGTAAAAAACTGAAGTCTCCCTGTTAATCTACTCTGTTTTTTGAAAGAATGGTACTTTCATGAAATGTAACTCTTAAAATGTAAAGCCTTACTGGAGTTTAAATACCCCTAAAGCCTCCATGTGAGGGGCCAAATATCAGTTTCTAAACACACTGAGTATGTGCATGAATTTGGGTTTAATAATCTGCTTACTGCTTATGGCATCATCCTTTATTTTACAAGAAAGATCTGTAAAATAAGGTCACCTTCCAGAATTAAAAAAAAAAAAAAAAAAAAAAAGTTACAAAAGTGCAGTGAAAAGAATGAGAGTATTTAAATCATTAAAAGCTAAAATAGGGAGAAGGACTTGTTTTGAGGCACGGGTATAGTCATTATAAAGAAATTGAATGTTTTATTTGTTACTCCTTGAACTTCTCAGATAAGGATTGGGTCCCTTAGGCAGATGCATGCAGGCACACAAGTATTTTTGCAGCTCCACAATACCTCTTTCATGCAAGCATCATGTTGTACGCTCCACCGACAAGATGTAAGACATTATGTGCCTAGATTTCCCTAATGTTTTGGGATGAAGGGCTGGATTAAGTAATTGTTCCAAACCCATATGATGAGAGGTTTTACCACCCATCTCTAGCGAGACATCAGGCCTTACCCAATCTGCATTCAGACTTCTCAAGCACAAGGTACCTCAAACCCAATTAGAATGATACAGAGTAAATAGGATGTTTAAATTAATTGCTACTGATTTGATCCAGATATTTTTAATGGATGAATTCAGACACAACCTACTAAGTATCAGAATAATAACTGACTTTGTTCTGGTGATAATGCTGCATCAAGTGTCCTAGTCATCTGTATCACAGCCGGTGTCAGAAATAAAAGGTAATTTCAGGACCCTTCTCTGAAAATTCAAGCTTCAATTCTGCCTCAGAAAATCCTTTTTAACCTGTTCATAGGATCAGATCTAACTACTGCTCTAGTTAGGGACTTTTGTCCGTTGGTGTTGATGGTTTTTAAATCAAATTCTTCAAATCAATAAGTAGTGCTATAGATTTTGCAAAGGAGAAACTGTTCCAAGAGAAGAAAAAAATAAAGCCCTGAGGAGTTGAAGAGACTTGCCACCTTTCACTAAGAATGCAGTCTGAAGGTTTCCAATTAAAAAACCTCTTTCTGCGCAGATATATTTTTAAGACCATGGAAGTCTGAATCTCTGCTTTTTGAGAGACAGCAAAGCTATTTGGCTGCATATTGAATGTGGAGAAGCTCAGAACTGCAGTGAAATGTCCAAAAAAATAAAGTCAGACATTTTAGAATATTAAACGCCCGTTCTTTAAAAAATCACTCCATTAAGAGATCTTTTGCCTTGCTTACACTTTATGTAACTCCTTCTTTTACCCATTTGCATCACTAGGAATTATCCTGAAAATAGGAGATGTATATACTAGGTCTTCTGTTTATTCCCTGAGAGTAGTTCAGCTTGTATTCACTTTGTCTTATGCCATCCTAATTACAATTATGCATCACGTACAGGATTAATGAGAAAATAAAAAGGGAAGCAGGTGAAGTAAGGCTCCAGAAGACGTTCTAAGAACCTGTGAGCGAATCGGGCTTATTGATTGGAGTAACCAAAATTTTGTAAGGCGAACTTTCCTTTTTGGTTTTCATCTCTTTTCCATAGCGAAGGTTTTCTTGAATGTTACAATAAATATTTCTATGTTTTCTGCATGTTACTCACATGGCTAGTAGAAATACATTTTAAGACTATTTTCAATTCTCAGTATTTTATGCTCTTGTTCTTATATTATGACTCAAAACATCATGCTAAAAATAATCAAATAGATAAGTTTCAGTCTGTATCTTTGCAAGTTCAGTAAATTATAAGTGGCAAGTACTTTTAATTATGCATGGTTTCTCCTTGGCTGTGCCAGACAATCAGTATTTTCAGGTCTGCAACATCCCAGCTACTGTGCATTCATCTTACTCCTACCCTCTCCCTATTACTCTTTCAGCCAGTGTAGGCTAGAAATTAGTCCCATGTTTTACATAAGGATATAAGCTGTTGAAACTAGAGCAAGGTGTTCCTTTTGAGTAAGTAGAGATGAAGAAATAAAAGCCCATTTAGTTGTGTGAGGTCACAAGTTGAAGGGTTTTTCCTGACAATTCCAGAAAAAATGTTGATCAAACTGAAAACTGTAGAGGTTTGTGTCGATGTTTTTTGCAAACTGAGAGATTTAGAGATCTTTTTACATGTTGATTGAATGAGCAAATAAATTATTGATTTTACCATTGATCCTCCTTGCTACAGAGAAAGCTCCCCAAACTCTTCTTCCATTTCTCTTGAAAGCTACCGTATCTTGTAATATCAGATCAAGTACTACAAAATAGCGATAACATCTCAGTAATGGGGCATGATAGGAAACAGTGGGTAGGCGTAGTCTTTTCTTGCAGTGCAGGGAAGTCTCCACTGAGGTTCTTTAGGAGTCGGGGCATATTCCTAAATGACCTCCAAGTGTGTGTGTGGTGGTGGGGAGTAATGAGTGGACAAGTTTGCTGAAAATACAGAACTGTTCCAGCAATCAGGATGAGGACAGATGGTGGAGAAAAGTAGTGCACATTGGAGGGAAAAAGGCATTTCACATAAATACAACATGTTGAACTTTAAACTGACTGGTAACAGTCAGTAGTAGACAATTCTAGGAAAATATACCATGCAACTTTAAAGAGTGGGGGGATCAGCTGTTAGAAGCAATTAGGAAAAGAAAAGAGAGCAAGACAGAAAACATAATCAGATGCATTTATAATTCTGGCCCATGTATACTCATATCTTTCAGTACTGTCTATGGCTCTGACCTCACTTGGAAAAAAGTACTTGGAAGAAAGATCCATTGAGGGTTTTCTTATGAATCCTACATCTACTGTTCATGACATTTCTTCCTTTTAGGGAGAAATTACTAATGTCCACTCCTCCTTCAGAAGAGGGGCTAAGTAAAACAGAGAATGATCAAATAGGGAACTATAAATGAAAAGTTCAAAAGAAAGGAGTTGAGAGCCACAAGAATAAAAACAGGAAAGTGTTAGGAACTGAAGTGAACACTGAGCAAAGCAACCATGTCAGTGCCAACTGCTTTAGAGATACTTTTGAAGACAGGCTACTAAACCTGGGGGGTGGTATGCCTGGACTGGTACAACTTCAGTGTATGAATTATACACTTATACTTACCTGACTGGATTTATTACACATCAGACTGGAGTCAGTCAAGGAAGATAAGATCTTAGAGGTTCACTGACTGAGAACAGTGCTCTCCTCTTTCCTTTGGCCCTGTACCATTCTGTTTTTTTGTTTTTCTGAGCTGTTTTGCTCAAGAGTCAGAAAAGCCTATAAAAGAGTTCATTAGGTAGGAGCACTAATGTGAATCATCTCCAATATTCAGTGACATTTAGAAATGTGAAAAGTATTTAGCTGCCTTGTATATATCTCATGCAAAATCTCTGCCTCTTACTTTTTGGAATAGGAGCTTCAAAGCATGCTCTGAGTGTAAGCAAGCAGAACTGTAGATACTTTCCACCATCAAAGCAGATCTAAAGCAACTGAAGAATTGATAAGTGACAGTCTAGTCAGTCTGTTAACCTGCATTTGTAATATCTTTGTGTGTGTGTGTGTGCTCCATTTTGCAGAAGTTGACCATGATAAAATCCATTGAGTATAGCAAGGAGCAGGATTTTTTTCAAACATCATAAAAATACATCCTCATGTCTACTACTTAGTTTTCCAAATTTCACCCTCTGCCATCTTGCTTTTCCCAAGCAATACAATTGTAAGGCTTGCAGAAAGGTGAAAATAAGGACAGTCTAAAGCAAACAGTTTAATATTAAATAAGACTAGGTCTGCTGGGCCACTTGCATTTTTCAGTTGCTTTATCTCACTCTTTAAAATTTTAGTTGTCTAATTTCTAAGGGTAGTTACAGTCAGATTTTCTTATTTTTCTTTACTGAAATAACATAGAATCTGGATTCTCTGTAGAAAACTTAGGTCCAATTTACTGTAGTATATCAGAGATCCGAGAGCTGGTGAAATCTGATTCAGTAATTCTGTATTGGTAATCGTATATCAGAGTCTACTCCTGGAAACACATCAGAGGCTGGCTTGGAAGTGAAAAAGATGACAAAAACAGCTAATACTAAACCTGATTAACTGCTAAAATCCAATGATGTAGTGGAGTTGGTATAAGATATTACTTATTTATTGGGGAAAGCACTAGCTAATCTAAAGTAATTAATCCCTTGCAACTCCAGTTTCTGATAGGAACTCACTACTTACCAGAGACTATTCCGAAACAATTTACACTCACTAATTCCAACTCGAATGAACTTCTGCTCCATTAAATGATTATTTCCTGAAAAAGCACTGTGAAAAAGCTATTAATTATGCAGTTTTATTATACAAATAAAGCATGTTCCTTTGACAAACACTAGATAACTGCAATATATTTTCTCTTTGTAGCATTCTCTTAATACTTTAGGTTAAGATTTTTTCTAGAAAAGTAGTCTGCTTTTAGAAAATGGAAGCTAGAGCCTTGCTACAGGAATGTTCCTCTCTTGTAGCCCACAGAAGTTCAGCATTAATTGCTGTCTTATTGATGGATTTACCCCAATAATGATTGTGGGTTTAAATAAAATAATTATCTAAGTGATGACTCCAATGTTCCCTTCACTGTGATAAGTGCTGTGTCCTACCCTGAGCCCACTTACTGAGCTCTTACAGATGATGAAAGTTGCTACCACTAAGTGCAGTCTGTCACCTACAAGAGGGAGCATAGTTTGTACAGCATGATCTTTTCCAACTGCTTATAGTATGACTTAGTTATCTGTCAGAAATCCATATTTTACATCATCGCATCTGCAATAACAGACCTGCTAAATTAGCAGGAGATGAACTCCCGTTTTGATTTTAGAAAGGGACTTGTATGTATTTAACAATGCGTGTTCAGTACAGCAGAAAAGTGCAGCATATCCATCATGACGGCAGTTCAGCATCTGCAACATTACAGCCTTGCTGTCTTTTCAGTGTATACTTGATAGCTGATCAATAAGCACTTTGGGGGACTAATTAAAGTCAGTTCATTGATGGATGCTCTCACAGGATAGTCTATCAGTTCAACAGTTTGGTGGGCATCTGAGAGTCTACATTGCTTACTTCATCAGAGAATTTGTCATTTGAGTAACAGATCTTTGGATCTGTTACATGGCTACAAATCTGAGATCTGTGGTTCTCAGAACTCCTAATACCGTAAGACTATTTTCAAGAATTAGGTGAGCCTGTTACTGTCTTTTACAGTATCTAGCAGTCTTCTAAATATTCTTGGGAGAAAAGAGGGCATAATGTTAAGGGAAAGATTAATATATATGCAATTTAGCATGCAAATTATGTGCTAATTTGTTGATGAAGTATGCACTGAAATACTTGGAAGCCTTGTTTATTCCTATTTATTTTCTGTTTGTGTCTGTCTAATTCTTTTTCAAGTTTTTGTTTAGCTGCTGCACTATCAGCTCTTAAAAAACTTTGGCAAATCATGAGAAAGACTGGAGCTCTCAGCTTGCCCTAGAGGCTTGCAAAATAATGATGTCACCAGTGCATGAGCTAAACAGTGCTATCAATATATCAAACTAGACAGGAGAAAAATGCACAGACTGATCACTGCTCTGTACATGGTGTATACTGATTTCCAAACCAGCATGGCTCAGGTAGGACATGCTGACTGTTGTCCAGCCCTGAGTATACTGCCAGAGGGAGGGCTTCTTTTTCCATTTTAGTTGTGCTGCAGTCATTTGTACTAAGAACCGTGTCATTCTCGCACAAACTTGACTTTCAGTCAGGGTACTCTGGATTTGGCAGCATGTGCTGTAAGCAGGCAGCGAGAGGAAGAAGTGCTCTTCAGTGATGCGAGCTTAGCGAAGTCAGCGTGGAGGCTTCTGAGCCTCTTGGTGAGCCGGCAGCGATGCACTTATACTCCTTCGCTCAACAGCGAGGCAGGCTGAAATGTCATAGCCACTGCAGAAAGATATTTATGCCTAGTACACCGTGCTATACAGCACTCGGAAAAACTGCTTCTGAAACTTGTGTTTACTGCCTTTGTCAAGAAGTGTCAAAGCAAGGATTTTGCCTTGCGTCAGATGCTTTGAGACGTGCTGTTAGGAAACTCAGCGAGGTTATTATTGTTCCCTCTTTGCAGGCAAGAACAGAAAGAGTACAAAACAAAATAACTTTCCTAGATGGTAAGATAAATAATTTAGCCTTCTCCCACCAACTACAAAGTCTCCAGAGCTGACACTGAATGAAAAAAATAAATAAAAAGAAACAAACACCTGTAGACTTCTGCAAGGAAGCACAAACAAATTGCGTAAGACCAACAGAGAAGTGTATACAATTATTGTCTTTAATTTCCTTTTCCCATCATTTTCAAGAGAGATATATAACTTTCTGTGCTTTTTCAGGTTTATTTCATAAAAAAACTTCTTTAAGAAGTGTATTTCTTTCTTTTCACTAGGTATTTCCATGTGGCTATATGAGTTAGATACCCTGGGCAGAGGATATTGACAGCTTTAAAAATGCTTTTGGTAACAGTGCAGGATATAGGAAGCTAAACATGCTGTTAGGTTAAACTGGAAACAGTGAGGATCTCAGCTCTGCAGGCTTGCATCCTCTTTTCAGCTCTTTTTTTTTGTTTTGTTTTGTTTTCACAGTTTTGCCCCATCCGTTCAGACTGTGGGCGCCAGCTGTTGCCTTTGTCCATCCAGTGTTTCCACAGAGAGCTGTGAACACATGTTTTTAAAAATAAGACCACAGCTTTTGATGCACATCTCTGACATTTTTTACCTTACTACGAAAAGCTGGTGAAAAGTCACCTGTTTAATTTTTAGTACCAAACCTATTCCAGTTGTATCAGTAGCATCAGCACTGCAGCGTTGGGCAGTTCCCCAGACGAGGCTCTCCCTTCAGCAGGCCACACCAAGCCCGGCTGAAGGAGGAATGGGGGACCCTTTGACTCCTCCCTGGCTGTATCCTTTGGAAATGAATGTGGCTTGGGTAGTCTGGGCTCAAAGATGACATCTGCTGGAGAGAGTGCTCCAGCACCCTGTGAAGAGGAGAGGAGGCCTGAGGATGCCTGAGGTTGCCTCCCCACCTTGTTCCTTGCATGAAGCCCGCTGTGTTTGCAGTCCGGGGGTCCATGCTCTCCTGGCCACACAGCAAGTGTGTGTGCAGGAACAATCGTGGTGTTATGGGGGAAGGAGGAGAAGTCTTCCTGTCTCCTCTATCAGACTGCTCCTTCTCCAGCTCATGTTTGGAGAGCTGGCCAGTTCTACATCACGGCTGATCTGCTGGCTGCGTGGTTAGACGCAGCTTCTCTCCAGGCCTTTGACAGCGATTCGGCTGACCAGGGACCTGTCCCCAGACTGAAGCTTCCTGTTGTCCCTGCTTCCTTCCCCTGTCCTCACAGCGAAGCATATCCGCCTGTTTTCAAACATTCGGTGCCCCCAGCAGAGCCATTACCTTAGTACTGAGGAAGTAAGAGAGATATGGCCCTGATATTGATTTAGTTTTATTGCTCATCATTTCAGGCTTTCATACAGAGTCCTGAAGTTTAATAACAAGGATTTGGTTCTTTCCTGTCAGAGCAATGAAAAAAAAAAAATCCTAGAAAATATTTTCTGCACAACTGTTGGCTTAAATATTTGATAGCCTGCTGCCCAATCACTTACCAAATGTTTCTGAGATACGAGGTCTTCTGGGCAGAAGTGAGGCAGAATGAGAGACAGTCTCATACCCTTACATGATGGCTGGTTCTCCATCATCTTCCTCTTTATTCACAGTGCTTGGTAAAGCACTCTGAACTTTTAGAATTTTAGATATATAAACACCCATTTATTTAAAGTGAATAGTGACAATTCTAGCATCATCCAAAGGCCTCACTGAACGTCAGTCATTAATAAAGCCTATAAGCTCTATATAAGCTATAATGGGATAGTGTTGAATAAATCAGAAAATAAAAATGCAACTGGAAGTCCTCAGCCTGTGTTGGCAAGGAAACTTATCCAAATTCCATCTTTATAAGAGAACATTTTATTCAATGACCCCATTCTTTTTCTGTATGTACCTTTTTGTTTTCATTTTCTCCTAATTCCTTTTTGATTCTGTCTTTTGCAGGTCATGAAAACATACCACATGTATCATGCAGAGAGCATCAGTGCAGAAAGCAAACTGAAGGAGGCAGAGAAGCAAGAAGAAAAACAGATTGGGAGGTCGGGAGACCCTGTTTTTCATATTCGACTAGAAGAAAGGCACCAGAGACGGAGCTCTGTGAAAAAGATTGAAAAAATGAAGGAAAAAGTAAATAGTCCTTTTATTTTGCTTCATATGAAGTAATTTCAATGCATTTCTGACATTCTTTAGCATGATATTAGACAGAGAAGTCCAGCTGGGAAATAAAATTAAACAAGGTACACATAATAAACTAGCAGTGGGTTATAGACAACTTGATTTAATTGCAGATCAGAGAAGGGAATACTTTATAATTCTTACTACAAGGTTTGTTATATTTGGAACGAAATACTAAGTTATCACTTTGTATTACATTTTTATATGAATAATAGGCTGCCAGTTAAGGTTCTTTCTTGTTAATGGGAATGTTTGCTTGAATTGTTTCCATTTTTGCTACATATCATCAATTAAGTGATTCAAATACATTCATATGCAATCTCTTTCCTAGCGTCAAGCAAAATATTCTGAAAACAAGCTGAAATCTATTAAGGCCCGTAATGAATACCTGCTCACCCTTGAAGCAACCAATGCTTCTGTTTTCAAGTATTATATTCATGACCTTTCAGATTTAATTGACGTAAGTATTTGCACATTTATTTTTATCTTTATTTTGTTCACAAATAATACGTATAATGTTTTTCATTTTCAAAGGGAATACATTAGTCATATGGGTTGCCCATATGACAATACATTCATCATTCATAATTTGTGTGGAATAATTAGCAGATACTCGTTTCAGCTTTATTTCACAAAATAAAGTGCAAATAAGATGCTGAACCCTGTCTTTTAAAGTTAGAATGGTACCTTTCTTCCCTATGTGGCAAAAGCAAATATGACAGGAATAACATAAAAAGTAGAATATTCCATTTTGTGCTATTAAACTATTTATTGACTACATATATTTCTTAGAACATAAACATCTTAAATGCAAGTGCATGCTGCCAGCTCACATCCAATTTTTCATCCACCAATATCCCCAAGTCTTTCTCCTCATGGCTACTCTCCATCCATTCATCATCCAGTCTGTAGTGATGTTTGGGATTGCCCCAACCCAGTTGCAGCACCTTAGACTTCTTGAGCTTCATGAGGTTTATCTGGGATCACTTTTTGATTATGTCCAAGTCCTTCTGGACGGCATCCTTTCCCTGTCTTGTATCAACTGCCCTACTTAGCTTGATGTCATCTGCAAACTTGCTGAGGGTGCACTTGACCCCACTGTCTATGTCATTAATAAAGAGAGTAAACAGTACTGGGCCCAGTACAGACTCCTGTGGGACCTGTACCCCTTCAGAGGCTGGAAAGATGCTGATTTAGTCTTCTCTCCTGCCTTCTCTTTTAGAGCTCACATTTCCCAGGAAATGTCTCCAGGGTATGTTCCTACTGTGTCAAAACTTTTTCAGAGTGGAAAATGCTTCTGGTTCTTACCGATGTTCACAGAGTTTGCCATAGCAGTGAATGCTGTAGAAACCACAGCCCTGGAGCTTCACAAAGAATTGTGAGGAGAAGCGAGCTGAAGCTCTCTGTACATATATACAAAGATAACACTCTTTGGAGTTCGTGTTTGAAGAGATACTTACACAACCATGAAGTCTAGAGCTTTCTAGCAGCTCTACTCTTTAACAGAAATTTACATTTTGCAATATTTCTTAATGCTGGAAAACAATACCTACTTTGAGTGGCTTTTTCCAAGCCATGAATAACATTATTTTGGTGAAATGGCTTTAGAAATTACACTTCTCTAAAGAATTTAAATGGAAAATTTAAATGTCCTTTTCATCACTGTTCTGTAAGAGTTGGCTATAAACGTGTGACCAGAATTTGCTTCAGAGCCAACTCAATCTGACTGAGCTTCTTTAAAGGAAGTGTCTTGCAGACATTTGTATTTAATCAGAATATTCTGTGAAAGCACTGCTATCTAGACGGAGTGTTTACTACTTGACAGAGGAAACACTTTCTGTAAATGCAAGAGTCTTGGCAAGATTTTCGGGTTATATCATCAGAATGTGAGACATACTTCCCACTGACCATATGTTACAACAATCCAGACTACCTCATTCTGTAAATCTACTAATGTAATGGGACGATTTTGAGTTTTCAGAGCAGGGGTGGTTATTTCACTCTTTACCCCCTCTACTTTGTCCTTATTTGACTGCTTTTCTTTCTGTGCTTCCCTGAACTCTCTCTCTCTTTGCAGAAGGAGATTACTTCTCCTTTGTGTCTGAATTTCAGTTAACATGGAGGGGATTTAGATCTCCCTGAGCTGTTGATGTTGATTGTAAATGAAAGTGAATGTTTTCCTACATTACTGATAAATATGTCTGATGAAAATGGGATAAATATATGGAGGAGCACAGTGAACTGTTTGTAACAAAATTGGGGATGGTTGTGGGATTTACTTATATATTAAAGATTTTTTTCCACTGCAACTTGATTTGTGAGGTTCATATGGAAAATCCTAAGTTGCAGTTCCTTAGATGAACTCAGTCTGAACTGTTCAACTCGTTCATTTCATTAACAAAGCTCAGGGCTTCTGACTTAAAATGATGATGTGGTGTTCATCTTAAGCCCTTGTGATAAAAGCAAGATAAAATATTACTGGAGTCTTAGCTAGATGCTTTAATGCATTTCGTGAGCTGAAGGCTGGGACCAACATTTGCAGAGAAGTGGGGGGATAAGCAGGATTTGATACGTACAGTGTATTTCTGCTCTCACCATATTGTTCTAGAGAAATTTGATTTTTCTGATGAATATTTCTTCTCTTTTGAATATGTAGTAGGATCTTTTTCAAGTGAAGGACAGGATTAGTTTTTCTCCTTATGTGTATCATGTAGGAAGTAGCAGAGTGCTTTTTAGCTAAATTAAATAAGCTTTGTCTGATACATAGATTTTTTTTTAAGATTGTGGATTTCTGAGGAATAGTAGCATACACACCCCTGCTAAGCAGACTATTAGTACCAGCATCTGTCCATGTGGCACAAATTATGACTCATTTATTTAAAGAGTTCCATGTATTTGTGTTTGTGAGTTTTATCTGAGTATAAGAGGAAGGTAAGGAACTTCTATCAGAGTTAGCATGCATTCTTGTGATCTGAACGTAAGTGCTAGGAAATAGTGATCAAAACTAATTTCACTGTAGTTCTGCTACTGGCATAAATACAATGTTTATGTGTTGATCTTCCTTAAAGTGGAGTTTCCAAATATCTAATTGCAGTCTACATGCTTTGGATGGTTAGGAAGTTAGAGAGCATTAAGCTGTTACAAACTTAATTTATTCAGTAAAGGTTCTTTGTTAATCATTCACAGAAGCAAGTTTAAAATTAGGCTAGAGCGTATGCAGCTCACAGTCTTTATTATAAGTTCTCATAAATATGATGTGTACAGTCAGATCCCTTTGATTTGAATGTTGATGTTTGTGTACCAGGGATGATTAGAACATGACTTATTTAGAGGTTAAGGCATTTTTATGAATTTCTGTCTCTATTGGCATTAGAATTTTATTATTGTTCCTGAAATGAAATGAAGATCAGCTTGGTTGTTTGGTTGCAGCTCTGTGCTAAGCACTGCAGTTTGTTTTGTTCAAGCCTAAATATACTCTGGGGTGCAATAAAGAAAGTAAATGCTCTTGAGACTGCTTCAGATTAAATTCCAAATAAGAATAAAATGCAAATTACAAAATTAATTTTTCACACATATCCCAAATGCATCACTCATCTCCCTCTACTTTAGCCAACCAAAAGTCTTTACAAATCCTGAAATGCAATAAAACTCATAGTCTGTGACTTCATTCTCTCATTCCTCATCTTCGTGTCTTACTGCACCAACTGACATCTCATCTCTCTAGCCCATAGATTGATAGCAGGTCTTACTGACTCCAGGCTGTCACCTTAGTGTCCTGATGAGCGAATCTCAAGGATTCATATTTCTTTTGGCTAAGTGTGGTTGCTCATTTGAGCTTTACAAGTCTTTTAGGTCTACTTTTTTTTTTTTTTTCATGAGAATCATGTATGCATGCATGTATGTGTAAGTGCATACATATCTACCTTTTTGTAATACCTCAAAAGTGGTGTGTGGTTTGTTGTTTGTTTGTTTGTTTGTTTTCTTCCAGGGTTGGGCAGCAGCAGTTTAGTAGCAGTACTTTACATTATTAGTGTTAATAATGAGCAAATGCACCAAGTGTTGTCTCCATTGTAGGCATCTCTAAACCATCACTAGTGCTAACAGATGAAAATAATGCTCTCCTCTCTGAATAGCTGTGAGTTGGTATGGTGGCAGAGCTGTTTCCAGGTTAAGAATATCTTTGTCTCTCAGTTTTCTGCCAGCCTGGCAGAAGTAAGAGTTGCAATGTCTTATAATTTTTCATTTTGGTTTTAAAAATATAGTACTACTTATACAAATTCTACTTTTACGTATTTTTTTGAAGTAAAATTCTAAATCCAGGCATTTTAAATTCCACTCACAAGGCATTCGTTCAGGTTCTGGATTTTGTTCCTGTTTGCTCTGCTGGCATTAACACTGAAAAAAAATATAAAGAAAAAAATAAAGCCTTAGTCTGGCAGGATATTCTGCTTCACTGGAGGAATCCTTTTTCTTGGCTGGGAAACAGTATTTGTTACCCTGTACAGCTGTTATCACCTGCAGATAATAACCGAGGCTTTCATTCCTGATCAGATGGTAGTTACTGAGTAGATTAGGGGTTAAACAGTGAAGGTCTTGCATCAAGCTGCAAGGCTGCAGTGTTATACTCCAACTTGTAAAACAGCTGTATCTACCCCCCCTACATCTATAGTAGTAATTCAGTGTGATTTCTATTAATCCTCCAAAATACAGGCTCTAAATGCCTGTAGTTTTATAACACATGGATAGTTGGCCATGCTAAATGAAGCATTGCCCTCCATTTCTTATTTCCTCTCAATTTAGTCTTCCTTGAGGTCTCTCTCAAACTAATGCACACGAAATAAAACAGCTTCCCTGAACCACTTTCTTATCATCACTTTTAGTCTGTCTTTTTCATCCACAATAGTGAATTAAATATGAGATCTGATTTGACGCAGAACAAGAGAAAAACACCGTGAGATTTTTCCTTTTAGAAACAATATTTTTGGGACTGGGTATCTTTGAAATATGGATGGGCTTTAATATAAAAATTGAGTGGCTGTTACGGTACATGAAACACACTTCCATTGTATAAATGCAAAAGAAAGAGGCTAAGCCATGTGTGTTTGAATGAACATGACAGCTTTTTTCCTTTTTCTTTAAATAGTTCAAGAGCTAGTTTTTAGGTAGTGGTTTGTTTCTCTTGAACACACAGATTTAAGTATGGTAAATAGGTTGAAAACTCTCTTTCCTACCCTTGTGCATGTGTCTGTCTTTCTGTCTCTCTGTCTTTTTCTCTTTTATTAAATAAGGAGGAAAGGGAAGGGAACATGATTCCTAATGAGTTGTAAGGGTTTGTAATAGCTGTGCAGGAGGGATGTGTATAAACATGGTATACAGACAACTGAATTCAAACTGCTTCTTTACCCAAATGCATCACTTGGCTCTTGAGTTCTGCAGGGAAGGATTTTAAGTTGTGGCTGGGCATCCAGGAGGGATGGAGGCAGGCAGAGGCGGTGTGCTCCCTGACTGCCCTAGACATACATTGTCCTCTGCCAGGGACAAATCTCTCCTAAAACTGCAGCAATTTCCAACAGACACCCTATGAGATGAGAAATTTTGGCTACTTTCCTCTGCTGCAGAATGCTTGCCAACAGATTTCTGGTCAGTTTGACCCTGGACCGAGTCAAGCCTAAGCACACTTTTTCAAATAAAGAACACTTCTTTGTACGCAGCTGTTAGCAGACTGATGCTCCAGTATGGGGGTGCCAGAGAGGTTTGCAGTGCTCCTGCCATTACCTGGAAGCTCACCGAGCACAAGCTAAAGATACTATTATCTCTAATAGTATCTCTGCTATTAAGATACTATTAAATGGGGGGAAGAGGGGATTAAGAAAACAATCACTTGATACACTTCTGCTGCAACGCTTTAAAAATATATTCAGCCATTCCGTTAAAATATTAACTGGTAATGAATAATGCAAATGTAGGGTGTTTAAAATTCAGGAACAAACACAATTTACATTTTACCAATTAGGTTTCAATTATATTCCAGGGTTATTCTCATCCCTAGAAATAAAAGAGATAAATTATGACTCTGCATTTAGTAATGATGTGTATTGCTGGCTCTGTCTGAGCATGGGAAATAAGGTGTTTACAGTAAGTACGCTTGTACTGTCAGGGGAAAGGATGTGAAACTGTTGGCACTGCATCGATGGCGATGATTTCACCCGGTGTGCTGTGTTCAGCCCTGGAGCACTCAGCACCAGAGGACATGGAAGTATTAGAACAAGTCCAAGGGAGGGCCACAGAGGTGATCAGAGGGTTGGAGCACCTCTCCTGCGGAGACAGGCTGAGGGAGCTGGGGTTGTTCAGCCTGGAGAAGAGAAGGCTCCAAGGAGACCTTACAGCGGCCTTCCTGTACCTAACGGGGGCCTGCAGGAGAGCTGGGGAGGGACTCTGTCAGGGAGTGTGTTAGCTAGAGTAACGACTTCAAACTAAAAGAGGGGAGATTTAAATTAGATATTTGGAAGAAATTCTTTACTGTGAGGGTTGTGAGGCCCTGGCACAGGCTGCCCAGAGCAGCTGTGGATGCCCCATCCCTGGAGGTGCTCAAGGCCAGGCTGGATGGGGCTTTGGGCAACCTGGTGTGGTGGGAGGTGTCCCTGCCATGGTAGGGGGTTGGAGCTGGGTGGGCTTTAAGTCACTAATGGGGGAAGCAGTTGTGGTTTTGTTTTTGTTTTTGTTTTTCTGTCATGGCACATACATGGTTAGCAAGAACTGATTCATTTTCAGTTAGGTGCTAGCATTGACTTAGATGCATAGGTATATCAAGATATATTTAAATAGATTATCTGAGGCTTACATGACAATAATACTTTACATGTCAATAATACTTTACAGTATTGTAAAAGTCCAGCCCACTTCTTGCTGGAGTCCCAGAACTTTTGTATGTAAATACAGTCATTGCACATCTGTATTAGATAAACAAATCCAAACATACATGTATTGCTGTACTTGTACACTTGATCTCTTTTCCAAAACTGTCCTTTAATTTTTGCAATAAAATTAGGATACTAAATGCTTACTGTCTTGACCCTAATACCATGTTTTGATGTACAAGATATTTTGTAGAATACTTTGAAGACAGAAAAATTTCTGGACATAAAATTTTAGTGATAATTTATGGTTTTGTGTATTGGAATGGTGTTCTTGCCTTTTAACTGGTTTTCTTCTCCCTTTTTTCTGTTATTAGTGTTGTGATCTTGGATACCACGCAAGTCTGAACAGAGCCCTAAGAACATATCTTTCTGCAGAGTATAACCTTGAAACTTCCAGGCATGAGGGACTAGACATCATTGAAAATGCAGTTGACAGCTTGGAGCCACGAAGTGACAAGCAGAGATTCATGGAAATGTACCCCACTGCTTTTTGTCCGCCAATGAAATTTGAGTTCCAGTCTCATATGGGTGATGAGGTCTGTATAGTGACAAATATCCCCACAGTGGTTATTTCTCTTCCTATACACCAGGATAGAAATTTTATCCCCTTTGACAAAGACACAGAATGGTAACAGCTGCTATTGCTACCCAAAATCAAGTAGATCAGCAATAACCTTTTGCAAAACTTGCAGCACTGTTCTGAGCTTCTTCAGAGTTCCCAAATAAAAGGTGTTGTGTGTTATTATATTCTGTATCACACATTATGACATATCCAGAAGATTTGCTGGTGAGCCTGTGCTCAGTCCAGCACCAAGGTAAGTTATGACTTTATTGGTTGCACACTGGAACAGGCTCCCCAGGGAAGTGGTCACTGCACCGAGCCTGTCTGAATTTAAGAAGAGATTGGACTGTGAACTTAGGCACATGGTCTGAACTTTTGGGTAGACCTGTGCGGTGTCAAGAGTTGGACTTGATGATCCTTAAGGGTCCCTTCCAACTCAGGATATTCTATGATTCTATGATTCTATGTTTTCACTACCTCTCTCTCCTGTAACAGAACTTGTGATTGTTATTTGAGAGCAGCTGGAGATCTCCAAGCCGTGCCCACTGAAATGCAGCCCTTTCCCTTTGTTCTCCATTTTATCATCTGGAGATTTCAAGAGTACGGGGTTTCCCAGCTGTGCCCTGTTCTTGCATTCCAAAGGCCAGTAGCAAAGCAGAATGCAGAATCACCTGTGTACATCTTCACAGGAAGGGAACTCCAGGGTTTGCATTGCTGTATGACAGAGAAGCGACACAAAGCAGCCATACAAACAGGGCTGTGCTCTGTAGTCCTAAAATGGGGTGTGTACTTCCACACCTCATAGCATATAAATGCTTTAAATGTAGATGATTACATTTTATTGTCTGCTTTATTGCATTTTAGTGGCATTGATAGGAATTCACCTCATGTTAAGGAGAGCAACCAAAGACTTGAATTTTTTTCTTCTTTGTATCTCACAGCTCTTTCTGATTCTTTATTAGGTTTGTCAAGTCACTGCCCAGCAACCTGTGCAAGCAGAGCTTATGCTTAGGTATCAGCAGCTACAGTCACGGCTGGCCACTCTCAAAATTGAAAATGAGGAGGTAAGGTCTGTGTATGCATGGCCTATGCATCAGACACTATTTTCAGGAAGATGCATTGTTCTCTACCTTGTCAGAAGCATGTAAACAACACTAAAATGGCTCCAATCTATATGAGCTGTCCTAATTTTAAAAACAAATACTGGCAAATATGCTAAGTTAGAACCATGATAGAAAAAGCTTCTTATATACCTCTTTTTTTTTCTTTTTTTTTTTTGTTGTTGTTGTTGTTGTTGGAGACATTTCAGGGGATGTAAAAGAATGCAGGATTTGGCTTGCAGTAAGCATGGCTGTTTGCCTGAGCCAAGTATACTAACAAACCAGAACGAAACAGCAACATGTGTTGACTGCATATGTATTGTTCATTGTCCTTTTCAGGAGAGGTTTGAGGTAATTCAGTTTCAGCTAAAACATATGTATATTCATATGCTTCTATACATCTGTCTCCAAAATTATTTTAGTCTGTTTTCACACTTTTATTTATCAATCGTGAATAATTATATGAAAATACGAAAATAAATTTACTGTGTAAATAACTTCCAATAGAGAAAAAAACTCCTGATGTTTTTTTCCTAACCATTTTATTTATTTACCCACATATTTCATCCAGTAGTTTTGATTTTTAAAGGATCTCTTGTATTTTAGAGGGTGCTTTTTTCTTCTTTTTTTTTCTTTTAACCAAATGTTTGCTTCCAGACACTCAAATGCTAGTGCTCTTTTGAATTATCGAAATAACTCGATTCTTCTATAGCTGTTCAATTTTAGAGAACCGCTGAGCTGAAAAGAGTTGAAAGAGTTGAAACAGGCTGATTTTTTTCCCATGTTCATATGCCCATCACTTCACACTACTTCCTGAGACCCATTTAGCCTGATGTAGAACTTAATTTGGAAGATCATTGGCAAAGTGTTATGTAGAGGCTCCTTTGGTAGCCAGCTTTGTGGATGTGATAAACATGGAAAACCACAGAATTTGCACTTAGTCTTTTCTTAGGAGATTAAATATGCATCATCTATAAAACTACCACTTTTCATGCCTGTTACAAAATGGTCAAATAGGTTGAATTTGGAGGCAGTTCCAGAGATGTTAAAAGAAGTACAATTCAGGAATTAATATCAAGTGTCTCAAAGGTCTATGTTTCTGAAGTCCTACTTGTTCAGCTGGTTCAGATGTTGTATGTTTAACTACCTAGAGATACTGATATGTGTATGAATGCTTCACTTGTCAGAATTTTCTTTGGCTTCTTTTAAGCGCATGTAGATCCTTGTCTGCTTTATAGATGTTTGGAAACTTCATCTTTTACCTTTCCATGTGGTTATAGTACTAAGTTCTATATTTTGCGAGTGCTTCAGTGAAAACTTGCAGGGCATGTATTTTTTTGGCATGTTATAGCATATAGTTCTGTGGCAGAAAGCCACTGAGCACAGTTACTGTTTTCTGTGACCACGCTCTGTCCAGTCCCCAAATTACTACTTCTGAAGGTCAGAGGAATTTGGACTGTCTTTTGTGGTAGCTGAGTCAAAATCTGTTATGCTTTCAGCTGCAGCTATTTATAAACAGGAGTACTGAATGCCTGCCGTGGGAATAGCTCACCTAGCAAAATGCATTTTTTGTAAACTACAGAAATACAATGCTGTTCTCTTTCTTCTGCTCCAGCAGTAGAGAGAGGCCCCATCGTGGCTATAAATTGGACTTTTATCCAATTTAAGACAGTGTTAAAGGCCCTCAGTTTAAATGGGTATCTTCAATTAAAGTACAGGGATGTTTTTGTGTTCGTGTGTGCTTTTTTGATAAGCTTTTGGGATTTGAGTTTTTCTCATTCTGTGTCATGTCTTGAATGCCTAGAACAAAATAGTAATGCCTGTTAGATTTGTATGGTAGTCTTTAAAAAAAAAACAACACTTGAATTCAGAAAGTGTCTCAAGGTAGCAAAGACAAAAGGAACAAGAGAGGTATTTTTCACCAGTGAGTGTAAGGATATAGAGGGAGAAATCATGTTGGCAGGCATAAGAAGGTTATTTTCCTGCACTGGAAGTATGTGTAGAAGTGTGCATGAGTCAGTTGACTCTACTAAAAAGTCTAGAAAAGCAGAACTGGGAGGTAAATTACATCCTTGTCAGTCTTGCCAGTTACTTTTATTCCAGTGCTAGTGGAAACACTGCATCCTCTGTTCCAAGGCATTCATCCCTGGGTTTCCATCATGGCTGTGCTCCATAGGAAGTGCTGTGAGACTGGTGTAAAATATTCTTTCTCCAGCCCTCTCCTCCAGCTGTGTCCAGACATCATTGCCCTTCATACCACAGTGCAGTGCCATGGATTTTTAACATGGAAGAATATGCTCTGCTAGCCAGATGCTTTAATATACAAGTTGAAACTAGCAGATTCAGGCATATGCTGAAGAGTTAACCCTTCAGCACAGCCTGTCATCTCTATTTCCCGTTGCCCCAAATTAGGGACCATAATCAAATCACATCACATTTCTCTCACATACAGTCAACACAAGAGTACATCAACATTTATGGATTGTACCATGGTAAAGCAGAGAACTAGATGTGAAGCCTAATGATGTTATTTTTGTGTTACATAGATATCTGGTTTAGTACATTTAATTTTTCATGTTCACACAACACCGTTTGGGCAAGTATGCCAGACCATTCGTTTAAGTAAAGAGCTTCCATTCTAGGCTGTTCTGGTACGTATTTATCTTTCCATTTGTTAAGTTGTGCTTTTTAATACCAGGTTAAGAAAACAACAGAGGCTACTTTGCAGACAATACAAGATATGGTCACCATTGAAGACTACGACGTGTCAGAATGTTTCCAGCACAGTCGCTCAACAGAGTCTGTGAAGTCCACAGTCTCTGAGACATATCTGAGTAAGCCTAGCATTGCAAAAAGAAGAGCTAACCAGCAGGAAACCGAGCAATTCTATTTCATGGTATGTTGGTTGCTTCCTCATTCATGTGATAACAGATCAAACACCTGAAGTAAACATTGTGCAGAAATTCCTGGGATTTAAGTCACATACATAATAATAGATTGATCTTCATCTCTACAGAAATTCAGAGAATATTTGGAAGGTAGTAATCTCATCACAAAGCTTCAAGCAAAGCATGACTTGCTGCAGAGGACACTTGGAGAAGGTAAATATCACACAACAAACCTAAAAGTGATCCCAAAGTATACACTGAAATTCAGGATGTATGCTGGAGGAAGTGACAGAGCTTAAAGCTCAATTGTCCACTCAGCATAGATTTGATTTTTAACCAGTCATACTTTTGATGAAGTGGTAAGACTGCACACCCTAAATCAAATCTATTTCTTCAACAGATACTTATTTCCACTGTGCATATGTTTAGACAAGTGACTATATTTGGAGATGGAACTATTGAATGAAAAACCTCATGTCTGAAAGGAGAGCTAACACGATCAATGCAGGGTGATTTGAGAGCTGTGATAAATGCACTACTTCCCCAGGATTCCTGATGACTTGTTTTTTTTTAAGAGTTAAGGGAAAGTGATATTTTTCAAGCATGCAAAATTATCCAGGATACATATCTTAAAATGGACCCACTAGTGCAACATTTCTGAAACATGGACATGAAAGTCCTTCTTGCAGTGTTACAGCTCAGTGAAGCATTTATGAAAGGTAATAGGTTAAATCCTGACCTCACTGTTGTTCTTCACCTACTTCCAGTACTGAGACTCTTACAGACTTACTTAATGTGAGATTCTACAAAGTATTTTCTCATTGTGAATTGGAATGAATGAAAACTAAATGCGTAGCTCTATACCTGCTGATTATCATTATTGCATGTACAATTATTTGAATCTTTACAAATTATGATGACAGAGAATTATCCATTGTCCTGAACACACTCCATAATTTTTAAAAAATACATCTTAAAATGCAAACCAAATGAGCAGATTCCCATAATTAAAAGGAAGTAAAAATGAATTGGGACAGCAATGAATCAGGCACTATGCATAGTTCTAGCCCACCTCTTAGCAGCCCTCCCAGCAGGCACTTCCTTATGGACCAAAGGGAAAAGGAAAATCATACCACATGCCACACAGAGTGCTACAGACTTGAGAGGAAGTGTATTACACCACAAAGAATAAAAATCCTCTCCTGAAGGTTAAAGACTGTAATTCAAAGTTCAGACACGAGAAAGGAAACTTTTTCTCTGAAGAGTAACAGGATATGTCAATTTATTTTCTTTTTACTGCCAAAAAAATGTGTTGTTAATCAGACAATTTTCTTGCTTTTAATATAAAACACCAGATCCAAAAATCCAGTTGTGAAGGTGCCTAAAGAGCTATTAACATTTCTGTGGCTGAGACCCAAACAAAGCCCTTGTCCAGGGAGTAACTAAGCATGAAATAAGCAGTGTTTTCTTGCAGGGCTGGGCTGTAGAAGGTAGTAACTGTTTTCAGACAGCTAATTATATTATATTCTTTCTCATAGAAGTTTTCATTTAGTAGGATTTGGTTCCAAGTGCTGAGAAGTTTATTCCCACAAAAAAACATGCGGCTATGTTGGTCAAAAATGAGGAATTTTTTCCTCCAAATGCTCACAAAAATGTATTTGGAAAAATAAATATTTTTAATTTGGAAGCCCAGTAAAACACACGATCATTTACTGAAGGGAGAAGAATAAAAGGCAGTAGAATCCTTTGCGTAATGCATGTGGGAAAGAAGTAAGGGAAGAGCTATATCAAAGGAAATCCAAAGAAAAACTGCTCAGCGGGATGTCTTAAGTGATAAATTGCTGTCAGACTCTGGGCAGTTCTGCTGTGCTCGGGCATGCTCTGGCTGTTCTGTTTGAAGCATTCCCTTTGACCCAAGCAGCTGTAACCCCAAGTCGTTTATTTCTGTTGCCCACACTGTTTTTGCACATAGTTGTTATTCTATCACCATGCCATAGAAATAGTATCGCAAATGTATACATGCACACTCAAAGCCAATATTTGGAGCAAAAGCCACCATTCCTGTAGAGTTAAAAATTTTGGGTACCCCACTTTATTGAGGTATGTCTTGCATGACAACACACATGCCTGGGAAGGAAGACCTGGGATCTGTGCATGCCTTGAATAGGGATAATTGAAAGGATAGAGAATTGAAAGGGTAGTAAAATTACAAATATTAGTAGTATTAGCTAGTATAGAAAATATTTCTTTTTAGGAAGTGAACTAACTGCTCCCCTCCTCCACTCAAACTGCCTCTTCTGGAAACTTTCATCTCAGCAAGACAGCTGACAAATGGGGGGAGATGGAGGAGAGGGGAGAAAGAGAAGAGAAGAAGAATAAAAGAGGAGAGGGAGAGGATGGTCTAAACAGTAATTTTCTTTGGCACACTCTCTCTTGCTTTTATTCAAAAACACGTGGTGTCCACAGCACTGACAGCATTTGGATTTTGTTCCCGCTGATCATCTAGCTACTACACCATTGCTCTTCATGGACACTGCAGATGCATTTTCATGATCTGCATAAGGAAGATAGATAAAATGCTCTGTGCTGAGTATGCATGTGCAAATTTGGAACAGTAAATGAGGAATACTCAAACAAAATTGATACTATACATAGGAAGCACACTTACATCCATGTTAATTCAGACCCAAGGCACATCTATTGAACCAAGCAAAGAGAAATGCAAAAAGAGAATAAGCAGTTGTAAAAGAAATTGACTCTATGTCCCAGATAGTTTTTACCCTCATTTATTAAATATCAGAGATGTGTTTAAAACCTCCAGACTTGGGATTTGTAACATCTCTTGTTTAACTAGCACTTATTATTGGAATTCTTAGTCTCAGTGAATTTCCCTTGATTATATGAGCAGGGAGAAGTTCCTGATTTTCCCTTTCCATGTCACTAATTATTTAACATACTCATCATCGCTCTTTTTCACCTCTTTAAAATAGGTGCCAACAAACTTTGCACATCTTATCAATGCCAGAGATTAATTTTTTTTTCCAAGAGCTTAATATATTTTCAGAGGAGGGCATTCAGTACTGTGCAGTATTTCATGTGCACCAGGAGATTGCCAGATAATATTACTTTTGCATATCACTGAGTTTTGTTCTTTTTGCTGTATTAAAAGTTTGGGTTTTTTTTTTTGGTGTCACTTTCAAATTCAACAGGGATCGTAGAGCTAGTCCAAGTGATGCTCAGAGTGATTTTCAGAGTCAGCATAGTTATCTGTAGTTCTACTAGCTGCATAGGTATTTAATTCTTCCTTCCCTAATATCTGTTATTTGAACCTGTCAATACTGACTTCAATTTGCCATTGTGTGTCTTCTTCCCTGACATTGGTAAACAAATCTGAAGGGATTCACAGTTTTTTTCATGACTCAATAAAAAAGTATTTTAGCTATTTGCACAATTTTCTACCTCCTTAGCTGCTGTGATATCCCTAAGACTTCAGTAAATGTATTACATAAGTGGTTCGGACGGGAAGGCTTGAGTAAATGACCATTACACTTTTGTCATGATGAAAATAGACCATTTAATTCCATTCAGTTTTCCTTTTCTTCACTTATTTTTGATCAGTGATAATATTTTGCTATTCAATTCATAGCTGTTTAGTTACGTGTTAGCCTCTTGTGAAGACATTTATCAGAGGACCTTGCATTTCTGAAGAAGTTAATTCCACTGATTCTCCTTTACCCAGTATTTTACTGACACATTCAAAGAATTCTAGTAAATTTACAGGGTGCGATCTCCCTTTGGGAAAACAAGACTGGTGGGAACTTACCATACCAGGACCATCCTACTGTTTGATTATTTTGCTTCTCATTATCATGCATTTCCATGGGGCACATGCCTGACTGACTGGTCTGTTGTTCTGCAAATGTTATCCATGAACCTTTCTGGAGTACAGTATTTGCTTCTGCACAGTTCTATGCAGTTGTCACTCTTATGTCTGTGTTGCATAATTTCCCAGTGATAGTGTTGTATTTTTTTCCTGCAGTTACACAAATGAAAAGGAGTCTTTGAGCAGCAACCCACCAGAGCTTTGTATTTTCTGCACTGAACAGGTTTAGGCACAAGGCACCAGGGGAAATGTAATCTAATACTGGCACAGCTCTACCTCTGTACTGATTTAGCCAAAGAAAATACATTCGAAAAACCAATAGGCATTGTTTGGAGTTTTGCTTCAAATTATTTACAGTATCAAATGATCCTTTATAGTGCGCAGGGTTCTTAGAAGTTGTTCCATAACATGGATTATGTTTGGATTTTAAATGCAGCTGTGGAGATGGTAGATAACTGCATTGCCTTATTAGTTGTATAATTTTCTATCTTTTGCTGGTAATGTGAGCGTCAGGGTTAAAAGCAATTTACCAAGCATAATTTAGTTACAAACAACTGAAAATCTACCTAAAACATGCACATTTTTGTTTCCTGTTTATTCAACTTTTCTAGGTCACAGGGCTGAATACATGACAACAAGGTAAGACATTTTTATTTAACTTGGTTTAGAGAGCTACAAATGGAAAATAAAATAGAAATCACACAGTATAAAGCAAGTTCCTAATGATGTGTAACATTATTGTTGTTGTTACTTAAATTGTGTACAGGCACTGTGTGTTTTAACATTCAGCATTTTAACATTTCAGCATTCTTGTGAGCTGCTTAGGCCAGTGTCAGTGATGGGAGAGGCAGGGAAATCATTGAAAATATTTGTGAATTTGGACATTGCAGGTGGATTTTTGGTGCTAGGAAAAAAAAAAAATCTTTATTGAGCAGAATGCACAGTTCAGAAGAAAATACCTGTTTCCCTCAGTATCCATGCATTTGATACTTAAATGGGTCTACACCTTCACAGAAAAGAAGGGAGACTGTGTTAGGTCTCCCCGCTTTGTGCAGCACATACATTTTGGTTGTGTAATGCCACACCTGTGAGGCTGCTTCCAGACATAAACACAGACAGGCATGCTGCAACCCCGAGGGCATCAGACTGTGAGTTTGCAGCTGCCACTTTCCTATATTGCTGCTTCTGGGCACCACCTTTCCCATACTGCTGGCAGCAGGAACATCCAGACTAACCTTCCTGGTCTCTTTCTTCCCTGCCCTTTCCAGTCAATACATCCTTGCTCAGTGCCTTCTCTTGCTACTTTTTGTTTCCTGGATAGGAACGACTTTGCTGCCACCCCATATCTTGAATTAAAAACAAAGCAAAGCAAAACAAAACAACTATAACAACAAAATGAACAGAAGTTTTGCCCTTCCAGCTAAAAATTTGGATCAAGCTTTGGCTCTGCATTTGCTAGACCACTTGGTTTTGTATAATTTCTTCTGTGTGGCCCCCATGTTCCTGGGAACATCTCTACAGACTTAAGAGCTCCTTTCTTCCTCTTCCCACTGATTCATTGTCCATTTCAGCTCCATCAGCTGGACTTACTCACCTTCCTTCCTTACGTGACCCCGGTTGAAAAGTGGTGACAAATCGGAGCATTCTTCCCAATTGCTGACATTGATTTTGAGGCTTAAACTCTGACCCCAGATGCTACCAGCAGTACCTGGAAGTCAGCAAGGTTATGCCTAATGAGAAAAATGTTCTTCCCTGACTCCAACTTAGGTGACTCATTAGGCTCACCTCATCCTAAATTCATTGTTCTGTAAGCAGAAAGAAAACAATGGATCTAGGCAATGATTTTACCTTGGTGAAGTGGAGGAAGCCCTGTTAACTCCTGTCTTCTCACACCCGGTCACTTAAGAAAAAGAAGCTCTGAGGGAGAAGGTCCTCCCCATATGATCCTTGGGACAAGTTTCCCCACTCTGGGTAGCACCTATCCATTACCCCAGGGTTTGGTTAAGTTTCCAGTCTGTAAGACATGCAAATGATAATGTTCTTCAAGATCAAAGTTAAAATGTAGAAGGGAAGAGGGTATTCTTAAAGATGAATTTTAAATAAATAGCAGGTAGTACAAGAATGGACCAGAGTCCCACCACTTCATGTTTTATGATTTGAAGTAGTGCTCCTTACTGTTTCCCCAAAACCTTGTAATTTTTTACTGATTCCTGAGGAAGCCATAGAAACATTGGGCTGCTGATGCAGGGGCACTAGAGAAGCTGTTGGCATGGGGAGTGCCATAACACTCACAAAATAAGAAAAATATTTATTTCCTGTAATCGCTTTCAGTCGTAGTCATCACATGCGTAACATCTAACATGCAAGGTGAATGTTTTGCAGACCAAAGTTTTGTGTGTTGTTTCTTTTCTTTTTTTTTTTTTTTTTTTCTGCCAGGCTGCTTTTGTTTATTTGTTCTACATTGATAACATCCTTTTAATTCCTTTTAGCTAATTTGCAAAGTGTTTCTTTCCCCGTGTAAAGATGCTGATGGTTGTATGTGGAAGGTTAAAGCTGTGTACTGTTGCTGGCTCAAGTTGAAAATGCAGAGTTTGGTTTTGAAGCATCTTGGGAGTGTGCTGAGTGGTTTCAATTTGAATTTGAAGCTGCTCTGGCAGGTAGTAACTTTTCTGCTTGAGGTGCTTCGAGTGCCCCCTGTCCTGCCGCAGCTGGCAGCACCAATTCCAGTGTTGGCTGCACATTTCGTGCATGACAGTGACAAGAAATGGCCATTGCAGTTGTGCCTTGTTTGGAATAAATGTGTATGGTAAAACTGTAAAACAGTCCATAAAGAATGTCAGTATTTATCCATAAGTAATGCATTTTAATGGGGGAGTTCTTCACTCTTTAATCATTGTGTTACAGTTAAATTTGATGGAAAGTGTCTGCTTGATAAGTAATGTGTTTATTTCTCCCTTTGCAATGCGCTGTTGTTTTGCCGTGACTTTACAAACATTTCATTTTATTGTATGACTTAATTCTACTTGCTCAGTAATCATATTCCCTTCCCTTAGGCCTCCAAATCTTCCCCCTAAGCCCCAGAAACACAGGAAGCCCAGACCCCGATCACAGTATAGTGCTAAGTTGTTTAATGGTGATTTGGAGTCATTCATCAAGGTACTGGTACCAGCCACTGGAGTGGCTGATCTCAACACTTCCTACTATAATGGTCACGGCCTCACGTGAGCTGAGGCAGATCATTATGTTTAAGTCTGTCCTGGGGCTCTTTTCTTTCCCAGTTGATCAATATAATACTTCCTGAAGTCAGAGGGAAAGAGGAGGATTCATTTCTCACAATAGTCTCCCTACAGTTTTGGTAATCAAGTAGGGATAGGATTGGCAGCCTGGTGTTATTAGGAAACAGCATCATATAGAAAATAGGGGATATAGCGGTGTACCCCACAACTTGGCACAGTTTCTGGCTTGCCATTTTAGTTACATTCAATATTCGAAGTCTATGAAGAAGCATTATCATCCTGGGTTTGATATCCAGCTTTTGATTTCCTTTGACTTTAGGAATTTATTATATTGCGTGAAATTGTGATCACCACTATTACGGATCTTATATCTTTGCTGTATTTACTATCTTCTTCTTTCTCATACTTTTATTTCTAATAATGCTTCTAGCCGAGGCCGAAGGAACTCTCACACAAGACATCAGGTATAGTTCTGGTGAAAAGAGAACCATCTCTGCCTCACTCTCGGGTTTCATTCACGCCTGGCTCAAAATTAGTTCTTTCACTAAGCTGAAGGGGGAAGTTTGCATTAAGAAATGATATTACGAGTACAGCAGGCAAAACTGAACTTGGCATAACTGTGGAGTGATTGTAGTCTTAAATGATGGATATTCCCTTATTCATTAACAAACACCTCCCCATCACAGTCAGTTAGTGGTTTTGGACACCAGCTGACAAAGATAAAGGAAAGCAAGCTTCAAAAAATATGTAGCAATACATTTAGAAATGCAGTGAATGGAATTCCTGACTGCAAGCTCTGCAAACTGAATTTGAATGTTACATGTGTCCTTTTTTTTCTTTCTGTGCAGCATAGTTAGCAGCAAATATTTTGCAAAACAAATTCTGTGCTCAGTGGCACCAAAATAGTTTAGCTGTCTTTGAACTGAGCTTTCAACCAGCCTCAGTACAACTGTGTGGAAAAACTATGATTATTATTATGCTGGTGGTGCTGTGTTGTGCAAAGACTTCCAGGAAATCATCACATGGTGCCAGAGACTAATATCATGAATGGTTTCTTGCTCAAGGGAGAAAGTAAGGAGAAAAAAAAAACAATTCCACAGCAAAAAGGCCCTGTATTAGGGAAGAACAGAGGAAATTTGGAGAAATGCTACCCTGTCGTTTTCTCTCATGCTGAAGAGGGTTGTACCACATGGCAATGTGGGTGACAGAGCTTACTTGTAAGCGGAGAGATTTCTACATAGTCTTTCAAAAGGAAAAAGTAGGTAGCCTTATGACAGATCTGGCAGTGTGGGAGCTAACCTATGAAGTCGTCCCTGCACAAAGAACAGGTCCTTCCTCATAGGGATGTGTCATTCTGACACACATGCGGGGTTACAGCTAGTGAAATACAAATTGCTTTTTGTTCCATTTTTGCATCATCAGATACAACAATTAGTCCCAAACATACAGTCACTGACTACATACATCAAATTAAATTCACAGTAGCAATAGGGTCACTGTTCTTGAATTTCACCAACACAAATTGTTACTTCAGACTTTTTCTTGTCATTAGATCCCAAATCCAAAGATTTTGGTTTATGTTATTTAAAAGAATCTCTTAACTATGAAGTTGTATGTGGTTCTGAGCAGACTCCCCCAAGAAACAAGTAAGAAAGTAATATATTTGTAATTTCTTACTGCAAACACCGTCTCTTCAGAGGCTTTACATTTATTGCATGAACCAGTGTACTAACAGGAGGTACGGGTGCATGTTGGGCATGTTTCTAATACCCTGCTTTTGTGGAGGGCCAGCGTGCTCAATGTCTGTGAAGATGACTGTGTATTCCTCATTTAGCAACTGACCTGTTCCATGTTTGTTTGGGTTTTTTTGTTCATCTGTTGCTGAATCATGACACTACTCAGAAAGATATTAGTGGTTCTTGGCTAACCAGTGTTTGCTAGGTTTTGATCTAAAAGATAAACAAGCCACAACTTAAATAGCATCATTACTGTTACAGTCTTTTGTAAACCCCACTAAAACAATATGCAGTACACAGAAAAACAGGAGTTAGGTTGCCTCAGGAATTGCATTGTTTCATTGCTTCAATGTGTGTTATTTTTCAAACACTTTTTTTTAGCAGTTGGCTTTTCATCTACTTGGGCTTAATTCATAAACTTCCTGTTAGTGTAATTTAGCATGAAAATGAGAAGGACTAGTAAGAAAAAATGTGTATGCTGAGTTACAGGGTGCCTTTGAATTCATGATTTTATAATACAGACTGGTTTTATATTAAACTTTCAAATGAATTAGTCAATTCTCTGAGCGCTTACATATTTGAAATTGATTTGGAAAGAAAAATTATAGCTTCTAAGATGAGAAGTTTGAAGGTACCTATTATTTATGAAACAGTAATTTTTTTCCAACACAAGCATAATTTTAATCATATGATTTGTATCTCTAATAGATATTTGATGACTTGTAGTCATTAATGTGCATGGGGTAAAACATCCATTTTTTAAAGTGCCAAAACAACTGAAGGACCGTGATGGTTCTTTTGGAAAATCAGCAGTTTGAAGGAAAAAGACAGCTCACTGTAAATTAGTGTGTAGTCATCCTCTCCCCCTACCACCACCAGCATTTTTTCTACTCTATTAAAACACCTCTATTTAACTAAAGATGTACCTATAAGCTGGCTGCTGGACCATGGCTGAGATCCAGAGCTTTGATTCATTATTGGTCTGTTCTCCCACGTGCCTGGTGACAGGACGAGGAGGAATGGGCTAAAGTTGCACCAGGGAAGGTTTAGGTTGGATATTAGGAAGAACTTCTTTACTGGAAGGGTTGTGAGACATTGGAACGGGCTGCCCAGGGAAGTGGTGGAGTCACCATCCCTGGAGGTCTTTAAAAGACGTTTAGATGTAGAGCTCAGTGATATGGTTTAGTGGAGGACTTGTTAGTGTTAGGTCAGAGGTTGGACTCGGTGATCTTGAGGTGTCTTCCAACCTAGATGATTCAGTGATTCTGCCAGTTGAAGGTGAGGAGGAGCAGGCTGTGACCTCCCTTTCCCAATGCCTTTGTGCTGAAGGGGCAGCTAACCAATGTTCCTAACTCAAAGTGGCTGCAGTTCACCATTCAGTGTATTACCAGAGTTAGTGCAGCCTGAAATAATGTGCCAAGACATCGTCTCCTGTATTTCAGGATACAGAAATCAGGAGGGAGGCCAGGAGGGAGACAGCTAGTAAGTACCCCATGCAATGTCATTGGGTAGCTCGTCTCCAAGAACTTTTCTGATAGTCCAGCAGATCCAGAGAAGGCTTTGTCAACTGCTTATTGACAATAACTTTTAGCAAACAAAAAGAGCACCTCCAGGAATTAGACCCTATGTAATTAGGCCCACGTAAGATTTTTTCCTCTGGGGAAAAATGGGGTAAGTTAAATAAATGCAGAAGGATCATCTTCTTCATGGAGTATTATTGTCAATAATAAACTAAAGGTAAATTTACTGCTTTAACTCATTTTGCTTCAAAAATCTAAAATAAATGCATGAGCTTAGATGTCACATACAGTGTTAGCCAGATACAGTGGCAGAGTTAGAGAACGAAGTTTGTGAATTTCCTGATTCAATTATTTTCATTAAGAACCTTAATCCTTTCTCTTCACCTGTTCCTTTCCCTCCGTCCCTAAATGGGATGAGAATTCTGTTAGAAATTATATATTTTCTTATGTGTTTTTTTGGCAGCACTGTATGTCCATCTGGATTGACCAAGAAAACCCATTTTCACATTCATTCCAGAGTAGGGAGGTTTCCTTTTTCACATCTGCAGTACACTCTTTCTTCTCTTGCTTTTCCAGGATTCAGGACAAGTCATTCCTCTCATTGTGGAAAGCTGTATCAGATTTATCAATTTATATGGTAAGCAATGGAATGTGTTATGACATATCATTACTGAAGTTAGCCGTGCATGTTTTGCATGATGCATTTACAGCTACAGCTTTTTTTTTAAAACTAGAGGTGAAAAGTATTTATAAAATAGATTAATTTCCCACCATTGTCTCCCATCTTTGCTGCAGGTCTTCAGCATCAGGGAATTTTTAGAGTGTCTGGTTCCCAGGTGGAAGTCAATGATATTAAAAATTCATTTGAGAGAGGTAATTGCATTTTCGCTTATTCAAGCTCCTTAATATCTGACACTTAAAATGTTTTTAATTCTAATTACTTTCTTGTCTGTTTAAGAATTTTGTTCACTTTTTGTATTACACCTTAAACTTTGCACTGTCATACGCTTAAAGGTGAAGTATAGTGATGACACGTACATGTTTTTCTCATACTATGTCCCAGGAGCTTGGAGATGTTTTTGTGTAGACGTTCATGTGTCTCTTGGATTAGTCTTTTGTTATGGTAAACTGCAAGGAAAAGTTAGTCTTTATTTTATTGTAAAGATCCTCAAAAAGGAAAGATTATGTTTTTAATTACATTCAAGAGACTACTTAATGCAATTTGAGAATGCTGTTACTTGATCTTCTGGAATATGAGTGCTCGAGTTCCTAGTCCCTCTGCCAAAGTGACATCATGATCAGTGCAAATACAGGATCAATGCAAATACAGGCTGTGAAAGAGCTGTTCCATTTTTAACCACGGTTTTCGTTCCTCAAGGAAACTTCAGCCCCAGAGGAGGAATTATGGGAAAGATACCAGGAATTGAAAATGATTTTTTACACATGAATGTAAAATGCAACAGCAAACCTAGGATTCCTCTGCTAGGGGAGACAGGATCCAGGGCATTTCCAATCCAATCCCCTACTTACATTAAAGCAACACTAGTTACTTAGTTTTGTTTGTTTGTTTGTTTCATCTTACATTCTCTTTTCATGGGTTTTGGAACCTTTTTTTTTTTTTTTTTTCTTATTAGTTTCCAGAAGAAACTTTTGCAGATCATCTGCTAATGAGAAAACTCTTCAAGGAATAAACCTTATGACTAAAAGCATGAAAAAAGATGCCCAGTATTTTTCTCGCTAATATTAGTTGCATATCTTGTTCAACTTGATCTGGTCCTTAACAAGATAGATGAAGAAGCTGTTTTTACATGCTAAGTGAGGGCGTGTTCTCCTGCATTACAACTTCTGCATCTGCCTTGTTGTTCACTGCTTCTAGGTAGTGTTAGTCTGGAAAGTGCATACATTTTAAAATGTTTCAAAATAAAGATTAAGTCTTTAAAATAGGTCAGTCAAGGGCCTTAGGTTTTCACTTTCCATAAAGTCTTTTCACTAAATGGTTGTAAATATTCCTGAATGCTTTAGTTTTAAATAATGAAGACAAATTTGCAATTCAAAGAGTTAGATAATCCATTTGTTTTATGTAAGCTCCCAAAGAATAGTCTGAGAAACTCTATTCAGTTAAGAACATACAGCTTTTTTATTTTACTACTAGTAAATCATAGGATGTTCATAAATACCTGGTTGGAAGTTCAGGACTTAAGAGATCACTACGTTATGTAACGTAAAGGAAGCTTTATTTAGGCTACTGTTTTCAGTGTAATTTCTACAGTGAAAGGCCTGGGATTTCTAAAGCAATGTTTATTATCTTACTTGAATGCTTGTCTTGTCACCTCCCACATAGTAAAAACAAAAAACCAAAACAAACAAACAAAGTCATTCGTTTATAAAAATGTTGCATGCAAGAATGCTCCTGCATGTGTTTGATTCACTTTATTTACTTTTTAAGGTGAAAATCCTTTGGCAGATGACCAAAGTAACCACGACATTAACTCAGTTGCTGGAGTACTGAAGCTCTATTTCCGAGGGCTGGAAAATCCTGTCTTTCCTAAGGAAAGATTTAATGATCTTATTTCTTGTATCAGTAAGTAGAAACCTCTCTTTATTTCTCAATAGAATTTTACTTTCGTATATACAATAGCAGCCTGAAAAGGGAGCTATCTTCACAGATTTTTCTGAGACAATTTGTTTGCCATCTGTAACAGTCTGGGTCAGTTATTAGTCATACTTGCAGCTGTGGTTGTTCCCTTTTTCCAGTGGGATTAATGTACAGTGCAACTCTTTGTTTAATAGAGCAGGAAGAAAACCTTTTGGTATACAGGAGATAGTTAAATTTATACGCATTATTATTTTCTTCTGTGCACTGAGGCAGACGGAAGGGGATGAAGTCATGACCATGCAAACAGTGTATGTTACATTTCACAAAGGTTTTCATGCCCTACAGCTTGGAGTCAGTGCTGGTGAATAAGTAACTAGTCGCTTGGCATTGCATGGTTCCTTTGTTGTGCTTAGCTTAAAAACCCAGGTCCAACCGACAGGAAAACTATTCAGTGCAAGAACAGAAGGAAGCAGCTGAATATTGTCTGCAGAAGAGCCCAGTCTGCCTTCCAGCACACAAGAATTGCCAAGTTGTAATGGGATGCCCAAGAGGAGCAGCGTATGGGTCTGTGTGCTGCTGGTGTTCATAGCTGGACGCTGAAAGGTTGTAGTAATTTAGGAAGTTCTCAGTGGATGGCTGAATTGCTGTGGCATGCACAAAACCTTTTCCAGTTCACAGATCCCTGCAGATGTTCAGGAGGTGTGAGGCCAAACCAACCGTCAGTAGGCTTTCTGTTCCCTGCGGGTCCATCAGAAGTAGTCAGAGGTCCTAGTTTTGTGGAAGAATTTCCTCCTCTGAACCCTTCCTTTGTAAACTGCTTATTTCAGCCAAATGGAGCCAGTGGACAGTTTCACAGGTAACAAGGGCCAGTCCTTTTGGAATACTAATCAGGGCAGGCTCTCTGAACTGTGCCATTTTGGCAAAGGAGACAGCCCCGGAGTCAGGACAGCAGACTGGTGTGTTCCCAGTGTCCCAGGCTGGCGAGCAGATGGGCTTTTCTGCTCCATGCCAGGGGGAACCCCACACGTGTGGTTTCCTTCCCAGACAGGGAGGATTGCAGTAATTCAGCCTGGAGGTTACGAGTGTGTGGATTGCTGGGATCAGTTCTGTGTGCAATGTTACAGTTTTTGTCCAACAGACCTGCGTGATTTTCTGTGGCTGTTGCTATTCACAGCCTCAGTGGTTCTGAAGAGTCCTGAAGGACCTTAACACTGCAGTTGAACAGTCTGATACCACACTAAGGAGGATGCTGAGACAGGCACCCTCATTTTGGAAAGCATAATCTTGGTACTGCCTGAGCTCAGCTTTAGCTAACCGTAATGTCACAGCCCAGAAAATGTCTGTGAGTCATAGAAATTGAAATCTAAAGTGAGATCGTTTTGACTGAGTGATTTTCAGCATGACGGGGTGATGGAACTTTACCTAATAATTCTGTGCTGATTTCCATAACTTGTGGATGAATTAAAGCATGTCTGCTGGTAAAATGTATTGATTTAATGGCTTCAGTTGACAGAAAATCTACCGCATTCTTAGATAAGCTGTTCAAAAGATTAATCACTTTCATCATTAACATTTGTACAAGATTTTCTTTTCAAAATTTCTGCTATCAGACTCTACCCTTTGGATCTCTTTATGACTCCATTATTTTGACTAAGCAATAGGAAAATTGAGATGGTGATTCTTATATGTGGAGATAGTATATGTGTTTTTATAGGCCATATAGTCAGTGGAGTTGCACTCCACTGTGTTCATAGAATCATCATAGAACAGGTTGGGTTGGAAGGGACCTCAAAGCCCACCCAGCTCCAACCCCCTGCCATGGCAGGGACACCTCCCACCACACCAGGTTGCCCAAAGCCCCATCCAGCCTGGCCTTGAGCACCTCCAGGGATGGGACATCCACAGCTGCTCTGGGCAGCCTGTGCCAGGGCCTCACCACCCTCTGAGTGAAGGATGTCCTCCTTATATCTAATCTAAACCTGCCCTCTTTTAGTTTAAAACCATTCACCTTTGTCCTATCACTGCACCCCCTGACAAAGAGTCCCTCCCCAGCTTTCCTGCAGGTCCCGTTTAGGTACAGGAAGGCCGCTGTAAGGTCTCCAGGATGAACAACACCCCCAACTTCCTCAGCCTGTCTCCATAGGAGAAATGCTCCAGCCCCCTGAGGATCCTCGTGGCCCTCCTCTGGAGCATTACAGGGGAAGAGATGTCGCCATCTGATTCTGGTTTAGACTGCCTGTTCTCTGAGGCTCTCCTAAGCCTGGATTATCAGCTCTGTAACAGCTTGTCAAAACAAGGTGTAGTGACTGAGTAGTTCTGCTGGATTTGACTTGTACTGTTGCGATTGCAGAAAAAAGAAATTTTGTTCATGATAATGTTTGCTATGAGTCCCAGATACATTTCTGACAGGTTTTGGAGGAAGACAGATATTTACACAAGAGGGAGCAGGACTGTGTTGTTTGGTTTGGTTTCCATGAGGTTATCTTCAGGGGCACTCCGAAACAACACATCAATGCCCCCCTTCAGTGGAGGGAGAAGACATAAATCTGGAATTCAGCTGGACAAAAGGGATTTTTGTTTTGAACATGTTGGGGTGGTTTTACTTTGTGTTGTCACAGTGGGAGTTTTGAATGTGGTGTGATCAGAGAAAGAAACAGCTCTTGTACCTTGTATCCACAGCCAGCCCCAGAATCACACACTGCGAATAGTGAACTGTGTGTCTGCATCTTCTGATTATCTGAGAGAAGCCTGGGGTGGACTGTTTTTACAGCTGTGTACCTAGTCTGTGTGCTTCGTTAACTGGTCCACTACTTCCAGGGAATAAGATGCTTCTTATTTAGAAAAAAAACAGCAAGCATTTCAGAATATACTACCTGTCACCATTCAATTTAAATAGAACCTGTGTGGCACATACCATTAGAAACTGTCTGTCTCAAAGGCTTTCCATTGCTATCCATTGCTCTCTTTCAACCCTAACACTTCATATACCTTGCAAAAAGGAAGACAGTCGAGGCAAGATTTTTTCTACCACTACAGACTTTGAACCTGTCATAGCTGTGTTAGTTTATTTTTCTGTGCCCACACGGCCTTCGTACACCAAACAGTTTCCTCACCTACCAAGTGTCTTGGTCTTTATTTTTGTGGGAGCAGGGAGAGGCTCCATTGCCCTTGTGAGAACAGAGGTTACCACAACTTCTGTAGGTCACAACCAAGTGTGTTAAGACCAGAAAGCATTCACATTTTTATTTAAAAGGATTTAAGTACTCTTAATGCTTATTGCATTCGCTTTCTGATGAACAGTGAGAAAAAGAGTAAACATTAAGTTGTTTTCAAATGTGGGTTTTTTTTAGATAAATACCAGTGTGTTTTTGTTAATTGGTGGCAGAAATTGCTATAAAAAGAGGGACAGGAAAAAAAATATAAATAAAGTTAATCTTCATGTAAAACTTTGTGAGGGCAGAATGTCACGCATTTTATATGGAAATGAAATGTTGCCAGTGAAAAACCTCTTGAAACTTAAATACTTAGTTATGGATGTCAAGCATAATTGAGGTTACAGCTGCAAAATGAACCTTTCCTCAGCACAGCCACTGAGGAATTCCTTTACATTTATGCATATATTTTCAATGAAGTAGACCATTGTGATTTAATGCTTTCCCTTTTGGAAATGCATTGGAAGCAGTGCAAAACGACTGACTTTTAGGACAATTTGTTTTAATTAGACTCATGAGAACAGTGTAACTCTGTTGGGGCTTATGAACTATTTTAGCTAAAATTGGGTCCAAATTCTGACTTCTCCAGAGCAAGCATGAAAGGTAGGGCAGAACATAAAGAATCCATTTCATTATGGGTCATGAGTCTACATTCCCAGCAAAGGTAGTGGCCACGATTGCTCAGAGCAGCACTCCTCAATCCAGCAGGTAAAACAGGGTGGTGAGGAAGGGAGGAGAGTTGTGCTGTGCTTCTTTTCTGCCCCGTTGTAGAAACATGTTGGGCCAAACATACGCAAAATATTTGTAACAGGAGTTGCAGGTAGGCAGAGGGTACTGAAGCTGTGCTGAATGCTTGCCGTAGTTCACCTTCAGTGCTTGAGGACTGCAGTTCCTCTCCTGGTGTGAGTTCTTGTACGTGTTCATAATAGTTGATTTCCATATATACATACCTGTGCAATTGTGGCCGTGGACTCACCTCAGCTGCCCAGACTGTTTAGCTTCTGCCGGAGTCATTAAAATTCTTGGTTTCATCTCCCTTGCCTTAAATTTGATATACTAAGATGCCAGGGTGGATGAAAATTTACATATTTCTTCCTTCTAATGTTCATCATTTTGATCCCTTGCAGCCAGCAGCGTGCATTTTCTTCCAGACATAAATATTACGTAAGAAATTGATTTTACTGCTTTTCCAGACTATTACTTTAAAAGTTGAAAACTGTATTAGGAGTTGTCAGCTCTTTCTGAAAAAGTTTCTACAACATGACAATTGTTTCTTTCCCCAAGTGACGGTGGATACCATTGTGTTTGTCCTCCTGCAATGCCTTCATAAATAGATACGAAGCAGCTGTAAATGGCATTGCTGAGTTAATATATACGTATCCTTGAGTTGTATTGGACTCATCTACCAAAGTGGAAAGAGGCACAAATTGCTAAATTCACCACTAATTCATATTCTCGTAGATTACCTGTCAGCTGCAAATTGACCATAAAAATTGCATCTGCAAGTGTAACTCATTCCCATTTGATGTTCAACGTGTGTGTAAAGGAAGCATTAGGCACTCATTCTGTTACTAGGAGGTGTCACTCCAAGTCGAAGGAGTCTGTCACCCCCACACAGCAGCACCACATTGGATTTTATCCTTCAAATCAGTTATCCTAAAGGAGAGATCTTACATTACCATTATTTGCTTTCTTCTTCCTCCTTTACACCACCCTTGCCTGTGAAATATGCTTAGCTTGCACAGTACTGGCTATGAGGTTAGCACGATTCGTTCCTTGCTGAGAGCAGTTTTCTCCTTCCACATGTTCTGATCAATAGTATCTTCCCTTTGCAAAATGTTTGCGTTTCTTTTGTAACTACTGAGATTGGCCAGGAAGGATACCAACAGAGGATGGTTAAACAAGCACAAATCAGAACCCGTGTTTCTGCTTTCTGAGCTCTGACTGCTCCCAGACTGGATCTTCTCTTTGCTGAATAACTGCTTCACCACCACTGCAGGAGGGGCCGTTTGTAGGATCAGACCATGGCCAGTGCACTTGTAGTATCTTCAACTAAACTGGATGATAAAGGCTTGTAACTGTCCAGTTGGCCCAGAGTATTTGGGAACAACTGCAATTGCTGTCTTGCAGAAGTCTTTTGTTCTCCATCACCAAAGCACTGAATTAATATATGTTTGAATATTTATTGCCTTTTACATGCTCCACTACTTCATGATTATTGCTTAATTAAACTTCAATTTGACTTACATTTTCTTAATGTTATTTAGGATGCATGTATCCCTGCCTTCATTTATAACTCAGTCTTGTTTTATTTGCATTTGGGGACTTCTGTTAGTAATTATGTTTTCTTCCCTCTTAAGCTTCCTTTCCTCTTCAGAGGCAGATTGTTCACTTCTAATCTGTTTCACATTAGAGTCTACCTTGGCAAAAACCTCGTCTTGGGTCAACTCATCATCAGTCAGGTGGTTAAGATACGTTATTTCTCAAGCAAGAGAAAAGCGTACGCTCATTGACTCAGTGTAATTCTGCAGTAAGCAAAGGTGGCACCTCCTCTCCAAAACGGGTTCCAGTGTTTCGTTTTTCCTGGAGGTTGAAAATCACATCTTTACAGGAGGGCTGAGTAGCTAGGATTTATGCCCATCTCCTGCTGCTGGGAAGTGGACCTTAGCCTGTGGCTGATAAAGAGGCAGCTAGCTGATACTTTTTTCATTTATGCAGTGACAGGAGTAAGCTGGATTCATTCTCCTGGTTGTGGATTTGACCCTCATGGCTGAGACAGGTCTGGATGTAGGTATGTCAGACAGGAGCTCCAAAAAATTTGCTCTGCTCTGAGACATGGGAACTAGAGAATAAATAATTGTCTCTAATATTTATTTTTAACCAGTGGTAGTCTTGATTTGAGGTTGGTATTCGTGTGTCCTTCACACAGATCTCCCTTCCCTGCCATAGTTAGAGAAAACACAATAGTTCTGGGTTTGGCCTTCCCGGAGGTTTATCCCATTGCTTGTGCTTGAGAATGGGAATCAAATCATATAATTGGAGTAATTAATCAGTTTTCAAGTTTCCTGATTTCTATTTTTGTTTGGCAACTATTGCATTATTTGGACAAGTTCTGTAATATTAGTACTTCAGTTTTCTTAGCTGAAAAGTGGGAGATTCCTTTCTGTGTGCTGAGGTGGGAATAACTGCAGTTCTTGAAAATCAGAGTAATACAGAGGGCCTCAGCCTCCAACAGGAGCACTGGGAGAGGGAAGACACTGTTATATACACTTTGGTACTAGGAGGACACGGTGGCAATACACTTTAGTACTGGGACTGCCAGTGGCTCCTTGCAGCAGCCAGTTTGTATCCTGGATGGCCATTTGGTCTTGGGGTCCCCTTTGGCCATGCAGGCTGTGCAGGCAAAGCAAAGCATTGCTTTCTCTTTCCTCTGCATGGGAAACAGCAGAGCTGCAAATTCTTTCTGTCTGGATGCAGAAAGAGCTCTCTGTATTCATTCCTTCTTTCCCACATAGCCAAATACCCATGCACTGCATGCACACAAGCAACTATTAAATTTGGCTCCTCATTTAAAAGCAGCATGCAAATACATTATTTCGTATCTCCTTTAAACAGAGTCAGTGCTAAGAAAGATAAACAAGCCTTTTGAAATAGTGCGGAAAGCACACAAACTTACCCCTTGGCAGAGGTTTGGGTTTTCAATAAAGGGGCTTTCACAGAAATTGGGACTGGGTTACCAGGAAGGTATCAGCAACGCACACGCCTCGTCCTTGCATCTGCAGCTTGTAACAGCTTCGGCGTGGAGGTGACCTGCCAACAGCAGTAATGCCCCTACTAGGGCAACTGGGAGAGCTCAACACATGGACGCACATCCAAATTCTCTGTGCCTCCTCTGCTGGTCCGTGGTGCCTACAGGGACCGGTTCCTGACTCACACATCCTGTCAGCCATGTCTGGGAGCTGCCTGAAGAGCTGCATTTGGCACAAAGCAGAGACTGTCCTTTAGAGAGTGTGACGGCTTCTGTGCGGTACCTGCCTGCCAGTGCTGAGACTGTGTCCCGTGCTGGTTTTTGTTTATTAGTTCTGACAAAGCCATCACACCCGGGTGGGCAGCACACTGCTGGAACGAGCCACCAGACCCACCTGGGAGTCAGGCCAGTGCTGGTGTGAGTTCAGTGGTGACTGAACCTGGGTCAGGGCAGGTCTCCAGAAGTGGTTGGAAGAGGCAGGGCTGCAGCACGAGGAATCAGCCTGAAGAGTTTTAATGCAGAAAGCAGATCTGTGTCACAACTTCTCTCCAGCTTCCCATGTCCAGCACACAGGGTGGAAAGGCTCAGGAGAAGATGAACCATGTCACTGTGCAGACGTGCTGCCGAGGCAGGAGTGTTGAAAGAAATAACTAATGCACCTTGCTACCTGAACCCCGTTCCATGGAAAATCCACATACACACACACTCAGAACCACCAAAACCTACAAAGATTCACAGACAGGCTTGGCAGGGGGAAGGTCGGGTGAGTTGGAGACCACAAGGCACCACTAGCAGTAACGACTGCTGCTTCTGCTGGAGGAACGGGAACTGAAGATACGGTCAGGCTCCTTCCACTGAGAGCTGCTGGGTTTAGGCAGGTGGAGAAAGGCCTCGTGCTAAAAACAGTGACCATGAGCGGTGCAGAAGAGTAACGTGGCACTCCAGAGCAGAAGTGAAGCTGCGTAGCATTAGCATGTCTGAGATGTGGCATGCCCTGAGAAGAGAGAGAGGAGAATTTCAATTGCTCTGCGGATCCTAAATGTGCAAACAGCTCCTAGGCATAGCAGGCCCCTGCCAAGGACTCCTGTCCCTAACCAGTAACCAGAAATATTTCTTTTTGATTTATATAGTTCAAGCTTAACAGAAACATAAAAATAAATTTCAAGTCCCGTATTCCATTTGAGGAAATGTAATGGCTTGAAGTGATTTTCAGCTAGAGCTTTGGTTCAGTGTGACTCACTAGGTTATAAATTACACAACATGACAGCAGCCTTTTTCCCCATGAGTTTTGATGCAGTCAGTGGTAGCTCACCAGGGCCAGGATTCCAGTGTTCACCTTTAGGATTTTTCCTCCTGCAAGTGCTTCTCTTTGCTATTTCTGTGCTGAATGCCACAATCCAAATGGATTTCCTTTATACCAGCAATGGTGGACAGGTCTGTTTCTGCAGAGACTCCCAAGAAGCTGTTACACCCCATCCCCAAATCTTCTGTTCCCCAGCACATTAGTGGTGCTGAGCCAGGGGATCTCCCATAAGCACAGATGTAGGAACAGCTTTTGCCCCTTAGTTTACTACACTGTCATTTCCTAATGAAGTGCAGCACTGCTATGTGGTAGACAGAAGTCTCTCAGCTGATACTCTTCTTATGCTTCATTCTTGGTACCAAAACACTAATTACTAGACACCAGTAGGTCTTCTAAGAAACTAAGTCAACACACACTTTGCATCTACAAATAAATGCTGATTGGGAGAAATAGGCATACCAGAGAGCAGGAATAAACACCAAGAACTCTGAGTACAGTTAGCACATTTTAATATATTTATTTTAAATGTCTACTGTTAAATATAACTTTTTTTTTTATTCAAATGATTTTTTAGCTATTGGCATCAGCTCCTGTTTCTCATTTCCAGATTTTTGAATATCCTTGTCAATGGCAGTAGACAGTATTTCTCATCTAGTCTACTACGATTTTCCCTAGATGTTATTAACTGTAGCATTCTTTCTTGGTTAATGGAAAGAGCATAACCGAAATTTTAGGTTGTTTCTGACAATGGCATTTATGTAGAAGACACATTGAGTAAAAACTTTACAGATTACTTGTTTTGAAATATAATTTCTTTTATCCCATCAGTACCCCACTTGCAGTCACATAATCTTTCTGACCAGCATAGGAAATAGTGCATCCTTGTTACAAAATATTGAGAACTGATGCTTTTATTAAGCTGACTTTGTTTTGCCTGCTTCAGAAGAATTTTGGTGGATTGCTATAAAATCAATCAGGAAGGTACATGGGATCTTTGTGTTTGTTGTCTACACCCCAAACAACTTAAGACCTTTCTCCTACTTTGTCTATTAAAATTTATAGAATTATAGCCAGACAGTTCATTAAGAAAACTAATTAGACAAGTTCACAGATAAGAATATTGTATCGGATATCCATATTCAAATGAATGAATTCAATGAGAATGAACCTGTATTCAAAACTGATGGCAAGCATGTTCCCTCAGGTTATTTATGTTCTGATATTTTGGTTTCATGAGCTGCCTAGCTCAGCAAATGGCACAGGGTTTGGGAGATTTGCCACTTCTTATAATTAAAGACACTACTTGGACATTATGTGATTTGAATAAGAGGAGGGAAGACTTTCAGGTATTATTTTTTAATAATACAAAATGAGAAGATATTGTCCAGGGACATGTTGAGTCAAGAGTCAAATTAAGTAAAATGACTAAACGTTATTTTAGACCATAATATGAAAGGGAATTTAAAATACTCTCTTCTGTTTACAGGAATAGACAATCTCTATGAGAGGGCTCTTCACATCCGCAAACTCCTCCTCACTTTGCCCAGGTCGGTCCTTATAGTGATGAGATACCTCTTTGCCTTCCTCAACCAGTAAGTGCTTTATAATTCCTGGAGGTACTGTACCTTTATCTGCCTTCCTCTGCTGGTATCGACATTCTTTGCATTTACTCATATTCTATGTATTGTTTACATTGAAGCTCCATTTAACACAAAAGATGATCTTCTAATTGGCAATGAAAATATGTGGAAAATGCCAGTTTTCATTCAAATTAAAAATCCATTTGTCCAACAATGAGCAAGGTTGTAATAAGACAGATTAAAGTGATATCTGAAATGGGGAGTGCAGGCTACAGTGATAAAGCAAGAAAAACAACAAATATGAGTTGTAGTTAAATTTAAAATAATTTATATCATTTATTTATTTTTTTCCTCATCTAAAGATGGTTGTAATTTCCTGATGGAAAATTAAACAGTATATTCAGGCAAAACAGGCACTACAATCTAGCCATTTGATGCTAGGCACTGCCAGGGTGAGATATGTATTTCTTTGTCTATTCCCTGGTAGTGGGGCTACCAGCACAGAGAACATATATCCCTGTGTATGCTGGATGGATCCTGGCACTGCAAAACACAGGCAGCTGCTGGAAGGAGGGGTGTGTAAGAAGGGGAGAGAGGTGTTCATGTCTTTATGACACCAAAAAAACTATTTTATTCTCAGAGGGAAAATAGAAGACTGTTTGGGTGACTACTCTGTGTTTCTCTTTCCAACCCTTCATAGCCCTCTCTGGTTTTGCTGAGACCGGTATTTTCACTGCAAACTTTTCTTCCTGTGCACTTTGCCCTGATTCTGGCTCTTTTCTTTCTGCTGTCATGTTGTCTGTTTCCCCTTTTATCTGTTTTTGTATTGCCTTTTTCCTCTTTTTTTTTTTTTTCTCTAAATTTTCCCCCTGCTGATTCATTCTGTCTATGCTACCTTCCCCATTTCATCCTTTCTGTCTGTTCCTATAGAAACAGGGTCTTTTCAGCCAGGTTATGTGTGTGTGCCTGCATTCACAGCTATTCCTATTTCCTTCTAGTAATTCATGAACCACTTTCAGTCAATATTTAAAAGAGAGGCAGAGATCCAAAGTTTTGTGAAAGTAACTATTCACTGAAAACATGAATTCATCCCTCAGTAGTGACACCACGTAAATAGCTCAAATGCTTACATTGCAGCTTCTTCTCCACTTAGACATATCAGTTACAAGAGGTTGTACTTAGTACATGGTCACATTAGCTACGTCTATGCTTTCTACCCAGGAATGCAATTCAGAAAGAAGGTTAAATCTCTTTCTGCACCCAGGCTGCCTCTGGTGCAACCACAGAAAAAAACATTCCCATAGTCTGACTTCCTGCAAATCCATTTCTGCTTTTTGCATATGTTCATGTGACCTGTTTGGCCACATAAAGTCATCACGCCCCATGGCTTGAAGTCATCTGGTCTAGCCCCCTGCTCAAAGCTTCCAAAGTTAGATCAAGTTGCTCAAGGCCTTATCCAGCCAACTATCTCAAAGGGCAAACAACACACAGCTTCTCTGGGTAGTCTGAGCCAGTGCTTGGTCACACTGAAAAATTTTCTTCCCGCTTTCAGTTGGAATATCCCTTGCTGTGACTGGCAGCTGTTGCCTCTCATCCCTTTGCTGTGTACCTCCAAGAAGAGTCTGTCTCTCTCGTGCTTGTAATTTTGGTGGTCGAAGATTGCAGCTAGATTCCCCTTCTCTTCTTAAGCTGAACAAACCCAGTGCTGTTGACCTCACTTTGTACACCAGATGCTCCAGCTCCCTAACCACCCCAGTGGACCTTTTCTGGACTTGCACCAGTGTGTCAGTTTCTCAAAACTAGACCCGGCACCTCATGTACAGCATTGTGAGTGCCAAGTGGAGCGGAGTCAGTTCCCTTGACCTGCTGGTTTTGCTTTTCCTAATGCAGCCATGTGTGCAACTAGCCTTCATCACCAGAGGACACACTTCTGAATCACAAGTAACTTCTTGTACAAGCCTCCAGTGTTTTTCACTGGGAGCTGCTATGCAGCAGTCAGCTCTAGACTGCAGTAAAGTACCTTTCACTCCTTTGTATTCATCCTTGCTGAACTTGATGAAGTCCCTGTTAATCCAGCCCTCCATTTTGTCAAGGTCCTTCCAAATGACAACCCTGCCCTTTAGTGTATCTGCTGCTCCGCACAGTGTGGCATCATCTGCAAGTTGGCCAAGTGTGCACCCCATATCACTGCCAAGGTCATTCATAAAGATACTGAACCATCATCAGCCCCACCAGTGACCCCAGAAGAGTATTGCGTGTCAGCAGTCACCAGCAGCACTTCCCATGTTTGACAATGATGGTTGCCATGTTTTTACACAATCACCTTGTACACGTATAAAGGCTGAACAACCTTACATATCAGAAGAGCAACATCTCCAATCAACGCACAGGATATGATAACATCATGGCATAAAAAAGTCAGACCGTGGTTAATTTTACAAGATAGTTATAAAACGAGTCATTTAAAGGTTGGCCTCTTTAGTTTGTATTGTTTGTTACAAGACACTCTCTAAAATTCCCTTTCTAAAGGGAAATAACTGCTGCATTTAAATGCAACCAGACATACCAATGCATATGCTGCTTCAGAGTGCAGAATGGCACTAAAGTAAAGGGTGTCCCAGCAATTCAGGGTCTGTTAAACTGGTCCTGCACAGAGCCACACAAAAGCCAGCATTTCCACTGAAAATTTCAGTGTTCTAAAATGGAGGAATAAAGATCAACTTGTCAAACTTGTCATTCAAAATCAAAATTGAAAACTAGTCATGTTGAATTTTCTGTAGGAAAGGAAAGCTGGCAAAAGTTGATTAATAAGAACAATCAAAGGTTTTTGTTTTGTTGCTTCCAAAATGAAATTCCTGTGGGAGTTTCTGAGCAAAAGGCAAGATGCTCAGGGCTTTTAGGTTCTGTAGTAAAAATGGAAACTAGAAGTCACAGGAGACTTTGCAAGATCCAAGAACTTAGTTACCTCCAGAAGACAATTCAGTCTTCCTAAGTTATATACCGAGTTGGTGTAAGACTTTCATCAAGGCCAGATGAGAAATGATGAGCATGTAGTACCCACTTAGGATGCAGTCCCCTTGGGCCTCCAAGGATAAGCACTGATGAGATAGAAGCAGCAGCAGTTGGTGCATTTTATATTAGCCCATTAGGTCAGTGTATGCTAAATACGCTAGTGAAGGAACACATACATATACATGTACATACAGATATGTGGTATAATGTATATAACCTACTGAAGAAATCCCCTTTTATGTTTTGTTATGTAGGGTTGTGTCAAAGAGAACAGGAAATCTCTGAATGGGGATGGAAAATGAAGTTTCTCCAGTTTTCCAGATAAGGTTAGTTACAGTGGAAAAGTCAATTTTTCTTGATTTTTCTTTTTTAACAGCCTTTCGCAGTACAGTGATGAAAACATGATGGATCCATACAACCTGGCCATTTGTTTTGGGCCAACCCTGATGCCTGTTCCAGACATACAAGACCAGGTGTCTTGTCAGGCACACGTGAATGAGATAATCAAAACTATCATCATCCATCATGAGGCTATTTTTCCAGATGCTAAGGAACTTGATGGCCCAGTGTACGAAAAATGCATGGCTGGAGATGACTACTGGTAAGTCAGAATATTATCCTTCTTTCTCCTTAATGAAATCATTAGACTGATTGCCTGGAAAACTCCTGTGATATAGAATAGCTGTCACACACAATAGAAGTATGGAAATAAATGAGAAATAAATGAGAAGAGCATTTATGTTCACATAGGAAAGTGTTAGCTGTAAAACACATGAAGTAAAGGCAATTATGGTGAGACTCCCTACAATATTTTCTGGAAGAAGATACCCTTGTATTCAGCCAGATGATGCCAGAATTCCCAGTGTACTACACAAAGCCCACAGCCAGATAGGAAACTGGCTGGCTGACTGAGAACCACCAGTTCACAAGAAACATGAACAACTTAAATTTCAGTTTATGATGCCTTCCCCCTGCTCCTTTCCTCTCTGAGCCACACACACTTTTCATAAATGAAGGGATTCCATGGTTCTGATAACTTCTTAACAACAGAAGTTATCTGAAGCAGAGGTATGTAGACTTACCCAGCAATTGTGTATCCCTCGTATGTCATGCAGATCATGCTGTATACATCTTTACAACATTATAAGAATAATTTTAATCGGCATGGGAGTGGCATGTCTTTGATATTTGTGGAAAACATCAGTTACCCCCAGTGGACTGCAAAGGAAAGGGGCTGGGGTTTAATGCCCATTGAAGCATCCTTTTCATGCTCTGGTTTCTCTTTCTGCTTGACCTTTTGTTTCCCTCCAGTGACAGCCCATACAGCGAACATGGTACATTAGAGGAAGTGGACCAGGATGCTAGTACAGAGCCCCATACCAGTGAAGATGGTATGTGCATTACGTTATTGTGTATTCCATACGAGTAAGTCTTACAGGTGTTTTATGTAGGAGACCTTCCTTTCCTAGTTGTGTCTTATTTGAAGCACAAGGATTTCAGTCCCGGTGCGCTGTAGCAAAACCAGCATTTTTAATCTCTTGCGTTCTTTTTCACTCTGATGCATCTGTGTTTGGCCAGCTGTTTCCTTGTCATCTCCTGGTTTGTCCAGGCACAGGAAGGGCAAGACAGAAACTATTTGAGTCAGCACATACTATTTTCTGATATAAAGTTACTTTTAGCGACTCTTTATCTTTGGTCTACAAAAGCTGAACTTATCAAAATATGTCTTTGAATATTTTAACTAAGGGATATCTGTCATTCAGCATACTCTATTTTGATACAATTGTAAAAGCTGGAGCCATCTAAAGGGTTTTTAACTATTAAAAAACATGCATTTACACCACCCAGTAAAACTTCCGAGCAAGTCATTTGCTATAAATATCGATCATAGATGCTATGACAGTTGTAGGTACTGTAGATATCAATGAAAATCTTGATGCATCTCTGTTATATTAGCTCTTTTCAGCTAGGTTTGCTAAATCATAAAGGTCTATTTGGCTGTGGCATATTTCAGTTAGGCCATCCTTCAGATGTACCTCCTGGTAACTTTTGCTGGCTTTTAAACAAATATAACAGAGGGAAGGAAGCATCAAAATTGTTAAATAACTGTTAAAGAACTACTACGTTTCCCTGACAATTGGTAGCCAGTTAGAGGAAAAAGATGGAAAATAATGCTTCCTGTAGAGAAGAGCTGCAGCGTGAGCTCACTGCATGTCCGGTCAGCAGGCGACTGAAAGAGAGCAGCCAGAAACAAAAGCTGCCTCGTGTCCATCTCAGAGGATGCATGGAGGGAGGAAGAGGAAGAGACAGAGGGGGAGAGGGAAGGAAGGGAGCTACAGCAGAGAAGGAAAATTAAAAAAAAAATAAAAGTATGTCACCAGTAACAGCTGGGATGGCTGCCATCAGGAAGAGAACAGGAAGGTGTTCCTATAGGAAACCTAGCTGCCTTGGTCCTAATGCACACAAAGCAATGTAAGCAATTGTTCCAGCGTGGCTGCACCCGTCTGCTTTGTCACGTAGACAAGCTGACAGAGACAGATTGCCTGTCTCTTCCCCTTTCCCGGGGTGAGGAGGGGCAGGCAGAGTCTATCACTGCAGCTGCCTGGAGAGGAGGCACATTTGGGTGGGCAAGCATCACAGAAGGGAGAAAAAAATAAGGGAGGAGAGAGGTCTCTGTTAATTTTATGCCTGGGTCTATACCCCTGCCTGCACTTACTGTAGGGAATATTGTTTCACAAGACAGCCTGCACATGTTTTTGTCTCGACCAGCTCTGTAGAGCTAACTGCACCTTCATTCTCCAGTGCCACTAAATCGTGTGAAGAAGTTCAGAATTACCCCTTATTTTTGCAAGACAGTATAGATATGCTTTATAGGAAGTCCTTCTTCTATTGGAGGTACCAAGCCAGAGTAGTAGCCAAAGAAGCCTGTCTGCCCATCCTTTAGAGCATAAATGAGGTAGTGAAATGCCAGTGACACATCAGTGCTATATATAAGGGTCAACTGTGGGGACCTGAGACCAAAATGAGAAAGTGCTGAATGGACATGGAAGAGAAGTGTGGCTTTTCATCAGCAGTCAAAGGTGCTTCAAAACCATGCCTAGGAAAGATTAAAACATCAGAGGAACAAAAGTATGCACACCCTGGCTATGGAAATGTCACAGTGTGTGTCACCTGTGCCTCGTTTTATACCGCTGTTGTGGTGCCTGTATTACTTACACCTGTGTCCTTGATGGAGACAAACCCTGAAGAGAGAGCAGTCAACAGAAGGCTGCTCTGTTAAGACTGAGCTGCTCAATTCCTTTTTTTTTGTTCACCAGATTAGCCAGCAAGTTAATTGTCATTGCCCCATCACACCTTTTTAATCAATTCAGTGCTGAAAGGAAGCAGACATTTGTGTTTACAGCAAAACAGTTGTGAGCACAAAAATATTTGTAATCTAGGGAAATACTGTTGCAAAGATAAGGATGAGCAAGCCTGGGCTGCATACAAAACTCTGGCCTTCAGCTCTCAGTCTGCAAGCTTTAACCCATTCTTTTCCATGGACAGGAGCTTTCTGTTATAACAGTTCACTTTTCTAATGTTGTCTGTAGACATTAAATTAAATGCGTTCATCATCTCACGTATATTCCAGCACATAAATTCATGCAATTTGTTGGACAATTCCTTTTAGAAAATGTTGTTGGTAACAAAAGTGAGAATAGGTGGGAATTGTGCAGTCTGCATGCATACTGAATCTCCTGAGAGCCACTGACTGACCCGTGATGGGCAAAAAGAAAGCTTTCACTGAAGGGTCTGGAGTATTTTGGTGGTTTAATGTGACAGATTCACTGGTTATAAGCTGCATGCATCGCTGCCAGTTCTATGTGGAGGGAGAGAAGGGAGGTGCGGCATTGTTGCTGTACTGATCACATACAGTCCTTATGCATTTCACCCTGTTAGGAGATGGAAGAAGCAGGTTGTGTAAATTTCTTTTAATGTTGAAAGTCTGATTGGATTTATGCTAAAACATTCTGTCCATAACCACGATCAAACAGCTAGCCCTGTAGGAATTAGAGGGCTATTGAAACATAATCCAGAGGTTATGATCAGAAGCTAAAGGATTTATTTTTCTACTTTACTTATTGTAAAGATTTACTTGCTGTATAAACTTAAACTGCAAGTGAATCTCTCTGTGCCTACTAGAATAAACCCATCTGTATTTTCTGTTTAAGTAGTGCTAGGAATGTTTAATTACAATTTACAAAACAAACAGAGTTTTTTAAAATTAAAAAATGTATTATGTCTGTAGAGGTAGCAGGGAAAAGACAACTGGAACTTACAACTGAGCATATAAATACTTCATAACTGTTTAATTTTATGCATATAAGTTGTCTTTTTTTTTTTCTAAGGCCATTTGTTTTCATAGATTTGTTGATCACTGGAAAGAGAAGAGGGAAAGAGAAGGCGATACATTTTTGTGTGTTTTCAGGCTTTTTTTCAACATGCAGAAAGTATCCCTGTTAAGAATAACACTTCAGTTTCTTTTTTCTGCTAAATCTGGAAATGAAATTTGATTTGTAAAGTTCGGAACATTTGTACTCAAGCTGAAGCACATATATATATATATATATATATATATATCTGTAATTTTGCTACAGAACATTTATCTGAAAGTGCCTCTTCAGTAAAGATTCAACAGATGAAGGATGTTGTTTATGTTTTGCTCAAGGAGTTTTTAGAATATTTCCTTTGCCTTTAATTTGCTGGAGAATTTTTATTCGTATTGGAGGCATATGAGAAAGGGTGACCAGATTTGTTTTCAAAGGAAGTAAATGAGAATTTCCTGAGGAAGTTAAACAGATGGGTCATTTCTCTTGGGAAAACATCCATACAGTTGCTGTCAGACTGTTCATAGATAGCTCATAAACACAGGGTAAAAGCTGAGAGGGTAGTTCTGCTGCAAACAAAAATTACAGGGACATGGGAGGCTGCAAGTTACGGTCGTGTCTCCAACACAGCATTTTTACTGCTTTTCAGCAGCGCATGCTGTGATCGACAAATCTGTCCTGTCAACGCCTCGCAACATCGCTTTGCTTTCGTTGTTCCCCGGTCAGAGAATTGCTGTCCTGGGGACAGGACTTGGAAATTGCAAGGCTGCCGTTCTTTGATGGGGTGCAGAAGAGGCTAAGCAGATGGGGAGATAGCTTCTTCCTGGGGGATTTCAGGATGTGCTGTGTTCCCAACAGGCAGCGTGCGGCTGGGGTGACTGAGGAAGTGCACAGCAACAGCAACCCCCCTGAAAAGCACAGGGGGATATCTCCCCTCTCAGCCTCTGCTCCTTGTGCCCGAGGTGCAGAGGGCAGCCTCATGCCACCTTAATGCTGTCACCTCTGGAGGGAGGCTAAAACTACATCTGGCACTCCAATTGCAACGTTAAAATTAGCACTTGGGTGTCCTATGTCCTTCCTGCTCTCCCGAGCTGTTGGATCAGGGCAGCTCTACTTGCAGTCTGACCTTGGTTTTTAAGCCCCCTGCAACATAACATATCATCAAGTGGTGGTGGTAATCATAACAAAACTCAGGGGCATCAGTGAAAAGTGAGAACAAAGCTGGCTGATTAACAGAGTCCCTAAAGCTTTTCCTACACTTCTTCAATTTGTCCTAATTTTTCACTTCCATTCCTGTGGCTGAATCACTGGAGATGAGAGCTGGTGAGATCATACATGTCACCAAATACTCCTCGCTGTCGTAGGCAAATGCCCCCAGTTATGGACAGAGCAGTGCAATTACATTTCCCTCCAAGCTGTCAATTTTTCTGTCAGACATTACAATTCAGTACCACGCAGAATGTGAGATACAGATCCCAAATTTAGCTTTCATCACTTTGGCTTTTTTTGAGAAATGCTCGTCTGTCATTCGGTAACCTTGATACTAAATGGCTTAGCTTTTCAAAATGCATTTATTTCTGAGAGTAACTGTCATGGTACTTCGGTTTTAACCATTCAGGCTTGACCTATAAAAAGGTGAATTGCTATTTAAGATGTAAAATCTGAGTACTGTTTGCTACAGGAAAGTTCTGTCCATGTAACAGGAACATTCAAGCAAGGAAAATGCCCCTTTCAAAATAGTAAAGCCTGTCTGAATTTATTTTTGGTGCCATTAATAAAACCGTGCAAGATTTACTGAGCGTTCCTCTGCGAAGAAGCAGAATTTGTTGCCAAAATCTAACAAACACATCTCAAAAATAACATCATTATCCATACATAACCAGTTAATGCAGCTGTTTCCAATGGGGCGACTTCCTTCAGACATCTGAGAAAATACGTGAGCTGTACTGAGGTACAGGCAATGGGGCGTGCAGGAGACAGATTCCCATCCTGTGCCAAACTGCATTTGTGTAATACTACCGAGAGAGAAATCTATTTCTAATTTAGTCCATTAGTTTGTAAATAAAAAGACATTTAGACCTGAATGCTCAAGTGTGGGACACTGCATGGCCTGTTTAAATTAGCAGAGTTACAGGAGATGCCATAAGGAGCCAGCTCAGCCCAGTATTCATGGCCATCATCAGTTAACGTCAGAGAAGGCCAAAGGAAAATAGCTCTGGGCAACTTGGGGTTTTCTTGCTGGAAAGTAGGATTTCTTGTTGCTGTTGAGTTGTTTTGGTTTTTTGGTGGTGTTTGGTTGTTGGTAGTATGTGGGGTTTTTTTTGCATTTTATCATATTACCCTGTAGTGAGTGGCTGGCACCCTGAAAGCTGGGAGCTTACGCTTCTGAATTGGTGACCCGCTCTTCCACAGCCCATAACATACCTGCCATCTGACAACAGCGTGCTCATCCAAATGTCTTGTCCCTTTTAATTCTACCTGACCTCAGTAATACCTTCCTGTAAGGAATTCCCCAGGCAGCATGCGCGATGTGTGTAAAAGCAGCATTTTCTTTTATCAGTATTAGATTATTGTGATTCGATTTAATATTTCTCTCTTAAAGCGTGATGCAGGATAAACAGGCATGCTTAGTTTATTTAATCTTCCCAGGCAATGATGTCTTCCATACTTGTAATTGCTTTGTCACACCTGTACTTTCTGTTTGAGAGATACAGAACAGCTAGAAATGAAAACAAGACTGTATATTAGAATAAATCACTAATATATACACCAGAATTAAGGGTTTCCAAGGTTTTTAGAATGTCTCCATCTGTGTCATCCTTACACTGCCTTTACTTAAAAACATTTAAAAATAAAATAAATAAATAAAGACTATCACCACCACCCCAGAGCATATCCATCAGTAAGCCATCCAGCAGCGGTGCATTTTGAAGAATTAATGTGTTTCTTCCTAGAATAGTTGTGTTTACGTAACTAAAGTCATTTTTTCCAGTGTGCTTTCTATTTGCATGTGTGACAGTGAATTCTCCATACCCCTGTGTGCCACCTCTGGAAAGTTTCTGGTTTTATAGCTCCTGGCTAACCTAAACCCCCTGCAGTTCATCACTAACAGGAGCTCAGAGCACGGCTGCACAAGCAGCAAACCACGAGACAGCCTTCTGCAGGCTGGGCAAGTTATTAAAAATAGCTGCAAACTATAGCCTCAGTAAAGGTATTGTCATTATATTTGCGTACTGCGGGATGAAGTTAATTTTAAAAAGGCATTCCTGCACGAAATTTTGTCATAAAGGGACAGTGGCTTTTATTACACGCCTGGCTCTTTGGGGAATTACAGCCTCAGTGATTTTAATTTGCACCAGACAGAAAGTTGCTATGCTGGTCATTAGCCCAGATGTTAATTTCCACCTAAATATTGCTCTGGTTACATAAAGAAATTTGTCATTTCAGGGGCTCTACTTTGAGTTATTCAAACCAACAGTGTATGCAAATTTTAGGACAGTATTTTGCAGGTTTTTCTTTGTATTTTGAGACTGTGATAACAAATCATAACCTGTTTGGGCCTAAGCAGTTTTGGTGTTGTGTGTAAAAAAATAGACATTAGGGCTACAGCCATTTTATTGGTGTCTGGGGACAGCTCCAAACATACCTGCACTTCCCTGGCATCAGGAGGTGTCTGAACCAAGGACAGGCTACGGGATAGGGCCCATTGCCACTATCGGGATGAATTTACTGGAATACCAAAGGAAGAAAATATGGGGTTTTTTTGGTTGGTCAGTTGGTTTTTGTTTGTTTGTTTGTTTGTTTGTTTGTTTGTTTGTTTTTCATCCTTTAAAACCAGGCTTTAAGAAAAAGTACTGCTTCCTTACTTCTTGGTAGAGAGGCTTTGCCACACTGTGTGGAGACTGGCCAGGACTGCTGTAATCCATGCTTGACTTTAGAAAATCCCAAACTCTCTTGCAGACACCAGAGGGATTTGGGATGCTGGAGCAGGCAGAACTGCCTGGAGCAGCCTCCAGCCACGCCAGGACTGCCCCTGCATCCTTAGGCAGTCTGGAGCTGCTCACCTTACTCAACAGGGTGTCAAAAGCAGCTAACACAGGTTCAAATACTAGGTCTGAGCGTTTTGCAAAACAGTGTGTGTTCACCAGGCCCGCACACTTGTCATATAAAAGACAGAAATCCCATGAATTTAAGATTTTAAAGCCTTTAACACAGTCCAACACAGCAGCACATCCTTACTCATGCAGAAGGAAATCCTGTCTTCCTTCCTTTGCTGCTGCAGATGTTAAAGGCACTCCCGTTTGCTTTTCTTTTATCGCACAGTTTCCTCAGACCTCCAGTTATTCATAGGAGCTTGTTCGTCTTATCTTCAGAGGTCTTCATTACCTCGCCCCCATCCCACTCCCAGCCACGAGAGCCCTTCCAACAGGAGGCAGAGGCCTCTCTCCCAGCAGCAGCTATGGCAGCGTTTGGGTTTGCTGTGATGTGTTCTGCAGACCCCAAAGCAACCCAGATGTTTCACACTCGGGGCACAGACTGTTTCTGTTTCTTTGCAAGGGATGTATTATAACCACTGCTTGAAGTCTGCCTTAGCTCAGCTGATCTGCCAGTTCTGCTCAATAAGGGTGAGCACAGAGAAAATGCAATCGAAGGGTTTTATGAGGCCAAAATGCAGAGATAAGCCTGTGTGGGATCTGATAACCACTCTTTTTCCCTCCCTACCCAGAGTGTGAGCCCATAGAAGCTATAGCCAAGTTTGACTACATCGGAAGATCTGCACGAGAGCTCTCTTTCAAAAAAGGAGCTTCCCTTCTCCTGTACCATCGAGCCTCTGAAGACTGGTGGGAAGGAAGGCACAACGGCATTGACGGACTCGTCCCTCACCAGTACATCGTGGTGCAGGATATGTAAGCAGGGTCTCGCACAACAAGGTTCTCGGGGGGTACAAAAGCATACTGAAGGAATTAACAAGTAATTTCCAAATGGGACAGTGCTTTGAGGGCTCAGATAGGTTAAATTTTTGCCTTCTAAGCAGGATGGCTTCATCTTTGTTGTCCTGAATCGGTGTCTCTTAATCAAAAGTCACTAGTAGGTTAAACTGCTTTGTTTATGGACGTGTTCCCAGTACATTAAGAGAGATGCTGTTTCTGCTGCACCTATTTTCATTGGGCTATCTCTGTGCAGCAACTGCTGACAATTAACTTCAGAATAGAGAAATGCAGCCCTGAACTCTTACAGTATTAAACTGTATTAAATGTGTGCTTTGCCAAGGATGACAAAGTTCTTGTTTACATAAAGGTTGCATGTAAACAGAAACATAAAGAGCTCGATAAACAGAAGGACCGTAAGTGATTTTTGGAGACCTGGAGAGGCTGCAGTGCATTATAACATGCTTGCTTTTCTTAAGGAAATTCCTTAATGGGGATTAAAATCCGGGAGTGCCACTCGCTGTCACACCTAACTCACTGACCTCTTACCTCACCATGTCTTCTGTTCAGGGATGATACTTTCTCCGACACACTGAGCCAAAAAGCAGACAGTGAGGCCAGCAGCGGACCCATAACTGAGGACAAGTCGTCATCGAAGGACATGAATTCTCCCACTGACCGCCATTCCGACGTGTATTTAGGAAGGTAAGCTTGAGGATGGCAGGGCTTCAGTAGCACTACTCACAGCTCAGGTAACACAGCAATTACTTCTCCACATGCTTGTGGTGGGTCACCACCACTTGTGCTATGACCACTTCTTCATTCGTGCAGGCAAAGAAAGCGATCGGAACCTCCGCCTCCTCTAAGACGCCCTGGCAGAAGCAGTGATGGTCACTGCCCCGTACACCCGCCGCACCCCCTCTCTAACTCCTCCGTGGAGCTGGGTTCCCCCAACCTGGCGACTCACTGCAGCCCCAGGGCCCTCCTGCAGAACCGCAACCTCAATGCAGACAGCCCCGAGAGGAGGCGTAGGCCTGGGCACGGCAGCCTCACCAACATCAGCAGGCACGACTCCCTGAAGAAGATCGATAGCCCTCCCATTAGAAGATCGACATCGTCTGGTCAGTACACTGGCTTCAATGACCATAAGCCACTGGACCCAGAGTCGATAGCTCAGGTTTGTGTCTTTGTTTTTTCTGCTCTCTCTGCTTTCCTGAGGGGCAAATCGCAGTGAACAGCACAGCACAGAGCACGGGCAGTAGTAGGGGTGTGTGTGCAGGAGGATGTCCTACTTAGCTTTGTAAACAGAGTGCATGTGAAAGAAGATGCATTAAGGGATTCTGGATAGAGAAGCACAAGGGGAATAGACATTGCAGAAGCAATAAAAAGAAATTATTTCCTCTTATACCATAATGAAATTGTCTCCACCACACACACCGCTAGGATGATGTATGATTACAACAGTTATGTAAATCTGTGTGCTCTGATGAAGGCAGGCCTAATCTAACGTGCATGTAATTAGTGTTCAATTATTTCTGAATATTACGGTATGCAGAAGAGTGCTTTGACTGGCTAGTAACAGCCTTTGACATTTAGAGCACGGATTTACATTCCAGAGTCTTGCGGATATTTAGTTTTCATACAGCTCATATGTAGTTCATACAGTGTGTTGATCTGATGCTTGTAGTTGTTCCTAAGAGCATAAAATGCAAGAATTTGCACCAGCATAAATCATGGGCAATACTGTCCCTGTGTGAGCACCAAAGCAGTCTCATTCCTGGCAGCACAGAGATGAGAAGGACGGAGTAGGGAGCACCGTGGCCATCAAATCGGTCTTGTACAAAGCTGGTAACGGTGAGCTCTTGAACAAATTGATGCCACTGTCTTCAAAACTCAGGCTTTGTCTAGGTAGTATAACATGATTACTAGGGTACCCTGAGGGTACAGTATGATTGCAAAAGTATTTTCCAATAAGGCTGGCACTCGTGTTTTAAAATTTAATGTACTGACAATGCTTGGTTTCAAAGTCTGCTTCCAATGAGGGCCATAAGGGGCACGGTTGAGTCAGAAAGCTGAACCATGTACTAGAGAGTCAGGAAATCTAAGTGTTGTTACTGTTTTGTTTTACTCTAAGCTGTTTATTTAGTTTCTTGAACCACACACAGTGCTGTTTGGCTCAAGCTATTTTTTGTCATGCCTAAACTAGTGATAATTTGGCAGTGAAAGAATCTGAACTTTGTTTAACCTACATGCAAGTTACTGTGAGCAAGCAGGGCACAGCAGATATTCAATCTCAGTCGTATCTCAACTCCACTGAATAGTAAACTAGTCTTGATGCTTTTTTTCATCCTTTGTCCTGGAAATCCTAACAGAAAAAAAAAAAAAAAAAAAGAAAAAAAAAAGAGAAAAAAAAAGTTTCTTATCAAAGCTCACTGAACAATGGTATCTTAATTTTTTTTTCTGCTTAAAATTTAGCTCAGAAACAGGAGGAGAGAAGAGGTGATAGACACACAAGCCTGACTTCCTTACAAAACCTGGCTCATAATCCCTATGAGGCAGTACAGATCCTGACCACCTGAGGAAGTAGATGAGGGTTGCAATCAACTAAGAGATAACAAACAGACTAAAATCGTTACAGCTGTCATTACCCCAGAGATGACAGAAATCTTCACAGTTAAAAATGCTGCAAAGCAAATATCCATTGTCCTAACAGTTACTGAATAAAATGGCTTCCAGGTTTTGGCTCAATTGATTTTTTAACTCTTTAGATGAATGTTGACTCTCTAGTGCCACATAAACAGGTTAAATCTTTGTAATGTTAAGCGAAAGTTGCAGTCTTGTTAATTGCAGTGTCTTTCAAATAAGCATGGTGCAAATTGGCTTTAGCACTCCAGTATTCGTTGAAGAGAGGATGGTTGGCAAATTAACTGGTGCATGTTCCACCCCTCCCCTGCCCCTCCTGCTCTGTGCGTTCAGTAGCAGTGACTTGCTGCTCTCTCTGTGCTCTGCCCCAGGACATCGAGGAGACGATGAACACGGCGCTGAACGAGCTCCGCGAGCTGGAGCGGCAGAGCTCCGCGAAGCACGCCCCGGACGTCGTGCTGGACACCTTGGAGCAGATGAAGAACAGCCCCACCCCTGCCACCTCCACAGAGTCACTGAGCCCTCTCCATAGTGTAGTTTTACGGAGCTCTGAGCCCCAGATTCGCCGTAGCACTAGTTCTTCCAGTGACACCATGAGTACTTTCAAGCCCATGGTGGCCCCTAGAATGGGAGTGCAGCTGAAACCTCCTGCTCTTAGGCCAAAACCTATTGTTCTTCCAAAAACAAATCCTAGCATAGGGCCTTCCCCTCCTTCCCAGGGTCCAGCAGACAAATCTTGCACAATGTAGAAAGCTCAGCCACCCACGGTGCCCGGCTGGGGTATGCTAGGGAAAGGAATGGATTAACGATAGAAGTCAGGGCTCCATAACACCATTTGGTTCATGTTTATAACTGGAGAGGCTTTGTTTTTCAGTGTTTTTGAATGTATTGTCTGAAACTAGCTACATTAACATGGGCATTTGTATTTTGTATGGTTTCAATTAAAAGAAAAACTGGACAATTGTGCATCATTAAAAAAAGAAAAAACACAACGTAGACTTACTTGAAAACTTGATGCTGCACCATTTGTAATAAAATCAACACGGATCACAAACAGCTTGCCACGTTGTACCATATTTCACAGTCTGACTATAATTACGTAATACCAAATCCTGCACAAAACTAAGGGGTGGGGAGGGGGGTACCGGGGGAAGTGGAAACTCTCATTTCTAGGTCACCAAACCAAATCTCAAGCAGGTTAGTAAGAGCTGAAATCTAGCATGTGAGGATTAAGTGTCTGTGTGGAACGTGTAAGTCATCTCAGGCCACGTCTTACTTAAGACACACACACAAAAAAGAAAACCCTCACAACTCTCACAATTGGCACCAAGTTTTAGCTTTCTTGTTGGCAGTCTCACCGGAGATGAGCGCTGAATAGATCTGGAGATCACGTTGCTCTCACTGATCAAAAAGCATCATTTCAGGTCACAGCTAAAGCACATCTCCAGGATAGTATCCAGAAACTCCTCTTGCCATCCACTGTAATAGCTTTTCCCACAAAGACAGACCCTCATTCCCTGATACCACATTTCTCACAAAAGCTAAATTCATTTAAAGCTCATAGTTCAGCAAGCCAGGCTCTGGGGAGTATGCGAATCTGTTGGTCCATCGGGTAGGCTGAAGGGCGATTAAAAGGATCAACTACACAGTAATTCAGCAAAGTTTCCCATTGACTTTACTGCTCAGCATCCAATTAAAAGCGTGATCTGAGTTGTGACAGTCAGAGTTTCGAGCTGACCCAGCTCTGCAGGTTGCCTTACGCAGCGCAAGCACCGTGCACATTGCCTGGGTTGTGCTGACTGCACAAAAGGGGCTCTCCGAGGACAGACGGCCTCCTGCCAGCTGAGCAGGGGTCACTCGCAGGACGGGCAGATGATTTGCTACCACCTAGATTCAAGCTGACTCCAGTTTTCCATAACCTTTCCCCCTCATTTTACTGACAGGAATAAATACCTTTCTTGTGTCTGTGTGTGAGTGAGGGCTGTCAGCCTCGCTCAGTGCTCTGCTGTTGGGCTGTTACACGTGAACTAATCGTACGTTGCAACAGTAAGCCATAACGTTATTTCTGTGAATATATTTTCCAGCATCCAACCCATAAAATAAGTTTTGGTGAAGAAGATGGGGGAAGGAAAATCCGCTGTGGTTCAGCTAGAGGAGCACAACAGGCTTTGAGTAAGATCTGTCTTTCCACGCATTATTTAAGATCTCACCATTGCAAAGCTTTAGGTCGTCCCCCTCACGACATGCAAACAACTCCGTTTGGGAGGGGAGGAGTAGTGAGGACATTTGATAGACAATTACTGAGGTGCTGAGATTTATGAGCAACTTACACCTGCTGTGGTTTCCTCTCTGTAGATGGGCAATTCAAAGCCCCAGGTGTGAAAAGCATCCCAGAAACTGCACCGGTGAGCCAACCTGTCAGGGCTCTTCCCACCCATCCTGACGTTTGCAAACCCATCAGCCCCCAGCTGCAGGCTGGGATCTACCCAGGTTAGCTGCAAAATCCCCCAGCATGGGCTGTGCAGCTCGAGCAGTGCATCTCCAGCCCAGTTAGTGCTGGTCCGTAGGGTCTGCTCACCTCTTCGGGACCAGAAGATACATGCGAGCAGTTCCCCCCTCTCTTCAAATCAGTGGAACAAACTGGAATTTCAGCCGTCATTTGAGTGCAGTTTTAGTCTAGTGTTCCTAAGATAACCTACCTGGCATAATTGAGATGGATACCTGTATCTTTAAATTGCATAGGGAATTTTGTATGTTTAAGTAACTGTACTGGACTCCATAATGCTTATATTAGAAATTGTTTAGCAGAAAAAAAAAATATTAGAAGCAGTGCATTTAGTGAATGCATCCACATTAGTGCATTCACACAGTTAAATGTGTAGTTTGATGGTTATTATAGATACTTAAAAGTATAGTAGGTGGATATGTAACAGGAAAGACCGATACAACTACAGACGTACTAAAGGGTAACTCCTGCACACCTAATCAAATCAGTATTGTCCTTTACTGTCAAGTTTGATAAATCGCAGTACTGGTAGCTTTCTGCTTGTTGACTGTTACCTAATTGTGTCAATGTACATCTGTAGTATGTACATGTGAAAGTGCCTTTAAATTTTAGAGGAGCTTTAGCCTTGCTCTTGTACTGTTGCATTTCCATTGCATCCTTCCCTGTTTGTGTATGGCTGCATTCCCATTGCATTCCTTCCATCCTCGAAGAACAAACGAAAACATGGATACTTCATGGTTCTGGAAGAGAAATGTACTGTTAATCTGTTGTGACAATGCACTTTTATGTATAGTACTGTACATTTTGGCATGTACCATTACAAGCTTCAGTATACATTCAGGTTTGTTCCTCATAGTGTATCTTTATAATAAAGAAGATAGTTCTGTCTCTGCGTCTAGTTTCCATGGGTAAACCTCCAGCCTGCCTGGTGCAGATTGTCGATTTGCCTTCACCTTCCACATACAGAGAAAACAACCAGCGCCTCTCACCCCGCCCCATCAGGTCCCAGCACCACCCTGGCCCAAAGAAATGCTTGCTCCTGAATTCGCAGGGCACCATCCCAAGCTCACCCAAGCCCCTCCATTTCTGAGGCCCACCTCTGCAAGGAGCCCCGGACCTTGCACAGTAGGGGGAAAAAGCCATCGGGGGTGGCCATGCCCTGTCCCCATGCCTGCCTGCAGAGACCCCCACCACCTCCCATTGGGTTCACCCCGCACCCTGACACCACTTGCCCACTCCCCAAAGGGAAAATGAGGAGATGGAAAAGTATTTCCAAACCTTGCTTAAAAGAAATAATAATAATAATTAAAAAAAAAAATGGATGACCACCGCCTGCCTGGCAGGAAGGGAGGAGAGGCAGGGGTCACACCACTGCTTGGAGCAAAGCTTTCCCTCCTGGTGCCGCTGGAAAATCCACGGGAACACGAGTCCTTGGTGGGGGGCTCGTCTGCCAGCCTGTGGGGCCAGCCTTCGTATCCCCATGTCCAGTGACCTACTTTAGGTATTTCGCCTTGTCCTCTGCCGCACAAAAGCCGGCTGAGAGCCGCAGGAAGGGGAGGCACAGGTCAGGCCTCATTCAAGGTCCTGCGTAGCCCAGTTCTCCTCGCAGAGATGTGGAGTTTGTTCCTTCGTGGCCCTGCACAGGAGGAGTCACAGCTGGGCTGGTGAAGTCCCCGCTGCTCAGAGGGACGAGCCCTCACTTTGTCCAGAGGCAGGGCTCCATGGGGAGCAGCTGAGACCAGACCCAGCATTAACTAGCAATGCTGCAGGAAAGCGCTGTCCTTCTTGGTAGGAACATCACCCCTTCCACGAAATGACAAAGAAACGTTGACTTTGCCTAGGTTAAGAACGCCAGGGCACGAATGCAGGCGCCCAGGGGGCAGCTGGCAGGCAGGTTTCCACCCCACGCTGTGGCGAGCACCAGGCGGCCCAGCAGGACCAGCAGCAGCTGCTTCTCGGCCTGGGGGCCGTGCCTGGCTGGTTTTCAATTAACAACCCGTAGACGCAAAATAACAGTGGGAAGCGCAAGGTGAAGCAAACTGGGCTGTAAAACATGAAGATGGAAAATGTGTGCTCCACAGAGGAGGCTGCAGACTTGTGGGACTGGAATCGGCAGTGGCGGCGCTCAAGATGGCAGCACGGCTCCACCAGACCCAGCGCGGCCTGCTCGTGCTGACATGGGGCACGCTCATCTCCTGCTCAGTGCCTGCCACCTGCATTGTCTGCACTGGAAGCTGTAAGCACTGGCCCAACAATGCAAAAAGGTGATTTACATTTATTTGAATGAATTACTGTCCAGGAGAGCCAAATCACTGAGACCTGCTCTGCTCTGCAAGGGAGCAAAATAGGCATTGAAAGAGTCATTTTTCTAACAATGGCTTATTGATATCACTGAAACATTAACAAGGAGACTGTCAGCAGAGTCATGAAGTGTTCATTTAAAGTGTGCCAAAGGTGGAAAATGTCTGAAATCCTTCACAGCCTTGACCAAGAAATGCTGAGTGCTGTGAGCCAACTGCACGGGTCAGTGTAACGCATCCGATAGGTTCTCACCTTTTTCTTCCTGACTACAATGTCTACAGAGATACCCACTATGATCATACACCAATGGCACCGTGACCAGTGAGGTGAACACAACAGCGTTCCCGGCAGTACTCTCACATGAAGCTGAACTTCGCTGCAACATTTCTCTCAGCTCTTTGGATGTTTTTTTCTTCAGCACTACTCCAAGAGCGTGTCAAAAATAATTTCAGACCTATCATCCAGACTATTTTTTTAAATTGTTATGTACACCAAAAAGCTAATTTTCTGGTTAAATCCCATTTGTCATGAACAAAATCTGTTTATACACAAGATTACAATCAGGAATTGAAACATGGCTAATCTGGGGCTGGCAATTCACAGAGTTAATTCCAAATTCTCCTTTATTCTCCTTCAGAAACAACAATAACAACGCCAAAACACATATATGCACACATCATCACTCAGCAGCAAAGAGATGGGTACACTCTGAAATTCCTGCTTCATTTTTTACTTTTTACCCTGTTTCATTTTGGGGTGAGAAAATAGGGCGATGCGGTCAGCCCTGCCTGCCCTGCACACCCTGCCAGGTGAGAGGAGCACGTCGGTGGGCAGCAGTGCGGGGTCGTCCCCCACCCACAGGACCACCCCACCCTCGTGCCCAGCTTTCTCCAGCCAGACATGGTCCCACCTGCAGCCCTGTGAGTGAGGGTGCTGCTGAAGCCACCAGAGGGCTGCTCCTCTGCTGCTGCTGGACCTGGAACAGCAGCCACCACACCGCTGGAAATCAGGACAGCGCAGGAGCATGACTGGGGTTTTGCTTCTCTTCTGGTGTCCAGGTACCTGGAGGAGTCCAGAAGAAACCCAAGGTCAGGCACAAGGAGCAACACTGGGCATTGAAACCTTCCCGGCTCTGCTTGGTTGGGGTTTGTGAAAGCTGCAGGCAGCGACCCAGAAGCCAGGAGAAACAAAAGCCTGCCACTGACAGGGCTTTATTTTCTTGCCCCTAACGTAGATCAACAAAATGAGGAACTTCCAGAGGAGACCAAACAGAAGTTCAGGTGAAAAGCCCCGGTGCAACATGAGTAATGGGCCTGAACAATGTTTGCTTTGATTCCGCCCTTACACCTTGGCCCTTCAAAATGCTCTGAGCATCAAAAAAGTACTTATTTTTCCAGAAACCAGAAGTCTAGGAATAAATATATTTCTTACATATGGTAGGCCTAAACGCCTTTCGTATCTGTACAAATCCATGAAGTGCCTTCATGAAAATGTGTATGTTCAGGGAAGCCACAGACACTTTTTTACAAGCTTTTTTACAGAAGCCTAAGCTTATTTTTTTTTTCTGTATTTTGTGTTTGCATTGCAGTATCAGGTCTCAGTGTTGACCCCTACAGAAGTAACTTGATTTTCTGTTTACAAGTCAGCAGTGTCGGTGTTTGCTATTTCGCTATTTTTACCTTTTCTTATTTTAGAGGTGTTCCAGCAGGCTTAAGTATTCAAATAGAATTTTTGTGCATGTTTTGGTGCCATCTCCATTACTAGACACATCCATTGTTACACTGAACTAACCATAATTCTCCCAGAAACCTAGCTAACCATGGAATAACTCTGCTAATCTCTTTTTCTCTTAGTTAAATTAAATTGATGCAAAAAAAAGCAAGCCCTACAGATAATTTCAATTTTCCCAACATTTCCATTATTTTTGTGAAGAAATAAAAAAATAAAAATAAAAAAAAAAAAGGCCATCCCAGGCCCTACAGTGCTCCCAGCAGCTGTCCCCTGTCCCCAGCCACTGGCCCAGAACCAAACGTGCCTGAGCAGCTGTGTGCTGGGGATGGCACAGCTCAGGCCAGGGTGGCTCCAGGCACCAAGATCTCCATCCAGTGCTCACCTGGAGTTGTTCAAACTGGAGAAGAGAAGGCTCCGGAGAAACCTCAGCACAGCCTTCCAGTATATAGAAGAAGCTTATAAGGAAGCTGGGGGGGAGAGTTTTCACAAGGGCATGTAGCAATAGGGACAATGGTTTTAAACTGGAAGAGGGTGGATTTAGAATAGATACAAGGATGACATTTTTCGCTATCAGCATGGTGACACATATTTGAGTATGTTACTCAAAGAAGCTGTGGAAGCCCCATCCCTGTAAGTGTTCAAGGCCAGGCTGGGTGTGGCTTTGGGCAACTGCATCTAGAGAAAGGTGTCACTGGAAAGGGGTTGGAACTAAATGGTATTTAAGGTCCCTTCCAACCTAAACCATTCTGTGTACACTGAATCTCAACTGATATGGTCCAAGGTACAGCAGCATCCGAATGCTGTAGGAGTCAGACCACACCTTGCTAGCTCAGCAAAGGACTGGATTCAGTTCCTAATAGCTGTCCATGGTTCATGTGGGTTTTCTGTAGGGTTTACCTGGTAAAGAGACCTGGATATTGCACATTTCATGGCAACAACACTGGCCTTTGGCCACCACAGGGTTTTGTGTGTCCTGAGCAGAAGGGAAACTTCATATCCAGCCCAAGCAGCAAGCAAGTTAACCTGTGTGGAAATGTAGGGCATTGTCTGTTGGCTTGTGCTCTAAAATACACCATTTGGCTTTTGATAAAGCAGAA